>NC_134101.1:139421799-140037666 GCF_000715075.1 Nicotiana tabacum | reverse complement strand
GTAAACAAGATTCTTGGCTTGTTCCTATTGTAGTTTTTCTTTATTGTAATGTCGATTAGATTAAATGAGCGCTAAATATAGATTCTATCACTCATTGGAAACTAGGGTTACATGACTAGTCAAAACTATATTTTAATTTCTATCTTTTTTGCTTCTTCTTCCTTCTACGGTAAGCGTTATTAATTTTAAGCTTTCTCCGATATACTCTACATTATGCATATATAATGACTTCTAATTTTATCGGAATTTCTACATATTACGATGCAATGATAAAAAATAGAAACTGAAATTCAAGGTGTAATTTCGTGATTTTGATCTTTGGAATAAAAATTTAATTTTATAATTGGATTTGCAATATTGGATGTCACTTGAAATCTCTTGAAGACATGCATTCTACACATAAATGCAAGTATGCATTTGAAATTCTTGTTGTGAGCACATTTTAATTACCAATAATACCAATAATTACCTTTGTTACTGTTCTATGTAGATATTATTATAGCCTATTGTGATGTTCACAGTGTAATATCTATATAATTCACATTTGTAGTGCTTTGTACAGTAGCCTCTAGCAGACCATCACTATTGGATACCTGCAGCAGCTGCTAGTAGTTTTACTAGTGTAAAAGAAATTGGTTGACATACTAGTATAGATGTTTACGAATTCTATCTGGTGTAAAAGCTTCAACGGGTCTGCTTATGCAGAGAAAGTTAGTACCGAACTATTTTATATGAATATTAAGTTTAATGAATCTGAAAGAAGCTTCTTCAGTTTTAACTATCTAATAATTGTTCATTCTTCAGTTTTAACTATCTAATAATTGTTCATTTACATTGTTCAAAAATTGATCAAAAACTTGTTCTTGATGTTTCCAAAATTCCCTGTTACTTTCTCTCTACAACTGATTGGCAAACATTTTTTGTCATAAGATGGACTCCCATTTCTCTTTATCTTTTAGCTGTCACTTTTAACATTCAGCCATCAGAGTTAAACATCTTGCAGTCTTGATACTTATCACTCTACAAGTCAGATAGGATGCATGATAATTTAGCAAATGATAGAATAAATCATGTGACGATAGCAGGATTCTAATGTTAAGTTGCTATAACTGATCTTGGGCGGCTTCTTTCCTTCCATGTCAATTTTTTAATATGCAGTGAATATGGTTCCTTCTTGGTGCAGGGTGCAATTGTGTTTTCTAACATTATTACTATGGTTTCACCATCTTATGCTCAAAAGGTTCGAACTGCTCATGTATGAATTTCATTTTCATAAACACATTCTCCTGCCTTATGTTTTCATGCAACATGCAATTATTTCTTTTTTATCTTATACTTAAGTAATAGGTTTTTATAGTGAGACACGATAGATTTTGTTTGAATTTGCAACTTAAATGGGACTTTTGAACAATATTCTATACGACCTGAACTGACATATTGATGCCGATATTAAAAGATGAGTGTCGACGCCCCCTTTTCCTCTAACCGTGGGGTCAGAAATCGGGTATACGATATTGGGAGGACAACTCTATTCCTTTTTGAGAATTGGGTTTAGAAGTTGAAGAGCCTCCACCTAATGATTATAGTGCATTAGGATACTTTAAGAAGGGTTTGAGATGAAGAGACCAGAGATTAGGGTAAGGGCTAGAAATTATCCCGAGGGGAAGGTGTTAGGCACCCCTCAAGATCCACTAGTGTGGTTACCGGCCATGTTGCAATCGTGACTTTACAAGTAAATAATTAAGGCTCAAATAATGATTCACACATAAGATTGCGACCAAGTTGAAAATTTTCAAAGATAAGTAGAGAAGGCAGCAATTCATGAAAAAGAGATTTGAACAGTTTTACAAGAAGAGATGAAAGCAAGTAAAGGGAGAGGAGTCCTAAGTTTATAATTAATATGGATCACTTTAATGCAATACCCAGCGATCACTCCTCAGAAGAGGGGTCGCACGTGATATTAGCGCATCGGTCATCATATCCATATCTACCCTTCCCACCCTGTTAAGGTATTTAAACGAAATGGTATCGTTATTTATTGCATGCTATTACCCGTCCCAACCTATCAGTCCCGGGGTATCAGGACTTCTAATCCTAAAGGGGAAGGAAAGGGATATAGGCATATATGGGGTTCAAAGGTTAAAATTCTAATTGCGACATACAAAACAAGTAACAAATATAAGGATGAACAAAACAAATAGGTAAGGCTCAAGTAAACCCCTTAACCAAACAAACACTTAGTTTAGCATGTCTTAGCATATACTGATTTGGTCTTAAGTTAAAAAATTAAGCGGCGAGCGGACTAGTTCAACACATACATTTAGACAGGAAGTCTACATTAGGCAACTCGGATCCGATTGTCAGAGATTAAGGTATTTCAAGCGAGTGATTTAAAAGGTACTGGTTTCAGGAAAAAGTAGTCCAATGCAGAGGAGTTTTGAAAAGAAAGTATGGACTGCAGTAAAAATATAACACAGAAATGGTTGTGAAAGAGTTTCAGAGATAGTAATATCTAAGGAAAGGGTAAGTTGCAACTGTTTTAAAAGACAATTTTAGGGTTTGAGTAAAACATTTAGATAGAATGTTTAGAAAGAAACTGTTTCAGAAAAAGATGCCGATTCGAGGGATTTAAAAGCATACTGAGTCAAGAGAGTTTTTGTCAAAGAATTAAGACTTCTGAAATCGTTGCTGTATTAAGACGTTAAGGACCAGTTAATAGATTATTATTACTTTAAGCGAATCAGACGAGTTTGATGTTGATTCTATAGGCATGATATCTATTTTGATTTTTCTAAAACCTGTTATTGAACTTGTAAAAGATGATTGGGTTAATTAACCCTACAGTTTGCCTAATGCATATGCATTCCTTATAGGCATGATCTCTATATGCATTGATTACATGAACGTTAAGTCCTATAGGCATGATTTCTATGTGATTTGTAACACAATGAAGCGTTAACCCTTAGGCATGGTCTCTAGGTGATGTGGAACCAGAAATATTGAACAGCCCTATAGGCAGGATTTCTAAAAAATTACAATCCTAAAGCATGGTTTCTACCCCTACTGATGCAAGAATGTAAAACCCCTCCCACACCCTTTTACTATATTCCCCAAATCCTTTATACAAATTATTACAGACCAAAAGAAAGAAAATAAATACATTAAAAACTAACAGCTAGATCCGAGCAGCCTAATTCAATCTTAATGCCCAACAACATGTGATTAACCAATTCCGAATTTCCAAAGCCTTCTCTTTATCCAAAGTGTTTCAAAGTTCCAAAGAATCTCAAGGATTCCCGGCATTGCTTACACTCAGGACACCATTTAGAATTAGAATAGTGTAGTGCGGAACAGCCAGCCCTCAGGCATCCAAGTTCAGTGGGAGCTCAAGGGTCCCAAAGCATGGCTTACCAAAGAGGGGCAGAACTTAGAACTAGGAATGAGTGCAAACTGGAAGAGGGATTGGGGAACCATAGCAAAGGGTGGTCATGCCCAGCCATGGGTATAGACTGGCACACCCCTGACCAATTGCTTGGTCCAAACAAATTAAGATCAGGCTTTAGAAGTCAGACTTGAGTTTGGATGATGATTAGAACACCACCATACTTGAGTCAAGGCTCATCACATAAAGGGGGGAGAAGGGAGTGGGAATTGATTTGAGTAAGGGTTCAAGAACCTAGTTCAAAGTCATGGGCAGTAATAACAGGGTGCTGCCATGACTCAGAATTGTACTCTCACACAAAAGGGGGTCAGAGGGAAGGGACTCACCTAGAAAAGCATTTACAGAAACACAAGGAAAGAAAGAAAGCATAATAGGCTAAGGGTGCGGAAACATAAGGAAGGAGAGCATAACAGACTAGGATGTAGATACATAGTGCAAGAAAGCACAACAGGCTAAGAGTAAAATAAACACATAGTAGAGAGGGTATTATTTAACTAGAGTGACATACCAGTTGCAAGTTTTAGAACAGCAGAACAACAAAAGTAAATAAAATAGCCAGAAGTCAGCAGGATCAAAATCCAAATTCCTCCGCAAGTACTTGAGAGTTCAAAAGGAACTCAAGAATGTTTCAGACAGTAAAAGAGAAGAGGAGCAGAGTGCTTAGTATTAGAGGTAGAGTAGTAGTAGAGAGAGCTTTTGAAATTGGATAGTGTTCAATTGTGAAAAAAAAATGCTCGAAGTGTGTTTGAATTCTGAAGCGTTTTTTGTGTGTTTGTGTTAAGAGAGGAACATGTATTTATACTTTGAAATCAGGGTAAGCAAGGCAAGAAAATAATCATGTATCAATTAAAATAAATCAATAGCAGAGATTCCTTTATTTAAGGAGTCCAAATTTGAACGGTAAAAGGCAGAAATTATTTAAGGAAAGGGGATCAAGTAACACATTGTGCATAGCATACGAATAAGGGGTAAATAGATAGGGGAGAATTTGAAATACACGGTTAAATAAATAAGGCAAGGAGTAAATCAATTAGTACATAGTAAATCAGGGAATCAGAGATTCAAAATCACTAATGAACCGAGTCAGAAAATAGGGGAATCGAAAGGTTAGAGAGGGTCTTCAAATTAAACAAGGAATGAATCAATCAGGCTTACACAAGGAAGTCTGAAATCAGTCCCAAAATCAGAGGTTATTCTGAGTGGGAAATTCTACCTATAAAGAGTGCATAAGCTTTAAACATGCGAGGCTGGATTTAAAACAAAGAAAAGTGTCATGTAATAAAAAATTAGTGAGTAGTGGACTATAGGCAAGAGGGAATATCAGAGAGCATGCAGAAGGTCAGGCAAAGATGAAACAACTTCAGGAACTCAGAAATTAGGGATTTGAAACCAAACAAGTTCAGAGATGGGAAGCAAACAAGTCACGTAACAAGTGGCCTCAAGAACTCGAATGAAACCCCCAAATTCTAGGGTTTTTACCATTAATCGAGTGTATAGACGAAAGCAAGTAAATCAGGCAGGAATAATAACAAAATAAGTTCAGAAAACCCAAAGGAACTTAAGACCTTACACATTTCATGAAAACATAATAAAAGAACAAGATACAGTAAAAGAAATCATAAAGATACGGTAGAAGAAAGTATAGTCGAAGAAAAACACACAAGAATCACAGTAGAACAAATGCAGTGAAAACACATGAGAGTCACAGTAGAGCAAGTAAAGCTAAATAAACCCTAAGTCGAAGAAGATGAATGGTTTTGAAAGCAAAGTTTTGAAAGAAACTTCGAGAAATTGTTTGAAAACCTTAAAATAAACATAGATCTAGAATAGATCTAGAGAAATTAGGAGAACCTCGAAAGGCTAGGGTTTCAGAAGAACCCTAGAGGCGAGAAAGGCCTGGAAAAGGTCTGATCTGAGTCGGATGAGTCAAAGATAGGCTTATCGGACCAGGACATGCCGGAGCAAAGCCGGAGATGGCCGTGAAACTTGAATCGGCGGAGATCTGAGCGAAAACCTTAAAGTTCAGACCTCGATTCTTCAAGCAGCAAGTGTACAAGAGCACATGGAGGTGAGTACAGGTCACCCAGGGCTTGGGATGCCATGGGTTCCGGTGAAACATGGTAGAAACCGGTGGGGAAGATTAGGGTTTCGGAGAAGGCTAGAGAGAGTTTGAGAGGACGAGGGTTTAGCGGCGGTGTATCTGATAGAAGTGATTTAGGGTTAGGGTGTAAGTGGGAATTAAAAAGGAAAGAACTGATCGTGACCGTTGATCAGAATGATCAACGGCCTGGATTAAAAAGGGAGGCCGGGCGGGTTAGGTTAGTTGGGTCAGGGGCGGGCTAAATTGAAATTGGATCGTTTGATTTGGGTATTGAAATTGGGTCGAATTGGGGTGCAATTTGGGCTGTAATTGAAATGCAACTGGGGCTAGGTTTTAAATAGCCACTTTTCCCCTTTCTATTTTATAAAAATAGTAATAACGATTTTAAAAGCAAATTAAAAATACTAGGTAGGCAAATATTATATAAATATTAATTTAAAATATTGGAGCAAATTGTGTTGTTATAAAATGCTATTAATTACAAAATAGGCTATAATTGCAATTATATGCAATTTAGCTTTAAAAAATGCCAAATAAATTTGTAACAAATATGCAAAAATTACCTTAATTATATTTTGGTGTAAATACGGGAATGAAATAAGTTATTCACCAAAAATGATAATTTTGAGAATAGTTATTGGATTTTGTGGTATTAAAATAGGTGATAAATCGGTTTAAAAATCGTTAAAAAATACTAAAACTCTTGGGTGTGCTTATATATGCACATAGATGCTATTTTGAAAGTATTTTGGGTACAAAAATACCTAGGGAAAAATTGGGTATCAACAACTGCCCATCTTTACCCGAGGAGGATGAAAGAGTTATCGGGTAAAGATAAGATGGCCAATTTTGACCGGAAGCGGCAATTGAAAAGAATTTTGACCGGGATCTGGTTTTTGAGCCGCCTAAATATCCCTGGTCTTACAGGAATCATGCCATATGTAGTTCAGGATCCATTGACGGAATGTGTCAATGGAGATTCGAAAAGACGGACACAATGGTTAAGTTTGAAAAGGCGTTTGAATTCAAATCGGTTGGGGAAAACCGGAGCGGGATCGCTTCTGCTGAGACGGTCGTTCGTTAGCCGGTGTACCTGTAGATGAGCAGATGCACATATTGTGCATAATTTAAACATGATGCTAATTCCCGTTGGACCATGAATGCTGTCTTTGGACGGTTAGGATGACGTCCTCAAACTATGATGTCCTGGGCCATGAAGAGCATAAAATAAAGATTCGCAGGCCATGAAATGGTGTTCTCAGGCTATGCAGATGGTGCCTTCGAACTATGACGCCTTTGAATAAGTTGGCGATTTTTCAGCCCATGAGAAGGTGGCAATCTTTCAGTGGAATGAATGCAATGAGTGGCGATTTTTCAGCCAAGGCGTGAATTTGAATGCAGGTGGCGATATTTCAGCCGAAGCGAGAATTTAAATAAAGTGGCGATATTTCAACCATACAAGATGGAGACAGAGCTTAGTCTCGAAAGGCAGATAGATTGCCTTATGCAATATGGAGGTAGAGCTTAACCTCGAAAGGCAGAGAATAGCCTTATGCAAAATATAGATGGAGACAGAGCTTAGTCTCGGAAGGCAGATAGATAGCCTTATGCAATATGGAGGTAGAGTTTAACCTCGAAAGGCAGAGAATAGCCTTATGCAAAAATATAGATGGAGACAGAGCTTAGTCTCGAAAGGCAGATAGATAGCCTTATGCAATATGGAGGTAGAGCTTAACCTCGGAAGGCAGAGAGTAGCCTTATGCAAAATGCGGATGGAGACAGAGCTTAGTCTCGGAAGGCAGATAGATAGCCTTATGCAATATGGAGGTAGAGCTTAACCTCGAAAGGCAGAGAGTAGCATTATGCAAGACGCAGATGGAGACAGAGCTTAGTCTCGAAAGGCAGAAAGTAGCCTTATATAGTATGGAGGTAGAGCTTAACCTCGGAAGGCAGAGAGTAGCCTTATGCAAGATGCAGATGGAGACAGAGCTTAGTCTCGAAAGGCAGAAAGTAGCCTTATGCAGTGCAGGAATGTAAAGGAGCAAATAGTAGTAATTTTCTTAGCTGATAGGCGGTTGCGATATCATGACTGCTGGGAAATGTTGGGTGTAGATAGTAGACCTTTGTGAGTTGAGTGATTGTTTCAAGGGTTTCGACTTTGAAGAGTGAATACGTTTTGCATTGCGATCTGAGTTCCTGCATACAAAGAAAAATCGTGAGTTCTGTAGAGGGGGAAGGTTAGTTCGTATCCCTTGGCTCCTGACGTTACGTATCATTGGGGTAGCATTGCTAAATGACGGTGATGCAAGTGATGTTTATGCATGATTCAGTGAATGTAATGTAAGTATATATATTTTGAAAAAAAAATGATTTTATTTTGGATGAACCAACAACTGCAACGTGGTTCAAGACACGGCAACCTTGCTTGCTCCGAAATTTTGAGGGTCCTCCTCAAAATTCTGCCCCAGTTCACTGGGCTGGCACTGCTGACGGCTGTGCTGAATAACTGAAAGCGGATCGATTCCAGAATTTTGAGGGTCCTCCTCAAAATTTTGCCCCAGTTTACTGGGTTGATGTTGATGCGAAAGCCGACAAACTGACTTCGGAATTCTTCCCCAGTTCCACTAGCGGGGAAAATGGAATTTTTATTTAAAATGTGACCGAACCCATAGGGCTGCCTACGTATCCCCTCTTAAACGGGAATCAGGTCAGGCGTAGTTCAAATTACATCATAAATAAAAGCATACGATCAAATGTAGTATCTCTTTACTATGTCTGAGTTGATCGGCTTCGGCTAGACTTCTCCGTCCATTCTGCAAGAATAAGGGCTCCTCCGGTTAGGACTCGGTGAACCATGTATGGACCCTGCCAATTGGGAGAGAATTTCCCTTTGGCTTCGTCTTGATGTGGAAACATCTTCTTCAACACCAGCTGTCCTGGTGTAAACTTCCTTGGTTTAACTCTCTTGTTGAAAGCTCTGGACATTCTGTTCTGGTATAACTGACCGTGACAGACTGCATTCATCCTCTTTCCATCTATGAGGGCTAACTGCTCTTAGCGACCTTTTACCCATTATGTGTCATCTAACTTGGCTTCTTGTATGATTCTTAATGATGGAATTTCTACCTCAGCGGGAATGACCGCCTCTGTACCATAAACTAGCATGTAGGGAGTTGCCCCGGTTGATGTGCGGACTGTGGTACGATAAACCAATAAGGCAAATGACAACTTCTCAAGCCATTGTTTGTGCCTCTCGATCATCTTCCTTAGTATCTTCTTGATGTTTTTGTTGGCCGCTTCTACGGCTCTATTCATCTGCGGTCTATAAGCCGTAAAGTTCTTGTGTCTGATCTTGAAAGTCTCACACATTGTTTTCATCAGGTCGCTATTAAGATTGGAACCATTGTCGGTGATGATTGACTCTGGAATTCCGAACCGACAAACAATACGGTCGCGGACGAAATCTGCTACCACCTTCTTGGTAACTGCTTTGTATGATGTTGCTTCAAACCATTTAGTAAAATAATCAATTGCTACCAAGATGAACCTGTGCCCGTTTGACGCGGTAGGCTCGATTGGACTGATAACATCCATTCCCCAAGCGGCGAATGACCATGGTGAGCTTGTTGCATTAAGCTCGTTTGGAGGCACTTTTATCATATCTGCATGTATCTGACAGCGATGGCACTTTCGTACATACTGGATGCAGTCTGTTTCCATAGTCATCCAGAAATATCCTGATCGGAGTATCTTCTTTGCTAAAACAAAACCATTCATGTGCGGTCCGCAGGTCCTTGAATGTACTTCCTCCAATAACTTGGTTGCTTCCCTTGCATCGACACACCTTAGTAAACCCAAATCAGGAGTCCGCCTGTACAGGATTCCTCCGCTGTGAAAGAAATTATTGGATAGTCTCCGAAGCATGCGTTTCTGGGTAGCACTGGCAAGCTCTGGATATTCTCCTGTGGTCAAATACTCTTTGATGTCGTGGAACCATGGTTTCCCGTCGGCTTCTTCCTCAACATGAGCACAATAAGCTGGTTGGTCATGAATATTGACCTGGATGGGGTCAATGAAATATGTATCTGGATGTTGAATCATAGATGACAAAGTGGCAAGTGCATCAGCGAACTCATTCTGTACCCTGGGAACATGCTGGAATTTCATCTTTCTGAACCTCTTTCTCAATTCCTGTATGTGATGCAGATAAGGGAGTATCTTGGGATTCTTGGTTTCCCATTCTTCTCGAACCTGATGTATGAGTAGGTCCGAGTCTCCGATTACTAGTAACTCCTAAATGTTCATATCAATGGCCAGTTTAATCCCTAGAATGCAAGCTTCATATTCGGCCATGTTGTTGGTGCATGGGAACCTGAGCTTGGCGGATACCGGGTAATGCTGACCGGTTTCTGATACCAGGACTGCTCCTATGCCAACTCCTTTGAAATTTGCAGCTCCGTCGAAAAACAACCTCCAACCATCATAGGATTCTGCAATATCTTCTCCTATGAAAGATACCTCTTCATCGGGAAAATACGTTTTTAGGAGCTCGTATTCTCTGTCTATGGGATTCTCGATGGGATGGTCCGCCAAGGCTTGCCCTTTGATTGCTTTGTGGGTTACGTAAACAATGTCGAATTCACTTAGCAGGATCTGCCACTTGGCGAGCTTGCTAGTGGGCATGGGCTTCTGGAAGATATACTTCAGAGGGTCCATTCTGGATATGAGATAAGTAGTGTAAGCACATAAGTAATGCCTCAACTTCTGCGCGACCCAAGTGAGAGCACAACAAGTGCATTCTACAAGAGAATATCGGACCTCGTACGGTGTGAACTTCTTACTGAGATAGTAGATGGCTTGCTCCTTTCTCCCTGTTTCATCATGTTGTCCTAAAATACAACTGAATGCTCTATCCGATACCGCAAGGTAAAGCAATAGGGGTCTTCCTGGCTCAGGTGGAACCAAGTCCGGCGGCGTTGATAGGTATTCCTTGATTCTGTCAAAAGCTTTCTGACAGTCATCAGTCCATTTGGTAGCAGCGTCCTTCTTCAACATTTTGAAGATAGGTTCACAAATGACCGTGGATTGAGCTATGAACCGGCTGATATAGTTGAGTCTTACCAGGAAACTCTTCACATCCTTCTTGTTCTTTGGCGGCGACAATTCTTAGATAGCTTTGACCTTTGATGGATCCAATTCTATTCCTCGACGACTCACGATGAAACTCAATAGTTTTCCAGCAGGAACCCCGAATGCACACTTGGCAGGATTCAGTTTCAGATTGTACCTCCTCAGTCTGTTGAAGAACTTTCTTAGATCTGCCATGTGATCCCTGGCTTTCTTGGATTTGATGATGACATCATCCACATATACCTCGATCTCCTTGTGTATCATGTCATGAACGATGGTAGTCATGGCTCTCATTTAGGTGGTACCAGCGTTCTTCAAACCGAATAGTACATTCCCCATGGCGTGATGAAAGACGTTTTCTCTGCATCTTCCTCATCCATCCATATCTGATGACAACAAAAGACTGCAACTCATGCTTGGCGCAGTTGTCGATAAGAATGTGTATGTTAGGCAAGGGGAAGTCGTCTTTGGGGCTGGCCCGATTAAGATCCCGGTAGTCAACACAAACTCTAACTTTCCCATCCTTTTTTGGCACTGGCACGATGTTGTCTAACCATGTCGGATACTCTACTACCCTGAGAACCTTGGCTTTGACTTGCTTAGTAACCTCTTCTTTGATTTTCAAACTCATGTCGGGTTTGAATTTCCTGAGCTTCTGCTTTACCGGCGGGCATGTTGGATCTGTTGGCAGTTTGTGAGCTACAATGGATGTGCTGAGACCAGTCATATCATCATATGACCAGGCGAATATGTCTTCATATTCCTTTAGGAACTCCGTGTACTCTTTCTTTTCTGATGGTGACAAGTGAAGACTAATGCGTTCTTTGACATTAACTGCATCTCGCAGATTAACGACCTCAGTTTCATCCAAATTAGACTTAGGCCTATTTTCAAAATTCTCAACTCCTCTAACGACCTCTTCTGGTACATCATCCTCTTCGGAGTCTGTATCCCTTTGTTACGTTGTCTCGTTGCAAGTCACAATAATTGGTTCATCATCAAGGCAAGTAATAGTAATGCTGTGTAAAATAAAGTGAATGATAGAAAAATAATAATAGCGAGATATATAATAAACTGAAATGTTTCGATTAGATTCATAATTATTTTGAGTATCAGAGCTCTTTACAGAATTATAGACAATGCAGAAATAAAATCAGCTAGTAAAAAGTAAAATGTGATGCATGGTGCTTTTGTTTAGCCTTGCTACCCCGAAGCTTTCCAGGCCCTAGTGGTTCTGTTTAACCAATTGCTGAGGCATTCTCCTCGGTTCACAACTTGTATAGAAGGGCCTTCCTCCCCTTCCTCCTCGAAAATAACACTACAATCCATATCATCATCCTCCAGGAACAGATTCTTTAGGGTTGCCAATGCTTCATCTTCCTCCGACCCATATATAGTATCTGCCGGCTGGAAAGTCTGCTCCAGGTGAGGTATCGGGTGCTCCAGTGGGTAGTAGGGACCGCTCCATGGTGGCGACCAGTGATTGAACTCCTCCCAAGTGTACTCATACCCCAAACCAAATGTAGTGCCATATTTCTTCAGTTTGATGGGTTTGGCGATTCCCTAGAGGTTTTTGCCGAGTCCCTTTCCAGGTTCGTATCCACACCAATTCAGGATACTTTCAAAATTATTATCCCACCATTTATCTTTGTCTACAGCGTTGACTCTTTCAATGTGGTGGTATGTTTCTCCGCCTATTCTCCTTCTGCCTCCAATCATCGGGATGGTCTGGCGACTATATATGGGGTTTGCTACCATCGCCATGAATGATCACCTCTTGGTGATTCCATTCAAACTTCACTGCCTGATGTAGGGTCGATGCTATAGCTCCAGCGGCATGGATCCATGGTCGTCCCAACAGCAAATTGTAGGATGCTGGGACATCTATCACTTGAAAGTCGACGTCGAACCAGGTTGGCCCCATTTGCAAGCATAGGCTGATCTCTCCGATAGTGGACCTTTAGGACCCATCGAAGGCTTTGACGTTGATGTCCCCATCTTTGATCTCGTGCAGGGTCTTTCCCAATGTTCTGAGAGTTATCAATGGACAGATGTTGAGGCTGGAGCCTCCATCGATCAAGACTCTAGTGATGAAGTAATCCTCGCATTGCACGGTGATGTGTAGGGCCGTATTGTGACTTAGTCCTTCCGGCGGCAGTTCATCTTCGTGGAAGGTGATCTTGTGGCTTTCCAGTATTTGTCCTACCATATTTGCCATTTCGCCCCCAGTTATGTTGCTGGGCACATAAGCTTCGCTCAATATCTTCATCAAGGCATTTTTGTGTGCGTCAGAGCTCTGTAGGAGTGCTAGGATGGAGATCTGTGCTAGTGTTTTGTTCAACTGTTCCACGACCGAATACTCCTTAGCTTGTATTTTCCTCCAAAGATCATCGGGACCAGTTTCAGTAGTCCGTCCCGAGGCTTGCTTACTGGACTCAGCTAGGTGCTCTGGAGTGTAAACCCTGCCTGTTCTGGTCATACCCTGCGCAACAATTGCTTCTCCCATCTTGGTCTTTTCTTTCCTCCTTGCTTCAGTTGTATAATCCCATGGTATGGCATTTGAGTGGAACGGTGTTACGTCTGACATTGCTACAGGCATGGGTACCCTCGGTGGTAACACAACAACTTCAAAGGGTACATGTGCCTTTGGAACCCCCAAACTCAACCTCAATTGGCCCGGCAACCTTCGTAGAAGAAGGTGCTTCAAATTTGAGAGGGATAGATATGTCCACTTCATCGCCCCTAGAGGGCTGGTTCTGTACAACAATGTGACTATCAGTTTCTTTGGCTCATCATCCTCAGCAATCAATCCTATCGATCCCTTGGGGTCCCAGTCATCTTCGATCTCGATCATGTGAATGTCCCCACCTCTGTGATCAGGCAGAGGGTTGTTGCGGACATTAGGAGCAGGCTCCTTTGCTATGATAACCTTATTGTCGATCAGAGTTTGAATCTTGTCCTTCAACGAGCGGCATTCGTCAATGGTGTGACCTTTCATGCCGGAATGGTACGCACAGGTCTTATTAGGGTTGATCCCCTGGGAAGGATTTTCTAGAGTTATGGAAGGGATAGGGGAGACGTAACCAATAGCTTTAATTTTCTCATACAGCTGGTCAATTGGCTCAGCGATGGCTGTATATTGTCTGGGAGGTCTGTGGTCAAAATTTGGTCTAGGTCTAGGGAAATTTTGGCGAGTGGGAGGTGATTGGTAGTGAGAGGGTTGGGCATTATAGGTTTGGTAAACATGTGCAGGTTGAGATTATCTGGGTAAAGTGGATTGATATGCGGGAGGTGGAGATGATTGGTAAACGGGTGGTGGATTTTGGTAAGAGGGTGCGGGTGTAGGTGGAGGCGACGGGTAGGTGTGGTATTTTAGTGGTGATTTGGCTCCTTGTGCGACCATCACGACATTGACATCCTTCTTCTTGGACATGCCACCAGACTGTAAAGCCTTGTTGGTGGCCTGCAATGCTTCAAGATTAGTAACCATACCATTCTTAATGCCTTCTTCAATTATTTCTCCCAGCTTGATGATATCGGAGAATTTTTGGCCCTCGATCAGCATTAACCTCTCATAATATTGTGGGTCTTGAGCCCGGACGAAGAATCTGTTCATCTGTTCCTCTTCTAAGGTTGGCCTGACCTTAGCAGCCTCTGATCTCCAATGGGTAGCATACTCGCGGAATATCTCGGTAGGCTTCTTCTTCAGATTCTGGATGTAGAATACTTCCGGTGCATTCTCTGTATTGAATCGGAACCTATCCATGAAATCCAATGCTATACCTACCCAGCTCGTCCATTTCTTGGGGTCCTGACTAATGTACCAGGATAAAGTATCCCCCTTTAGGCTTCTCATGAAGAGTTTCATACGGATTTTATCATTCCTTCCGATTCCGACCAGCTTATCATAATATGTCCTCAAATGGACTCTGGGATCTCCCGTGCCATTGAACATTTCGAACTTGGGAGGTTTGTATCCCTCAGGAAGTTCAACATCTGGCTGAACGCAGAGGTCCTCATAATTCAGCCCTTCTATGCATTTGTTTCCTTCCATGCCCTGGACCCGGCTGGTCAGCTTCTTGAGTTCTGCTACCAAGTTTCTGATAAGAGAGTCCTTGTCATCAGACTTAGATGCACTTGATATTGGTTGAGTGAAGTGGGGTATGGTATCTACGTAGATGGGAGTGTTGTGGAGGTGGTTGTTTGTGGTGTTCAGTGGTTCAGAAATGAGCAGTGGAGTGTTGTTTGGAGTGTGGCATGTGTTGCAGTGTTGAGTGGGTTTCATCTGTGGTTGTGGGGTGTTCTGTGGAGGTGCGGGATTTTGAGCATTTGGGAAGTTGAAATCAGGAGCGGCGAGAGTGAATGATAAATTTGACAAGTTCCGAACTTGATCCAGTTCTTCTTAGAACTTCAACAGTTTCTGCTCAAGTTGGGCAGCAGTTTCTTTAGCAACCGGGGTACCCTGAGGAATCTCAATTCATACAATTTCCTTTCTGGCGCTTGAATCTCCCATTCTACCTTTGCTCTCGTTCCGGATAGGACTTGGAGGAGGAGGAGGAGGTGGAGGGCCCTTGGATCTCGTACTGTATGATGATGGTGCCAGAATGCACGAACTAACCTTTGGGGAGGGGAATAAAAATAAAGAAAAACAAAAAAGGTAACAAGTTAGTGCGGGTTATGAGAAGAAAATGTTTCAATATTTAAACACATTGTGCAAGAATATAAATCGCGTCCTAATTTGGGTGCCTCGTTGTGCCTGAGGTAGGCCTAGCGAAAAATTAACTTGGAGCACTTATAATGCTAAATGCCTCATTTTATTGATAAAAAATAAGATGACTCCAAAGCAACGCTAAATAACGGAAAATAAAATGTCACTAGTGACCATCGAACTTATTACATCATTAGAAGAAAAATAAAAGACTCCTAACTACTTGGTCCCGGACGGACCTTCCCCAGATTCGGTATCTTTATCCCCCTCGAACAGCTTCACCAGCTCGCACAGTCCTAGCAATAGATAAGCTTGGGCCAAATGTACTCTTGCATTCCCTTCAGCGTTTTGACAATCTTCAATCCTCTTGAGGAACTTTCCTTCTAGCTCCACTAGACCTCGCTCCAAATACCCTAGTCACTTGTTGGCGCTGACAGCCATATCCTTCCATTCCTCGATCAACTTCTGATGGGCTTCTTGTATTTCCCGATGCTCACTTTCACACTCTCGAATCCTCTTACGCAGTTGATTGTACTTAACTCGTGCTTCAGCTTTCTCGTCGATGATTCTGTGTCCGTGAATGAACTCGGGCTGACCCATACCATTGTGATTATCTTCCAACCAACCCGAATAATGCGGCACACAACCAGCATGATACCTGTCGGGCTCAATAGATTCTTTCCCAAAAACGAGCTTGCAATGCCACATGTGTTGAGCTTGGCATTTGTGAGGGCTATCATCGTCCTGGAAATCGGCCCTAAAGTGAATCATTTTGTCGACCATTGGTATGATTTTCTTTCTTCCAGCCTGCCTCATGGCTCGTATGGGAACATAGGGATAAGTTCCTCTCAGACCAATGAGTATGAGAAATGGTGCATCTCGGGATCGAACAATGAATTCTTTCGTAGGGAACCATTCGACCATCCACCGTACCTGGTCTTCTTTTAGATTCTCAAATAGCTCCACCCATCTTCTAGTGTCCTCTGGATGAGTGAACATGTTAGGCATATAATTCATATGCCTCGGCTGGTGGAAGGCATTGTGATCATCCCAGTCTCTGCGTAAGATCTCTTGTCGATATTCTCCTTTCTGGAGGTGCTCCATGAGCCAGAGCTGAAGTAATAAATTGCATCCCTCAAAATGACTAGCCTTTCGCTGATAGTTGTCCAGAGCCCGGTATATCTCAGCAACAATCATGGGCACTATGCTGAAAGGTTGTCCGCCGATTCCTTCCATCAGAGTCTTGGTTACCATGGCCAATCTGGTGTGGATCCTAGCCTTCTTCATAGGGAACACTATCATCCCCAGGAAACAAAACATGAATACGAAGACCCTTCTGTGAATATGCCCCAGTGAGGTGAGGGCAAATTCATCTGAGTAGGTGCGGTATGACTTGCTATGGCCGTACCTCTCGTACAGATAGTCGAATGGGATGTAGGAGTCTTTCAAACAGGTCAAGTCTGGGTTCTTCTTCAGTCCCATCATCTTAAGGAAACCCCTACCCTTGCGATTCTCTGGCATAAGCAAACCCGAAGTCTCCCAAGGAATACCAGCTAAGCCTCCTATTTCTTCGAGCAAACAAGTCATTTCAAGGTTCCTGAAGCGGAATACGGACCTGTCACTATCCCAGAACAGAGTTGCAGCCTCTATGATTTTGTTGTCAGGCTGGATTTCTAGAAGAGAAGGCAGATTCCCTAAGTATTTGCGGACGAGTGTCTGATTACTGGAGTGAAGATCTTCCCACCAATTCAGCAGCCTTGGATGAATGTTGGTTACCATGCCGAATCTAGGGACTTCGTACCTCATTTTCTGTAAAACAGAGTGTTAGACCCTTACCCCGCCAGACTCGACTATTTAAACCAATAATTAGCATAAAAAGCATTTAGTTCTCCAAATAAATGCACAGAACATGTAGGTGTCTGTTTGGGTTTCAGGGAAACCCGATGGACTTTGGACAAGGCTATCTTAATGAGTCATTATGTGGACAACATAACTAACTCAGCTAGGTTTGATCATGATGCAAGCACAATTAGACAGAGTAAGGTTTCTATTGGGTATTAGACAGGTACCCTTGAGCGGACAACTCAAGAGGGAAAGGCAAGGAACCGTCGACAGTACCGCTGATCGACTAATTTTACCGCAAATACGCCTTTGCCGAATTTAAAGGGTGATAATATTGGAAGAGAGCAACCACTCATTATAAGCGTTGCTATGGTGTTTGTTTGGCATGAGTGGAATATGATGTTGAAGATGTAGTTTATAAGAATGAAACAAATTGACATGTATTTTCACGTTCATAAGATAAATAATTACAATAATTGTAGTAATTACAACAGCATTGAAATAAAGCAATAAAGGAAAGTAGCTAAAGGAAAGAAAAGACATGAAGAGCCAAGTCAGTTTCGTAGTGAAAGAATAAAAGACAGTAAATAAAGCAATTAATGAGATAGTAAAGTCACAAGCAACATGCAATGGTAAAAGCCTAACGAAATTCCCCAGCAGAATCGCCATGCTGTCGACGCCCCCTTTTCCTCTAACCGTGGGGGTCAGAAATCGGGTATACGACATTGGGAGGACAACTCTATTCCCTTTTGAGAATTGGGTTTAGAAGTTGAAGAGTCGCCACCTAATTATTATAGTGCATTAGGACACTTTAAGAAGGGTTTGAGATGAAGAGACCAGAGATTAGGGTAAGGGCTAGAAATTATTCCGAGGGGAAGGTGTTAGGCACCCCTCAAGATCCACTAGTGTGGTTCCCGGCCATGTTGCAATTGTGACTTTACAAGTAAAAAATTAAGGCTTAAATAAGGATTCGCACATAAGATTGCGACCAAGTTGAAAATTTTCAAAGATAAGTAGACAAGGCAGAAATTCATGAAAAAGAGATTTAAACAGTTTTACAAGAAGAGATGAAAGCAAGTAAAGGGAGAGGAGTCTTAAGTTTATAATTAATATGGATCACTTCAATGCAATACCCAGCGATCACTCCTCAGAAGAGGGGTCGCACGTGATATTAGCGCATCGGTCATCATATCCATATCTACCCTTCCCACCCTGTTAAGGTATTTAAACGCGATCAGTCTCGTTTACTTATTGCATGCTAGTACCCGTCCCAACCTATCAGTCCCGGGGTATCAGGACTTCTAATCCTAAAGGGGAAGGAAAGGGATATAGGCATATATGGGGTTCAAAGGTTAAATATCTAATTGCGACATACAAAACAAGTAACAAATATAAGGATGAACAAAACAAATAGGTAAGGCTCAAGTAAACCCCTTAACCAAACAAACACTTAGTTTAGCATGTCTTAGCATATACTGATTTGGTCTTAAGTTAAAAAATTAAGTGGCGAGCGGACTAGTTCAACACATACATTTAGACAGAAAGTCTACATTAGGCAACTCGGATCCGATTGTCAGAGATTAAGGTATTTCAAGCGAGTGATTTAAAAGGTACTGGTTTCAGGAAAAAGTAGTCCAATGCAGAGGAGTTTTGAAAAGAAAGTATGGACTGCAGTAAAAATAAAACACATAAATGGTTGTGAAAGAGTTTCAGAGATAGAAATATCTAAGGAAAGGGTAAGTAGCAACTGTTTTAAAAGACAATTTCAGGGTCTGAGTAAAACATTTAGACAGAATGTTTAGAAAGAAACTGTTTCAGAAAAAGATGCCGATTTGAGTGATTTAAAAGCATACTGAGTCAAGAGAGTTTTTGCCAAAGAATTAAGACTTCTGAAATCGTTGCTGTATTAAGACATTAAGGACCAGTTAATAGATTATTATTATTTTAAGCGAATCAGACGAGTTTGATGCTGATCCTATAGGCATGATATCTATTTTGATTTTTCTAAAACCTGTTATTGAACTTGTAAAAGATGATTGGGTTAATTAACCCTACAGTTTGCCTAATGTATATGCATTCCTTATAGGCATGATCTCTATATGCATTGATTACATGAACGTTAAGTCCTATAGGCATGATTTCTATGTGATTTGTAACACAATGAAGCGTTAACCCTATAGGCATGGTCTCTAGGTGATGTGGAACCAGAAATATTGAACAGCCCTATAGGCAGGATTTCTAAAAAATTACAATCCTAAAGCATGGTTTCTACCCCTACTGATGCAAGAATGTAAAACCCCTCCCACACCCTTTTACTATATTCCCCAAATCCTTTATACAAATTATTACAGACCAAAAGAAAGAAAATAAATACATTAAAAACTAACAGCTAGATCCGAGCAGCCTAATTCAATCTTAATGCCCAACAACATGTGATTAACCAATTCCGAATTTCCAAAGGCTTCTCTTTATCTAAAGTGTTTGAAAGTTCCAAAGAATCTCAAGGATTCCCGGCATTGCTTACACTCAGGATGTCATTTAGAATTAGAATAGTGCAGTGCAAAACAGCCAGCCCTCAGGCATCCAAGTTCAGTGGAACATGGCTTACCAGAGAGGGGCAGAACTTAGAACTAGGAATGAGTACAAAGTGAAAGAGAGATTGGGGAACCATAGCAAAGGGTGGTCATGCCCAGCCATAGGTATAGACTGGCACACCCCTGACCAATTGCTTGTTCCAATCAAATTAAGATCAGACTTTAGAAGTCAGACTTGAGTTTGGATGGTGATTAGAACACCACCAGACTTGAGTCAAGGCTCAGCACATAAAAGGGCAAGAAGGGAGTGGGAATTGATTTGAGTAAGGGTTTAAGAACCTAGTTCAAAGTCATGGGCAGCAATAACAGGGTGCTGCCATGACTCAGAATTGTACTCTCACACAAAAGGGGGTCAGAGGGAAGGGACTCACCTAGAAAAGCATTTACAGAAACACAAGGAAAGAAAGAAAGCATAATATGCTAAGGGTGCGGAAACATAAGGAAGGAGAGCATAGCAGACTAGGATATAGATGCATAGTGCAAGAAAGCACAATAGGCTAGGAGTAAAATAAACACATAGTAGTGAGGGTATTATTTAACTAGAGTGACATAACAGTTGCAAGTTTTAGAACAGCAGAACAACAAAAGTAAATAAAACAGCCAGAAGTCTGCAGGATCAAAATCCAAATTCCTCCGCAAGTACTTGAGAGTTCAAAAGGAACTCAAGAATGTTTTAGACAGTAAAGAGAAGAGGAGCAGAGTGCTCAGTATTAGAGGTAGAGTAGTAGTAGAGAGAGTTTTTGAAATTGGATAGTGTTCAATTGTGAAAAAAAAGTGCTCGAAGTGTGTTTGAATTCTGAAGTGTTTTTTTTGTGTTTGTGTTAAGAGAGGAGCATGTATTTATACTTTGAAATCAGGGTAAGCAAGGCAAGAAAATAATCATGTATCAATTAAAATCAATCAATAGCAGAGATTCCTTTATTTAAGGAGTCCAAATTTGAATGGTAAAAGGCAGAAATTATTTAAGGAAAAGGGGATCAAGTAACACATTGTGCATAGCATACGAATAAGAGGTAAATACATAGGGGAGAATTTGAAATACACGGTTAAATAAATAAGGCAAGGAGTAAATCAATTAGTACATAGTAAATCAGGGAATCAGAGATTCAAAATCACTAATGAACCGAGTCAGAAAATAGGGGAATCGAAAGGTTAGAGAGGGTCTTCAAATTAAACAAGGAATGAATCAATCAGGCTTATACAAGGAAGTCTGAAATCAGTCCCAAAATCAGAGGTTATTCTGAGTGGGAAATTCTACCTATAAAGAGTGCATAAGCTTTAAACATGCGAGGCTGGATTTAAAACAAAGAAAAGTGTCATGCAATCAAAAATCAGTGAGTAGTGGACTATAGGCAAGAGGGAATATCAAAGAGCATACAGAAGGTCAGGCAAAGATGAAACAACTTCAGGAACTCAGAAATTAGGGATTTGAAACCAAACAAGTTCAGAGATGGGAAGCAAACAAGTCACGTAACAAGTGGCCTCAAGAACTCGAATGAAACTCCCAAATTCTAGGGTTTTTACCATTAATCGAGTGTAGAGATGAAAGCAAGTAAATCAGGCAGGAATAATAACAAAATAAGTTCAGAAAACCCAAAGGAACTTAAGACCTTACACATTTCATGAAAACATAATAAAAGAACAAGATACAGTAAAAGAAATCATAAGGAAATGGTAGAAGAAAGTATAGTCGAAGAAAAACACACAAGAATCACAGTAGAACAAATACAGTGAAAACACATGAGAGTCACAGTAGAGCAAGTAATGCTAAAAACCCTAAGTCGAAGAAGATGAACGGTTTTGAAAGCAAAGTTTTGAAAGAAACTTCGAGAAATCGTTTGAAAACCTTAAAATAAAAATAGATCTAGAATAGATCTAGAGAAATTAGGAGAACCTCGAAAGGCTAGGTTTTCAGAAGAACCCTAGAGGCGAGAAAGGCCTGGAAAAGGTCTGATCTGAGTCGGATGAGTCGGAGATAGGCTCATAGGACCAAGACATGCTGGAGCAAAGTCGGAGATGGCCGTGAAACTTGAATCGGCGGAGATCTGAGCGAAAACCTTCAAGGTCACACCTCGATTCTTCAAGCAGCAAGTGTACAAGAGCACATGGAGGTGAGTACAGGTCACCCAGGGCTTGGGATGCCATGGGTTCTGGTGAAAAAGGGTAGAAACCAGTGGGGAAGATTAGGGTTTCGGAGAAGGCTAGAGAGAGTTTGAGAGGACGAGGGTTTAGCGACGGCGTATCTGATAGAAGTGATTTAGGGTTAGGGTGTAAGTGGGAATTAAAAAGGAAAGAACTGATCGTGGCCGTTGATCAGAATGATCAACGACCTGGATTAAAAGGGGAGGCCATGCGGGTTAGGTTAGTTGGTCAGGGGCGGGCTAAATTGAAATTGGGTCATTTGATTTGTGGATTGAAATTGGGTCGAATTGGGGTGCAATTTGGGCTGTAATTGAAATGCAACTGGGGCTAGGTTTTAAATAGCCACTTTTCCCCTTTCTATTTTATATAAATAGTAATAACGATTTTAAAAGAAAATTAAAAATATTAGGTAGGAAAATATTATATAAATATTAATTTAAAAATATTGGAGCAAATTTTATTGTTATAAAATGCTATTAATTACAAAATAGGCTATAATTGCAATTATATGCAATTTAGCTTTAAAGAATGCCAAATAAATTTGTAAAAAATATGCAAAAATCACCTTAATTATATTTTGGTGAAAATACGGGAATGAAATAAGTTATTCACCAAAAATGATAATTTTGAGAATAGTTATTGGATTTTGTGGTATTAAAATAGGTGATAAATCGGTTTAAAAATCGTTAAAAATACTAAAACTCTTGGGTGTGCTTATATATGCACATACATGCTATTTTGGAAGTATTTTGGGTACAAAAATACCTAGAAAAAAATTGGGTATCAACAATGAGATATCAATTTGACGACATTATATCTTGAGAAGCTTTAACTTATTTGATCGTGAGTTATATTGGGTTTGCTTCTCTGCCACAATTACTATTTGTGCATTATTTGTTATCTTATATTTTTCAAAAACTGTATTCAATTATTTTGTATTTGAATGTGTGTTTTTTCTGGTTAACATGAACTAGTCATCTGTAATGCTTAATGAACAAAGAGCTAAGAGTACAAAGTTGAAGAGAATCAAGGTTTATCTTTGCCTTCATCGTCTAACTTCGACTGTATATATGTTATTTTTTTTCACGAGTAGATGGCGTAAGTTTTCTAACAACATTTTTTGTGAAATTTGCTTCGAAACGACAATCCACAAATGACGTGGCTACAAAGTTACTGTCGAATGGATGCAACTTGCTGGAGTTATCAAGAATCGATCGTGTTTGTTTAGCCTTGTCCAAGACACCATGGATAATGACCGGTATCATCGGATTCACGTTGGGGTAGAAATGACTATTGAGAGAATAAATACTTTGGTCTACCACATCTGAAAATGATGGTTCTTTGAAGGCTAAAATTGACACTGTATGGCACTAGGCTTGTAGAAGGAGAAACAACTATTACTGGATTCGAATGATGTATTTTTTCTTTGTGTTGATACTCTAAATTTATGTATTAGCAATTATTTTTGTATATTATAGATTTAATAAAATATTGTTATTATTTCTTGAATGAGTAACATATTTAATTGCAAGGCTGGGTATAGATTTAAGTGTTATTATAATGGCTATTAAAAAGTTACCTTTATCAACATTAAAATAAATATATACCGGCCATAATAAATGCTGCTAAAGCAAAATAAAAGGCTAATTGATGGGTATCTTTAGTGGCTATTGTAATTTCCAGTAACTAAATGCCATTAAAAACTCCATCTTTTAGCGGCAAGAATTGGGACCTTTACTAGCACTTGATATAATTGCCGCTAGAGCTTTTAACAACGTTGGATACAACGGCAAATAGCTAATTGTCGGTAATAGTTTTTGCGGCAATAGCTATTGCCTCTAAAAGAATATTTATTGCCACTAAAGACCTTTTTTCTTGTAATCGGTGACCCTTGTTAAGTAGTCGAGCTACCTCTTCTCGGAGTTGGTGGCAGTAACGACCCGACCGATCGTTTTGAGATTTTGCACTTCGCTCGCCAGTTCTTAGGCAAGTCTAGCCCCGTGTGATGTATTATGACCTATATAAATCGTCCGTTTTGGTTTTCAGGGTAACTGAAATAAATTTTGAAGAACAGTTCTCAGTTTGAAGCTTAAAATTTGAAAGGTTTGATCAAGATTTGACTTGTTAGCAGATGACCTTGGATTGAAATTTTTATGATTTGGTTAACTCTGTTAGGTGATTTGGGACTTAGGAGAGTGGTCGGAATATTTTTTGAAGGTCCAGAATAGAATTAGGCTTGAATTAGCGAAATTGAAATTTTGGCATTTTCCGGTTGATAGGTGAGATTTTGATATAGGGGTCGGAATGGAATTCCAGAAGTTGGAGTAGGTTCGTTGTGTCATTTTTGACATGTGTACGAAATTTCAGGTCATTCAGACGAGGTTTGATAGACTTTTTGATCCAAAGCGAAATTTGGAAGTTCTTGGAAATCTTAGGCTTGAATCCGATGTGATTTTGGTATTTTGATGTTGTTTTGAGCATTCCGAAGTTTGGAACAAGTTTTAATGAGGTTATGGGATATGTTAGCATGTTTGGTTGAGGTCTCGAGGGCCTCGAGTGAGTTTCGGGTGGTTAAACGTAAATTTCGAGTGAGTTTTGAAAGTTGCAGCTTGCTTCAGATCAGCGTTGTAGAGTTTTGCTCTTCGCGTTCGCGAGAGGGCTATGCGTTCGTGAAGAGATGTTGAGTGAGGTAGGCCAGTTGCCCTTCGCATTCGCGGTGTTGGTCCCGCGTTCCCGAAGGTTGAGTATGATTGAGCATCGCGTTCGCGAGAGGGCTTATGCGTTCGTGAAGAGATGTTGAGTGAGGTAGGCCAGTTGCCCTTCGCATTCGCGGTGTTGGTCCCGCGTTCCCGAAGGTTTAGTCTGATTGAGCATCGCGTTCGCGACTGAGGTAACGCGTTCGCATAGGCTAAGCTGAGTAAGGCATCACATTCGCGAAGGTGTGCTCGCATTTGCATAAGAGGAAATTTGAGTTGTGAATTATTTGTGCTTCGCGAACGCGAGGCTTTGACTGCGTTCACGAAGAAGGCATTTCTGACCTGGGCAGAATGTTTAAAGCGCCATTGTCCACGATTTTGGGTCTAACTTTCACCATTTTTGAGCGATTTTGGAGCTTTTTGAGAAGAATTGAAGAGGGAATCAAAGGGAAACACTTGGAGGTAAGATTTTTGAACTCAATACTCGATCCTATGTTGATTCTTACTTGTTTAAACATGAAATATGTGGAAATTAAAGCCTAAAATTGGGGAATTAGGGCTTGATTTTGGAGAGTGTAAATTGGGAATTTGAGGGTCCATTGAGGTCTGATTTTGATGTTCTTAGTATGTATAAACTCGTGGGAGGATGAGGATTCTATCGATGTAATTTTTATCAGATTCCGAGAAATAGGCCCGGGGGCCGGGTTTGGCCAATTTCGGGATTTTTGAGTTAATTCAATTATTTTCGCTTCGGCTTTGTTCCTTTAGCGTGTATTAATGATGTGGAACTGAGTTCGGTTAGACTCGGAGCAATTGGAGACTGATTCGAGAGGCGAAGGCATCGCAGACTAGAGTTTGGACTGGATAGAGTTAAGTAATGATTGTAAATGTTTGTCCTGAGGGTATGAAACCCCAGATTTCACATCGTTGTGCTATATTCAGGTAACTCACATGCTAGATGATGAGCGTGGGGAGTGCACTGTTTGGGATTGAGACTTAGTCCATCTCGAATGATTGTTTTACTGCGTATTCGATTGAAAAACTGTTTGTTATCATCATGTTTTAGGCTAAATTCCTTATTTGGGCCTCGTGCTAACTATTTTGGACCCTTAGAGAATTTTACTTTTATTCCTCACTGTTTTGACTTTGTACTTGTACTCAGTCATGCTATAATCTACTACTTTCATAACTCATCCATTTTTACTCCGTTTTTGACATTTTAAATGATATTTTGGGCTGAGCATCATGTGTTACTGTTTCCCGAGTGGCTTGAGAGATTTTTGACTGAGTGAGGCCGAGGGACTGTGTTGTGAAGATTTTATGGGATCAGGTTGCGCGCCGCTGTAGTGTGGTACCGATTAATTATTATGAGGCCGAGGGCCTAATTTGTTAGGCCACGAGGTGGCTTGATATGAGGCTGAGAGCCTGTTTAATTATGCCACGAGATGGTTTGATATTGCGCTTGGGCCTTAAGGGGCCCCTCCCGGAGTCTGTACACCCCCAGTGAGCGCGGGTACCCTGAGTGAGTGATATATTGATTATGCCACTAGATGGCTTGATATTGCGCTTGGGTCGTAAGGGGCCCCTCTTGGAGTCTGTATACCCCCAATGAGCGCGGATACCCAGTGTGATATGTGATATAGCCCGAGGGACTGATGTTGTTCCATGTTATTGCCGGAGGGGCAGTTCTTGATTTATGTTATGCCCGAAGAGCTGATTACGACTGATTGTGAGGTAGCCCGAGGGGCTGTTTCTATTGATATTATGCCCGAAGGGCAACTTATGATACATGATTTGCCCGAGGGGATGCTTACGTTTCTATCATGTTTACTTACTATTTTATCACTCGTTTGAAACTGTTAAAAATTTATTTTAAAAGGTTTTTACCAGAACTGAGCATGATTTACGAAGTAAATGATTTCTGTACTATGTTGGAACTATCTTGCCTTTGTTGTAGCATTTTAACGTGGCTTACGTGTTTTCTTACTGATCAGCTTTCATTTACCTTTACTACTTACTGAGTTGGAGTACTCACATTACTCTCTGCACCTTGTGTGCAGATTCAGGTATTTCTGAACCTGGTAGCGGGTGTTGATTGCTCAGAAGCAGAGTCATCGGAGTTTAGCAAGGTAGCTGCCTGGCGTTCACAACATTGCTTTTCTCCCTCTTGTTTTCATTAGATTGTACTTAGTACATTTTCAGACTTTTCGTTGTATTCAGACCTTAGTAGGTGCTCGTGACTTGTGACACCCCGATGTCGGGCGTGTATATTATTTCTGCACTGTTCATTTAGACTTACATTATGAAATATTTGTTTAATTAAAGGCCTAAAATTGATTCTTATTGATTAATGGTTAATTTGGAGTTGTGTCGGCTGGACTAGTTTCAAGATAGGCACCATCACGATCGGGTCAATTTTAGGGTCGTGACAAGTTGGTATCAGAGCCTAGGTTACATAGGTCTCACAAATCATGAGCAGGTTTAGTAGAGTCTCTCGGACCGATACAGAGATATCTGTACTTATCCTCGGGAGACTGCAGAACCTTTAGGAAAAACTTCACATTCTTGAATTTTTATCGTGCGTCCTTGATAGCTTGAAATGTAACTCTTTGAATTCCTTCCACGCGCTCGTATGTATGCATGAGTGCTTAGTATCAGATGTACATCAATGGCTTGTGATTCCCTGAACGAGGGGCGAGATGTGATCTCTGTGTTGATGTTGGGCTAGTCGGGAGGACTTGAGGCCGGGTTTTGCCTATAGCTTAAGTACTGAGGTGTTGGTTGTGTGAGCATGTGCTTTTGGATCTGTATGTCTGATAGTGTCCCTATTGGTGGGAGTGATGGCTGGATAACTACGTGATGAATATGATGTGACTGCGAGATGTGTACATATGAGTTGAACAAGACAAGAAGGGTCTGCTTGGGGGTAGTAAGAATGATCTGGTTCTTGGATTCCATCATGATTTGATGTTTAGCCCTAGTTGTGGGCGTGTTGAAGGACCTTTTCATGTTGCCTAGTTGGGGAGTGAAGTGGATTTCACGTTGTGATATGAGTTCAGACTCAGGAAGATTAAGTAACTGTGTAATGTTTATGACAGTGGTAGGGTATAAGGAAATGTTAGTTTGAGGCAAGGTAGGTGGGCTATCTCATGTGGATTGTTCTGAAGTTTGTGTGATCTTTTATGTCATTTATTGGAAGATCTCTGTTACCAAAGAAATATATGTGTTGCAACTTGAATTTGGGTCACCTAGGAGAGTGGGCTTGACTATTATGAGGGTGAAGGCGAGGATTCCAGAAGATTTAAAGTACTAGATGGTCTGTGTTTCACTAGCTTATGGAGGATTGAGTTTGTTCTCACTATGGTATTATGGCAGTAATAGAGTATATGTATTATGAGTTATTGTGTGTTTAGATCTACGGCTTTGAGCCAATTAGGGAAGTCTGCTATTGATTAGTTGATTGCACGGTTATGTGCTATATTGGTTCCAGTTTGAGGCGTACTAGTGAATCAGTTATGGCTTATGAAGTGTGATACCGAGGATAGCTCGAGTAAAGAAAATTTCAATAAAGGTTATGTTATGCTTTATGGGTATATAAGAATCACAGAATGACTTGAGTTGTTATGAGTAAAGGGTGTATGGTGCATAGAACAGGAAGTTGCTTAGTTGCATTAAGGTGAGGTTACATTCGGCGGTGTCGGAGGGCTAATGGAGCACAAGTCGTCATATATGTTTGATCGGTCTAATTGAGGTTTGAGTAGAGTGGAGGGCTCTCGGAAATGTTTCTAATGGGTTCAAGATTTTACATGTAATAATTGGAGATTTTCAGGTAGTGTAGTTGGTTAGAAACTGAGGTTTGCATTGGAGGGTGTCAAGCCTTGTGGTATTTCTATATCAATTAGTGAATTCTATATATATCAGTATTAGGAAGGCAAAAGTAATGACTTTGGATTCACAGGAAGTTTCGTCAGGGTAGGTATTTTGCATGTGGTGCTTTTGGGAATATTTAAGAGAGTATTCAGCGGCTTATGAGCCTTAGACGGTGTAGTTTTATGCTTGGGTCTCGTGTGGTGAGTCTGGGTTGAGGAATTTTGGTGTTATAGTAAGAAGGAGTATCAAGTTGAAGGTAAAGTAGAAGGAAACTCGGATAGATGGGATAGCTTGGTAGTAGGCCGGATTGGCATGGTAAGGATATGATTAGTTCTTTGGATGTTTATGAGGTAATGAGTTTATACAAGTGTTTCACGGCAATGCTCTTGGATTTTAGTGCCCTGCGTAGCTTGGTCGAGTTAGAAGGATTCAGTCTTAACGGTTTAGTTTTGTGAAAATGGAATTCGGAGAGTTCTTGATGGTTTCTACCACGGTTAGAGATGTATATTTTCTACGAGCGTGAGGAGCACGTGATGTATAGTGATTTTCTTCTAGATGGGGTCAAATGGAAAGTTCTTAACTAGTTGAGTACGTAGCTACTTGTGGCTCAGAAGAGGTTATGAAGTCCTTATATTTATCATAGGATGACATGCTATATGTGGTATGTTGTGTAGGGTTGAAATTTGCATGTGTAAGGTCACAGTTTAGTTCTAAAAGGAAAAGTCATAAATTCTTAGACAGCACGGGCAGTTTCAGATGATTGGGGAAATGATATTACTAAGTGGTGTAGCTTGATGTGGGTATACTAAAAGGGCAATGTGATCAAGTTGATGATACTTCATTAGTATTGCGGCACTCTCTTGTTGGATCGACTGCTGATATTCGAGTTTGCTTGGTAGCACCTAAGAATTTTAGGAGTACCTCTCGTGGAATGATTGGGTATTACAAGTGTGTTGTATATTCAGATGGTGGAGTTGGGATCGGATATGGTGATTCGCGTGCTGTATGGATTTGGAGACTAAGAGTTCTCATAAATAGGGTAGGTCGTGGTTGTGGACTGCATATTTCGATCTTATGTGGTAACTATCGGAGGTTTGGAGACCCGAGTGGATCCTTTGTGGCTTGGTATGTTAGATTTTGATGTGATACTGGGTATAGATTGATTTCCTCCGTGTCGTGTTATGTTCTCTGTAGGGTGATTTCATTGTTGAAGACCCAGCTGATGGTTGGGAAGAGTTGTATTTCTTATTTGGCCTTTATGGTGGATGTCAGTGCAGAGACTCCTACCATTGATTTGGTTCTGGTGATGAGGGGTTTTCTGGATGTGTTTCCTGCTGCCGGGCATGTCGCCGGACGGGGTTGTTGATTTTGGTATTGATTTGGTGCCGGGAACCGTAGCGTATGGCACTGGCGGAGTTAAAGGAGTTGAAGGAACGACTTCAGGGACTCCTTGATAAGGGGTTCATTGGTAGACCTATATGGATGTGTGTTTGGCATCGAGTCGGCTTGGTTGACTCCGAGTTGTATTGTTGAGGGATGTGTTAATTCAATTATTATTGAGCTTATTAGTGACCTGGGGAGATCTATGAGTTACCTTTCTGTGTTGCGAGGGATTGGAAATTGTTGGTTATAGGCACATGTGGTGCGGTTTTATTTAGGGTCTCTCAGTGGAATTCGAGTGGGAGGAGTATTGGGTATTGCTCGGCGGATGGCATATCGGTTGTGTCCTCTCGGCTTTGTGTGATGTTATGTCAATTGCTTCGCAATGGTTATGATGATTTGCTTTGGTTCTAAACATCTAATTGCACGTGGTTGTCGGTTTGAGCATAGCGACTGGATGTGTTTCATGTGGACCAGTGTTTGGATAGGGTCACGCATTATAGCAAAGTTATGCGGAGGTATGACCCTTCGGGTTAGATTTGTGTGTTCTGGTTCTACAATGTCTGACGAGTTCTCAGCATTATGTGTGATGGTACTGGTGAGCTTGCGGTACAACTCTCTCATTTGAGTCATTCTCACGATTTGAGTACATTTAGATTGTTGGTTATTGGTGCGCGGATTGCACGAGTTGTGTGGCTTTAGATTGTATTGATGTGTCATGTCACCAGAGTAGTTGTGTTTGTATTAGATGAGATTGTTAGGATCTAGAATGAATACAAACGGATTCGGTTTCGGTGTGTTGGAGGGATAATATCGATGTTCAACTCAGAAATTTGCTATGGTCCTTGCTAAAAGAGAAGTGGTTTCGCGAATGGTTGATTTGAGGAGTGGTTATGACTTCTTATGTGTTTCATTTATCATTGGCAGTATACGAAAGTGTTGGAATGAGGCTTTATGTGATAAAAGTCTTATTATCGAAATTCGGATATTTTGAGCAACTGATGTGATTAGAAGTTATCGCTACAAGTGTTTGAGTTATATGGTACGTCATGTAATTGCACCTGAGGTTGCAGGTATGGGTTATTACAGCTAGTTCACATTCTGATCTTGTAGATGGTTTCAGAAGTAGAAATGTGGTTCTAAGGTTTATAGGTTAGGTTGGATTGTGAAATTTTAGTTATACTGTGTTATCAGACCTATATGAGATAGGGTGACATGGGATCACCCCCGGGTATCTGCATGGTAAGGTTATACAGTGACTTGTTAGCTTTTGGAACAACTATGGGCACGTTCGAGGACGAACGCATGTTTAAGTGGAGGAGGATGTAACTACCCGATCGGTCATTTTGAGCTTTTGCACTTCGCTCGCTAGTTCTCAGGCATATCTAGCCCCGTGTGATGTATTATGACTTATGCAAATTGTCCGTTTTGGTTTTCAGGGTAACCGGAATGAATTTTGAAACACAGTTCTCAGTTTGAAGCTTAAAATTTGAAAGGTTTGACCAAGATTTGACGTGTTAGTAGATGACCTCGGATTGGAATTTTTATGATTTGGTTAGTTCCATTAGATGATTTGGGACTTAGGAGTGTGGTTGGAATGTGTTTTGAAGGTCCGGAATAGAGTTAGGCTTGAATTGGCGAAATTGGAATTTTGGCTTTTTCCGGTTGATAAGTGGGATTTTGATATAGGGGTCGGAATGGAATTCCGGAAGTTGGAGTAGGACCGTTGTGTCATTTGTGACGTGTGTGCAAAATTTCAGGTCATTCGGATGAGGTTTGGTAGACTTTTTGATCGAAAGCAGAATTTGGAAGTTCTTGGAATTCTTAGGCTTGAATCCGATGTGATTTTGGTGTTTTGATGTTGTTTTGAGCGTTTTGAAGGTTGGAACAAGTTTGAATGAGGTTATGGGATATGTTGGCATATTTGGTTGAGGTCCCGAGGGCCTCGGGTGAGTTTCAGGTGGTTAAACGGATCAAATTCTTGTTTTGAAAGTTGCAGATTTCTTCAGACCAGTGTTGTAGAGTTTTGCTCTTCACGTTCGCGAAGAGATGTTGAGTGAGGCGGGCCAGTTGCCCTTCGCGTTCGCGATGTTGGTCTCGCGTTCACGAAGGTTGAGTCTGATTGAGCATCGCGTTCGCGACTGAGGTAACGAGTTCGCGTAGGCTAAGCTGAGTAAGGCATCAAGTTCGCGAGGGTGTGCTCGCATTCGCATAAGAGGAAATTTAAGCTGTGAATTATTTGTGCTTCGCGAACGCGAGGTTTTGACTACGTTCGCGAAGAAGGCATTTTTGACCGGGGCAAAATGTTTAAAGAGTCATTGTCCGCGATTTTGGGTCTAACTTTCACCATTTTTGAGCGATTTTGGAGCTTTTTGAAAAGAAATGACGAAGGAATCAAAGGGAAACACTTGGAGGTAAGATTTTTGAACTCAATACTCGATGCTATGTTGATTCTTACTTGTTTAAACATGAAATATGTGGAAATTAAAGCCTAAAATTGGGGAATTAGGGTTTGAATTTGGAGAGTGTAAATTGGAAATTTGAGGGGCCATTTGAGGTCCGATTTTGATGTTCTTGGTATATACAGTCTCATGGGAGGATGAGGATTCTATTGATGTGATTTTTATCGGATTCTGAGAAGTGGTCCCGAGGGCCGGGTTTGGCCAATTTCGGGATTTTTGAGTTAATTCGATTATTTTTGCTTGGGCTTTGTTCCTTTAGCGTGTATTAATGATGTGGAACTGATTTTGGTTAGATTCGGAGAAATTGGAGACTGATTCAAGAGGCAAAGGCATCGCGGGCTAGAGTTTGGACCGGATAGAGGTAAGTAATTATTGTAAATGTTTGTCTTGAAGGTATGAAATCCCAGATTTCACATCGTTGTGCTATATTGAGGTGACACACACGCTAGATGACGAGCGTGCGGTCGTGCACTGTTAGGTATTGAGACTTAGTCCATCCCGAATTATTGTTTTACTGCGTATTTAATTGAAAAATTGTTTGCTATCATCATGTTTTAGGTTGAATGCCATATTTATTCCTCGTGCCAACTGTTTTTGGACTTAATCCTCACTGTTTTGACTTTATACTTATACTCAGTCATGTTATAATCTACCGTTTTCATAACTCAGCCAGTTTTACTCCATTTTTTATATTTTAAATGATATTTTGGGCTGAGCATCATGTGTTACTGTTGCCCGAGTGGCTTGAGAGACTTTTGACTGAGTGAGGTTGAGGTCCTGTGTTGTGAGGATATTATAGGATCGGGTTGTGCACCGCAGCAGTGTGTTACTGATTTATGATTATGAGGTGGAGGGCCTGATTTGTTACTCCACGAAGTGGCTTGATATGAGGCCGAGAGCCTATTTGATTATGCCATGAGATGGCTTGATATTGTGGTTGGACCGTAAGGGGCCCCTCCCGGAGTCTGTACACCTCCAGTGAGCGCGGGTACCCTGAGTGAGTGATATATAGATTAAGCCACGAGATAGCTTGATATTGCACTTGGGCCATAAGGGGCCCCTCCCGAAGTCTGTACACCCCCAGTGAGCGTGGGTACCTAGCGTGATATGTGATATAGCCCGAGGGGCTGATGTTGTTCCATGTTATTGCTCGAGGGGCGGTTCTTGAATTATGTTATGCCCGAGGGGCTGATTACGAGTGATTGTGAGGTAGCCCGAGGGGCTGGTTCTGTTGATATTATGCCCGAAGGGCGATTTATGATACATGTATTTCCTGAGGGACTGTTTACATTTCTATCATGTTTACTCACTATTTTATCACTCATTTGAAACTATTGAAAATTTGTTTTAGAAGGTTTTTACCGGAACTGAGCATGATTTACCAAGTAAATGATTTCTGTACTGTGTTGGAACTATCTTGCCTTTGTTGTAGCATTTTGACATGGTTTACGTGTTTTCTTACTGCTCAGTGTTCATTTACCTTTATTACTTATTGAGTTGGAGTACTCACATTACTCTCTGCACCTTGTGTGCAAATTCAGGTATTTCTGAACCCCGTAGCGGGTGTTGATTGCTCAGAAGCAGAGTCATCGGAGTTTAGCAAGGTAGCTACCCGGCGTTCGCAATATTGCTTTTTCTCCCTCTTGTTTTCATTAGACTGTATTTAGTACATTTTCAGACTTTTCGTTGTATTCAGACCTTAGTAGGAGCTCGTGACTTGTGACACCCTGATGTCGGGCTTGTATATTATTTTTGCAATGTTCATTTAGACTTACATTATGAAACATTTGTTTAATTAAAGGCCTAAAAATAATTCTTATTAATTAATGGCTAATTTGGGAGTTGTATCGGAGGCACCATCATGACCGGGTCGGTTTTAGGGTCATGACAGTGGCAATCCTTGGTCCTGTGGTCGTGCGTGTTGTGGAATCCACACACTAAGTTATGACCCCTTTGTGAAGGATCTGATTGTATAGGCCTAGGCCACCTGGCGTCTCTAATTTTACTGATGGCAAACACGATTTCCAATACATTGACATTGAAGTTGTATTCTGATAAGCGAGGTGCCTTCGTTGGCCCTGCGTTTCTATCAAATCTGGCTCTGTTGATGATACCCCGAGGATTCTGCCCTTCGTCTATCCAACAATCGTTGCGAGGAGGGTTGCGTCTCAAGGAGTTCCTTCTGTCTTTGATGTACGACTGATATCTTTCTTTGTTTGGCTTTGGCTCCTTCGCTAGAAGCCTGCTTGGGTATACTGAGCCCGAGAGGTCCCCTAGCTGGTCATCTTTGACTCTGATCTTCAAGTGGTATCGGTTATGGATGTCCGACCAGGTTACAGCGGGATACTCGACCAAATTCTATTTCAACTGCTTTGAAGCCACCGAGCTTTGTTCATTCAGACCTTGATTGAAGGCCTGCACTGCCCAGTCGTCGGAGATCGGTGGTAGTTTCCATCCTTCCATTTGAAAGCGAGATACAAATTCTCGCAGCATCTCGTTCTCCCTCTTCTTAATCTTGAACATGCCAGATTTCCTTGTTGCTACTTTGATGGCACCGGCATGTGCCTTTATGAAAGAGTCTGCCGGCATGGCAAATAAGTCTACAGAGTTAGGAGCTAGGTTGTGATACCACATCATGTCCCCCTTCGAGAGTGTTACCCCAAACTTCTTTAGTAAGACGGACTCGATCTTGTCGTCCTTTATGTCATTGCCATTCACTGCGCAAGTGTAAGCAGTAATGTGCTCATTGGGGTCTGAGGTCCCATTGTATTTTGGGAGGTCTGGCATTCTGAACTTCTTTGGAATGGGTTTCAGAGCCGCTTCCTCTGGGAACGGCCTTTGTATGAGCTTCTTCGAATCCACACCTTTCAGGACCGGGGGTGCGCCCGAAATTTGGTCGACCATGGAGTTGTAGGTCTCGACCTTTTTGTTGTTGGCTTCTATCTTCTTCTCCCCCAATTTGATCCTCTTTGTGAGGTCCTCAAGCATCTTTACGATGGCGGGATCGGCTACCGACCCATTGTTACTTGACCTCTCCGGTACCTGCTCGGCCAGGGGAGCTGTCCCCGAAGCAACCACGCTGGGAGTTTTCTGGTGACTTTTGTAGCTGAGCAATCGCTAGCTATTATTCCTGCAACATTTCAAAAATAACATGAAGGCTAACCTCTTGTTCTTCATTGGTTGGAGTTTTTTTAGCTTCTTGTGGATCCCTTTGGTGCACGCTCCTGTTAGTGTGGAAGCTTATGTCGATGTGTTGGGCGTTGCGTTAGACCGCGTCCACGGGGATTGGTTCTGGTGTATTCCCAAGGTTTCTTAGTGGCACACCAACACCTGGAACACCCACCCCATTTTTTCCGTAGTCCTCAAGATTGTTGTTTCCACCTCCATTAACTGAGTTAGATATTTCGACCTGAAATCAAAGATCTTGGACAAAAGAAAGCGTGAAAGATAACTTGCGTTATGTAGTAAAACCAGCAAGAAAATAATCACTATTATTTTTAGCCCCACGGTGGGCGCCAAACTGTTTACCATGAAAATAGTAATAACAATTAAATTTGATTATGGGACTCGAAAAATACGTGATCTATTTTTATGCTAGTTGTTAAGCAGTTGGTGCTATGTATGTGAAACTTAGAAACGAAATAAGAGTTAAGGATAAGGTGATAAACGGACCGATGGGTTAATTATCGGGGCCTCGAGCTTGTCGATTCGAGGGCCTCGAGGTCGATTCTGGAGCTCGGCTGGGAGCTTTCGAAGGTGGTCGAAGTATGGGTAACAGTTATAATAAAATCAACGAAGGCTCTTTATGGCCAATGATAAGCACTAAATGAAGAACGATGATGAAGATAATAAATGAAAGCAATAATATCGAGAGAATATGTTAGAGAGCAGAGAGAATGTGTTTGTATATTTCGTGAGGAGTAGCTGAAGCAACAGGAGTCTAAAAAATAACAAGGATCCCATTTATATAGGAGGGGAATCCCAACATAAAACAAAATACATTAAATGACAAAAAAGCGGAGATGGGACAACTAGATGACACCCTGATTCAGGGTTAGGGTAGTCCACTAGGCTCTGTCAGTCCTAGTCGAGTACCTTGGGAACTCCCCATTTCTATCATAGCTGTAGTCAACATTGTCCCCAAGTCGAGCGTCGACGATCCTCGAGGGAGGAAACTCGACCATAGCCTTATAGTCTTGAGGCTTCGAGATGATATTCTGAGGTGCCTCGATGATGAGGAATTGGACCCTCTGATTTCACCGTATACAGATATACCTTGGAAATTTGATTTCAAATCACATATTCGAATTCAAACCATTTGAAAGATCCTTACTTGCAACAATGTTTGTTTGGACAACTCACTTTTGGAAATCATTTCTGGGTTTTTGGTTTCTTCTTGTTTTAAAAAAAGAAGGTTGTTGACTTTGCAAATCTGTCTTAATTTCAAACTTCATGAAAATTGTCAGTAATAATAATAAAAGTTGAATAATAGAAGTGATTCAGTAACAACAACATACCTTGTATTATCCAACACCGTGGAGTTTGGGAAGGTTACTGTGTACGCAGACCTTATCCCTACTTTGTGAGGATAGAGAGGTTGTTTCCAAAAGACCCTCGGCTCAGGAAGCAAACAAGCCCGGTGGGACTTGAACCCATTATCGCTTGATTAGAAGTCAAACGCCTTATAGATTAGGCCACAGACGCTTTTGAATAATATAAGTGATTAAAAATTAGAATTAATTACTACTAAGTTGCAATACTACTCTTCCGTTTACCTACATTCTTTAAGGCTTACCTACATTGTTAATATAGCTCTTAGAACTGGAAAAAAATCATTCAGTAAATATCATCAGTGTTATATACATATAAGAACAACAATAAACTTATAAAAGAAATAGAGAAAAAGAAATTGGCTCCTGGTTTGGGCCTGAGAGGAATTAGTTCCAGCAGACAATGAGCGAACAATAACAACTTCAGGTGACTCCAAAGTTCAGGCAAAGAATTTGGGTCTGAGTTCTTTAAGAACTCAGCAGGCCCAATTTATAAACATGCATAAAAACATAGAAGGTTATTAGATATATGGCCGAATATAATATTTAAACATAAGTAACACCAATATAGGCCCAAGACAAAACTGTAATAATCAATAGTAGTTAGGAATGCAAATTAATATGATGTCACACAGAGTAAAGCAATTTACAGTGAAACCTTTATTTCCATTTAACACTAAACCTAAAGACATTAGAAAATGTCAATAGATTAAGGGCTTAAGGTAAAATTCTGTTCATGGACAAGATACCCTTTGGATCCCTAGCGCTTCAAAGTTCACAAGGGTCTCAAGGACCCTGAGTAGTGCTTGTGTCAGGGAGCGTATCTCAACCAGGAACTAAATTCTACTCCTAAATACCCTCAACCACTCACACTTACTCTTCCCTACAGGTTTAAGTGCTAATGAGGCACTCAATGTAAAATCGAATACAACAGTAATGACAACACACAAGGAGATGTACATTTCTTATAATTAACGGTTCAACACCACATATAACATCAAAGATATCATAGTTCTCATACAAGCATGTAATTCACTATCATTTGCTTTAACAGGCTCAAGAATACCAAATGAAGTCATTTGCAGGAAAACATAAGAGAAAAGGGCGCTGACAGAACACTTTGAAAATCCAAACAGCCAGATTATATAATTTAAGAGTAGGGAGGTACATAGTTCAAAAATCTCAAGTCCTGATCTCATTATCCTATCAGCCTATGTTTAAGAATGTATCCCTAGATTAAGTCTCAAACTTCTATTAATTGTACAAGTTGACATTTGCAATTGGAATCCTTAAAGGGTGTTAACAGGAATGCAAGTAAACAGATCATTCTTATGGCATGATTCTTTCTTCAAAAAGCTCTCGACTCCATGCTCATGCTAATCTCACTAGAAGTTAAAGCATATCACTATATTCAAGTATAACAAATAGTGGTAGAAAGTTTATTTTTAAGTTCACAGGTCAAGTCATTTCAGAGATAATGAAAGGGCATACACAATTCATGAGAGCCAAGCAATATTATTTAAGCACAACATAATTATAGGATATTCAAGAGAGAGAGAGATAGAGAAAGAGATAGAGAGAGATAGAAAAAGAGAGAGAGAGAGAGAGAGAGAGAGAGAGAGAGAGAACATACATAGGATACATGTAACGACTCGGCGGTCGTTTTGAGTGTTTTAGTCCCATTCCCCCACTTACTTCGTATTCTATCTCAATTAATGTTATGTGACTTGCCCGAGTAGTTTTTTAGGTCCGGGAATGTTTCAGAATGATTTAGACACTTAGTCTCAAGGCTGGAAGCTTACGTTAAAAAGGTTGACCGGATATTAACTTCTTTGTAAATGGCTTCAGAATGGATTTTTGATGGTTTTGATAGCTCCGTAGGGTGATTTTGGACTTAGGAGTGTGTCTGGATAGTGATTTGGAGGTTCGAAGTTGATTTTGGCTTGAAATGGCGAAAGTTGGAAAATTAGAGGTTTTAGAAATTGAGAAGTTTGACCGAGAGTTAACTTCATGGTTATCAGGCTCAATTTTTGGTTCCGAAAGTTAGAATAGGTCCATTGTATCGTTTATGACTTGTGTGCAAAATATGAGATCAATGGGACGTGGTTTGATAGGCTTCAGCATCGATTGTAGAAGTTGGAATTTTTTAGTTTCGTTATGCTTGAATTGAGGTGCGATTCGTATGATTTAAGGCCTTGAATAAGTTTGTATTATGATTTAGGACGTGTTGGCATAATTTGTTGAGGTCCCGGGGGTATCGGATGGATTTCGAATGGTTAACGGATAAAAACATGACTTGAAGAATTGCTGGAATTTTCCCTACTGGTGTGATCGCACCTGCGAAGGTTTTGATCGCACGTGTGGCTGTCTAAGTGCAGAAGCGTCACTGGGGCTGGCCTGGGGTGCATCGTAGGTTTGAGAAATCATCTTCATCTGCAAGCCCACAGGTGTAAGCAAGGCTCTACCGATGCAGAAAAAATGGAAGGGGAACCGGGTTTCACAGAAGCGGAGGAATTTACGCAGGTACGACTCCATCGAAGCGGAGTCTAGTCCGCAGAAGTGAAGGCAACGTACTTTATAGGCAACCGTAGAAGCAGAGATTTTTATTGCACCGCGAAGCCACCGATGCGGCTAAGTTGGTCACATGTGTGAAGGGCTCTGGAAAGAATATATTCTAGTGGGTTACGAGATTTTGGCATTTTTTGACATTTCAAGCTCGGACTAAGGAAATTTTTGAGAGGGGTTTCGAAGGGTTGACTTTTGAGTTGACTTTTTGACTTTTGATTAAGAACTTGGAATTTTCATATGGAATTGATTCCTATAGCTTAAGTTGATTGTATCGTATTGTTTGTGGCTAGATTCGAGGTATTCAGATGTTGTTTCGTGAGGAAAGGGCTTGTTGGAGTAGAGTTTTGCACGACTTGTGGTAAGTAAGACTTCTAAACTTGGATAAGAGGGTATAAATCCTTGAATTGTGTGTTATATGATCAATGTTTAGGTGACTCACGTGCTAGGTGACGAGCGTGTGGGTGTGCACCGTAGGAATTGTGACTTGGTCCATTACTTGGAACTGTACAGTTGAATAACCTTGTTGTTATCCATATATTCTCCATGTGTTAGAGAAGTTTAGCTGTGATCCATGTTAGAAATTATTGTTAGGCTATATACTAGTATTGTTGGGACCTGCAGAGGTCGTACTGCTGTAAAATTACTTGCTTAATTTGAAATTATGTACTCAATCACATGTATCATCCGTATATCATATCTCAGTCTCTGTTGCCATTTATTGATACTTTATATCATTATTGTTCGGGCTGATTTTCATGACATTGTGAGCCCGAGAGACTGGAGAGATTGGTGACTGAGTGAGGCCGAGGGCCTAATTGTGAGGATATTTATGGGATCGGTCTGCACGCTGCAACATGCTTTATTGATTCATGTCATGATTGGCTTATTATAGTGCTTGTGTTACGACCCAAACCGATGGGTTGTGCCGAGTTCCCGAGTCCTACCCTTCGAACACCCATAAGCATGAGACAAAGATATAAACATGAATAATATCTGTTGAATTACGAGAATAACGTGCGTGAGGAAAACCTGTCCAAAAGACATATATACATATACGTGCAGAATATGTAGGGTGAGCCGACAAGGCCACATACCACTCAACTATACATAACTGTCTACAAACCTCTAACAAAAATACAACTGTACAAAAACGGGACTGAGCCACGTCATACCCATATATGTATACAATCATATCGTACAAATATCAAAAGCAGCTCCGGATCAAGTGGAGCACGCCAACTCTCGCTGGTCAAGGATCCTAAGAAGGGGAACCGTCAGCTTGCCTACCTGCACCTCCGAGCATGAAACACAGGCCCCGAAAAATAGGGCGTCAGTACACATAATGTACTGAGTATGTAAGGCATGAAAATTAGTACATAAAAGACATAGATGAAACATAGAATAAAGAAATCCACCTGTAAGTCTGAATAACTTTATAAATTCTGCAACATTATAGTGCCATGCATATGCATATAAATGTCGTGTCATGCATAGGTATAGGTGTACATAACATCATCAAGCCTCTGAGGGCATCCCATCATATCGTCTCGGCCACTGTGGGCAAAATCATTAACATATGCCAATTGATCAGGTGGTGGTGCGTATATAACGCCGTAACCTTTTCCCATATCCCATATACATATGTATACATATAAATATGCGTATATAACGCCATCTTGTCATGGGTCAATGTACATGTATAAATGAATGAAATACATGAAAATATGTTAATAATCTAAATATTCCTTTCGAATAAACTTTATTAACTGCGTATTATTCTGATACCCGTGAACAGAAGATATAATAATATGTCACATGGGGAATCAAGAACACAGAGACCCCTAGTATTTCTATTAATAGAGTTATTATAAAAACTGTGCATTTACTCGTTCCTTCTGTATAACTTGGATCATGCCAAAAAGAAAGAAGGGATAGCCTTAACATACGTGGAGTATGGAAAAATCTGTATGATGTTCTTGGAAAAGTATGCACCGTACTCCTTTAGAACCGCAAAATTTTACGTTGCTAAGGTGCTAATAATTCCTGTTAAAATTGTTTGGTTGCAAGAAATTTGTTGAAAACTTGGAGGAATTTCTAACGCCTGATTGTAAGGTTTTTGGTATTTGAAGATATTAGATATGAAGTGCTTTGTTACTAAGTTTGCCAAAGCTTCATATCAGATTGGTATTGAAATGTTGGAAAAGTTACTACTTTGCCAAAGCTCCACATTTGATTAGTACTGAAAATGTTAGTGTTTGAGAATGACATGTGGTTTTGTATTCAAAATTCTAGAATGAAGTGTCTTGAAATCACTATATTATGTTGCCACCTAAACACAAATGACCAAGAGTTATTTGTTTGGTTAGTGTCTTGCTGCCACGTGGCGGTGGGGAGGGGTTTTAATCTTATCCCATAACCAATTAATTAATTAGGCAATGTTTCATTATCCGATAATTAACCAATTACCCACATAATTAAAAATTATCTCAATTTACTTAAAATTCTACTCATTTTTAATATACTTTATACATCATACTATCACGGTGTACGTTGTATGGTACTAGTCCATAAATATCGGGTATTATAGCTTGGACCATATTTTATCCAAAATCGACAACCTTCAACGAAACTTATTTTCTTTAATTCGTGTACCATTTATCCTTCATGACACTTACTTATCGCTTGTTATAAATAACATAAATACGTTAACCTTAAGATAATATCATCCCCCTAGTCTATGTGAATTAATTGAAGACAAAATTTTAACGTACGAGAAACGCGAGATGTAACATCCTTCCCCTCTTAGAAACATTCGTCTTCGAATGTTTACTCTTAGATACTTTTGGGAGAATTTTCCAGAGTCTCCTCCGTACACTAGACTAAAATCACCCTGAGGACCTATTGGCTTGAAACGGGCTGTGCTGAGGTATCCCACCTCGAGCTATATCTCAAGTTTGAAATGGGTGGGGGTATTTAGACTTCATTTCTTCCTCCGCTTCCCCGGTCATCTCTTCCACATTTTTGCTTTTCCATAAAACCTTTACGGAGGCTACCTCTTTGGTCCGTAGCTTGCGGATTTGTCGATCTAGGATGGCAACTGGAATTTTCTCATATGACGAGTCCTCTGTAATCTGTACATAATCCATGGACACCACTCATGTGGGATCGCCAATGCAATTTCGTAATATAGATACGTTAAAAAATAGATGAACAGACTCCTATTCTGAGGATAATTCTAACTCATAAGCTACTTGGCCCACTCTCCGAATGATCCTTTAAGGCCCAATATACCATGGGCTAAGTTTGCCTTTCTTGCCAAACCTCATCACACCCTTCATAGGTGACACCTTTAAGAATACCTAGTCATTAACCCCGAACTCTAAATCTTATCGCCGCACGTCAGAATATGACTTCTGACGACTCTGAGCTGTCAACACCCAATAGTCACTCCCGGATAAGCTTTACTTTTTCTATGGCCTGCTGAACCAGGTCTGGCCCATTCCCAGATTCTCCAACATCAAACCATCCTATAGGAGATCTGCACCTGCGCCCATACAAAGCCTCGAACGGAGCCATCTGGATACTGGAGCGGTAACTGTTATTATATGCAAACTTGATAAGAGATAGATGTTCATCCCAACTTCTTTTAAAATCCAACACACATGCTCATAACATATCCTCGAGCGTCTGAATTGTGCGCTCGGTCTGTCCATCAGTTTGTGAGTGAAAAGCTATGCTAAGATTCCTAGACCTATCTGATATAACATCCAACAATGTGCTGTAAACTGGGCCCCACGGTTAGATATAATAGATATTGGTACTCCGTGTGGCCACACTATCTCATTAATATATATATCTTTGCATAATCTTCTACTGTATATAGATCAAACCGGTAGGAAATAAGCTGATTTTGTGAGCCTATCGGCTATTACCTATATGGAATCGAACTTACGATGAGAATGAGGTAAACCCGTGATAAAGTCCATGTTTATCGCCTCCTATTTCCATGTCGGGAACTCTATAGTCTGCATTAGCCCTCCGGGCTTCTGGTCCTCTACCTTCACCTACTGGCAATTAGGACACTGAGCGACAGATTCAGAAATGTTCTTCTTCATATTGTTCCACTAGTAGACATCCTTAATGTCATGATACATCTTCGTCGACCCAAGGTGAATAGAGTAGCACGAATAATATGCCTCTGACATAATCTTGTCTCGTAGCCCTCCTACGTCTGGAACACACAGACGACCCCTATATCTGAGAACTCCATCTCCCTTGAGCTCTAACAACGACTTCTTCTGCTGCGGAACTCGCTCTCTCAGCTCGACCAACTCTGGGTCCTCGTACTGCCTCTCATTTACTTAAGCTATGAGAGATGATTTTACAGTATTTTGGAGTACAACACCACCATTGCCAGAGTCTACTAACCGAACCCCAAACAAGCCAATTGATGATCTCTCTAGTTAGTTGTCATCTCTCAGCCTCTACATATGCTAAGATACCAATAGATCGGCGACTTAAAGCATCTGCTACAACATTAGATTTCCCTGGATGGTAGAGAATGTTAACATCGTAATCTTTCAATAACTCAAGCCATCGCCTCTGTCGCAAATTCAACTCTTTTTGCTTGAAGATATATTGTAGGCTTTTATGATCTGTGAATACATCAACATGAACACCATATAAATAATGCCGCCATATCTTAAGTGCATGAACAACCGCAGCTAACTTGAGGTCGTGGGTCGGATAATTCTGCTCGTGCTTCCTTAACTGCCTTGAAGCATACATAATTACCTTTCCCATGTTGTATCAAGACACATCCTAACCCGACATCTGAGGCATCACAATACATGGCATAACCATCTGGTCCCTCTAGAAGTGCTAGAACCGGCGCTGAAGTCAATCTGTTTTTAAGCTCCTGGAAACTCTGCTTGCAAGAATCAGTCCACTGAAACTTAGCTCTCCTTTGAGTTAACTTACATCGGTATTCTATTTTTTTTACAATTCATGAAATTCCCCCTTTCGAAGGCCCAAACTTCATCCTTCATCTATCACGATTATGCCCCTTATTCCACTACCAGGGCAACATTCCATCTCTTCTAAATGCTACTAGTCTTAGACTCCTTTGAGTTTATTCAGGCTATACTAAGCCTTCTATAACTTAGAGAGACCATCGACTCTCTTATGAGCTTAACCCCAAGGACTTATCCATTCTCATCACCTTTTCACTCATCTTTTTTTATATTTCCTCAAACCTTGTCTCTCTACCATACTTTAGCTTGCCACCTACACATATTTATTTGTATATGTACTTATTTGCAACCTTCCTTCAACTTGCTTGCACCATATATTTCCTTATGTTATTCTGGAACATCAAGCGAGACATCACCTACCACTCGAGCACTTTTGTCAAAGGTTCTAAAAAAGAAGAAAATTCCTTTACAAGTTTCCTGTAATAACCTGTCAAATGAAGAAAGCTACAAACCTCCGTCGGTGTCGTGGGTCTAGGTCAAGTCTTTAATGCCTCAATCTTTTGTGTATTAACCCGAATACCTTCACCTGAAATAATATACCCAATGAAAGCTACATAATTCAACCAGAATTCATATTTAGAGAATTTTGCATACAACTTTCCTATTTTTTTGTAAAACTTTGAGCACAGTATGCAAATGATCTGCTTGCTTAGTCTCTGAAAAAGATTACACCAATATATCATCAAATAATGGTGGGATCTCCAAAAGAGCAGAAACATCAATATATATATATATATGGAAAAAACAGTGACGATCCGCCTGCCTCAAAGCCGATTAAAAACACTGGCATATATCACCAAATCGCCTCAACAGCTTGGCAATCATGTCGTACATTTGGCGACGCCATGTAATGATTTGAGAACGGAAATCCCTGTATCATCACCAGTCCCAAGGTGGTACCCGACCTCGAGGACCTCCATCAAAGAAAAGCCAGGCTCCGGGAAGTCAATAATATCATCTCCAGTCCCGATGTGGTACCCGACCTTGAGGACCTCCATCAAAGAAAAGTTAGGCTCTAAAAAGCCAGCGCCATCATCGCAAGTCCCGAGGTGGTACCCGACCTCAAGGACCTCCATCAGAAAAAAGAGATAGGCTCCAAGGGAATAAACATTCAAGCTCCACCCATATGGGCTTGATCCCAGGGTACCATCTAAATTCGGACAAACCTTCTTCCGGGATATATCTACAACGCCTTAAGGCTATCTAAGCTAGGTTTAAAGCAAGTCTCCAGGTGGTACAGATTTGAACGAACCTCCACTCTGGGACTGCCCTCAAAAGCTCAAAGGTAGTCCCTATCCTCAGATCTCTGAGCAAATTTCCTCGAATACTACTGTAGGGCCTATGTGATAAATCACGGTCTAGAGGCTCGAAGCGTTGCTTTCATTCAACTCAAAGTAAGGGCCCCGACGACCCGAGTTTATCGGTTCCATCTAGGCTCGATCTAAGGAACGGCAAACAGTTCCACAAGAGGTCGTATTAATCAATCAAAGGTCAGGAAAAACACCCGCATCTGGGTTCGATATTGGTAGTAGCTGATAGGGTCATACATTCAGATTCTACACAAGCATAAATGAAGGGAAAATAATATGCGTCAGAGATGAATTAAAGAAACATTAACTTACTCCTAAACATTCGATTAAAAAATCCCACAAGGGGTCTTTACATAGAAACAAAGAAGCAAAAAAGGTACATATGCAAGAAAAGCCTAGAGTCTAGTCAATTCTTGAGGGTTCATCCTCAATGACTGTATCTTCGAGCGCCATCCCCTCGGGTATGCATCCTAGGCGGCAATATCTTCTACCACCATCGCCTCGGGGGTCTTGTATCGATCTTCTAAAGCAGTGTATTCAATGGAGAAGATGAAGAAAAGGAATGTGGAGAAGCAAGAGGGGATGAAAAAATATCATAGCCTGCCAAAGGACGAGGATCCTCACCGGCCAAGAGAACCTCAGACCGATAAGAGACTTGGCGAGTGTTGGACTTACTTGCATCACTACTTTGAGTCCACTTCTTGGGACATTGAGCCGTGCAAGCTACCGATTAGAGGCAACACTCCACACCACGGAAGGCAAAAGGGGCAAAGTGCCACACCGGGCTGGGGTATGAAGGTGAACAACGGTGTATAGTCCGAACCCTCTCCCGAGAAGCGGTGTAGAGTCCAAACATCCTCCTAAGACAGAAAAAGTCGACCCTCCTATCTCATCACCTCGATCCACTGACGATATCAGTAACAACCGTAACAACAACAATAACGACAAGACTGTATAATCTCGCTCGACAAAGAAAAGCCCAGGCAAAAGGCCATGGCGTGGCTGATGAGAATTTCGCCATAAGATCTTAAGGCCGTAGATCCCAAACGTGGTGAGTAAAAATGGAGAAGGGTAGTGTGAAGAAAGGAATGGAAAGGTGTTGAATGGCACTTGGATAAAAAGATAGTACCAAAAGGCCCTCATTTATAGGGGTGATAGTACGGCCAACAGCGCTATCAATGCCTTTGAAAGATGGACCGGCATGTGCAATCAATGAACCATTAGAAACTGGATCGATGGAAATACAGTCGCTTTGGAGAACGAGAATCGACAGCGCATTGAATGATGCTGAAAAGACAAGTCCATGGGATGTCCCGGTTATCGTAAGAGCTTACGTCATAAGTATGATATCATCAACGTGACATCATTGCAAGAAGTACGAATAGTTGTATGTCAAAATCATTTCTTATCGCTCCTCTATAAGAAACACGGGGACTATTTGTATATGGTGAAATCGGAGGGTCCAATTCCTCATCATCGAGACACCTCAGATGACCATCTCGAAGGCTCGAGGATGCGAGCCTATGGTCGAGTTTCCTCCGTCGAGGATCGTCGACGCTCGGCCTAAGGACAGTGTTGACCACAGTTGTGATAAAAATGGGGAGTTCCCAAGATACGTGGCTAGGACTGACAAAGCCTAGTGGACTACCCTAGCCTTGATCAGGATGTCATGTAGTTGTCTCATCCCTATATCTTTGTAATTAATGCATTTTATACTATGTTGGGATTCCCCTCCTATATAAGGGGGATCCTTGTCATTTTGTAAAGGCTCTGTTGCTTCAGTTGCTCGACACGAAATATACAAAGAACATTCTCTCTGCTCTCTAAGATATTCTTTTGATATTATTGCTTCCATTTACTGTCTTCATTAATGTTCTTCATTTATTGCTTATCATTGTCCATAAGTAGCTTTCATTAATTTTACTCCAACTGTTAGTCATACTTCGATTACCTTCGATAGCTCCCAGCCGAGCTCTGGAATCGACTCGAGGTTCCCAAATCGACAAGCTCGAGGCCCCGATTGTTAGCCTATCGGTTTGACTATCACCTTATTCCTAGATTTTATTTCATTTCTAAGTCTCACATACACAACATCAATTGCTTTAACAACTAGCATATAACTAGATCACGTATTTTTTTAAGCAATCCTCTAGGCAAGCGCCTAAGGCTAATTTTTTATTAATAAAAGAAAAATAAAAATACAACAATTAGGAAGAGTAGAAATAAGGGGGACAATAGCACCGGTATTGTTACACAAATGCCTTGGCTATATAATCACTCCTCTGCGCCTCACACTGCCTTATGATGATAGCCTTATGTAGAGGATTCATGGTGTAGCTGTCGGCAACGTCTAGCGAGGGCATATAATCTCATAGCCTTGTGGATAATTTCCAAAGGCATAGGACCAAGGCAACACAAACCGGGCTAAACCTTACCTTACTAATCCTATTGAGGCATACAATAGCCTCGTGAACTAACAAGTATGTAAAAAATATGAACTTGAAAGGACCAAATATTCTATGATCATCACAGAGTTTATAACATACTATGTGATGATATTATAGATGAGGAAACTAAGAAAGTGGTAAAATAAAATGTAGTACCCATTTGATTCTTGTCCCTTCTTTTCCAAACTTATAAAATCTTCAATTTGTAATTCTTTGTCGATTCCCTCAACCGTGTGCAAAATGTATTCAAAAATCATCATTTCCTTTTTGAACGGTTGGACCTCGTAGAAGTAGTTGGGGTAGCCTGCTTTTGTTTGGCAACTCTCATTGGAGGTCGCCTAACAATTCCTTCGTCACTCACCTTTCCTTCCCAGCTTTTATCTTGTATGAATGTTGTGATTTGGTCCGATGTGCGAGGCTGATAAATCCTGTTGCCTACACAGTGCAAAAATTGGATCGTCCTCTCTTGCTAAATTCAAGTCTATCCCCAAATTCACAGATTGTGGAGCATTGGCACTCAGCAGTGATTCCAAATAAATTCTCTCATCGTCTGACATAACTTGACTGGTTGTAGCAATTTGCTTCTGTCCAGATGTTGGTGTTGTGACTTGTCGATGACCTATAGGACTATCAGCTAGAATAAGTTTTTGTTGTCCAGCATATGTCGACGTCGATGCCAATTTGGACATTGTTGTTGCTTTTCGACCATAAGTATGTATAACAGGTGAATTGTTTGGATCAAGCTATTGTTGCCCAAATTGATTTGCGTCTAGAACTACAATCGAGTTGGCTTCAGGTACATTTGTGCCATTTCGTTGCTGCATCGCGTCAAGCCAGACTCTATCCTTGTGTTGATGTCCATCTTTTGGCACTTGAATTACTGATTGTGAACTGTTTTCAATTAGTTGTTGTTGTCCCGGATTTGGTGCTGCTTCATGTCGATCACAAATAGCAGTAGGAGTGTTCACAATTTGCTGCTTCTGCCTTCCAGATTTCTTGTTTGTTGCCTTTGCCTTCAAGCTAGTAACCACTGTGCTCATTTCAATCTGTAGACTGCCTGTAGTCTGGTTCTGTTGTCCAGTCATGAAGCTAGTAGGAAAATGTTGTTGATGTCCTGCATTTGGATGTAGTAGTGCATCACATTGAGTGCGTGCACGCTGTTGTTGCATTCCAGGAGAATGATCATGAGCATAAGAAGCTTCTTGACTGCATCGCTGCTGCCGCCCAGATTGTTGTTCAATGGAATCATCAAGCTCATCATCCACACCATTTTTCCAATGCTCCTCTTCTTCATACTCAGCTCGATCTGCCCAGGCTTTACTCCTTGGCATCATTCGATTTGAGCCATTTACTGGAGCATCTGAAACTTCTGATTTCTGCTTTTGTTGTACACTTTGTGGTGTTTTGGATGGCTGGTTCTTGGTGTTGCCTAACGTTTAAAGCCTGTAATATCTAATCCAACACCAGCAGTAGCATTTGCCTGCATAGCTGTTGCACCAACTTTAGCAGATCCATTTGCTGTTGTAGTTCTACTAGCCATTACACTAGTAGCAATAAAAGTTTCTTTTTGGATATCCTGCTGCAGAGAACCACCATGAGCTGATGCCATACCTGTTGGAGTTAAAATTTGCTCATGATCAAAAGCTGCTATTGATGGTGTTATAAAACCAGTAGTTGCACATTTCAAAACAACAACATCACTTTGAATCCCAGATGGCCCAGTGACTTATGTAACCACATCAAGGTCATTTGAGACAGCTCGATCATCAGATGTCTCTAAAGATACAGCAAAAGCTGTATTCATATTAGCGTTCAATGGAACAGTAGCATCCAAAGCTGCATAATACTCAGCAGAAGTACTAGACACCATTGTCCATTTTGCAGCCTTGTTATCATTCTTTACACCCTCCTTCAAATCATCAGTAGCTCCAGGCTGTACACCTGCTGTTTTTGTATTTGCAGCAGTATGTTTATCAACCTTAGACACCACTCGATCAACCATTTCATTCAACAGAGGATCATCAGTTTTGTTTTCTATAATTGCACCAGCTTGGCGTGCATAAAGAAGCACATGTGCACTAGGTGTTTGATGCCCAACTTCATCAAATCTTTGCTTATCCTCTGGTCCTTTAGTAACCCTTGCTGCAGCACGATCAGGCACAGGATCACTGGACAATATAGCATTATCTGCAGTCACAGACTTATGTATTGCCAATGCTGTAGCAGCAGGGACAGCAGCTGCACCATTTACAGCATCAATATCAACATGTTTTTTCAACATTGCAGCAGTCCTGAATTGATCAAAACCTTTAGCACCTTTTACTACTGCTTTCCCCACAGGTGTAACAGGCACAACAGTATTTCCCTGTGCCAAGTACCCTGCTCAAATCCCAGCTCCCTTTCAGCTTGTGCGTTTGGAAATTTAGCCTCTACATTGACAGTCTGCTTTGCATGATCAGTAGCATCTTTCAATGCCCTTGTTACAGCTTTCATTACATTAGCTTGGCCATTAACATCTTTTGATCCAACTTGTTTTTCAAAGTCAGTTAGCAGCAGCTGCTGCTCGACTACTTTCATCTTTGCTGCTTCATCGACCAATTGTTCTGCCCTTTTAGCATTGAGAAACTCCCTAGCATCACCTTCTAATTTCTCAATACTGCCCAGCCCTTCAATTTCAACCACTGACGCAACTTCTTCGTTAGTTTTCTCCATCCCCCAATGACACAATTTTACGTCATGTCCTTGATAGTCCCATAATCAAATTTAATTGTTATTACCATTTTCACGGTAAATAAATCGATGTATTATTGGCATCTTTTTTGTCTCCGAATCAGTAATGTCCACAATAATAGTCATAATAGTATTCTGTAGTAAGTGTTTGCAATAAATTTGTGCAGAAAAATAAAACTGCAATTATATACAATTATAAGAAAAAAAGATTTTATTGATAAACATTGCGGGTCACAATTCTGTTTATCACTTGATTCTTCTCTCTGATTTATTATCCATTATTCGAGGGCCTTAGCGGCGTATTTCTCGAATATAGGATGATATGCATCTCCTTGATGTATTTGATGATCAAGAAGTGTTCGATCATATCTTGATCTCTTTGTGAAAATCCGGTGAGTTTATGAGATATTCAAGATGATCTCTATTTTTCTTTTTGAGATCTTTTTTTAAGGAAAAGTGTAACCCTTTTTATAGGAGTGATCTAGGGTTAGGGTAGAGTAGCCTCCAAGTTAGGGTTTTGGTAGAGTAGCCTGATAGACTTCTAGAATTTCAAGATTCGTCTTGTAGTATCTTGAATTTAAATTTAGCTTGATCTTTTAAAATTCCAATGTCTACGGTAAGTATGCTTAATAATTTTTTGTAGAATTTTAAACAAATAAAATCTGTAAAACTAATTCTTGATTTTGGTGTCAAACGACTCCTTAGTGTGGCAGTGTGCAGTCATTGATCCAATTTTTCTTCAGTATGTTGTTTTTCCTATTGCATTAAATATGGATGGCATAGAGATGTTTTAATTAGATTATCAATGATTCTTCTCTATGTTACAAACTCATGCTTATAATTATAGACGTTCAATCATTGGAGTATTACTTTACTTGCTGCATAATTTGTTAATGTTAAATTCTTTGCAGAATCAATATTATATAAATTACTCCCAATTTGCTTTTGGCACGCCCATTAAGAAAATACTAAATTCTATACAAAAATACCTAGTATGACTAAACTACCCTTAATTAAATATTTAATGTGAGAAGTAAAAAAACTTTTTAGGGATATGTACATAAAGGTAATTTTATAAAAATAAATTGAATTTTTTCTTGATTATATAAATGAACACTTATTTTGGACCAATATAAAAAAGTAAATTGGTCACTTATTGTGGACCGGATGGAGTATACATTTCCTATTTGCAGAAAAGATAGATCAAACCTCACCTGGCTTATAGCTCGGAATGCTAGCACAAAAACTGACTTATAACTGTTGGGATCGAAATAATATGGTGCATGCGGAAACTAACAATACTAAGCTTGGTGGACGATAAATCAGACGATAAAAGAAAAATATTTAAACTAAGCATAATAGTTTATAATGGTTTGGTCAATTAATCTACATATAATAAAAACTAATATAAAAGAAGAAAAACTATATATCTAGAGAAAAATCTCCCCTTAAACAAAACTCTTTAATGACTACATTGTGGATATTTTTTTTGTTGTCTTGTAAGAAGCAGAGATCCTTAATTTATAGATGTGCAAAATTTGCCTTCCAAAAAAAGGATAAGACATATTAAGGAGATTTATTCTTTTTAGGAGTCATTTTCCATTCCTTCAAGAAAGAAAGTCCTAATAGATTAGAAATTCAGGGCAAATCCTAACAATCTCCCCTTGGACTGAATTTTATTGACAAAGTTGATTCACCTTCTTCACATAATCTTCATCACTGTTGCTTGCCATGATTAAAAATCGGTATAGGTTGAAAATCTTGGTATGGTTAAAAGAATCCCAAGTCTAGATTAAAAGGAGTCCACGTGTTAAGAATAAACACGGGGATAAAAGATGATCATCATTAAAAAGAAGTGTGAGTTAAAATTGGCACTGGAACTCATGTGTTGCAAGTAGGCATGACTTAAAACTGGCATTGGTTAAAAGTGGCCAAAATATGGGTTAGAAAGAGTTTTTATTCCAATAAAGATGCAGCATCAGACGTTTTGAATACAATTGTCATTGTAAATTTATCTCCACATGTAGCATCATATTCAAACTTTTTTTTAATAAATCTTCATTATCGTCTTGATCTAAACAGGCATTGAATCTGTCTTCAACCTCGTTCAACCGTTGACTCTGAACCATTGGCTCTGATACCATTTGTTGGGATCGAAATAATATGGTGCATGTGGAAACTAACAATACAAAGCTTGGTGGACGATAAATCAGACGACAAAAGAAAAATATATTAAATTAAGCATAATAGTTTATAATGGTTTGGTTAATTGATCTACATATGATAAAACTAATATAAAAGAAGAAAAACTATCGAGAGAAAAATCTCCCCTTAAACAAAACTCTTTAATGATTACACTGTGGATATATTTTTTTTTTGTCTTGTGAGAAGTTGAGATCCTTAATTTATAGATGTGCAAAACTTGTCTTCCAAGAAAAGGATAAGACATTAAGGAGATTTAATCCTTTTAGGATTCTTTTTCCATTCATTCAAGAAAGAAAGTTCTAATAGATTAGAAATCCAGGGCAAATCCTAACCATAACCAATTTATATTCAAGTAAATTGACTGTGGGAATGTCTTTCAGTCTAACCTTTTCCAAATAAAACTTACCACCTGAAATTATGCTTTAGGGGAGCAATTTCGTGCGGCTTAATTATGACTATTACACCAGAAAATTGGATTACTTTTGACAATGTAATGCACAAATAAATAATTAACCATTAATGTGTAATTATATTGTTTCCTCTAGTTGATCAACTTCGTCCTTCTTTTCCTATAAATTTTAGTCATAAAATTTTTTTTACTAACCTCTAGGACTCGGAAATATTTTTGCTTTACCTAAGCATAACTAACTTATTAAATAATATTACAGTATATATATTTATTTAGTGTTAAGATGTTCCAAGAAAGTCTGGCTAACTAGGAAAAGAAGGCGTATACTGCAAAAGTGTAACAAAAAAATCAAACACTTCACTCCCACTGATAATGGGAAACAAACTGCCAAAACTAGGCAAAAATCATTCAGAACAAAACCAAGAACACAAATCGCAAGTGACAGAATTACCGGATGAACCTCAAAATTTCACCTGCGAAATTTGTATCGAGCCTATGTAGTTACCCAGCAAAAAATTCAAGAACCAAAATGTCTGTGTTCATCCATTCTGTGTAGCGATTGTATCATTAAGTATATTACCGTCAAACTTGAGGACAACATTGGCAACATTCCATGTCCTTCTCTAAATTGTTCCCCTCTTTTGGACCCCATATCGTGTCGAAATCTTGTCGGCCCCGAGCTGTTTGTTAAATGGTGCGACGAGTTGTGTGAATCCGCTGTTTTAGGGTTGGCTCACTGTTACTGCCCAAATCAGAATTGTTCGGCTTTGATTTTGGACGAGTGTGGTGGGAATGCGAAACAATCCAAGTGTCCAAATTGCAAGATGTTATTTTGCTTTAAGTGCAAGATTCCATGGCACGCTTCGTTACGTTGTGAGCAAGTTAACGACGCCGCTTTTCGTGAGCTTGCTAAGCATAATAAATGGAAAAGGTGTCCTCGGTGTCGCTACTTCGTTGAACAATTTATCTACTGCAGGTTAGTTTGTTGTTTCCTCTCCTTTTTTTTTTTAATATAGATTCTCTTTATTCTTTACCTATGGTTAAATGTTAATAGAGATTAGGGGTGTACAAAGAAAACCGGCAAACCGCACCAATCCGATAATTCGAGTCAAACCGAGAAAAAAAAACCTGATTATGGTTTGGTTTGATTTGGTGTTGGAAAAAAAAAAACGACCATAATTGGCTTGGTTTGGTTTTAACTAAAGAAAGTCAAACCGAAACCAAATCAACCCGATATTACATATATAGAAATTTTAGATATATTTAGAAAGAATTACAAGAAAATACACATGACTTCACACCATAACAAAAAAATGGCATATGTTTTTAAGTTTTACCCCACCTAGCCCACATTGTACATATTTTGAAAGCACTTGCAAATTTAAAATCTGTGTTCTTACAAACATTGCTTCTAAAAGTTATGGAGTTAATTCTTTGTTCTCAGAACCATTGCTTTCACTCTCTCTTCTTCTCACATCTTCTACATATTCTTCAATTAGGGCCGTGTATTTTCTTCTTCTCCTCTTGTGTCACCTGCTTGCAATGTAAGGAAATTGAAGAGTAGAATTCCACAATTGAAGATCATTTAAAGTTTTGCTTTTGCAAATGGTTTTTTTGAATTTGTTAGTTGTTTGGATTAGGTATTGTTCCAATTGATTGAAAATATCAAAATGAGTTCAAAATTTAAATTTGAAGTGATTTGAAGTAGATTTGAGCAAGATTTGAGTTAAATTTCAGAAAAGACGCAAGGATGAAGACGAAGTCAGTTTTTTGTATAATCTTGTATAATAGTGTATATGAGTGTAGAAACACACCTTGTAGACTATTATACACTTTTATACACCTTTATACAAGCGTTTGTAGATGAACTTCTTCCACGATTTTCAGTTGCAATTCTTGTTCAAACCAGTCCAAATCTCCATTAATGACTTCAAATTTTATGTACAACCTCCTAATACTATTTCTAACAAGTCTAAATAACACTCCCTCCAAATTTCTCACAAAATCAAATACAGAATTTAAACGCACATATTTAAGCTTGTTAAAAATCTAATTTTCACCACCTAAATAATTTGGTTTGTTGAATTAATATTTGAGTCGCAGTTACTGATTCGAAATTAATTTAAAAGCTTGAGGAATCTTTTTTAAAAATTGAATAGTATTTTTGAGAACCTATTGGAGTTGAATGTTGAATCTTAACTTATTTGTAAATTTAACTAAAGAAAGTCAAACCGAAACCAAACCAACCCGACATTACATATATAGAAATTTTAGATATATTTAATATATAAATATACTTATTGTGATGTAATTTATAAATATTTCTTAAAAAATTTCATAATTTTATCTTTTAAGGTATTATTTCAAGGTTGGACTTAGAACTTTTGAATGTTCCAATGCACCCTTCCTCCTTGCTAGTATGCCTGTAACCTCACTTTCACTGATTGACCCATCTTTGTAACGACCCGACCGGTCGTTTTAAGCTCTAGCGCGTCGTTCAGCAGTTGGAAGTCATGAACAACTTCATTTTAGGTATATTGGATTGTACGTATGGTCAGAATTGAATTTCAAGAAATTTGGAGTCAAATTGGAAAGAAACTTTTCATTGCGGCAACCTTAAGTTGAAGAAAATGGCTAAGATTGGAATTTTGAGTAAACGACCTCGGAATCGGGATCTGAAAGTTCCAGCATGTTCGAATGATGATTTCGGACTTGGGCGTATGTCCGGATTTGGTTTGGGATAATCCGTGAGCATTTCGGCGTATATTGTGGAAGTTAGTATTTTAGAAGAATTTCATAAACTTGGGTTGGAAGGCATTTCAGAGTTATAGATGTCCGTGTGGGATTCCGAGTTTGTGAATAGCTCTGTATGGTGATTCTGGAGTTGGGAGCACAATCGGAAGTGAATTCGGATGTCCGAAGGTCATTTTGAAGTCATTTGGCTAAATATAGGAATTTGAAGGTTTTTGAGAAAATTCGACCGGAAGTGAAAATTTTGATATCGGGGTCAGAATGCGATTCTGAAAGTTGGTGCAAATCCGTAATATCGAATGTGACTTGTGTGCAAAATTTGAAGTCATTCGGACTAGTTTTGATAAGGTTTGAGACACTTAATCTCTCTTAAGGAAGCATAAGTTGGAAAAGTCAACCGGATATTGACTTATGTGTTAGAGGGCTCGAAATGCAAATTTATAGTTTGGATAGCTTCGTTAGGTGATTTCGGACTTAGGAGTGTGCCCGGAATATTTTTGTGATGACCTGGGTAGAATTAAGTTTGAGTTGGCAAAGTTAGTATTTTGGCAAATTCGGGTTGATAAGTGAGATTTTGATCCGGGAGTCGGAATGATATTCCGAGAGTTGCTGTAGCTTTGTTATGTAATTTGTGATGTGTGTACAAAATTTTAGATTATTCGGACATCGTTTGGTCGGGTTTTTGATCGAAAGTGTATGTTCGGAAATTTTTGGAAACTTAGGCTTGAATTCGATGAGTTTTGGATAATTTGATATTGTTTGAGGTGTTTTGATGATTGGATCAGGTCTTAATGATGTTATGAATTATGTGGGCATGATTGGTTGAGATCCCACTGGCCTCGGGTGTGTTTCGGATGCCCAACGGGTCATTTTTGGTAGATTTTTGCCGTTTTGAGCATAAATGTAATGATCTAAAGGTTCATTTGTAGTTCTAGAGATCCAAATTTGATTTCGAGACTTCCAAAATTTAAATCATGAATTATAGGACTGATCTGAAAATTTTTGTTTAATTTCATCAAGTCGCGATTGGGTTTTTGACGTGAAATGTGAGTTAATTGTTTAACGAGGGAAATGGGCATTGAATTGGTCAACTAGCTCCGAATTGAGTTTCGATTGAAGGGTTGTGTTCATATTATTATTTGTGACTCATAGGAATAAGAATCGTCTAATTATGAGTTCGTATGATGGAGTTAGAGCCATTTTAGTAAATAACGGCTGTGCTGCAAATTTCATAAAAAGCTGCTGTATTTTCTGCAGCAGTGAACAATAACCGCGCGTGAACAGTAACCGCGCGGGTGAACAGTGTCGTGAATAGTGACGGGTGAACAGTGACCAGTGAACAGTGCCGTGACTAGTGACCCGTGAACAGTACTTCCGAAATATTAACATTTCATCCGTGAACCCAACCCATTTTTCCACCATTTTTGAGCAACCTTGAGAGCTTTTGGACGGGAATTGAAGGGGTTTTGACGGGAAGTGATTGGAGGTAAGTCCTATGAACTAAATAAATGATTGTATTGTGCAATCATCCTTGAAATTCATGAAAATATAGCCAAATTGTAAGAAAATAGGGCTTGAAATTGAAATTCTAAATTTTGGATTTGAGGGGCCAAATAGACTCGGATTCTTGTGCATTTGGTATGTATAGACTCGTGGCGATATAAGGAACATTTTGATGTAAAAATTTCTGGATTTTGAGAAGTGGGACCGGGGCTCGGGTTTTGCAAATTTCGTGAATTTCGATATTTTTCGATTGGGTATTGTCCCTTTAGCATAATGCGACATATTCGTTGCGATTTTGGGCAGATTCGACGCACGTGGAGGCCAATTCGAGGGGCAAAGGCGTCGCGAGCTAAAGAAGTAGCCGGTTCGAGGTGAGTAATTGATGCAACTGTTGTTCTGAGGGTTTGAATCCCCGGACTTTCACATAGTAATGCTATATTGAGGCGTGACACGCATCCCATGGCAAGTGCGGGGTCGTATATGATTGTGGATTGTCACTTGGTCCATCCCGAGTGATAATTATAGTATATTGGCGACTGATTCACACATTGTATTGATACTTATAATATGTTGGCGACTGATACACACATGTATTGATGATATTTGGGCTTAATGCCACGTTTGGGGGCCTTGTGCCGACTTGTAGAATCCTTCGGGGATTAATATCATTTAATTTCAGTCCTAGGTTTTAATTACTGTTTTGCAAACTTAGCCGTAATTCTAAGTGTTGAAAACTCAAATGACATTTTAAATGTATTTCAGGCTGGAAACTTCTATTTTGTAAATGCCCAAGGAGCTTATTATATTATTTTCTGGACTGATTATAAAGTGACTTGAAACAGTGGTAACGATGACATTGTATGATATACTTGAAACAGTGGTAACAATGGCACTGTATTATGTAAATTGGTCAGGTAACAACGGGCTGACTGGTCAGGTAACAATGACTGACCAAGATTGCGCTTGGGCTGTAGGAGCCCCTCCGGAGTCCAATGACACTGTATGATATACTTGAAACAGTGGTAACAATGACATCGTATGATATACTTGAAATAGTGGTAACAATGACACTGTATGATATACTTGAAATAGTGGTAACAATGGCACTGTATGATATACTTGAAACAGTGGTAACAATGGCACTGTATGATGTAAATTGGTCAGGTAACAATGGGCTGACCGGTCAGGTAACAATGACTGACCAAGATATTGCGCTTGGGCTGTAGGAGCCCCTCCGGAGTTTGTACACACCCCTAGTGAGCGCCGTTGGCTCGGGTTGCACGCCGCAGTGGGTACTGGAATGTACCATCATATGCATTGCATTGCATTCATGTATTTGTATTTATACTGTTGTTTAGCTGCTCAGTTCCATATGTTGCTGTATATTTGGATTTTAGCTTACTTTGTGTATTTACTGGATTTTCTTATCTTCGGACTGTAGTTACTTTTATTACTCACTGGGTCAGAGTACTCACTTTACTCCCTGCACCTCGCGTGCAGCTGCAGGTATTGATCACCCGGTAGCGGGATATTAGCTCATTGAAGGTATTACTATTGTAGCTGAGCAAGGTTACCGCCAGCGTTCGCGGCACCGGACATTGTCTTTAGAATTTCAGAATTTAATTTTGTATATTATTGGCCCTGTAGTTGTGTTCAGGATTTCTTTAGATGCTCGTGACTTGTGACACCCCGGTCGGGTTATGTTGGGCTTTAAACACTGGTTATTATTGTCGTTAAGCTGTATTTATTTATTCATTTATGTTTAATAATTGTTAAAGATACGATTTGGGTTAGTTGGCTGGCCTTGTCTTCACGAGAGGCGCCATCACGACCGGGTTAGAAAATTGGGTCGTGACATATATCAAACCTTATTACCAAAAATGTTCATAATTTGTTATGTACCCGTGTAGTCCACACTTTTACTACAAATTATATACCAATCCAAAAATAGGTAGATTTTTCCATAAAAAAGCCCTAAAATGAAGGCACCAGATCTGATGTGATTCTGTCAACGATTTTATTCGAATTTTGAAACTGAAGGAGATCTCATTGCTGCGTAATTCTCTCCTTCCTCAACAGAAAGAGATCTCTCTTCTCTCACTCAACTACAATTCTCAAAAAACGCAAGTTACTGAAGCTTAGTAATCAAATTGCTTTTACTAATTCTACAACGCAATACAAATTGTAGAATACAAAATTGCTCTTCGTCGATATCAGTACTCAAATTGTCGAAACTATATCTGTTCTTCGTCTTTTTTCCTATCAACTACATGAAATCATGTCAAAAATCCCAATAATGCTGAAATCGAATGGTAATTGGGATAACTATGGCAGATTTAGAGATTTTGAAGTTGATGCCATTGTGGTAGATGATAATGCAAGCTACGGAATTCTCAGTTCTACAATTGGAGAACAATTATCGATTGATACATCGAATAAAATTATAGAAATCAAATACATTGTGAATGAGAATTGTCCTCCAATGGAGATTAGGAATGATATGGGGGTTCGTGTGTACATGGAAAGCAAAAAGGAGAATAAAAACTTAGGTTTGTATCCTTTATGTATAAGCGTAAGAGATTTCAATATGGAATTGGCAATCAACAATGAAAGCACCAGTGCATGTATGTTTTATTCGACATTGCAGAGAGTTATGGTGTTACTATGTTATCTACAATATTACTACAATTACCTACAATTAAACTACAAAGCTCACATAGTACTGAAAAGGATAAAGCAATGTTGCTTTCAAAATTATCTACATAGAAACTACATTTATGAATTTATTGTTTGCAGGTTCGTCTGGATCCCTAAACTTACTTGAATTTCCATCCTCACCAGCTATAGAGGAATATCAAAGTGAAATAATAACTGAATCTACGCAAACATATATTGAAGAAGGACAAGTTTATCAGGACAAGCAAACAGTAGCTGCTGCAATGAAGAATTATTCAGTGATGCACAAGTTCCAGTTCAGAGTAAAAAGATCTAGTCATAGAAGGTATGTAGTTATTTGTGGATAATATATCAGCAAAATCAGTGTATGATTGAAGATAGGTGGGTTTTATAAATTGTAGTTAAATTTAGTCAGTTTGTAGTTAATTGTAGTTTTTCATAAATTTGTGTAAATATTGTATTTCTTTTGTAGCTACTGGCTTATATGTGTTGCTGAAAGCTGTAAATGGCATTTCAAGGCAACGTCAATTAATGATTCGGCAATGTTCAAGATAAGAAGTTTCAGCCGACAACACACATGCTACCTAATGGACGAAACATTCATACAGCGCAAACGTACTGCAGCAGTACTTGGTAGCATGGTCGTTCCAAAGTATTGTGATCCTAAGACTGTTTACACACCAAAGGACATACAAACTGACATGTTATCCGAACATGGACTGAACCTAAGCTACACGTAAGCATGGAGAGCAAAGGAAAAAGCTTTACAGTTTTTGAGAGGGAATCCGTGTGACTCCTACAACAAATTACCCAAATATTTTTATATTCTTGAGAAGAATTATCCTGGTTCTGTTGTTAAATTGAAGAAGGCAGCAGATGATTGCTTCTTATACGCATTTGTTGCTCTTTGTACATCAATAAATGGTTGGCAACATTGTAGGCCGGTAGTAGTGGTTGATGGGACATTCTTAAAGTCAGCCTACAGGGGGATTATGCTGACAGCAAGCACCATGGATGCAGCAGGTAAATAATGGAATAATTTTGTACTTATTTTGTAGACAGTCTTTAAAATGCAGTTAAACTGTAGTTATGTTGTAGTTATTTTGTAGTTATATAAAAGAATGTAGTTAACTTGTCTATATTCTCAATATATATTGTAGTTGTTATTTAATCATATTTTATGTCTAAAAATGTAGGTACTATTTTGCCCTTGGCATATGCTGTGGTTGATTCTGAAAACGACGCGTCTTGGAAGTGGTTCTTTGAGCAATTCAAGGAGGCATATGGTGAAAGACCTTCAATGTGTGTTGTTTCAGATAGGCATGAGAGTATACTGAAGGCAACATCAGTTGTCTATCTGGGCATGGCACACTACTCTTGCATGTGGCATATATGGACAAATATAAGGTCAAAATTCAAGAAGGGACATCTACAATTACATGAATTGTACTTTGCTACAGCACGGTCATACACTCTGGATGAATTTAATGAAAGGATGTTGAAGATTGAAGAGGTAGACCCGCGTGTAAAGTCTTACCTATATGATATTGGCTATCATAGATGGTCAAGAGTACATACAACGGTGAATAGAACTTTTACTATGACGTCAAACATTGCCGAGTCGTTGAATGCAGTAACAAAAGATGCAAGAGAGCTTCCAATATTTGATCTAATTGAGTATATGAGGACTCTTCTTGAACGTTGGACAAAAGAAAAGTTATCGAAGGCAAAGGGTACTTTCACATACCTTGGTCACAAATACAACAAAGAATTGGAAGACAACAGTACATTATCTCAGAAACTAAGGGTAAGATATTTTTTTTGGTGCAGTAGAAAAAAAAAGTACTAGCTGCAGTGTTTCCAGATTGTAGTTAAACTGTAGTCAAATTGTCGGTAATAATAGTTTGTAGATGAGCTGTAATATATTTGTTGCTGATTTGTAGGTAAATTGTTGATAATCCATTTTAATGATTGATGTATTATTATTTCTGTTTGGTCTTCAATTGTAGGTGAGGGCTTCAACAGATCATATACATACTGTGTTAGATGGTGTGAAGCGGTACATGGTGTGTCTAGAAAACAAGAAATGTAGCTATGGACAATTCCAACTTGATGAACTTCCATGTGCGCATGCTTTGGCAGCATTAAGGCATAGGAATGAAATATACGAAAACTATTGCTCTCCGTATTACACAAGGAAGAGCCTTCTGCTTACCTATGAAATGCCAGTAAATCCTCTTCCTGATGAAGGCAAATGGGATGTGCCACAACATATTTTGGATGAGGTAGTAAAGCCACCGGCGGGAGATAAAAGGCAGCCAGGGAGACCTCACAAGGAAAGATATAAAACATTTGATGAAATAAAGTCAAAGAAATACAAGGTGTCATGTGGCAATTGTGGAGGTGAAGGGCATAACAAAAGAACTTGCAAGAATGCGCCGAAAAAGAAATGAATATCATGTAGTTAGAATAGTTATTCAAAATAAATGTTAGTGAGCTCAAATTATCGGATTTTCTTGTGTAATTGTTTAAGTTTTTGAAGATGAATAAGAAGTATAAACATCAATTTGTGTATCTGCACTATTTATGTTTTTATGTATTCTGTCAAGCATCTAAAGTTGTCTTTTTTTTTATAGAATAGTTAAACTTTAATATTTACTGTATACAAAAAACTGATATTAATAAAGAATGCATTCAACGTAAATTGTATCCAAATTGTAGTGAATATGTAGTTTAACTGTGGTAGAACTGTAGTCCTGTTATTCATATGTAGAGGTGCTGTAGTTAAAATGTAGTTTGACGTAGTTTAAATGTAGATAAATTGAATTTTTTTGATAAACCTTGTTGATAAAAAATGGCTAAATTATTTATATGATTCCTGTATTTATTTTATCTTTCTGCTGTGTAACAAATGACAGTTATATACAGATATTACTTGGCACTTGAAGGTATTTATAAAAATAACTTGAAGATTAAAGTCAAATTGTAAGACAAAGTTGTTGCTGTAAAAATGTAATCAGAGTACTCGAGTATAATGTAATCAACAAAAAGTGTTGTAGAAAACCAAAACGACACATTTCCTACATTGTTTTCCAATTCAACTACCAAATTTCACAGACCAAACTAGGAACACAATAATCTATTTCTTCTTTCGTTGCACTCTAGTCCTCTCGTTTTTTGCCGGAGCACTCTTCCTCCTTGCTAGCCTGCCAGTAACCTCACTCTCACTGATTGACCCATCTTCTTGCTTCTTTGTTGCATAGTCCCACAGTAGAGCTCCATAGCGTCTATGGTGTTGGTCAATATCAGAAAGATATTCCTTTGGGATTGCCAAATCTCCAAGGCTAACATACTCCGCAAATGCAACAACAAATACACCATAATCGTTGCATAAGATGAGAATTTTTCATTATATAACAAATGATTAAAATAAAATAATTAAACATATAGAAAGGGAGATTATTTTTTTACACTGAGCCTTCCTTTTGTTGTGGAATCTCAGCAACCATCTATTATATGTCGAGAGGGTCCATAACTGGTTTCTCGATGTATGCATTTGTGGTCTTGAAGTCAATGTCTTTACGTTTACCATAGAAACCAGTGCATGCCAAATACAGAGGGATAATGATTGAAAACTTGTCAACCAATGTCTCAACTGTTTTATGACGGTTTGCTCTCACCATGGAATCATAAACATAAAGTTGTTTGTCCTTTATGTCAAAAACTAGCAACAACCAATGGAAGTTCTCTACAAGGTTCACAGGCATGAGCACATAGTCAACAAGATCCCAGGCAACATTAGCAAGAATTCTGTACCCGAGAATATATTCTCCAACATCATCCTCGGGTTTAACAACCGAATACCTTTGTTCTGGTGGAGAACTTATGAACTTGTCATAGATTCTTTCAATCTTTGTCTTGAACAAGCAATCCGTGGTTGTGAACCTAGTATTATTGTTGGGGCCATATTTGCCTCTTTTTCGCAGATAATACATAATAACATCAATGTGCTGCCAAAATAGAATAAACATATACAATAAGTTACGGTGTAACCACAGTTGTCTACAAAACAACTACAGATTAACTACAATTTGAATTTATTAAAAACTCTAACAGATTGCTGCAAATTAGCTACACTATAACTACAGAAATATAACAGTTAGTCCAAGTACCTCACAAAATGTAATTTAATTGTAGTTTGTATGAACCATAGTGAACAAGTACTATATGTACAATTGACCCATCAGACTACAAAAACAACTACACATTAACTATATTTATGCATTGTCTACATTTATTCACTATACAGAGGAACAAATGAAACATACCACCTAACTTAAGGTCCCAATAATCAGCAAGTTCAACCTACAGTTAATATTAATAGGCACAATCACAAGCTCTACAATATTACTACAAGGTAACTACAGTTGTGGTACACAGAGATTCCAAGTCAGTCAAAAGTACCAAAATTCCAGTTTGTACATACAATCATCATCACATATGATACATAAGGTCCATAAAAAGCAAAATTTCACAGCTGAGAACTAAATATAGTAACATATATATATTGTCTACAATATTACTACAATTACACATCATAGCTGAAAACTAAACTACAATTACACTACACAGCTGAAGACAAAACAGATATTGTGAATGATTATGTTCTTTATACTTACTGTGTTATTGATGACTTGTCCGGGGTGAGCAAGGGCATAAAACCAGTCCTTCTTATCAATCTTTTCACAACCAAAATCCAACCAAGCCTTGATTTGGTTATCCTTCTTGGAAAAGTAATCTTTCCTCCTGTAATAACAAGAAAATATCAAATACAAAAAATTGACAAAATGAATTACAACTTTAAAGTATAAAAATGGTGAACAGACAGTGTAAAATGAAGCATTCATACCTCGTAGATACTTTATCACTACGAAGGTATAACCAGTTGGTGAACCTTTCTGTCAATTCAAGATCTACATTTTCACCTATGACACTTGTGAAGGGGTGCTTGAGGTAAAAAAATTTAGGTCCAAGAGATGTGCTACCTCCAGAACTATACAAAGATGTGAAAGGTGATCGTGCATGTTTTCCCGGTTGCCTGGTTCTACCAGGATGAACAGGGGTTGATTCATCTGGTATGGGCTCGCCATACATGACCAACTGTGATACATTTTCTGGCAGCTCAAAGTCATCCAATGTCAAACCTTTGTTGTCAATGCCTTCAGGAACAACTTCAGGAACAACCTTTTTATCAATGCCTTCAGGAACAACTTCAGTCACAGTCACACCGTGAATTGGCGACTTTGGAACTTCACCTTCTGTAGATAAGTGTAGATCTATGTAGTTATGAACAGTATTATGGAGTTATAGAGAATATAGAGAATATATTACCTGCTTGTTGTGCCTCAGCTACTTCATCAATTACTGGTTCTTCCTCAATATTTCCTTGTAGATGTTCTGCTGAAACTTCAGCTTGAATGAATAATTGGAAATGAGAATTGTAGATATATGTAGGAATATGTAGTTAAGGTGTAAATTATTAAAATTTTGCATAAAAACCTTATTGTAATGAAGGAATGGTTCTGTACCTGCTTTATATGCCTCAGCTGCTTCTTGGAAGTCAGGATATAAGTCAACATGTGGTTGAAAATGTTCTGGAGAAATTGTAGCTGCAACACATAGTGAAAAAGTGATTAGTATAATTAAATAATGCTGTCTTGAAATTTGTAGATATGTATGTAGGAATTTTGTAGATACCTGTATTGCTTGTGCTTCCATGCAGTTAATCACCAACATTGAACTGGAATTGCTGGTTGTTCTCTCCTTGATGTTGGTAATTATTTTTGGTTGAACTACCAGCAAACTACAATTTTGGGGAATATTTGAGACTACTTTATTCATATGTCTTAATTAGTCTTAGTACAAAATTATATGTAAATTCTTACCTTTGACTCGTCTAAATCAAACCTCCTGTTTATCATATTCATAACACTCTTCAAAGATTGATCTATGAACTCTCGAAGGCTTGAGAGTTCCTCAAAAACAGTCTTCCTAAAAGAATCTAACTTTCCATCAACCTAAAAATTAAATATATAATTAGTTGGTAATCTTATTCTAACTGCTACAGTTACACTACAATTCAACAAACTATAATTGTTATAGATTTATACCACAAATTAACTACAATGTATAACATACTATAATTGTTATGTAATGAAGTCAAAATGTAGCAAATTATGTCAATATATTGTAGTTATTCATAATACCTGCACAATCCCCTTTTCCAACTTCCTGAGCTTGCTACTGACAGATTCAATGTCCTCTTGACAATCTGTATCTTTGGGTTCAAATGATGGAGAAGCAGTTGGAACATGTGATGGTTGAGCACCATGTTCATCTTCATATTGAATCTTCTCTGGCAGATTAAGCACTCCAAGCTCTTCTCCAGATTCAATCATGTTTGTGAACTGAATGATGGAAATAACAGTTAATTCAAGTGACAAAAAAATGTAGATTCAATGTAGTTATTATGAATATAATTGTAGCATCATACAAAAGTGGAAAAAAATACCTTGAGCCACTCAGGCTTGATCATCTTCTCTTCAATTGCAGTTAACCAAATCTGCCCCTTTGTAGCTGACCATCTTAAAATGCGAGGTATAGATTCAGAACATCTCGTAGCAAGCTCGGTGCTGACGGACGAGCAACGCTCATATAGCCACACTTGCAAGGCTAATGAGCATCCACGTATCAGATAAGAATGTACATGGGGATTAAGACAATGTCGGACAGATTCAATAACCTGCTTGAAGGATTTGATACCCCATGGGTATGACTCAAAATTATCAGACTCTATTAGAAAGAACATAAACTTGTCTATGAAAGTGACATGGTCTTTATCAGAAGGACAAACAAAAAATTCCAACATATAAAGAATGCACAACTTCACCGCATCCACATCGTTTGCCCATGCTTTATTAGTCACTACATTTTTCAAATGTCATTTCTCAACCCTTTCTTTGTTCGGAAAATATGTATTCATTAAAGGGCTAACATAGGTGGAAGTGTAACCATAGTCTGAAAACTTATTCACACAATTAAGACCAGTTATCAACCCAAATTCTCTCAAGGAAAAATTCAATTTTTCACCCTTAAATAGTACTGAAAAATATGAGTCAGTAGACTTTGTCAATTCATACTTCATCAGAAGATGAAGTGATTGGTTTTGTATACAGATTGTGGGGAGACCTAATAAGTAACCAAAACAAGTTTTTTTGAAAACCCTTAAAGCATTTGGAGAGAGTAAAGCTTATATCTGGCTAGGTATGCTAGGATCACACAAACTATGGAATCTAAGCACACCATAATCAACATTTTGTTGTGCAAAGTAAGGTCCATTCTGTAGAAAATATAAAATTAATGAACATTAGTAGTTTGCATAAAAAGGAAGCAGTAATCTACATATAACTACATGACAAATACAAAATATAACTAGAAGAAGAATAGCCTACCCACACCTATAACTACAAAACAATAACAGAAGAACAATGCACGTGTAAACATTATCTACAGGATGTAACAGTTACTTCAAGTATCTCACATAAATGTAGATTAACTGTAGTTAGAATGAAGTTAAATATATCAGCTATACAGGTTACAATAAAAAATATCATATCTACAATTTAACCATCAGACTACACATCAACTACAAACTAACTACATTTATACACTGTCTAAGAGTCACAGTTCCAATTAACCTACAAAATTGAGACAAAGAATCTACAAAATTAGGACAACACCAAATTTTACCAAAATACACTTGAACAATCAAAGAAGAACAATGCACGTGTGAACATTATCTACAGAATGTAACAGTTACTTCAAGTAACTCACAAAATGTAGATTAATTGTATTTAGAATGAAGTTAAATGTAGCAGCAATACAGGTTGCAATGAAAAATACCATCTCTACAATTTAATGATCAGACTACAAATCAACTACAAACTAACTACAGTTATAGACTGTCTAATAATCACAGTTCCATTAAACCTACAAAATTGCGACAAATAATCTACAAAATTTGGACAATACCACATTTGGCCAAAAAACAGTTGAACACTAAATTAACACTTGAACAACAGATTTTTACAACCAAAATCAAACTACAAAACACTGAGAAAAAATAAACAGTGTTTACCTTTATTGAAATTTTTTGGTGAACCAATTTTGGTCCTTTTTTTGAGGGTTTCTTCTTTTTTGGTTTTGATGAAGAAGGAGTGACTTTGGGTTTTTTCACAGATGGAACTTTGGGGGAATCATCTACAAAATCGTCATCTACACTCAACTCTTTCCCCTTGCATTTGAGTTGTTTCTCGACTAGTTTATCAACTCCACCAGCATAAACATCGTGCAAATGCTTGCTTCTCATTTCCGCACGAATTTGTCTAGGAGATGAAATGCCAGTAGTTTGTTCACTTGCATGCGTCGATTGTGGGTTTTTGGGTGGTGATTTTGGTGTTAAAACACTCAAATCAAAGGTTGGAATATCAGCTAATATAGCTTTTGATGATTTTTTTTGGGAGTGTTGGTTTTTTTCATAATTTAGGAGTTGAAGACAAAGATGGAAGTGAATTCAAATCGTGGGGGATACAACTGAAGGTAATTAAGTGGAGAAGAAAGTGATGGTAATTGTGGGTGAGAAGAGATTGTACGGGAATGGGGGAAAAACTGAAGGTAAATCGTGGGGGGGGGGGGATTAACTGAAGGTAAATCGTAGGGGGTGTGGGGGGGGGGGGGGGGAGAGAGAGTCGGGTAAACGAAATAACGTAAAAATACGGTCCTAAAATCACGCCTACAATAAATGAAGGAATAATTATACCCTTAATTTGAATTATGGTATATAAATGGTAATTAGGTATGCTTAAATGTAATTAACACAATCCTTAAACAATGAAGGTAATAAGGTTTGATATATGGTATAGATAGGTAAAAATCCCATTAAATAATGCTAACAAAAGTCCAAACCAAAATCAAATCAATACTAATGCTAACAAAAGACATTTAATTCAATATTACGAACGAGAATGTATTGAATATCTATTTTTTGTTTTGCAATAATTTAGATAAAAATACATAATCTATTTTTTTCATTAGCGTTTAGTCATGTAATTAATACCCCCTTATTAGTCTATTTATTTTAGCATGATTTAGTACTTTTAGATTATGTTTATTTTTATTATGGCTTTTTAATTATCAATATTTATATTACATAATTTATTGTCTTTATTGTTGAATATTTTAGGATAATGCCATGACACATCTCATATTTTGTATTATATTCTTGGAAAATACTTTATATAGTTGTATCTTACTAGGATTAAAGAAATATTTTGAGCATATGTTATATATTTTGCTCTACGAAGATTTTACCTGAAAAACCTGAGAAAACTAGAGAAAAACCGAGATCGAAAAACCCGAGTTTTTTTGGTTTAGTCTTTAGATTTAATAATCCGACACAATTGATTTGGTTTGATAATTGTAAAATCCGAACCAATCCGACCAATGTACACCCCTAATATAGATATGAAAAATGTCATCTTTAATTGGGATGGATTACAACTTCTGGGGTTAGGATTATACTGGAGTCGGGACTTTTTTCCAAACTGTTTTAGTATTAATAAAAAAAAATTGCCAACCCTGAATGTAGTATTGAGCTTTGCTTGAGATAGATTTTTTTTTTTTTTTTTTTTGGTTTGTTTGGTTGAGAAGAATTAGGGAGCAATATTTTAAAATGTGGGGGCGTGAGGCGATGCGTTTTACCTCTGACAAGGCGAGGCGTTAGCTCTGAAACATGGGGCATAAGTCCTACGGATCTTTGAATTTTACTAATTTCAAGAATTTTAAGATAATATAAAATAAAAATAATTGCAACAATTACATTATAACAACAACAAGCCAGTATAAACCCACTTTAGTGGGGTCTGGGGAGGGTAGTGTGTACACAGACTTTACCTCTACCCTGGGGTAGAGAGGCTGTTTCCCAATAGACCCCCCGTCATCCTTTCCTCCAAGAACTTCCCACCTTGCTCTTGGGAAGACTCAAACTCACATCCTCTTGGTTGGAAGTGGAGGTTGCTTACCATCAGAGCAACAATTACATTAAAATCACATAATTATAAAAAATAATCTATTTAAAATATTCATAAATTATAATTCATTATGAATAATACAAAAAGTTTGAGATATATCATAATATGCAAATCAGCTGCAATATCGTTACAACTCAAACTTCAAAAGTACGTATTCAATGCGAAATATTATATGTATCTCTAAAGGAGTAATGAATCTTGAAAGAATTTCGATGTTATAATTTAATTTTTTTAAATACTTCTTTTATTTAATATGCTTTCTATTTAAAAAAGAATTTATATAAAAATATTATTCAAAATTTAAATATGATTCTCTAGCATCATTTATTTTTAAGTTTCAACAAGTTAATAAAGTGACACATAATTCACCATACTATATCATGATAACTAATTATTTGTAAATGCTAGCTAATAATGAGCTATTAAATTAATAAGTATTGTATTTCGTAAACATGAAAAATAATATTTAGGAAAATAATTATAAAAATATTATAGACTAATATAATAAAGACATAACAAAGCTAATAAATAAATACTTTTAAATGAAAGCTTTATTTAAAATTTACTATCGTAGCAATCTTAGCGGATAACGTGCAATAAATTTTATTTTAATTATGACATAAAATACTCTCAATTTAATGATTTATGATTAAGAAAAAAGTTATTTTTAATAATTAACGATTTATTAAGAAAATTTGAAGATTTACAAGGTTAGTTACACACAATTGCATAAAGTTATATCAGACGAGCTGAGTACAAAAGACGTTGGGCGTATCCGGGGCATAAGCCCCAACAGCCGAGGTGTAAGTCTTACGGAACTAAGCCCCACACATACGCCCACGGGCGTTTTACAAGTGGCCCGCTCCAGGGCGAGTCCCAATTCTACTTTTTAAAACAGAGTTAGGGAATGCTAAAATACTATGGTGGGCTTTTTACGGTGCACATCAAGATTGAAGAATTAGGGTGAAACAATCGTGCAAATATTTAGTATTGAATTGAAATGGGTCCAAATAGAGCAAATGTTTGGGATTGAAGCGTAAGTGAATAATTGATAAGGTTTAAACTCGAGGGAAATAATTGTGGACATCAGAGAAGCCATGATTACATTTAGCTATTTGGTAGTAGAATTGTTGGCTATTATAACCAAAAGAGAGAGGAAACAAAAGAATGTAACATTAATTTCTCCCCTGCATCCAAGGGGAGTGAGGACTAAAAAGTTGCTGTTTGGTAGTAAGAATTGTTAGATATCAATTGTAAAGGTTAATAATATGTCTTTCACTGCAAAGTTGCACTCTGTCCTACTACCAAATTTGATAAGTTCTATTCTATCTATCCAAATTAGGGAGGACAAGGAAGACTATCTAGTATAGACGTTGAACCATACTAAATCTTTTTCATATAGATCAGCCTGAGAACAATTGAGAAAGCACAAAATCATAACTTTTACAAATAGTATGATATGGCAAAAGAAATTGTCCTTCAAAGTTTCTTTTTTCATGGAGAACAATTGAGAAAGCACAAAATCATAACTTTTACAAATAGTATGATATGGCAAAAGAAATTGTCCTTCAAAGTTTCTTTTTTCATGAAAAGACTACTTCAAGGAAGATTATCCACTGATGAAATGATCCATAGACTTGGAATTATTGTCCCCTCAAAATATTGTTGTTCCAAGCATGAAGAAGAAACTAGTCACCACTTGTTTTGTGAGAGTCAAATTTCCAGACAAGTGTAGGCGTACTTTGCTAACTGTTGTGGAGTTAAAATGAGCCAGGGAGACATAAGGCAAATGGCTATGAGATGATGGTTAATTATAGCTAATAATGGAGTTCATGCTACTTTAATTCAATGCTTACCTTCTGTTATCTCCTGGAAAATATGGAAGAGTAGGTGCAAGGCCAAGTTTGAAGGAATAAATATGTCTGCTAGAATTATCATTCAGCAAGTGTGCAGATTTATGACTTCGCTTTTAAATTGTAAATTCCCGAAGCTACGGTTGCCTCAGTCGTGGATGGAAATGTGTCTAGCAACCGAGAGGGTACAACAGGTAATATCTAGCCAAGTTGTGAGATCGACCAAGCCAATGACATGTTGCTTTAAGTTAAATATAGATGGATGTAGCAAAGGTAATCCAGGAAGCTCTGGTGGCGGAGGCGTAATTAGAGATGCTAATGGGGATTTTATTTGTGCTTTTGCTGATTTCTATAGTCATTGCAGTAACAATATGGCTGAAGCAAAGGCAATACTAAAAGGAATGCTTCTGTGCAAGGATAGAATTGAAGGCGATATTATTGTAGAATCTGATTCATTATTTCTTATTACTTTGATTAACAACAAACTGAAACCACCTTGGGAGATAAGACTAATTTTGGAGTAGATTCAAGAGATATCACATGATGAATGCTTTACTTTTGTTCACATATACAAAGAAGTTAATATGGTGGCCCACCTGTTGGTAAATTTGGGAGAGAGTTTGAAGGATCATGTGGTTTTCAACAGCTTGACAAACTGTCCACACCATGTTAGAGCGGAGATATTGTTGGATAGAGAAGCCATACCAAACTTTAGATTCAAGCCAAAAAGGAATCAATTTGTTGTTAATGATGTTTCCAATGGATAAAACAGTTTTTGATATATTCTTAGCACAGTAGGATTATCATCTTTTTGTGCAATATTTTGTAGTCAAAATGTAATGCAGAGGATCCCCAAACTAGGCAGATTAGATTTGAGCAGCAGACCTCAAGGATGGTGCATATCATTCTTCATTATTTACTGGGGGCTAACGGATACATCCTCCTCCATGTTTTACTGTTTTCGATTATATACATGTAGGGGTTCATGCCTAAAAACCCCCATTGCCATGATGGATGCTTTGAATTAAAAAAAAAATAAAAATCTGTCTTTCACTGCATACCTAGTCAGCATGGTACAATATCGATTATTAGAATCAGGAATTGCATATTTTCTTGAAAAAATATGTATGCTGTTTGAATTTGATTGATATTGATCACACTATGCTTTGTTAAAAAATTGCACTCTTTTAATTTTGATGTTACAGAAAAAAAGATTTTTTTTCTGATATTCAACCATAAGAAGTGGAAAAGGGTTCAACTGCCTAATGTGTTACTTTAATCTAATTCTCTTTTCACCTGGACGTACGTGTGGTGTCACTTTCTGCTACGACTGCGGCAGACGAGTTAATGGGCACTCGTGTGATTGTGTTTCTCCGTTGTCTAAATTTACCATGGAATTTGTGGTTCCTTCTGTTATTATCCTAGGTTTGTTTTTCGTCATGTGGATCCCCGTGTTTATCTAATTTTAAAAACTAGACTTGTTCGATTACTCTGAGGTTCAATGACAAATATTATTTTTTCTCTGTTCCAGTTTATGTGAACCTATTTCCTTTTTGGTTCGTTCCAAAAAGAATTAACTCTTTCTAAATTTGGTAACAATTTAGCTTAAAGTTACAACTCTACCCTTAATGAGAAGCTTTTATAACCACACAAATACTCTGGACCCCATTTGGACTTGTTTAGGACCACAAATTTCAAAAGTCTTTATTTTTTTCTTAAACTTCGTGCCCAATCAAACAGATTCACATAAATTGGAACGGAGGGAGTAGTAGAATATTTGCTTGTTGCGTGCACTTTTATGGCCGAACGATTTTTTTTTTTATTTAACCAAGTAAGCAATATACACAGTAACTAAGAAAAGCTCTGAAAAAATACTATTCTGCCATCACTAGCTTGTTACAAACACCTACCACTTTCTAGCTAGGAAGGGTGCAAGTACAAGATGCATCTAATCCTAGCAATCACGGAAAACAATTAATTAAGATGTTCCAAAACTCCCTACCATTTATATATTGTCTTTGTCCTGTTATATACAATTGTAAGACAATGTCTTTAATCCTACTAGCACTTCCTCTTCTTTTATTTTGGCATTTGCGGGCATTCCTCTCTCTCCAAATGTGGTATATATATAGTTGCTGCAAAGAGGAAAACCAGAATACTGCCCTTACGCCTCCCAGTATTAAGCTTTGAGAGCCACTTAGATTCTCGAATCCATAAACTTTAATTTTGACCTCCGCCTCTGCTTAACACTTACCTTCTAACTCCTATCCAAGTCAATATGGTTTGCTACACATGTCTAGAGTATGAACGCGCCACCTGCTCAGTCTGTCCACAATGGAGAGTCTACCCTAAGATAAGTTGGTGTTTAGGGAGCAAGTCTTTAATCAATAGTATAAGTTTCTTTAATGGGACTTTCCGATAAAGAGGAAGAAATGTATCTGTTTACCTTGAAAATGATAATTACAATTAGATTTGATTTTGCGGTTTTAAAAATATGCGATCTATTTTTATGCGAGTTGTTAGGCAATAAATGCTAAGTGAAAGTCTAGAAAATAAGACGAGAGCTTGTAGATAATGTAATAACCAAACCGAATGGTCGGAAATCGGGGCCTCAAGCTGACGTACACGGGGCCTCGAGGTCGAGTCGGATGCCCGGCTTAGGGCAATCTAGGGAGGATTAACAGATATGAGAGCTACGATGACGGCTCTTTATGATCAATAATGAGCAATCAATGAAGAAAAGTAAATAGAACACTATGAATATGATCAATAAATGTAAGTAATGAAATTAGGAGAACATGTTAGAAAGCAGAGAGAATGTTCTTGTATATTCAATATTGTGTTTGCGGTCCCCTTACAAAATGACAAGGATCCCCTTTATATATGAGGGGGAATCCCAACAAAGTATAAATACATTTATTACAAAGATATGAGGCTGGTACAACCATTTAATGCCATGATACGGGTTTGGACTAGCCTACTAGGCTTTGTCAGCTCTAGTTATCCCGAGGTGGGACGTCGATAGCCCCTCGGGTGTGAATCTCGACCATAGCCTCGAGCTTTTGGAAACGTGCTTATGAAGCATCGTATGACCGAAAATAGGACCCTGCGATTTTACCGTATACAGTATCGTAAGCCATTGTTAGCAGAGAACCTATTCAGAGAATCAAGAGAAGCCATTGTTGATGTTCCATTAGTGAACTGTTTGACTCAAAAGATATTAAAATCTTTTTTGAACAAATCAATCAAAGATGATGGGGTAAATCGTAGCTGAAGATAATAAACTCTAGGATAATAACAATAGAGAGAAGAGAGTTGTAAACTTTCTTTTCTTTATAGGTTGGTGAGTTTTACAAAGTGTTCATAACCTGTTACAAGGCTCTCATCCCTCTTATATACTGAGGAATTCCTTCCAATCGTAGAAACGACATGCAAAGAATCTTTTAAGGAATATTCTCCATATCTCCTAATGGGCTTACTCTACTGCCGAGGTCGTATTGTTCCTTCTTTTACCACAAGGTTGTATCCCTCTGGGCGTCAACTCGCAGGTGCTCGATCGTTTGTCGTGTTCACTGTAGGTCGTGGTCGGTCAAATTCAGACCCATACATGAACCAGGCTCTCGCGTCAAATATTTTACTTACTATAAACTTGTCTGCTTTGGAGAATCAATTGTTGTCAGTTCTCTTTCCTTTATATAGAAGTTATATATGGATCAGAGAAAACAACATAAACAAGAATAACAGAAACCCACAAGGAAGTTTGTACAGATGGAACCTATGTATTTGCCCATGAATTACTCACCATTGAGTGTGGAAGTTTGCCCAATTTCGTGCTTGTTATGCGGGAGAATATCCAATTCTCGAAACCCCAAAATAATTAGTCTTTCCCGAAATAAGCATTTTTGCCAACTTAAGACTTTGAAACTAATCTTACCTTGAGATTTTCATAGTACGAGTATTAACTTGAGACCTGAGAAATTTCTAAGATAGTTGGGGCTGTTCATGAAGTATAATAAAAGGTACTCCTAGTATGTTGCCTATGCTTTTTGGTCAATATTTGGTACATTACATAAAAATGAGATATATTGTGTATCACATAAAACTTTATAATTTTATTATTGTTTTATCAACTAAATTAAAATGGGAAGATGCAATGAAGGTTAATTTAATTTAGTCTTTTAGTTGTTTTATCCAAAAACAAATCCACATTTCTCCCAAAAAATTCCAAAGTTGTAATCTAATCCAATTTTTTTTTATTCAAGTCCCTTTCAGGTCTTTCCGACCAATCGGCGAGAATGTGTAAAATAAGAGGTCACGAATATTAGGACCTGGAGCCGTCAAGAAATGAGAGAAATAAAATGAGAGAGTCTTATTAGTGTAAACTCTCGCGGGCACCTAAAGTGATGATGAGTAGAGAAATTAAAAATGAAAGAGTATTGTTAGTGAAAATCCGCAAAGGGCACTATAAGACTATGGTAAGAAGAGAAATGAGAGAGGTCGGCTGGTGAAAATTAAACCCGCGAAGGGCACTGTAGATCAAAAAGAGGTTCCTCATGGCATCAACACAATTCTCGGTAAAGTTTCTCGGTTTAAAGGCAAAAGTTGTGATGAGTTTTTAAGAGTCAGGCAGTTTACACAAATTAAACATCCGTTCCAAAAGACATGTGCTAAAATATGAATAAGAGATGAAGAACACACAAGCTATGCAACGGAGGAAAATTGTGGAAAAAGATGAGAGAAGTAATTTTTGGGGAAATGATAATTGCCTTGCTTCTCACTACCGGATTAAGAGAATTTATAACTTTTAAACAGAACTAACTGTTGGGGTTTTAAGTATATTAAATGCTTAAAAGAGCGTGAATGGGGAAATGAAAATTTTAAGTGAAATTTTAAGTTTTCCCCTTGATGAAGGAACAGTGTCCCATATTGGAAGAGGAAGAGGGTTTTTATGGGTATATAAACAATTGCTCTTCTTCTAACTCTTAAAGAGTTGAGAAGAAGGCAAGCCTCGCGCCGTCGTCATCGTCGCTCCCTCGACTCGGCCTCGGCTTCGAATTTGGTCAAATGATTGATTGATTAATTTTTTGGACCAAATTTATTTGTTAATAGTAAAATTAACAGAAATGTTATTATCGAGTAAATAGCCATTTATGTTATGGCATTTATGCTGTGACCGTTTTGCATAAAGATCCATTCTGAAGAGTTGCCCCTCTTCAGATTACAGCCCAACATTGGCTATAAATACAAGTCCATTCTGCTCAGAATATCAATACGATTTTTTGGGTTTTTCCTCCTTCTGCATTGTTTTAACTTCAAAGAAAGCAACAGTAAGTGTGATTTGCTACCGAACTTTGTTTTCGCTGAAACACTGGGGTTTGAAGTACCACTACACCAGTGTGTAATTATCCTAGGAGGAAATAATCCAAAACCTTGGGTACTAGGAGGGGATTAAATTCCTTAAGAAAACACTATGAATTCAGTGGGCTTGAATTAATTTTTCTTTCATCTATATTTCTATTTATGTTATTTTATATTTTCCTGAATTATTTTACAAATATAGTTTACTAACAATCTTAAGGAATTTAATTTGTATTCAGTATTTGTGTTATATTCACTATTTTCGAGTTTAAAACCTTTGTGGTTTTCCACTCCGTTGGAGATTAAAATCTACGTAATTTTAACGTTTGTTTGTGTCATTCTTTTACAGAAATGACAAAAGATAATGGGAACCAGGCTGTTCCAATGGTGACTGCCATTGCATCAACAAGCTTGGCACCAGCGGAGAAACCCGAAAAAATTTTCGGGTTAGATTTTAAGCGTTGGCAGCAGAAGTTGTTCTTCTACTTGACTACGTTTTGTTTGAAGAAGTTCATCAAGGAAGATGTTTGAGGCGTGGAAGCATTCTGATTTTTTTGTGCAAGAATTATGTTCTTAGCGGACTGGAGGACGATCTGTATAATATCTACAGTGGCGTGGAGATGTCAAAAGAATTGTGGACTGCGCTTGAAAAGAATTACAAAACTAAAGATGTCGGGTTAAAGAAATTTGTTGCCGCTAAGTTTTTGGACTACAAAATGGTAGATAGCAAGTCTGTTATTACCCAAGTCCAGGAATTGCAAGTGATTATTCACGATCTCCTTGCTGAAGGTATAAATCAAATTAATACTGATGTTGAAAGTAGTAATCTTAGTATTTACTAACAGAATTTTCATTCAAGGTTTTATCATCAATGAAGCATTCCAAGTAGCAGTGATGATTGAGAAGTTGCCTCATTTGTGGAAGGACTTCAAAAACTACTTGAAACACAAACTCAAGGAGATGTCCCTTGAAAATCTCATTGTTCGGTTGAGAATCGAAGAGGACAACAAAGTTGCTGAAAAGAGAGACCGTGGAAACTCAACAATAATGGGAGTAAACATTGTTGAGGATACTTCTCAAAATAAGAGAAAGAGGAAGCAGGCTTCTTGACCAAAAAGCAACCCAAGCAAGAAGCGGTTTAACGAAAATTGCTACAACTATGGGAAAGCTAGGCACAAATCTACAGAGTGCTGTGCTTCGAAGAAAGACAAGAATAAGGGTCAAGCAAACATGGTTGAAAAGCATGAAGATGTTGATGACTTGGTGAATTGATTCTGGAGCCACTCGCCATGTTTGTGCTGTTAGGGAAGCTTTTGCAACATATGCTCCTATTGGACCCAAAGAGACTCTTTCTATGGGAAATGCTGCAACCTCCAAGACTGAAGGATGTGGGAAGATCTTTCTGAAGATGACTTCTAGCAAGGTGGTGACTTTGAACAACGTCCTTCATGTTCCCAAGATTAGAAAGAATTTAGTCTCTGCTGGACTTCTTGTTAAGAATGGTTTTAAATGTGTTTTTGTTTCCGATAAGATTGTAATAAGTAAAAACGAAATGTTTGTAGGAAAAGGTTACCTGACTGAGGGCCTTTTCAAGCCGTATGTAATGGTTGTTGAAAATAATAATAAAATTTTAGCTTCGTCTTACTTACTTGAGTCAAATGGATTATGGCATATACTTTTGGGTCATGTTAATTATAAAACCTTGTGGAAAATGATTAATTTGGAAGTATTGCCTAAATTTGAATGCGACAAATCAAAATGTCAAATATGTGTTGAATCTAAGTATGTTAAACATTCTTATAAGTCGGTTGAAAGGAATTCAAATCCTTTAGACTTAATTCACACAGATATTTGCGACATGAGGTCAATACCATCTCGCGGTGGAAAGAAGTATTTCCTAAATTTTATTGACGATAGTACTCGATGTTGCTATGTTTACTTACTTAATAGTAAAGATTTATAGATGCATTCAAGCAATACAAAAAATGAAGTTGAAACGCAACTTAACAAGAAAATCAAAATGATAAAAAGTGATAGGAGTGGTGAATATGAATCTTCTTTTGAACAAATATGTTTAGAATATGGAATTATTCACCAAGAAATAGCCCCTTACACTCCCCAATCCAATGAGATTGCGAAAAAAAAAAAGAATCGTTCATTAAAGGAGATGATGAACGCATTATTGATAAGTTCTGGTTTGCCATTGAACTTGGGGGGGGAAGCCATTCTTACGGCTAACCGAATACTAAATCGAGTACCCCATAGCAAAACATAATCCATTCCTTATAAAAAATGGAAAGGAAGGAAGCCTAACTTGAATTATTTTAAAGTGTGGGGGTGTTTGGCAAAAGTGCAAGTTCCTAAACCCAAAAGAATAAAAATAGGACCAAAAACCATTGATTGTGTTTTCATAGGATATGCGACCAATAGTAAAGCATATCGATTTCTGGTTTATAAATCAGAAAATCCCCGATATTCATAATAATATGGTTATAAAATCAGATAATACTGAGTTCTTTAAAAATATATATCCGTATAAAAAGGAATGCGAGTCGATTGGTGAAGGATCTAAACGACCTCGGGAAGAAACAAGAGAAAGTACATTTAATCAGGAGGATCCAAGACGTAGTAAATGTCAAAGAACATCTACTTCACTTGGACAAGATTTTGTGACATTCTTATTCGAGAATGCGCCTCAAACATTTAAAGAAGCTATGCCTTTTTCGGAATCATTGTTTTGGAAAGAGGCAGTCAATAGTGAAATAGAATCCATATTGAACAACCATACATGGGAATTTGTTAATCTTCCTCCTGGAAATAAACTGTTGGGTTCTAAATGGATCTTTAAGAGAAAAATGAAAAACAATGGCACTATTGACAAATATAAGGCAAGACTTGTGGTCAAAGGCTATAGACAACGAGAAGGTCTTGACTATTTTGATACAAACTTTCGAATTACAAGAATGACGTCCATACGAAAATTGGTAGCGTTAGCTGCAGTTTATGGTCTTGAAATTCATCAAATGGATGTTAAGACGGCCTTCTTAAATGGAGAGTTGGAGGAAGAAATATACATGGAATAACCTGAAGGGTTTGTGGTTCCAGGTAAAGAAAAGAAGGTATGTAGACTTGTTAAGTCCCTTTACGGACTAAAACAAGAACCCAAACAATGACATGCGAAATTTGACCAAACAATGTTGTCAAATGGTTTTAAGATAATTGAATGTGATAAATGTGTGTACATTAAAAATGTTCCAAATCACATAGTCATTGCTTATATGTGGACGATATGATGATAATGAGTAATGACATTGCCAATATAAATGCTACTAAGCGTATGCTAACTAGCAAGTTTGATATGAAGGACTTGGGAATTGCTGATTCAATTCTAGGGATTAAGATCCATAAGACTCCTCAAGATTTAGCATTGTAACAATCTCATTATATTAAGACCGTACTTGAAAAATTCAAGCACTTAGGCTTTAAAGTTGCAAAGACTCCAATTGATGTGAATCTTGCATTAGCAAAGAACAAAGGCCAAAATATATCACAATTGGATTATGCTCGTGTGTTGGGATGCTTAATATACATCATGAATTATACACGACTAGATATAGCTTGTGCTATAAGTAAATTGAGTCGATACACGAGAAATCGGGGTCAATCTCATTGGATGACAATGAAACGAGTTTTGGGATATTTAGAACATACCCAGGGCTTTGCTTTGAACTATAGTAAATATTCGGCGGTGATTGAGGGATACAACGATGCAAATTGGATCACCGGTTCAGCTGATTCGAAGTCCACAAGTGGATATGTATTCACTATTGGTGGAGGAGCAGTATCTTGGAAGTCTACCAAACAAACTTGTATTGCCCGCTCTACAATGGAGGCTGAGTTCATAGCCTTAGATAATGCCGGTGAAGAAACTGAATGACTCTGGAATTTCTTGAAGGACATTCCATTTTTGCCCAAACCATTGGCACCAATATGCATATATTGTGATAGTCAAGCGACAATTGGAAGGGCTGGGAGCGTTATGCATAACAGTAAATCTCGTCATATACGATGAAGACATAAAACCGTTAGGCAATTACTCTCTAGAGGAATTATCACAATTGACTATGTAAAGTCAAGTGATAATGTGTCAGATCCATTTACAAAAGGCCTAACTAGAGAGGTAGTTGAGAAATCATCAAGGGGAATGGTACTATGGCCGAGAACAAGCCATAGTGGCGGTAACTCTACCTAGAAGACTGGAGATCCCAAGATCTAGGTTCAAAGAGATCAAACAAAGTCATTAATGATGGTTCAACATTGTCAACTAAACATTTGGTCCATTCTCGTGATGATAATGTTCAGTACCAAGGATAAAACATTAAGGCTTTTTAATGATTTCTAAATTTGATACAGGGTATGTCAAATAGTGTATCTACGGGATGACACGTTTAGGAATCACTTATGTAAGTGAGAAGTGTTAGCCGCTTCAAGGAGAACTTTGTAAGACCAGTTCGCTACGCACTTATGAAACCAGGCGGTGTTCATGGCTGAAACGAACACAATAATGAGAACCAAAGATGGTTAAGGGTTGGTTGTGTGACTTATGGTTGTCTAGGTATAAACCAAAGTTCGATGGTTCAAAGATATCAAATCTACCGATTGACCGAGTATATCCGACATAAGTTTACTACGGAAAGTTCAAAGGGAAACCTACTTATCCAGATGCAATTAATCATTGCTTGCGAATCACACAGTTTTTCATGAATATTTCTGTGATATAGCCATTCCCCATTCATGTGGGGGATTGTTGGGGTTTTAAGTATATTAAATGCTTAAAAGAGGGTGAATGGAAAATGGAGGAAAATAAAACTTTTAAGTGAAATTTTAAGTTTTCCCCCTTGATGAAGGAACATTGTCCCATATTGGAAGAGGAAGAGGTTTTTATGGGTATATAAGCAATTGCTCTTCTTGTAGCTCTTAAATAGTTGAGAAGAAGGCAAGCCTCGTGTCGTCGTCGCTCGCTTTCCTCGGCTTCGGCTTCGGCTTCGGATTTGGATTTGGATTTGGATTTGGATTTGGTTAAATGATCGATTGATTGTTTAACTTTTTGGATCAAATTTATTTGTTAATATTAAAATATTAACAGAAATATTATTAAATATTTGTTTTAATAATAGAATATTAATATTAAAATAAATATTAATATTAAATCTAATCCGTTTTTCATTTTTCGGTTGTGTAACTGAAAATTAAACTACCCTCTTCAATTTTCTCTCTTTATTGTTGAGTAAATAGCCATTTATGTTATGGTATTTATGCTGTGGCCGTTTTGTTTCAGCCCAACATTGGCCATAAATACAAGTCCATTCTGCTCAGAATCTCAACACGATTTTCTGAGTTTCTCCTCCTTCTGCATTGTTTTAACTTCAAAGAAAGCAACAATAAGTGTGATTTGCTACCGAACATTGTGTTCGCTGAAATATTGGGTTTTGAAGTACCACTACACCAGTGTGTAATTCGTTATATGCTGGGAGGTAAGGGTGTACAAAGGAAACCGACAAATCGCACCAACCCGATAATACGAGTCAAACTGAGAAAAAAAATCCGACTATGGTTTGGTTTGATTTGGTTTGGTGTTGGAAAAAAAACCCGACCATAATTGGTTTGGTTTGATTTTAACTAAAGAAAGTCAAACCGAAACCAAACCAACCCGACATTACATATATAGAAATTTTAGATATATTTAATATATAAATATACTTATTGTGATGTAATTTATAAATATTTCTTAAAAATTTTCATAATTTTATCTTTTAAGGTATTATTTCAAGGTTGGACTTAGAACTTTTGAATGCTCCAATAAGTTTTATAGCCATTAATATTAGTAAATTAAATAATGCTAACAAAAGCCCAAACCAAATTCAAATCAATACTAATGCTAACAAAAGACATTCAATTCAATATTACCAATGAGAATGTATTGAATATATATTTTTTATTTTGCAATAATTTAGATAAAAATGCATAACCTATTTTTATTTTTCTTTAGCGTTTAGTCATGTAATTAATACTCACTTATTAGTCTATTTATTTTAGCATGACTTAGTACTTTTAGATTATGTTTATTTTTATTATGGCTTTTTAATTAGCAATATTTATATTACATAATTTTATTGTCTTTATTGTTGAATATTTTAGGATAATGCCATGACACATCTCATATTTTGTATTATTTTCTTGGAAAATACTTTTTATAGTTGTATCTTACTAGGATTAAAGAAATATTTTGAGCATATATTATATGTTTTGTTCTATGAAGATTTTACCGGAAAAAAAATACGAAAAATCCGAAAACACTAGAAAACCCGAGATTAAAAAATTCGAGTTTTATTGGTTTGGTTTGGTATTTAGATTTAATAACCCGACACAATTGGTTTGGTTTGGTAATTGTAAAATCCGAATCAACCCGGCCTATGTACACCCCTATTAGGAGGAAATAATCCAAAACTTTGGGTTCTAGGAGGGGGTTAAATTCCTTAAGGAAACACTGTGAATTCAGTGGACTCGAATTAATTTTTGTTTCGTCTATATTTCTGTTTATGTTATTTTATATTTTCCAGAATTATTTTACAAATATAGTTTACTAACACTAACTTCTAATTAATTGTTCTATTAGTAAATTTCTTTATGTTACACTCAAGCTAACTAATCTTAGACGACTTACCACCTCAATGTTACCTCGCTTTCCATATATATAGGTGGTTCGACCATATTATAGGATGGTGTACTATCCTAATTATGCAACTACATTGAACGTTCATCAAGATTTTATGGACCTAAGCAAACAAACTTGGTCCTCTAGCTGTCTAACAAGTACTAATAGTATGAGTAGTCGTCTTTTAATAACGCAGGATATAGCAGTACCAACAATGCACCAAATATCGTAAAGTAATATATTCACTGAGATCTTCCTTTGCTTTTAACAAACAATGACAGCGTCAGCTATTATTTTTTGGATTTCTAAATGTGTAAATTACTGATTTTGTTTTGGGAGTGGGAAGGAGTTGGAGACAACCAGCGGAAAACAGTACTATATAGCACCGATTAGATTTTCACTAACTGTGGTTGTTGTCTGTTAACTGTCACGTGTTAGTACTAAGTTGTTAAAGTCGAGTAAAGCTATTTGCTAAAGTCTAATTTATCCAATGCACTAGTTTGACTTTGACGCATTGACTTGAATTTTTCTTAATTTTGATCCTTCAAGTGTCATACTGCAATATAATCCATGCAATGTAGTGGAGGAATCAAATGGTACACTACCATATAAATTACCTATAGTAGCTTGTACGACGTACACCAGCAGTAATGCTGAAGGAGGCACAACTCACTAGTAATATAAATCATATTATTCCGTTAAATCTAATAATTCCTTTTGACTATATCATTTTCGAACCATTTTTTTTTAATTTTAACCAAAAAACTTGAACCATAGTACTTACTGGTGTATCTTTTTAATATTATATTCTCTTTTGAATGAATGGATGATATCCTTTGCTTGTATGTATTTAAAATAAGTACTACTATAATTTTTGTGCCATGACATTTATAGTTTCTTTATGTTTACCATTTAGTTTACTATTAGACATATCAAGACGGGAAGTAATTTTTCACGACCCAAAATTCAATTAGTTGTGATGGCACCTAACTCAGCTTGTTAGGTAAGCCAATTAGCAACAATCCAATTCAAATGAGATTACCTACGAAAAACAAATAATGAAATAACTCAGCTTTTATACAAAATCTCAAGGATTGGTAGTACAAGTCATGAGCCACTAAGACGTAGATTTACAAAACTGAAATGAAATAGATACAACATATGTTTGAAATGTACATGAACCGAATTCGAATCTAAAGCTGCCAAGGACAAGTGGTAGCTATAACTGAAACGCAGGTACATCTTCAATGTGAGCTCTCGCCATGCATAGCAGTATCAACACCAAAATCTGCACACAAGGTACAGAAGTATAGTATAAGTACAACCGAACCCATGTTCTCAATAAGTATCCTAACTAACCTCGACGATGTACAAGAAGCAAGAACTATAAATAAGCGGTTGACCCTAGGGGATGCATCCTTATCCACAGGCAAGCACAACTAATTGAACGTGCTACTAGCCCAGTGTGGTCATAGGCTCAATATCATAATCCGCCCGGCATGGCCACATGCATATCATCATAATTCGCCCAGCGTTGTCACATGCATATCAACACAATCCACCTAGTGTGGTCACATGCAAAACAATACAATCCGTCCGGCGTGGTCATATGTATAACAACACAATCCGCCAGGCGTGGTCACATGCATAACAACACAATCTGCCCGGTGTGGTCACATGTATCCAGTCCAATCATATAACACATGAGCAAATAAACAAGAATACATGTGTGTGATGAATGAATAACAAATCTCATTCTCCTAGACTGGTATAAATGAAATGCTAAAGTGTAGACATGTGCAAAGTGTGCTATCATAGCTCAAATCGGTGATTTCATCATAGAATAGTATTGATCAAGTTCATTCAGGGATTAAACTTCTATGTAGCCTCAAACATGGCTCAAATAGTTCACATAATGATACAAATATAAGAAACATCATATCATAGCCTAAGCACAATTCGAGCATGAATAAATACCCCATGTGTTAGAACATGGGCTAAACTCCCACACATGTACGCCCCCATAGCACATAGTTATCACAAATAATTCAGGAAACTAGTGCCTCAACCAAGTTTAGATAAGATACTTACCTCAAACAAGCCAAAACAAGTGCCGAGCAAGCCAAACAAACCTGTAGAAATGCCACGTGCATATCAACCTCCAAACGGCTCGAAACTAGCAAAAAACAACTCAAAAACATCAAATAATGGCATAGGAGACAAACTCAATCGATAAAGGTCGAATCTTTAATTAATTACTTAAAGCCAACCAAAAAAGTCAAACCCGGCCTCGCACCTCGAAACCCAATAAAACTAAAAAATCCGATAACCCATTCAATTATGAGTTCAACTATACTAATTTCACTCAAATCTGACTCCGAATCGATGTTCAAAACTCAAAAATTCACTTTAGGGAAGTTTAGACAAAATTCCTCAATTTCTTTTTTGAAATCAGCTATCAAATTCCAAAAACGAAGATAGATTCATAAAATACAATCAAAATGAGTATAAAATACTCATCCCCATCCATTTAGTGAAAATCATCTCCAAGATCGTCCAAAATCGAGCTCCATAGCTCAAAATATGATAAAATGACTCAAAATACGAAAAATAGACTACTTATATGCACCGCCCAACGGTACTATGCGATCGCGGTAGTACCTTGTAGTACCCTCACTATCGCGATGTACAAATATCCACTGCCATAATTAATTTTATGCATTTGCGACACAAGCCTCACGAACGTGATACACAAAGCTTTCAAAACAAGACGAACGCGGGAGTATCATCGCAAACACGAAGAAGAGACCATTGACTGCCCAGCTCAGCCAAAACACTACACGAATGTGTAGAAGAGGATGCGAACGTGAAGAAGACCAGTATCTATAACCTACGCGAACGCGATCAACTAGTCACGAACACGATGAAGTAAATCACCCAGCTTCCATAATACATTACGCGATCGGGGTCTCCTTTACGCGATCATAATGAAGAACTAAAACACTAGAAATCAGCAGAACACAATAGTGCCAAAATGAACCGAAACTCACCCGAGCCTCTCCGGACCCTGTCCAAACATTCCACAAAGTTCCAAAATATAACACGGACCTACTCGAGGCCTCAAATCACACATAGCAACATAAAAATCACGAATCACACCTCAAATTGAACTTAACGAATTTTTGAACTTTCAACTTCCAAAACTTGTGCTGAAACATATCAAATCAACTCGGAATAAACTCAAATGTTGCACCCAAGTCCCAAATGACATAACAAAGCTATTCCAATTCACGAAATCACAATCCGAACATGATATTATCAAAGTCTACTCCCGGTCAAACTCATGAACATTCCAAACCTTCAAATTTCTAACTTTCATGAATTCGTATCGAAACCTTCTACAAATATCCAAATATCCAGGCATATGCCCAAGTCCAGAATCACCATCCGAACCTAATAGAATCATCTCTTATCCGGGGTCAAATATACAAAAGTCAAACTTGGTTAACTTTTCCAACTTAAAGCTTCAAACATGAAAATCATTCTTCCAAACTAATCCCGAATCACCTGAAAACCAAAACCGACGATTAACACAAGGCATAAAACATCATACGGAGATACTCAAAACTTCAAATAGTTGAACTGAACGCAGTTTCTCAAAATGACCGGCTGGGTCGTTACATTCTCCCTCACTTAATCATATGTTCATCCTTGAACGTGCCAAGAGTCGTTTAAAGGCCGTCAAATCACTGTGTAATCTTACCATGTATATATTTGAGGGTGGTCCCATGTCACCCAAATCCATATAAGTTCGTCAACTCAACATAACCAAAGATGCTTCCTTTAACCTTAGCCAATAAACTTAGAAACCAATTTCCAACGTCTGAAATTTCTTACATGACCCAAATCTCGCATCTGCACACTGTTTAAGTCTGATCAAGTTGTATCAAGCCATAACCACAACCCAAGATGTAATCACATGGTATACCACATAACTTGTATATTCATAGCAATGAGTTCTAATTAAAGTAACTGCTTAAAACCAAATCTGGTACTAGTAATAAGCCTCATATTAAATAAAAATATTATTCTAAACCTTCGTGCACTACCAATGATGAATGAAACACATTGGAATTCATAACCATTCATCATATCAACAAGTCATGGAGCTCTCTCTCTATCTCGTTCGACAAGAGCCAAAGCCAAATTCTAAGCCGACTTCTAATATTATCCTTCCAAACATACCGTAATCAAATCTGATAGTATCCATTCTAGGTCCAATGACCTTATCTTATTAAACACAACTATTCTATTTACATACCACACCAATACAACCTAAACCCACAAACCGTGCAATCTGTGCACCAATAAGTAACAATTTAAGTGTACTCAAACATGAAATGACTCAATGAGAGAACCATCCCGCAAGCTCAAGAAGTACCACCACAACGCAATGATATGAACCCATCACACGTAGTAGAACCAAGACATATGAATCTATTACAAAGGATCATATCCCAACATAACCCAGCTACAATGTATGATCCCATCCAAACACTGGTCCATATAAATTACCTCAAGCCACAATGCTCAAAATCAACAACCGCGCGCAATTTGACATCAAGCACATGAAGTGCATGACCATAACCATGGAGAATCTAATAACACTATATACCACAACCCGGAAAGACCATAACCAAGGCGCAATAAACCATTCAACACCCCAATAACCATCTTACTCGAATTCCGCTCCAAGGCCCAAACAAAACCACATTATGTGTGTATATAACCAAAAAATCACAAACCCTTGTAGCATAGAAGAGTAACACATATAACATATCAAAACACGAGAAAACTCAAGTCTAACCAAATTCCACACCCCTCAACACTAATAGTTCTGAGTCAACAAATCCAATCCGGTGTAGAATACACCTCTTCATTGGGCTTACTAATATGCCTCCAAATCAGCTTTGGTCATCCCCAACTAGATAAATGGCCCTCTAAAATTCCACAATGATCTAACTATAGCACGTACTTCCATCTAGCTAACTTTGGCCACATCTTCACAGTCCGCAACCCTAAAACAATCTGCTTATGAGAACTCACAGTCTCCAAATCCATAGAACATATGAATCACCATAGCCGATCCTAACTCCACCACCCGAATGTCTAACACATCTCTCATATACTATCATACCACGATAAATACTTCCATAATTCGTCCGTGCCACATAGCAAAATCTGAACATCAACTGACACTCAACCAAGAGAGCACCACAATACCAATGAAGAATCCGTAAGTCAGAATATAGTGCACCTTCTAAAATGTGCACCCTTCTCAGTTAATACCAAGTAGTAGTAGCACTCATCTAAACATCTGATACCTTCCATGTTGTCCAAAATTCCTAACCTTCCCTCCAAAACTGAACCGCTAGCTTGGACATGCAAATCTCAATCCTATAGGACGCACCGTGTCTATCGTGCCATCATATGAAAACACAAGAACCTATTTACCTACTTTGAATCACTAGCAAAATACATACCCAAATAGCTAGAAACCTTCCACTTGATCCCATCCAAGAGAAAATCATAATGCACAACAAACTCCCCATGTTATAGAAAATATCCATCCCAGGTCGTGGTAGAAATCATCGAGAACTCTACGAAATCCATTAGCACATAATCAAGCCATCAGATCTGAACCTCTCTAAGTCAACCAAGTCACACAAGTCACCAAACCCAAGAGTATTGCCACAAAATACATGTAGAGGCTCATTACCTGATAAGTACGGAAAGAACCAATCATATCCATTACCGTGCTGACCAAACCTACTACCAAGCTATCCTATTTCTCCGAGCTCCTTCTGAATAACCTTTAAGTTAACACTTCTCCTTGCTATAACAACACGATCCTTACCCCAAAGCTCACAACCATAGATCCTAACATAAAACCACACCCCCTAATATGATGATCCAAAAGGTCATCACTTGATTTAAAAGTCAATTTTATGTTATGAGGCCTTAAAAACCTCCTTTTACCTTATCTCGGTTTACGTGTGTGGTCCGGGTGTATATCCGAAATGCTTTTATGTGAAAATTTGATAAAAATGCTAATTCTACCATTAAAATTGAATTTAAGTTGACTTCGATCAACATTTTAGGTAAATGGACCCGGACCCGTGATTTGACGGTCTTGAAGGGTCCGTAGAAAAATATGAGACTCGGGCGTGTGCCCGGAATTGAATTTCAAGGTCCCAATCCCGAGAAATAAATTTTTGAAGAAAATTGTTTAGCTGAAATTATAAGAGTTTTTGAAAACATAAATGTGTTTGAATTTGATGGTATCGGGCCCGTATTTTGGTTTTGGAGCTCGGTACAGGTCTTATATGGTGTTTAAGTTGTGCTTGTAAAATTTGGTAAGAAACAAACTTAATATGACGTGAATCAGACCCTTGGTTGTTAAAATTTGAACTTAAGAGTTATAGAGATTTTTCTTTGATTTTGATGCTAAACTCGTAGTTCGAGGAGTTATTTTGGTGATTTGATCACACAAGTGAGTTTGCATGATGTTTTTGAGTTAGTATGCATGTTTACTTTGGAGCCCTGAGGGCTCGGATGAGTTTCGGATAGGTTTCAGGGTGTTTTGGACTTAGGATTTTCTGTTGTTTTGCTGCTTCTGGTGTGCTGGCGGATTGTTCTTCGCATTCGCGAAGGAACTCTCACAAACGCGAAGAGTAAGTTGGTCTGAGTGAGATTTTCTTCTACGCGAACGCGAAGCATTGGGGGTGTTATCCTTCGTGAACGCGACCTGGCTATCGCGAACACGAAGGCCATTTGGCATGGAAATAGGGGAAACAGATTTTACCCTAGACGACGGTGACGTATGTATCACGAATGCGAAGGTCAGGGGGGTTAACCCTTCGCGAACGAGACAGGCTTCTCGTGAATGCGAAGAAGACCTGTCAAGTGAATTAAAAACAGAAGCAAAACGGGAATAAGCCATATTTTCATATCTCTTTCCCTAAAATCAGGCCTTAGGCGATTGTTGAAGAGCAAATTCAATCCCAAATCATAGGTATGTGTTCCTAAACTCATTTCCTTCCTTTTCCATCAATACCATTAGATTTCTAGGCTTAAATATTGTTCTTCCATAGTAGAAATTAGGGATTTGGATAGAGTTAGGGTTTTTTGAATAATTGGAATTTAGACCTCATTTTGGGTCAGATTTCGAAACTAATTGCATATTCGGGCTCGTGGGTGAATAGGTGATTGTGTTTTGGTCTGAACCTTGAGATTTGACCAAGCAGGCCTGGGGTCGATTTTTGAATTTTTGGGGAAAATGATAGAAAACCTATAATTAAGCATTGGGTATGAATTCTTTAGTATTTATTGATGTTGTTAAATTAATTTGGGATAGATACAAGTAAATTGTAGGCGAATTTTAAAGGAAAAGCGGTGTTTGAGGCTTGAGTTGGCTATGGAAGTTTGAGGTAACTGTTTGGTCTAACCTTAGCTTGAGGGAATATGTATTGTGCTTTATTTGCTATGTGCTAGTGTAGTGTATGACATATAGGTGTAGTGACGAGTATCTATACGTTGGTGTCAAGTATGCTCGTGAGTCTTAAATTGTGATCGTTTATTTCTTAATAAGTACTACAAATGCCTAAATTGTTGATTCTCCGTGTTGAGCAAGACTTATGATTATCTTGTGGTATTTGTTTATTTTTGAGCATTGGCTCCACTTGAGGTTTTTTTTATGAAGTTAATTGCTGGTACAAGTTTGGTTATAGCTGATTCCCTTACTAGGACGTATTTATTTCTTACTGTTGATTCCCTTGCCTGAATGTGTTTATTCTTGTTGTTGATTCCCTTGCCGGGATGTTGTTGTTGCTATTGTTTGGGTGAGGAAAGAGAGATAAAGCATGAAGGGTGATGCCGTGCACATTCATATTTATGCATATCGTGAGGAAAGAGTGATAAAGCACGAAGGGTGATGCCGTGTTTATTTTCATTAATATTGATGCATATGGTGAGGAAGAGAGATAAAGCACGAAGAGTGATGCCGTGCACATTTCTAATATTTACATGGTAAGGAAGAGAGATAAAGCACGAAGGTGGTGCCGTGCACATTTTCATTACTTGATTGCATTGGTGAGGATTGAGAGTAAAAGCACAATGGGTGATGTCGTGCACTTATTGCATGTTCGTTATGATTTCTTGTTGTTTTCGGTTCAATTATGTTTATTGTCTTATTCCACTATTATTGCGATTCTTTACTTTGGTATCCCCCCCATAGCATGTTACACATCCCCCGTTACTTTTGAATTGTTTCTATTACTGTTATTCTGCTAGGTACTGTTTAACTGCAGGTTATGTTAATTATTGTGTCCTAGCCTCGTCACTACTTCACCGAGGTTAGGCTCGACACTTACTAGCACATGGGATCGGTTATGCTAATACTACACTCTGTGCTCTTTTGTGCAGATTCCGGTACTGGAGCATACATACCTTAGCTGGGAGTTGCTGCCTTCAGTCCATCAGGAGACCCGAGGTAGTCCTGCAGGCGTCTGCAGGCCTTGGCGTCCCCTCCCTATCTAGTTTTCTTCTATTCTTTACTATTTCAGAGTCAAACATGTATTTACTTTGTTTGGACCATATTTGTAGTATTCTTAGAGAGTCCGTGAGATTGTGACACAAGTTCTGGGTGGTTTATGTTTATGGATTCGTATTGGTATTAGCTTAATCATTAAATTTCGTTCTTCTGCTTTATTATTTCTGTTGTTTATAATATGTTAGCTCTCAATTGTTAAGAAGTTAAAAATAAAAATGGTAAATTAATCGGAATAGTTAGCTTGCATAGCGTTCACTAGTAGGCACCATCACGACTCCCGAGGGTGGGAAATTTGGGTCGTGACAAGTTGGTATTAGAACTCTAGGCTGCTTAGATCTCACAATTCATAGACAAGCTTGGTAGAGTCTTAGTGATCGTTACAGAGACGTCTGTGCTTATCCCCCACAGGCTACAGAGTTTGGAACTGTTTCACTTCTATTCTTCTATGTCGTGCAATTTGGTTTCTTAATGCTAATTGAACTTCTACTCTATTCTTTCACAGATGGCAAGAACACGCGTTTCTTCATCTGCTGATCATCAAATCGAGCTCCCAGTGGTAGAATCTACAAGGGGCAGAGGATGAGGCCGAGGCTGGGCTAGGGGCCAAGGCAGGGGAAGAGCTCACCCAGAGCAGCAACACTAGTGGCAGATCCTCAGGTAGAGTTGTATGATGAGGTTCCGACCCAGATAGTTCCGGTGGGCCTAGCTCAGGTCCCAAAGGGCTTCATTGCTACCCTAGTGCTCTAGGATGCTCTGGTCCGTCTGGTGGGCCTTATGGACAGTGTCACCCAGGCAGGCTTACTTCCTGTAGCACCAGTCGTCTCTCAGGCTGGGTGAAGAGTACAGACTCCTGCTACCCGCACTGTAGAGCAAATGGCTCCCCAGTTTCAGACTCCAGCAGCTCAGCTAGTTGGAGTAGTTCAACCGGGTGTAGTAGCTCAGATTGATGATAGAGCAGCTATGTCTACCGATGCATTGTGGAGGTTAGACAGGTTCACCAAGCTGTTCACTACTACTTATGGTGGTACATCTTTAGAGGATCCCCAGGATTACTTAGACAGCTGTCATGAGGTTCTTCGGAACATGGGGGTAGTGGAGACCAATGGGTCAACTTTGCTGCTTTTCGTCTGTCAGGTTATTGTTTGGCCAGACCAGTTGGATCACCAGATCTCACTTGGGACCAGTTCTCACAGCTATTTCTCTAGAAGTTTCTTCCCGTAACTTATAGAGAGGAGTACCGCAGGCGGTTCGAGCATCTCCAGCAGGGTTCTATGACTGTCACCCAGTACGAGATGAGGTTTAATGATTAGGCTCGTCATGCTTTTCTAATACTCCCCATCGAGAGAGAGAGGGTGAGGAGGTTTATTGAGGAACCGCTCAGCATATTAGACTGTAGATGGCTAAGGAGACAAGTAGCAAGATTTCTTTTTAGGATACAACCAATGTATCCAGGCGGGTCGAGATAGTTTTAGCTCAGGGAAGCGGTCATGGGTCAGAGAAGAGTCCTCGTCATTTTGGCAGATTCAGTGGTGCCTCATCTAGAGGCAGTGATTCTTTTGGTAGAGGCCATCCTCCTAGGCCCTTTCAGTCAATACTTCAGGTTTCTCACGGTGCTCCAGATGGCAGTGGTTCTCATATGCAGTATTCTGATCAGTTGCCCTACAGTGCACCACCATCTCCTATCAGTGCACCTCTACTCCAGAGTTTTCAGGGTGGTTATCCAGGCCGTCAGGATCAGCTGTCTCAATACCCAAGTCTTGCTATACTTATTGTGATATGAGGCACATTGCTAGATTTTTCCCTCGAGGCTCGAGCAGTTCTCAGCACCAGGGTTCTCGTGCTATAGTTCCAGCATCGGGTGTTCCACCGCTTGCTCATCCAGCTAGAGGTAGGGGTAGAGGTGTTAGAGGTGGAGGTTGGACCGCTAGAGGTAGAGGCCAGGTAGCTAGAGGAGGAGGCCAGCCCACAGGATGACGTCCTAGGGATGTAGTTCAAAGTGGTGGGGCCTAGTCCCAATGTTATGCTATGCCAGGTAGACTGGAGACTGAGGCCCCCGATTTAGTTATCACAGGTACGGTTTCAATGTGCAGCAGAGATGCCTCAATTCTATTTGATGCAGGGTCCACATATTCTTATGTATCATCTTATTTTGCCCCTTATCTGGTTGTGCCTCGTGATTCTTTGAGTGCTCCTGTATATGTGTTTACACCGGTGGGTGATTCTATTGTGGTAGATCGTGTTTATCGTGCTTGCGTGGTCATTATTGGAGGTCTTGAAACCAATGTAGATCTCCTACTTCTTGACATGGTGGATTTCGATGTCATTCTAGGGATGGATTGGTTATCCCCATATCATGCTATATTGGATTGTCATGCCAAGACCATGACCTTAGCATTACCGGGGTTACCTCGTTTGGAGTGGAGAGGGACTCCTAGTCATTCTACCAGTAGGGTTATCTCATATATGAAGGCTCGACATATGGTTGATAAGGGATGTTTGGCCTATTTGGCGTATGTTCATGATTCTAGTGCTGAGGTTCCTTCTATGGATTCTGTGCCTATTGTTCGTGAGTTTCTAGAGGTATTTCTTTTAGACCTGTTGGGGATGCCACCCGACAGTAATATTGGCTTTTGCATTGATTTGGATCCAGGCACTTAGCCCATTTCTATTCCGCCATATCGTATGGCCCCGCTAGAGTTGAAAGAATTGAAAGAATAGTTGCAAAACTTGCTGGATAAAGGCTTTATTAGACCGAGTGTCTCACCTTGGGGTGCGCCGATATTGTTTATTAAGAAGAAAGATGGTCGATGAGGATGTGTATAGATTATCGGCAGTTGAACGAAGTCACCATCAAGAACAAATATCCATTGCCGAGGATTGACGATTTGTTTGATCATCTTTAGGGTGCCAAGGTATTTTTGAAGATTGATCTGAGGTCTGGCTACCATCAATTGAGTATTAGGACATCCGATGTCCCTAAGATAACTTTTTGCACTCGGTACAGGCATTATGAGTTCTTAGTAATGTCATTCGGGTTGACAAATACCCCAACAACTTTCATGGATTTGATGAACCGAGTGTTCAAGCCTTATTTGGATTCCTTCGTGATTGTCTTAATTGATGATATTTTGATTTATTCCCGCAGCCAGGAGGAGCAAGAGCAACATTTTTGAGTCGTTCTGCAGACTCTAAGAGATAGTCAGTTGTATGCTAAGTTCTCGAAGTGTGAGTTTTGGTTGAGTTCAATTGCATTCTTAGGTCATGTTGTATCAGCAAAGGGTATTCAAGTCGATCCTAAAAGATTGCGGCAGTCAAGGACTGGCCTAGACCTACATCAGCTATAGAGATCAGGAGTTTCTTAGGCTTGGTGGGTTATTACCGTTGGTTTATGGAGGGATTTCATCTATTGCAGCCCCGATGACCAGGTTGACCCAGAAGGGTGCCCAGTTTAGGTGGTCGAATGAGTGTAAGACAAGCTTTCAGAAGCTCAAGATAGCTTTGACTATGGCTCCAGTGTTGGTTTTGCCCACAGGTTCAGGGCCATATACAATATATTGTGATGCATCGCGTATTGGACTTGGTGCGGTGTTGATGCAGAATGGCAAGGTTATTGCATATGCTTTGCGACAGTTGAAGATCTAAAAGAAGAATTATCCAGTTCATGATTTGGAGTTAGCAGCCATTGTTCACACGCTGAAGATCTAGAGGCATTATCTATATGGCGTGTCATGTGAGGTGTTCACGGATCATAAGAGTTTGCAATACTTGTTCAAGTAGAAGGAGCTAAATTTGAGGCAGATGAGGTGGTTGGAGCGGTTGAAAGACTATGATATCACCATCTTGTATCATCTGGGAAAGGCCAATGTAGTGGCCGATGCTTTGAGTAGAAAGTCAGCTAGTATGGGCAACCTTGCATATATTCCGGTCGGTGAGAGGTTGCTTGCTTTGGATGTTTAGGATTTAGCCAATTCGTTTGTGAGGTTGGATGTTTCTGAGCCCAGCTATGTTCTAGCTTGCACAGTCACTCGTTCTTCATTATTTGAGCGCATCCGAGATCGGCAGTATGATGATCCTCATTTGCTTGTCCTTAGAGACACAGTGCGACACGGAGGTGCCAAGCAGGTTACAACTGGAGATGATGGAGTCTTGAGGATGCAAGGTCGTATTTGTGTGCCTAATGTGGATAGACTTCGTGAGTTGATTCTAGAGGAGGCCCATAGTCCCAGTATTTTATTCACCTGGGTGTCACTAAGATGTATCAGGACTTGCGGCAGCATTATTGGTGGAGGAGAATGAAGAAGGACATTGTTGCCTATGTATCTCGGTGTTTGAATTGTCAGCAGGTAAAGTACGAGCATCAGAGACCTGGTGGTTTGTTTCAGAAGATTGAGATTCCTGAGTGGAAATGGGAGCGAATAACTATGGACTTCATTGTTGGACTCCCACGAACTTAGAGGAAGTTCGATGCAGTATGGGTTATTGTTGATAGGCAGACCAAGTCAGCACATTTTATTCCTGTGGAAACTTCTTATTTCTTAGGGTAGTTGGCTGAGATCTATATCCGGGAGATTGTTCGCATTCATGGTGTGCCCATGTCTATCATTTTTGATCGGGGTACGCAGTTTACCTCACATTTTCGGAGGGTAGTACATTGTTAGTTGGGTACGCGAGTTGAGTTGAGCACAACATTTCATCCTCAGACGGACGGGCAGTCCGAGCGTACTATTCAGATTTTGGAGGATATACTCCGAGCATGTGTTATTGACTTTGGAGGTTCTTGGGATCAGTTCTTGCCATTAGCAGAGCTTGCCTACAACAACAACTACCAGTCGAGCATTCAGATGGCTCCCTATAAGTCATTATATGGTAGGCGGTGTTGGTCGCCGGTTGGGTGGTTTGAGCCAGGAGAGGCTCGTTTGTTGGGTACAAATTTAGTTCAGGATGCCTTGGATAAGGTGAAGATCATTCAAGATAGGCTTCGTACAGCTCAGTCCAGGCAGAAGAGTTATGACGACTGCAAGGTTCGTAATATGGCATTCATGGTCGGAGAGCGAGTGTTTCTCCGGCTGTCGCCCATGAAGGGCGTAATGAGATTTAGGAGGAAGGGAAAGCTAAGCCCTAGGTTTATTGGTCCTTTTAAGATTCTTGATCGAGTGGGAGAGGTGGCTTACAGACTTGCGTTGCCACCGAGTTTATCAGCTGTGCACCGAGTGTTTCATTTGTCCATGCTTCGGAAGTATCACGGTGATCCATCCCACATGTTAGACTTCAGATAGTTGGACAAGGACTTGACCTATGAGGAGGAGTCGGTAACTATTCTAAACCGGCAGGTTCGTCAGTTGAGATTGAAGAAGTTCCCTTCAGTTCGTGTTTAGTGGAGAGTTCAGTCTGTCGAGGAAGCTACCTGGGAGTTCGAGCCTGATATGCGGAGCCGATATCCCAACTTTTCCCTGACTCAGGTACTTCTTTGTATGTCCGTTCGAGGATGAACAATTGTTTTAGAGGTGGAGGATGTGATGACCTTTTGGGTCATCACTTGATTTACAAGTCAATTCTGTGTTCCAAGCCCTTAAAAACCTCCTTCTACCTCATCTTGGTTTGCATGCATGGTCCGTCCGTATATCTGGAACGCTTTTATGTGAATATTTGATAAAAATGCTAATTCTGCCTTTAAAATTGAATTTAAGTTGACTTCGTTCAACATTTTAGGTAAATGGACCCAGACCTGTGATTTGACGGTCTCGGAGGGTCCGTAGAAAAATATGGGACTCGGGCGTGTGCCCGGAATTGAATTCCGAGGTTCCAAGCCCGAGAAATGATTTTTTGAAGAAAACTGTTTAGTTGAAATTATAAGAGTTTTTTGGAAACTTAAATGTGTTTGAATTTGATGGTATCGGGCCCGTATTTGGTTTTGGAGCCCGGTATAGGTCTTATATGGTGTTTAAGTTGTGCCTGTAAAATTTGGTAAGAAACGGATTTAATATGACGTGAATCGGACCCTCAGTTGTTAAAGTTTGAACTTAAGAGTTATGACGATTTTTCTTTGAATTTGATGCTAAACTCATAGTTCGAGGCATTATTTTGGCGATTTGATCGCACGAGGAAGTCCGCATGATGTTTTTGACTTAGTATGCATGTTTGGTTTGGAGCCCCGAGGGCTCGGGTGAGTTTCAGATAGGTTTCCGTCTCAACTAAGACACCCAATCTAAAGAGACCTTATATCTAAAGCCGTTTCCTTTACCTTCTTGACATTGACATGCAAAATCCATAATGATATAAAAATACCGTGAGTTTCGACACCAACCAATGCAAATATCAAATTCTAGCCATATACATATCTTGAAAATTCTCAATTGCCATATATAAATCTTGAATCTATTAGAACCTTCTCGAGAGCCATCCACTTTGCTCAAATCTCAATTACACCGCTCAAATGGGCCGAATGACCTGTGCCCCATTAGTACGATAGCACCAAATATCTAATTCACACCTCTAAGCAAACCGAGTGAATCCTTTCCTTGGTACATTACATCAATCACGAACAACAACCCTAGACCATTTCCAAGACTTACATATATTCATAAGATGTAGCACATCACGTATCCAGAAATTCCTTACTCAAGCCATCCTCAAAACCTACCTCTGCAAGTCACAACTAATCCACAAATATGCTTCAGACCAAAACCAATGCAACACATAACCTTACAATCAAATCATCGATGGCAAACTCCCCCACTTGGCTCAAAGCCATAGAACAAAACATTTAATAACTCACATTACCCTTATTCTATTATTGCCATAACCCCATGGTGAGATTCAACAAAATTCTTCACAAGCTCATGCAACACAAACCATACAATATTCCAAATCATCTGCTAAGCTCGCATTCATCCCCGTAATAGTCAGGTCAACTTTCTCAACTAATCAAACTCAAATCGCAACACCTATAACCCACTGATAGAAAGAAATTCTCCACATAACATCATAAGGATCACACATCCGTAGATTACTCCGCAGGTGATAACCCACGTGCTTAGCCTCAAACAGACATCTGTTTATTCCTTTTCGCAGCCACAACTACTATGCAATCACTTAATATTTTTGAGTTTGCAAACATCAACAAGACATGAGAATCTACTTTTTCAACAAATAAATAACACAAAGAATCCCTTAATATGATCATAAATCGAGACTGTATAACACATCAAGACAGAATTCAAGCATCCAATAGTCCTTTTAAACCCCAAGCAACCCTTTTCACCACATCCAAACCATCTGAACGTATCTTGCACTAACAACACCATCATCATATAGCCATCCAACTACTCACCGAGCCACCAGTCCCACTCAAAGGGACACCACCGACCTCAAGTCCTTTAGATTGGCCTATCACCAAAACACAGAAAACACATCTCTCACTACACCCATGGAACTACGAGCCATCGATGCATAGCTGATACCGAGCACTCATATAGCATACGAGTGAGTGAAGGGAATTCAAAGAGATACACTTCAATCTGAATCAACGTCGCATGATAAGGAAAGAAAGATAGGTAGTTTATCCTAAATGCCCTGTAGCCTCTCGAAGATAGGCATGAACATCATCATACCAATCCGCAAGACTCTACTAGACATTTGCAAATGACTCATAGAACCTATGAACCTAGATCTCCGATACCAACTTGCCACGACCCAAAATCCAACTAGTCCTGATGGCACCTAACCCAACCTGCTAGGTAAGCCAATTAGAAACAATCAATTTAAATGAGATTAACTGAGAAGAAAGAATGATGAAATATTTGAGCTTTTATACAAAATCTGAAGGATTGGTAGTACAAGTTCTAAGCCACTAAGACTTAGATTTACAAAACTGAAATGAAATAGATATAATATATGTTTGAAATGTACATGAACAAAATTCGAATCTAAAGCTACCGAGGACAAGTGGTAGCCATAATTGGAAAGTAGGTACATTTTTAATGCCAGCCCTCTCCATACACAACAACATCGATATCAAGATCTACACGTAAGGTGAAGAAGTGTGGTATGAGTAAAACTGACCCCATGTACTCAATAAGTATCCTAATTAGCCTCAGCGAGGTACGAGAAGCAAGATCTATAAATAATACTCACCAACACCTGTACAGTTCATAATTTCAACAAGTATAGCGCAACTATATGATGAAATCAGGAAAATCTCAGGTATAACCACTTTATACTTGCATATCTTCTTTATATACTGGATTGTTGATTGATTAAAACACTTTAAAATAATTTTTATCATCCTAATTTCTCCACATCATTGGAACTTGGATATTTCAAACTCTTAGTTACTTCAAAAATATTCTAAGCTAAAGCTTTAGCTGAAATATTACCAAAGGTTTTACCTTTTCTCTTCTTCTATATTAGTTTGTTCTCAGGCAATAATCAAGGAAATTATAAATAAGGGTGAAATGCAATAGCCAAATAATACTCCGTTGCGACATACAACCCTATCCAATAACCATAAGTCAATACGGCTCGATGCAGTGTGCCACCTGATCCAATAATAGTAACCAACTCTCCTAGAGCTCACAGCAACCAGAAACCCATCAGTTTCTAACAATCCACGTGTACACCATCAAACGAGAAACATGAGAGGGTGACCATAAGGGGATGGATCCTTATCCATGTCGCACCTCCTTTTTACCGCGCCCGCGAGGGGGCTCGGGAGTTTTTCCAATTAAAGGACAGTCGAAACGGGATTTATTTCTTTATTTCAGAGTCGCCACCTGGGAGATTTAGGGTGTCCCAAGTCACCTATTTTAATCCCGAATCGAGGAAAAGAATGACTCTGTATTATAGTCTGCGCACCAGAAATCCGGATAAGGAATTCTGTTAACCCGGGAGAAGGTGTTAGGCATTCCCGAGTTCCGTGGTTCTAGCACAGTCGCTCAACTGTTATATTTGGCTTGATTATCTGATTTTATACAAATATGGACTCATGTGCAAGTTTTATCTTTTTACCGCTTTCATTTTTATATTTTTTAAAGAATGTGAACATCGTTTAAAAACATGTCTTTGGATTGGGTCACATAAAATGCATCCACGATCCGGAACGTATTTTTATTCAATATTTTGGGATTTGGATTTGGGTCGCATAAATTTATACCCGTGTTTAAGAATGTATTATTATTATATCGCGCCTAAAGCAATTAGCGATTTATTACTTTGGGGTAGGGCCGTGAAATTTGCTAAAACGACTCCTCCTTAATTCTAAGCAATTAAATGTACATTTATTGAGGGCCCCGCAATCTATACATTTTATTAAGCGAGGCTCATCTCATTTATTTTCCTAAATGGATAAATCTTAAAGCGACTACATTTTGCTATTTAAAATTAGTCTCTAAAATGAATAAAGAAAATCCTAATTAATTACGTTTTTATTATTATTATTATTTAAGAAAACATGACACGCTAATTGCTTGATTAATACAAATATTGATGAAAAAGGAATTTTATTCTTAATTTCGAAAATTATAAATTAAATAAAAATTCAACAACTAATATTCAAAATAAACAAATATAGCTAGATTAAAACTCAGCATTGTTATTTTTTAAAAAAATATTATTGAGATTAATTATTCACAATCATTTGAAACTAAATTTAACCATAATTACTAAAGCTTATTAGAAAGTTTATTAGACTTAAACGTTCTTCTAATCTTGCTTAAGCTCAAGTCATGCCTTAATGCCTAATTTACGATGTTTAATTTAAATTCGTGTCTTAGCTAAATTTAGCTACTTGTTCATGATCAACCTATAATCTTGAAGCCTTCATAACTAGTGAATTAACCTATTTTGCCGAACCGATTTATTACAGACTAACTTATGATATTATTTTCTTATTCCAGTTATTATTTAGTAATTCATGAAATAGCTTAAATACAATCAACAAAAGGAACAAAGAAAAAAACGAAATTAAAACTTCAAATTTTCATTCTTCATATGTATTCACGCTTCATATTTCGGATTACAATAACCAGCTTTTCAGTTGTGTACCTGATATTGGAAGCAAAAGAAAATGAATATGAGAATCAGCAGCAGCAGTAAAATCAGTACAACACAGCAACAATAGCCCAGCAACAGTAACAACCCAGTAACAGACCGGTGGAGTAGTAATCCAAAAAAAAAAAAAAGCTTCCAGCTTTGATGAAACAACAATTAATTCTGATTTCAAACAACAAAAGAAAGCAGAATGTTTTTTCTTAGTTTTTTTTATTTGAAAACTTAAATATTTTTCGGAATTTTCTATCTCTTAAATGTTCAGCCCTTTTCTCTCTCTTATTTTCAGATTTGTTTCTCTCTCTCGTATCTGTGTATTTTTCTCGTTTTTTTCTTTATGTCTGTGTGTCTTCTTATTTCAAAACTTCTCTTTTTATAACCCATCCCATAAACCTTTCAATTAATTAAAATCCATACTTTTTCTCTACCCAACCCATTATCTTCCCACTCATCCCCATTACATTAAATAAACATATCACACCACCCCATTTCATTTTGTCCCCCATGCCTAACATAAAATAATGTAAGATTCCCCCTTTAAATTAAATCTTGTCCCCCCTTTTACATTAAATAACCATATCACAACCCACCCCATTTTATTTTGTCCCCCATGCTTCATATAAACAATTACAAAATGTACAATTCCTAAACTACCCCTCCGACCTTACTGAAAATTACCAAACTACCCCTGAACGTACTACAAATTACCAAACTACCCATCAGCTATAACACATCAATTAATCAAACTTAACCAAAATATAGGCAATATGGTTAATTTCTAACAATGTTCAAACAACAAATTTCATGAACATGATTTCTTGAGCATTTCAATAACAAATTACATGAACATGATTTCAACCACAAATCATATGAACACAAATTGAACAACCAATAACAACTAAAATTTGATTGAACAATATTTTTAGCAACAACAAACCTATTTTCGGATTTAACAACAACAACAAACAAGTATATTTAGATTTCTAACTTCAATCATATTGAACTTAAAATCAACTCTAACAACATTACAACAAACAATTCTTATATTAAACTTTAAACAAGATTATGAGAACAATTCAAGCAATAATCATAAATGGTAAACAAGAAATCAAACGATACAAAATTCGGATTCAAGATCATCCAAACAAAGTATGAACATGAATGAATCTATTTTAACACAACAAACATGACGGATTAAACGATTAAAACAATATATTCCTTTAACACAATTAAATTCTTTAAACAAATAACAAGATCGAAGAAGAAACAATTATGAACTTAAACTTGAACTTAACAATATTAACAATTTCTAACAATACATAAACACATGAAACAAATTGAAGAAATAGTTAATTAAATTTCAATTTGAATCGAACAAACATCAAACTAACAAATATTCATTTAAACAATAATACAAACATGAAATGAATATGAAAACAACTAATTAAACTTCTATTTTGAAATCTGAAAATTAATTTAACAAACAACATGAACATGAACAAAACCAAAAATCAAATATCTAACCATAAACATGAATAAAACAAACATTCGCCGATTTTAGATTCGAAAAATATCAAAGCAAAATACGGACAAAATAAAATTCAAAAACTACTAACCGGATTGAAACAACGAATGACTAACCAATGACGAACGACATCGACCAAAACTCATCCGTGTACGCGAGGCCGAAGTGAAGAGGACGAAGGTGAGGCGGCAGCGTCGGGGGCAGCTGAAGCCACTACTGCGGCAAAGCAGCAGCGGCGACAACACAGCAGCGGCGACGAACTAGAAGCGGCGTCCAAGCAGTTAGCAGCATCAATGACAACCATGGAAGCAGCAGTCCATCGAGGAGGACGACGGGAAGCACTAGCAGCTGCTTAGCAGCAGTAGCAGATGCGTGAGCGGACAGCCATGGCATCTTGGTTCGTTTTGTGTTGTTCCGGTATGGCTGGGGTCGTTCGGAGGTGGTGTTTGGACAGAAAAGATCTAAGCAACCACAGCAGCAGCTCGACATGCTCAGAAGGAGGAAAATAAGCAGCATGGTCAGCCATGGACGTCGAGCTCAAGCTTGAGCTCGACGAGCCTTGTCAATGGCGGATAGGGCTAGGGAATTCGGACGAAGAAGAAGGAGATGAAGACGATGTAGTCATGGGTGGTCGGAGAGCAGCTTCATTGCTGCGTCAACTGTTGGACGAAGGGTGGTCGACGGGCGGACATGGGAGGGCAACTTGGAACTTGAGGAAGAAGAAGAAGATAGGAGGGTGGCGGATGATTTTGCAATTTTTAGGGTTTTCTTCATTTTGTTTTGTTTTGTTTTTTTTGTAAAATGTAAGACAAAATGGGTTTGGGTCTTTTGAGTTATGGACTGGGTCGACCCAGTTCGAAATGGACTGGGTCGTAGGGAAGATTGGACCATTTTTGGGCCTGTGGCTTGAAATTGAAGAAGAGGCCTAATTCCGACTTTCTTTATATTTTCGCTCTCTTTTCTTCTTTTATTTCTTCTAAAAATAATTTATAAAAATACTTAAACTATTATTAAGAATTAAATTAAGTTATAAAAGCGCAAATTAACTCCCAATAACAATTAACGCACAATTAAGTAATAATTAAGCATAAAATTGTATATTTGGACATTAAATGCTAAAAATTCAAACGATGCCTATTTTTGTAATTTTTAATTTTTGTAAAACAAATTTAATTACTAACAATTTTAGAATTAAATCCTACATGCACAAGGCGACATATTTTGTATTTTTTATTAATTTAGCAAATAAACACGCACAAACAAATACAAATAATTATTCAAAATATCACAAAATATCACAAAATTGCACACCAAAGAAAAATCATTTTATTTTTGGATTTTTAGGGAGTAATTCTCATATTGGGCAAATATCACGTGCTTACAGCTGCCCCTCTTTGCCCGGAGACACGAAGGGTTTTCGTGCAAAGATAAAGCGAGCGATTTTTGCCCATCCGAGTACTCCGTTGAAGCATTTTTTTGAAAAAGATTTGACCGAACTTTTGCTTCAAAGGTTTCCTACATATCCTGGGCTAAACAGGAATCAGGTCAATGTAGTTCGGGAAGCTTTGGTAGCTGGGACTACCATTGGACTGTAATGTTACTGTTGTTGCATGCTATTACCACTGCTTACCGATCTCCTTGTTACACTGTGCTTAAAAGAAAACAAGAAGCTAGGCTAGACTGCAATTTTTCTTGTTGCCTTGCTTTCTTGTCTGCTTGCATTTTTTCCCGGTGCTTTTCTTCTTTTTGACACATGCACTTGAGTTTGTGCTGTGGCCTCTTGTTGCAACCTTCTGCTTCCCAGTGTCGGGGAATTTTATTGTCTCCTGCTGGGGATTCCTATTGTAACCCTCTATTTTATTGTCCTCTGACTTGATCTTAAAATGTATGCCTCTGTTATCTGGGCGGGCTCCCAACTTCAATACTTGAAAATTAAAGACTTGAAATGTATGCCTCTGTTATCTGGGCGGACTCCCAACTTCAATGCTTGAAATGTAAAGACTGAAATGTATGCCTCTGTTGTCTGGGCGGGCTCCCAACTTCGACGCTTGAAATATAAAGACTGAAATGTATGCCTCTGTTATCTGGGTGGGCTCCCGACTTCAATTCTTGAAATGTAAAGACTGAATGTATGCCTCTGTTATCTGGGCGGGCTCCCAACTTCAATACTTGAAAATTAAAGACTTGAAATGTATGCCTCTATTATCTGGGCGGGCTCCCAAGTTCAATGCTTGAAATGTAAAGACTGCAATGTATGCCTGTGTTGTCTGGGCGGGCTCCCAACTTCGACGCTTGAAATATAAAGACTGAAATGTATGCCTCTGTTATCTGGGCGGGCTCCCCACATCAAAAACAACTTTTAAAAATAAGCGCCATTCCTCTCTTCAGGCGGGCTCCTGACTTCAACAACAACTTTGAAAATAATCGCCATTCCTCTCTTCAGGCGGGCTCCTGACTTCAACCAATACATCGCCATTCCTTTCTTTAGGTTGGAAAGATTTCAACAACTTTTAAAAACGCCTTTCCTCTCTTCAGGCGGGCTCCTGACTTCAACAACAACTTTGAAAATAATCGCCATTCCTCTCTTCAGGCGGGCTCCTGACTTCAACCAATACATCGCCATTCCTTTCTTTAGGTTGGCAAGATTTCAACAATTTTTAAAAACGCCTTTCCTCTCTTCAGGCGGGCTCCTGACTTCAACAACAACTTTGAAAATAATCGCCATTCCTCTCTTCAGGCGGGCTCCTGACTTCAACAACAACTTTGAAAATAATCGCCATTCCTCTCTTCAGGCGGGCTCCTGACTTCAACCAATACATCGCCATTCCTTTCTTTAGGTTGGAAAGATTTCAACAACTTTTAAAAACGCCTTTCCTCTCTTCAGGCGGGCTCCTGACTTCAACAACAATTTTGAAAATAATCGCCATTCCTCTCTTCAGGCGGGCTCCTGACTTCAACCAATACATCGCCATTCCTTTCTTTAGGTTGGCAAGATTTCAACAACTTTTTAAAACGCCTTTCCTCTCTTCAGGCGGGCTCCTGACAACAACTTTGAAAATAATCGCCATTCCTCTCTTCAGGCGGGCTCCTGACTTCAAACCATACATCGCCATTCCTTTCTTTAGGTTGGCAAGATTTCAACAACTTTTAAAAACGCCTTTCCTCTCTTCAGGCGGGCTCCTGACAACAACTTTGAAAATAATCGCCATTCCTCTCTTCAGGCGGGCTCCTGACTTCAAACAATACATCGCCATTCCTTTCTTTAGGTTGGCAAGATTTCAACAACTTTTAAAAATGCCTTTCCTCTCTTCAGGCGGGCTCCTGACAACAACTTTGAAAATAATCGCCATTCCTCTCTTCAGGCGGGCTCCTGACTTCAAACCATACATCGCCATTCCTTTCTTTAGGTTGGCAAGATTTCAACAACTTTTAAAAACGCCTTTCCTCTCTTCAGGCGGGCTCCTGACAACAACTTTGAAAATAATCGCCATTCCTCTCTTCAGGCGGGCTCCTGACTTCAAACAATACATCGTCAAAATAATCGCCATTCCTCTCTTCAGGCGGGCTCCTGACTTCAACCATTTTTTTTTCAATTCAAACTTCTTCTTTTTTTCAAATTATCCTAGGAGAAAATTCATCAGACTAGGATTTGATATCTTATCTTAGGAGAAAGATTCATCGGACTAAGATTTGATATCTTATCTTGGGAGAAAAATTTCATCAGACCAAGAATTTGACTCTAGGAGATAAATCGTCAGACTAGGTCCATTTTGTTGTGATCTTAGGAGAAAGATTCATCCGACTAAGATTTTATTATATTATCTTGGGAGAAAAATTTCATCAGACCAAGATTTTGACTCTAGGAGATAAATCGTCAGACTAGGTCCATTTTGTTGTGATCTTAGGAGAAAGATTCATCCGACTAAGATTTTATCTTGGGAGAAAAATTTCATCAGACCAAGATTTTGACTCTAGGAGATAAATCGTCAGACTAGGTCCATTTTGTTGTGATCTTAGGAGAAAGATTCATCCGACTAAGATTTTATCTTGGGAGAACAATTTCATCAGACCAAGATTTTGACTCTAGGAGATAAATCGTCAGACTAGGTCCATTTTGTTGTGATCTTAGGAGAAAGATTCATCCGACTAAGATTTGATATCTTATCTTGGGAGAAAATTTCATCGGACCAAGATTGTATCGGGAGGGAAATTCATCATATTAGGACTTTTTATCCTAAGGGGAAAATGTAAAGATCAATGATTTGAGAAACTTACCTTCGTAATTTCTTCTTTTCTTTTCTCCTTCCTTCGCGCTGCTTTGTTCTTGCTTTCTGGGGATAATACCACAGCGGGAGTCTTCTTTCTTCCCGTCCTTCAAATTCAATTTTTTTTAACACTGTTGGGGATATAAGTGTTATCTTTTTGGGATAACGTTGTTGAGGATAACGCTGCTGGGGAATTTTATCCCTTCAAATCGATGCTTCATTCTTCTGGAAGCTGCTGGGGATGACAATGGCTTTTGCTTTTTCTATACACCAATTTCATCTCTTTGGTTCTGTCTGTTGGGGATCAATTTCCTCCATTGGAAACTTATTATGTTGGGGGCAACCCTGGTTCAAAGACCACTACCTTGGTGCTATATTTATTCTTCCCCAAATGGGTACCTGATTTTCCAGAAAATTTTCTAACTGAAAAGAAAATTTTCTGCCCCAGTTTGACAATCTTTCTTGTGGCATGCATTTCCGACATCAATGCCATTTCCTTTACCTGTTTTAACTCAAACAAAATTTGTTAGCTTAAAGCATGGTAGTTGGTTGTGATACTCCACTGGGATGACTTTTCCCTTTCTCCTTCCTTGCTATGCATTCCACAAGGGACGATATTATTTGCTGGGGATAATCCTTTTCTGCTAGGGATATCCCTCTTCTTTCGTGACATGGCTCGGAGACTTGCATTTTTCCGACCTTTTAGTCTCGCATGAATTTTCCAAGTCATGCTTATTGCTCTCCTTGTTTGTCCACGGGCCTTGGCCTTGAGGTTTTAGTAACCTCTGATTTTGGCAAGGATATCCCTCTTGACACTCGTTGATCTTTTTGTCAATTCCCTTTTGCTGGGGATATCTTTTTTTGACACTGGCCTCGCGCTTGTTCCTTGCTGACTATATCACTTGGATGTATTAGTCAGATCTTATCTTGGAAAGCTGATGGCCTATTTTGAAATCATTTCCCACTGGTTCTGACCAAACAGACTCTACTGGGGAAATTTCTATGAAAGGAAAAGATAAAAGGGAACAGAATAAAAGACAACAGAAAAAGATGACTCTTTAACAAAAGAAACTATAAATAAAAACCTATCAAACGCAAATACCGACTCTAATGGTCATGACATGCACATGTGGCCCATCCTCTGCCGTCAATCGTCTTTCAAGACCTTCAATTGGCGATTCCCCATCTGATTCCCAATCTTATTCGACTTGTAGTGCCCGAAGGGTTTTCACTATCAAGCCTCTCTCATTTTGGGTTTTTCTCTCAGCTTTCATCGCCTTATGGTGTCCGTGAAGATTTTCACCAATAAGACTCTCTCATTTATATCACTTTCCAGCTGGGGATTTGGAGTGTCGCCGGTATGACTCTCTCTGCTGGAGATTAGAGTTCTTTCTGCTGTGGAACAGAATGTTATGTTCGCCGGTAAGACTCTCATTTGTCTGACTTGGCATCTTTTGCAGACTGGTTAGAAGGTCTTTCTTTGGACCTTAATGTGGGTTTTTGGATAGGCTTAGAAAGAAAGGGTATTAAAGGCTTAAAAACAAATCAAATTTGGGGTTCAAAATTACAACCTTCGAAATCATATTTATTTACAACAAACGCAACCTTTGCCCCGGCTTCTTGCTTGGGGATTATTTATTAATTTTTTATTTATTTATTACACCATGCATACCATGCACATTATGCACACTATGCACCCTATGACCGAGCCGTGAAGCACCTACATATCCTTTTTGAGGAATCAGGTCAAACGTAGTTCCCAATTCCTCTGTTTTCATTTGACTTACTTTTTCTTTTTTTTATTGTTATCATTTTTCTTTTCTTTTCCTTTTTTTGCGTTTTTTTTTATTTTTTTTCCTTTACCTTCCAGGCTCGTATTTCCTAGTCGTTGCTATTGATTCCGAACGAGGGGTATGAAAGAAAATAAATAAGGCTCAAAGGGGGGTAACGAAGGATAAAGTGTTTAGGTAGCAGAACAAAATGCCTTCGTCATTCCAGTCTTTAAAACATGCCAAGTGTAAACAACACAATTGAACATAGATTTATAGTCTTTTCCGATGGTGTTGGACTTGACAATTATGTTAAACACTTGCCTTTTCAATTGTCATTTCTAAAGCACTGCTGGACGACACTCTCACTCTCATGAACGACCCTCATGCCAATTTGGCGAATCTTGCATTTAACGGTTTTCTTTAAGCTTTACTTGCCCCAGTTCCACATGACTCGGGCTTCAAATAATCTCAAACTGTTCTTATTTCCCTTAAATGCTTTGATAACCTCTCCAGGTTTTTATGATTAACTTTAAAGACCAGGCCCAAACTGTGTGCACATGTCATGTCACTAGAATCGGCGTTGAATAAAAATGATAAAAGTACTAAACAAAAAGATGACTGGAAACAATAAAAGACCGGTTTTTGTATTAGACTACCGACGAAATGGTTTGAATAATAAAACAAACAAAACAACCAGAATAAAATCCTAACGCAGCCTCGACAAAACAAACTGATATGACAAACTGGAAAGATAAGAAGGTTTGACACATGACAATATTCGGATTACAACCCTAAGAATAATCCGGACAACAGAAATGACAACAAAATAAACCACCAACAGCTTCTCTCTTGCTAACCAAGGAACGGAGAGTCCTCCCATTTTGACATCTTAGCCACTAAGCTTTGCATTAGTATTGCCAAGACCATTATCAGCTTCCACATCATCAACCTCCGTCAACAAGTTCTCGATAGGGTTCGAGTGCTCCATGTCGCTGTTATCGATCACAATCCTCCCTTCTTGGATCATTTTCTCTACTTCCCTTTTCAAATTACGACAACTCTCAATGTTGTGCCCTATGACATTGGAGTGGTACGCGCATTGCGCTGCCGGATCAAAGTTTCTTGCATGTGGATCTGGAGTATATGCGGGGAGCGGCTCAATCAAGCCAGCATGCTTTAGCCTTTCAAACAGACTTGCATAAGATACTCCGATAGGGGTGAGAGCCTTTCCTCGTTTGAGCAACCTTTCGTTCCTAAATGCTTGATTGGGCCGGAAACCTGATCCAGGGGGCTTCCGGTAGGCTTGTGAGGGTGGATAGGCCTTCTGTGGAGCTGGGTATTTGGAAAGTGAAGCCCATCTTTGGGAATCTCGTGGAGAGAAGTAGCATTGGGGAGGGGAGTAGCGTGGACGAGTGATGGAACTACTCGGGTAGCTAGGAAAGCTGTCATAAGTGGGTTGGGATGGAGAGTATGGGGGATGGGTAATGCCAGAGTTTGAAAAGCTTGGCGGTGGTGGGGGTGGTGCTTTCCCAGTTATCCATGCCTGATACATGTCTGCCACATGTTGTCTCAGCATTTTCACTTCTTCTACCAACCCGTTGTTCTGTTCGACCAATTGTTGTCGGTCATCAGTACCGACCCACCCTGTTCTGATGTTCTGTGTCATTTGCTTTGCAGGGAGGAGTTACCACAACCAACCACTTTTCTATATATGAACACAGCAAAGGGAAGTCATCACGTTAGTGTCAGGGCATTTGACAGATAATCATATATTAGAGATGCAATGCACCTAAGCAGTTAAACCGTTCTATCAGAGATGCGATGCACTTGCGCTTTCCTTTATTTTTTCTTTCTTCTTTTTTTCTTTTTCAGTGGTGGTCGAATCTTATGGAGATTGCCTATGTATCATGACCCCGCATGAATCAGACCTTGCGTAGTTCGGACCAATAAAAGATAAGCAATACTAATCATTTTTTTTTCAATTTTCATATTGGGTTTCAAAGGTTTAAAAATGACCTACAAACTTGAAAATCAAACGACCCACATATTATAATCAAAAGTTTTACAAACTCCAAAACAAACGGCCAGCTTCCTTTCTCCGTTTGACAAATGCAACCAAACGGTTATTTTTTGCAAATGTGGCCCCTTCCAAATTTTGAGGCCGGAGAGAATTATTTTATGACACTTTACACACTTGTCCGTTCTTTACGAAAATAGCCTTTCGACAATTGAAAGATACTCTGAGGCTATTTCGGCAAGAACGGTTTAAGACGCGGCCGAAGCTGGCTCGACTTATTATGACAAAATTCAAACGGTATTCACCAGACCGTTGACTCTTTTTTTTTTTTTTTTTCAAATTACAATAAAAACCTGGTGTTACAAACACGGCCCTTTAGCGCCTCGGGGGCGAAGATTTTTAAGGCTGTGTGGGTCAATTGGACCAAATCTAAGACAATGACCCAAAGGTGGCTGTTTATACAAAGTCAGCCTTCCGGCGTCCCTTTCGGGAACATTCGGCTATGTCTTGATAAAAGAGCGTCACCCGACTTCTTTATGACAAAATTAAAATTTGACATATATTTTTTTTATTATTATTTGTTTTTGGCTATTTTAGCAAAAATGGGGGTTGGACCCGATGAGGGTTGCCTACGTATCTCACATCCGGTGAGAATCAAACCCGCGTAGTTCGGGCTGATCAAGAATAAGTAAATGAACTAACTTCTTTTTTTTTTTTTTGAATTTGTGAAAGAACTACTTTAAAAGAAGAAAGGAAGTTTTTTTTTTGATTTTCTTTTTAAAAGAAAGACTTCTAAGATATTTTTTCTGAATTTTCATTTGTTTTTTTTTTCTTATTCTAAAAAGAAAATATATATATATTTTTTTGGAATTTTACCTTTAATAAAAGAAATGCTTTCTAAAAAAAATATTTCTTGAATTTTGAATTTTCTTTTCAATTTTTAAAGAAGAAGGAAAATATTTTCGAATTTGTTTTATTTTATAATATATATATATTTTTTTTAATAATTAAAAAGACTTTCTAAAGAAGTTAATAATGGAAAATATTTTTGGATTTTTTTTTGTTATGAAAATTGAGAGTCTAAAAAAAACTTTTCCAGACTTTTTGGGCAGGACAAATATTTTTGCAACAAATAAAGATATACATACATTTTTTGGGAAATAAAGAAAAACTTTTGGATTTATATATATATATATATATATATATATATATATATATATATATATATATATATATAAAACAGGATTTTTTTTCTTTTTCAGCAACAAATAACAAAACCACTTTCAAAGCACGACTCTTTTCATTTTCATTTTGAATTTTTCAGAAACGAATAAAAAAACTATTTTAAAAGTAAGACTCTTTTTCATTGTCATTTTCAGGGGAAGACAAACTATTTTCCTTTATATATATATATATTTTTTTTGAAAAATAAGACAGAACAACGATTTTTTTTCTTTCTATTTTTTCTTTGCTTTTTAAAAATAAGACAGATCCTTCTATTTTTCCTTTGCTTTTTAGTAAAACAAACTAATAAAACATTTTGTTTTCATTTTTCTTCGAAATTTCGGCAGAGTTTTGACAATATTTAGGCATTGGATTTTTTTTTTCAAAAATAAACAATCAATTCCCTAACCGCTATTTCTTTTTCTTTTTTTTTCAATTTCAAAATATTATTCCTGATATTCAAAAGTCAGTCAACACACAAGTCCGAATCAAATAAATGCGCAAATAGCAGCAAGTAAGATGCATCAGGATGGTCATTTTCATTTTTTGGTACACCTGTCCTAGACAGACCCAACCCCTGTGTTGAGCCTCCAAAGTCAAATGCACGTGATGCAAACAAACGCTCCTACTAGGGATCCGGCATGTAGCTGAGTTATTCTAAGTGAAAAAACCTGAGGCATATTGTTCTAGCCCTGGCTTACCCAAGTGGACAACTTGAGCCGAAATGGGGGCAACGTACCGGGAGCACGAAAGTCTGCCCGGCCTAGTTACTTGTCCCAACTTCGTCTTATTTGGTATGACTTCTAACAGAAAGGTGGGTCACGCGCACGTGTACACCATAAATTCAGAAGACTCAGAAAGAAGAAGGGTTTCGTAGCAGTTGTATATACACAATTCAGATAATATTAAAGCGGTAAAAGCATCATTTAGCACATTAGGAATATATCATGTAAACATCAGATAATAAATAAAGCCAACTATAACAGTTATTTTAAGCTCGAATTCTTGAACCCTGAACCAGTGGTTCTGGGTTTTTAGTTCCCCAGCACAGTCGGCAGAGCTGTCGCACATCCTTTTTACCGCGCCCGCGAGAGGGCGTGGGAGTTTTTCCAATTAAAGGACAGTCGAAACGGGATTTATTTCTTTATTTCAGAGTCGCCACCTGGGAGATTTAGGGTGTCCCAAGTCACCTATTTTAATCCCGAATCGAGGAAAAGAATGACTCTGTATTACAGTCTGCGCACCAGAAATCCGGATAAGGAATTCTGTTAACCCGGGAGAAGGTGTTAGGCATTCCCGAGTTCCGTGGTTCTAGCACGGTCGCTCAACTGTTATATTTGGCTTGATTATCTGATTTTATACAAATATGGACTCATGTGCAAGTTTTATCTTTTTATCGCTTTCATTATTATATTTTTTAAAGAATGTGAACATCGTTTAAAAACATGTCTTTGGATTGGGTTACATAAAATGCATCCACGATCCGGAACGTATTTTTATTCAATGTTTTGGGATTTGGATTTGGGTCGCATAAATGCATACCCGTGTTTAAGAATGTATTATCATTATATCGCGCCTAAAGCAATTAGCGATTTATTACTTTGGGGTAGGGCCGTGAAATTTGCTAAAATGACTCCTCCTTAATTCTAAGCAATTAAATGTACATTTATTGAGGCCCCCGCAATCTATACATTTTATTAAGCGAGGCTCATCTCATTTATTTTCCTAAATGGATAAATCTTAAAGCGACTACATTTTGCTATTTAAAATTAGTCTCTAAAATGAATAAAGAAAATCCTAATTAATTACGTTTTTTTATTATTATTATTTAAGAAAACATGACACGCTAATTGCTTGATTAATACAAATATTGATGAAAAAGGAATTTTATTCTTAATTTCGAAAATTATAAATTAAATAAAAATTCAACAACTAATATTCAAAATAAACAAATATAGCTGGATTAAAACTCAGCATTGTTATTTTTTTTTAAAAAATACTATTGAGATTAATTATTCACAATCATTTGAAACTAAATTTAACCATAATTACTAAAGCTTATTAGAAAGTTTATTAGACTTAAACGTTCTTCTAATCTTGCTTAAGCTCAAGTCATGCCTTAATGCCTAATTTACGATGTTTAATTTAAATTCGTGTCTTAGCTAAATTTAGCTACTTGTTCATGATCAACCTATAATCTTGAAGCCTTCATAACTAGTGAATTAACCTATTTTGCCGAACCGATTTATTACAGACTAACTTATGATATTATTTTCTTATTCCAGTTATTATTTAGTAATTCATGAAATAGCTTAAATACAATCAACAAAAGGAACAAAGAAAAAAACGAAATTAAAACTTCAAATTTTCATTCTTCATATGTATTCACGCTTCATATTTCGGATTACAATAACCAGCTTTTCAGTTGTGTACCTGATATTGGAAGCAAAAGAAAATGAATATGAGAATCAGCAGCAGCAGTAAAATCAGTACAACACAGCAACAATAGCCCAGCAACAGTAACAACCCAGTAACAGACCGGTGGAGTAGTAATCCCAAAAAAAAAAAAAAAGCTTCCAGCTTTGATAAAACAACAATTAATTCTGATTTCAAACAACAAAAGAAAGCAGAATGTTTTTTCTTAGTTTTTTTTTATTTGAAAGCTTAAATATTTTTCGGAATTTTCTATCTCTTAAATGTTCAGCCCTTTACTCTCTTATTTTCAGATTTGTTTCTCTCTCGTATCTGTGTATTTTTCTCGTTTTTTTCTTTCTGTCTGTGTGTCTTCTTATTTCAAGACTTCTCTTTTTATAACCCATCCCATAAACCTTTCAATTAATTAAAATCCATACTTTTTCTCTACCCAACCCATTATCTTCCCACTCATCCCCATTACATTAAATAAACATATCACACCACCCCATTTTATTTTGTCCCCCATGCCTAACATAAAATAATGCAAGATTCCCCCTTTAAATTAAATCTTGTCCCCCCTTTTACATTAAATAACCATATCACAACCCACCCCATTTTATTTTGTCCCCCATGCTTCATATAAACAATTACAAAATGTACAATTCCTAAACTACCCCTCCGACCTTACTGAAAATTACCAAACTACCCCTGAACGTACTACAAATTACCAAACTACCCATCAGCTATAACACATCAATTAATCAAACTTAACCAAAATATAGGCAATATGGTTAATTTCTAACAATGTTCAAACAACAAATTTCATGAACATGATTTCTTGAGCATTTCAATAACAAATCACATGAACATGATTTCAACCACAAATCATATGAACACAAATTGAACAACCAATAACAACTAAAATTTGATTGAACAATATTTTTAGCAACAACAAACCTATTTTCGGATTTAACAACAACAACAAACAAGTATATTTAGATTTCTAACTTCAATCATATTGAACTTAAAATCAACTCTAACAACATTACAACAAACAATTCTTATATTAAACTTTAAACAAGATTATGAGAACAATTCAAGCAATAATCATAAATGGTAAACAAGAAATCAAACGATACAAAATTCGGATTCAAGATCATCCAAACAAAGTATGAACATGAATGAATCTATTTTAACACAACAAACATGACGGATTAAACGATTAAAACAATATATTCCTTTAACACAATTAAATTCTTTAAACAAATAACAAGATCGAAGAAGAAACAATTATGAACTTAAACTTGAACTTAACAATATTAACAATTTCTAACAATACATAAACACATGAAACAAATTGAAGAAATAGTTAATTAAATTTCAATTTGAATCGAACAAACATCAAACTAACAAATATTCATTTAAACAATAATACAAACATGAAATGAATATGAAAACAACTAATTAAACTTCTATTTTGAAATCTGAAAATTAATTTAACAAACAACATGAACATGAACAAAACCAAAAATCAAATATCTAACCATAGACATGAATAAAACAAACATTCGCCGATTTTAGATTCGAAAAATATCAAAGCAAAATACGGACAAAATAAAATTCAAAAACTACTAACCGGATTGAAACAACGAATGACTAACCAACGACGAACGACATCAACCAAAACTAATCCGTGTACGCAAGGTCGAAGTGAGGAGGACGAAGGTGAGGCGGCAGCGTCGGGGGTAGCTGAAGCCACTGCCGCGACAAAGCAACAGCGGCGACGACCCAGCAGCGGCGACGAATTAGCAGCGGTGTCCAAGCAGTGATAGCAGCATCAACGACAACCATGGAAGCAACAGTCCATCGAGGAGGACGACGGGAAGCAATAGCAGCTGCTTAGCAGCAGTAGCAGATGCGTGAGCGGACAGCCATGGCATCTTGGTTCGTTTTGTGTTGTTCCGGCGTGGCTGGGGTCGTTCGGAGGTGGTGTTTGGACGGAAAAGATCTAAGCAACCACAGCAGCAGCTCGACGTGCTCGGAAGGAGGAAAAGAAGCAGCATGGTCAGCCATGGACGTCGAGCTCAAGCTTGAGCTCGACGAGCCTCGTCAATGGCGGATAGGGCTAGGGAATTCGGACGAAGAAGAAGGAGATGAAGACGATGTAGTCATGGGTGGTCGGAGAGCAGCTTCGTTGCTGCGTTAACTGTTGGACGAAGGGTGGTCGACGGGCGGACATGGGAGGGCAACTTGGAACTTGAGGAAGGAGAAGAAGATAGGAGGGTGGCAGATGATTTTGCAATTTTTAGGGTTTTCTTCATTTTGTTTTGTTTTGTTTTTTTTGTAAAATGTAAGACAAAATGGGTTTGGGTCTTTTGGGTTATGGACTGGGTCGACCCAGTTCGAAATGAACTAGGTCGTGGGGAAGATTGGGCCATTTTTGGGCCTGTGGCTTGAAATTGAAGAAGAGGCCTAATTTCGACTTTCTTTATATTTTCGCTCTCTTTTCTTCTTTTATTTCATCTAAAAATAATTTATAAAAATACTTAAACTATTATTAAGAATTAAATTAAGTTATAAAAGCGCAAATTAACTCCAATAACAATTAACGCACAATTAAGTAATAATTAAGCATAAAATTGTATATTTGGACATTAAATGCTAAAAATGCAAACGATGCCTATTTTTGTAATTTTTAATTTTTGTAAAACAAATTTAATTACTAACAATTTTATAATTAAATCCTACATGCACAAGGCGGCATATTTTTGTATTTTTTATTAATTTAGCAAATAAACACGCACAGACAAATATAAATAATTATTCAAAATATCACAAAATATCACAAAATTGCACACCAAAGAAAAATCATTTTATTTTTGGATTTTTTGGGAGTAATTCTCATATTGGGCAAAAATCACGTGCTTACAATCCATATTCTTCAAAATGACATAAATAAAATATATTATAGTAAACATCATTACAGGCTCAATATCATAATCCGCCTAGCGTGGTCACACGTATATCATCACAATCTGCCCCGCATGGTCATATGAATATCATCACAATCCGCCCTGCTTGGTTACATGCATATCAACACAATCCGCCTGGTATAGCCACATACATAACAACACAATCCGTCTGGTGTGGTCACATGCATAACAACACAATTCGCCCGGAGTGGTCATTGGCATCCAGTCCAATTGTATAACACATGCGCAAATAAACAAGAATATATGTATGTGAAGAATGAATAACAAATCTCATACTCTAGGACTAGTATAAATGACATGCTAAAGTGTAGGCATGTGCAAAGTGTGGTATCATAGCTCAAATCGACAATTTCATCACAAAATAGCACTGATCAAGTTCAATTACGGATTAATCCTCTATGTAGCCTCAAAACATGGCTCAAATAGTTCACACAATGTTATAAATATGAGAAACATCATAGCTTAAAGCTAAACAGTCAATTCTAGGTGTATCATAGCCTAAGTACAACCCCGACATAGATAAATACCCTCAGTGTTAGCACATGGGCTCAAACCCCAACTATGTGCGCACCCAAAGCACATAGCTATCACAAATAATTCTGGCAACTAGTGACTCAACCAAGTTTAGATACGATACTTACCTTAAACAAGCCAAAACAAATATCGAGCAAGACAAATGACCCTCTATAAATTCCCTCCCGCGTGTATCAACCTCTAAACGGCTTGAAACTAGCCAAAAGCAACTCAAAAGTATCAAATAATGGCATAGGAGACAAACCCAATCGATAAAGGTCAAATCTTTAATCAATTACTCAATTTCAACCAAAATGTCAAACCCGAACCCGCACATCAGGACCTGACAAAATAACAAAATCCAATAATCCATTCAATTACGAGTCCAACCATACTAATTTAATCAAATCTGACTCCGAATCGATGTTCAAAACTCAAAAATTCACTTTAGGGAAGTTTAGACAAAACCCCTTAATTTTTTTTTTTGAAATCAGCCATCAAATGTGATCAGATCCAACCCTACACTACTACAAAGTAGAGAGAGTGGTCGAAGCAGCTTTTACCCGAGATGGTCGGGATCTAACTCTACAGGGAGCTAGAAATGGGAATTGGGTTCTTATCTAAATTAGAGATGCGTAATTGCTCTTAATTACTCTTCCAAACATCATTGGTTTTGACATTACTTCTAATTTTATGCTAATAAGATGCTAAATTAAGCTAAGAGTAAAATACGTGAAAGGTTGTCTAAATGGTTAACGAGGCACTAGGAAAGTGACTTTCTCCTAGGTGGATACTTGACGTGTTCCCGAGTCTAAGGCTAGGTTGTCATGTTGGGGATTACGATATAACCAATGCACTAAACTCCTCACTCTATACCTCTCAGTAGTTTGAGTGATTTTGCCCTAATTGACTTTCTCAAGACCAATTGGGTATGATAATTTGTGCAAGCAATTTCTGTTCAAGTCGGGTTTTACTATCTCTAGATTTAATCCTTTAATTAGGGTTATCAATCTCTTGAATACACCCCAATTCTTTGTTGGACTAATTTTCCTAGACTCAAGTTCTCTTTCTCAAGAAGAACCCAGGTCAAATAGGCACAAATTAGTGTTTACAACCACTAATTCAACTTGGAAAACACAAATTAGTCCAAATATAAAACACCTATACACATTCAAGCCTTAAAACTCAAGACCCATCAAATACCCATACTAGGGTTGAGCCACAACCCTAGCTAATGGGTCTAGCTACTCATGATATTAGAAGAAAATAAAGAAATAGATGAAGAAAAACCCATAAGATTTAATTACAAGCTAATACTTGAAGATTCAATGATATAACTACTCTAAAATTACTCAAAATGGTTAAGAACTACTGTTCACGAGCGCAACTCAAAGTCAGATTACAACTGATGACCTAAAAATGAGAAAAGAAAGTATTTATACTAGGCCGAATTTTCTTGATAAAAATACCCCTGCAGGGGTAATGCGGTACGCACAAAATCGAGTGCGACCGCGGTGAGGCTTTTGGCTTGAAATCTCTGCTCTCTGAACGTGGCCACCACGGGCCGCATAAATGCACCGCGGCTGTGGTGGCTTCATCTGCGGTCCACACAAAGAGGACCGTGGACCGCATTGGCAATAAATCTCCAAACTCCAACTCTCTGAACTCCATCATTCCGGACTGTATAATATCGACTGCGGCCGCGGCGAGTCCATTGCGGTCCACATAAAATACTTTACAGTCGCAATGCTTATGTTTCTGAATTATGCACTCTCTGAATCTCCTCATTGCGGACCGCACCAAATGGAATGCAGCAGTAGTAGACCTGTTGCGCTGTGCCTGGACTTGTTCTTGTTACTTGTGCATGTTTCACTCCTTTTTGAGCTAGTTTTGACTAATTGTTACTATTTGACCAAACCCTTCAAACAAGTACAATATGTAAGCCTTTGGGACTATTTTGTACATATTTTTAATCAAAACTCAAGTAAGAAGGGGTGTAAAATGAACCATAATCCCTAGTTATCAACTCGCCCAAACTTAAGCTTTTGCTTGTCCTCAAGCAAACAAAATAAGACCCACCCCTTAAGAGTAAATCCAAGTAAATTCAGCCGACCTAAAGTGACCTCATCTAGCATTAATTGGGACTAATAATTGCCCTCAATTCAAATAAATCATTAACAACATTCGAGCTTCTAAACACCATGGATTTAGTGCGACACAAGGGCATCAAGAGTTGACTCAACCCATCAAGGGAAACTCTTTCTCCTACTTTGGTCATTGTGGAACCCAAACTCACACATCCTCAACTCTCCCTAAGAAAACCTCACTTTTAGATTGTAGCACTCATCACAAGGATAGTGGAAACACGCTCATCTCTCTAAAAAAAAGGTCACAAGTCCGGCTCTAAGTACCATAAGCTTGCCCCTTATGTAAGTCACCAATAATATAAGCTTCATTCAACTCAAGATCATATAGGGCTTTTGTGGAGAATTAGCGAAGGCTTTTGGTCCAGGGTAGGAAATATTTGGTCTAAGTAGGTTCCATCTTCCCTTTAGCACTTCATTTGCTTCATTTTGGCACACATTCTCTTCGCTTTTTGAGTCATTAACTTCTTTATAAGGGGTTAGAGAGACACACTGTCACTCTTTCTTGTTCATTTCTAGCCTTTTTCTCCTTTCTCAACTTTCTACACCTTTCATCTCTTTACTTTTATTGAATCCCTTCATTTTTTTACATTGATCCTTCTTTTTGTCTTTTTGATTTTCTTTCTTTTTTATTGCCTTTCCTTTTCTTCATTTTGTACCTTTTTACCACTTTGTTGCATTCCTCGTCTCTCCCCTCAAACTTATGCTTTTTCCTTGTGCTAAGGAAAGATCGGGTGCCAAGAGAGGGTATTTTTAGAACGGGTAAAAGCTTGTATCATGGTTTTTTGATAGAAAAAGGTCTATGGCTCAAAAGGGTTGAGTAGGGATATTATCATTGGTAGGCTATGTAAGTGTTCAAGATATCATTCGGATCAAGGAGAGCCTATAATCACATCTCATGTCAAATTACACTTAGGATTTCGCCTAGACAAACATTCAGGGCAAGTTCTAGACTAATGGCTTGGGACTTGGACTTGCAATTCAAATTCTCACCACACAAGCTATGGGATTGCTAAAGAGATAGAGTCGGGGGCCCACAACAACCTTAGCTAAGATTTGAGCAACACAATGGTCCCGAAAAATCACTTGATAATTATCGGCCAACACAAGAGTCTCAAGGTCACAACTTTTACCATCCTATACACAACAATTTATTTTTGACCATAGGATCAAAGACAAATGTGTTGGTTCCAAGTGAAGCTTTGCCTGAGGCACCATTACTCACTAGCTACTATTTACACAAAAAGCAAAAAGAAAAGAGACTCAAACCCTTAAGAAGGTTGCCATGCCATCCATCATCGGGAAAAGCCACCCAGTTCACACAAATTTCACCTTTCGAAAGAACCGTGGCATTAAGAAAACCAAAGGCTTATTGCACGCAAAAACTCAAACAAAAAAGCTACGAAAATAAAATAAGAAGCTATGAAAGAAAAAATACGGAAAGTAAAATGAATATATACAATAGGAGATTAAGTCAAATATACATAAGGGAGAATGAATATATACATTAGAACATAACTTTATATACATACCAAAAGTAAAAAGTATGAAAACTGCAATAAAATGATAACATTATATACATAAAAAAAAGGTAAAAATAAAGCATAAAGAAAACGGTAATGTCATATATACAGTCATCCAAATAGAGCTACCCCCTCAAATGAAAGCTAGCATTGTCCTCAATGCTAACTACCCAAAATAAGCATAAGAAAAGATAGAGAGAAAAAAGAAACTCCCTGTTGGCTCTCCGTCTGCATAGGATCCTGAGTCTGGGTCCCTAGGTCCTCAGTCTGCTCGGGAACCTGTGACTGGCTCCATGTAATTTGTGTCTCCACTGGGACCTGGGCCTATACTAAGTCCTAGACCTGTACTAGAATCTGGGGCTAGCTAGAGGAACCTCCCTGCGGGTCCTCCAACTCTATAACAGCATCATCCATACGGGGAATCACCCTCTTCCTCTTGAGTGGCCTCTCTGTCTCCTACTCTGGTTGAGGCTAGGCTGCTGGAGCCGGGTCATGCAATAAAAGATCCAGAGGCAAGTGATCAGCCTTCAACCTCTCTACCTCCACCCTTAACTCCTTCACCGACTCCTTTGAAGCACGAGTATTTCTCATTTTCTTTTTCTCCTTAGCAAGCTCCTTCAATGTCTTTCCATGAGAATCAACAACATCCATGATCAATTTCTGGTTCTCTAAGAGCTTCTTCTGTTTTTCCAGAAGCTCCTTGAGAGTGTCCTCCACCGACTGTAGGACCTGTGGCGGAGGAGGTGTAGACTGGGCTGCCACCGAAGTAGATAGTACAGACATCTTAGAAATGGTTGTCTGCATCCAGTTGTTGATACTAGCAAGGGTATGGCTCAGGCAGTGGGTAGTCAAAGGATATGCTGTGGATGAGGGGATCTCTGGAACTGTAGAAGTGGAGGGTCTTGGGGCCATGTCTGGTATGGCAGAGGGAGGTTGAGTAGGAGCCACTACTACTACTGGCTCTTCAGACTGTCCAGTTGAAGTAGTGGCTTTGCCCTTAGGGTCCTTGGGGTTGTCAGGACTCTTGGTGCTGTGCCAGGAGAGCGGTGCCTTTGCTTTCACTTTCACATCAAATATCCTTTTCTCCACATCTAGATCCTTAAAGTACATGGTCAGAAAATTGGGGAAGGGGTAGGATCTATCACCTTCGTTCACCACCCGTGTAATCACCATGGACATCATATTCCCGATGTTGATCGGGTACCCCGCCATGATCGATGCCACCAATATCGACTGGGAGATAGGAAGTGAGTTGTCGTGAGTGGTGGAGGTCAAGCCTACTACAAACAAATATTTCCCACCCTTTTGCTTCAAAGTTAAGGGCTCTCCTAAGAATTTTTACCCCCGCCATCAACCATGCTGGGGTGGTACCTGGGATTGCCAAGTACTCAGCTAGCCATGGACGGGCATCCTCGCCCAAAGCTACCTTGTCTAAGTACAAGGTCTCATCCTCCTCCAGGAAGCCCAGGTAATCATTTATCGTCTTGCCATCAAATATCACTTTCAGATTTCGCACCTTAGTCACTGTGGTGCCCTTTTGATATGCGCAACATTTTTGTAGAACTCCTTGACTAAGTGCTCATTGGCATCTTCCACATGGCCTATGAAGTAGTCCCAGCCTGATCTCTCTCTGAACTACCTCAACATATTGGGGTTGTGAGGCAGAATGTCCCATGTGATGAATTTCCGCTCAGGTATCAACTTCCTTTCGGGCCACCATTTTCTGAACTTGTGGTAGGCCACTTCACTCACAAATCTATCTTGCCATGCTTTCGGATTCCTGCTTATCTCCACCCCTCCTACTTGGGGATCACGCCTTCCTTATTCTTATCCTTTTTCTTCTACGAAATCCTCACCGGATAGTGAAGCTGTAGGTGAGGTAGAATATTCATTGTCACTGCCTTCAGCTAAACCCTCAAACGACTCAGAAGATATGTGCACTGATGCTTGGGCAGTAGGAGAGCCCGGAGGTATATCCCTCAATCTGTTCCTCTAGCCACTCAAGAATATATTTTGGCACGGAGTCTGAGTCGGAAGCCTCCTGGGAGGACACATACTCACTCCCCGAGTGGTCAATAGCTCTATTAGCAACCCTTATGATCTTTCTGGTGTTTTTGATGGCTTGCCAGGATTGAGGGGTCAATCTAATCATGCTTTGTCCCCTACCCCGGGAGGACTCTCCTTTCCCTTTCTGTTTATCACCTCTACCTCATGATTTCACCATGATCTACCCACCGAGGACTGCACAAAATGGCACTGCGGTCCATGGTACTCAGAAACAAGCGGCACTAGGGAAATGTCTACTACGGACCACAAAAAAATGCAATGCTGCCGTAGTGGTCCACCACGGACTGCACAAAATGCATTGCGGCTGCGGTGGCAAACTTCAGAGACTCCTTATTTTTGACCAAATAACTCTGTGATCCGCATTGAATTGTTGCCCCCGCAAAGTGGCCACTGCGGTCTACAAAAAATTCATTGCGGCCGCAGTGCAAACTTCAGAGAGTGTGCATTTTTCCAACTTGGTCCTACACTGCATCAAAACAATACTAGAACATCTCACAACCAGTTAGTCCAAAAGAAAATCCTATACTACAAAGATAATCAAAAAGAAAGACACATGGGTTGCCTCCCAAGAAGCGCCTAATTTAACATTACGGCACGATACCGGTTACCATCAAATTACTTTAGATGGAGCAGTGCCACCATGTGGCTGTCATCAATCTTGCCCAGGTAGTGCTTGACCCTGTGCCTATTAACTCTGAAAACCTCCCCATTTTTGTTCTTCAAGTCAAGTTCACCAAACGGAGTCTCAAACACCACTTCAAAAGGTCCACTCCATTTTGACTTAAGCTTTCTCAGAAACAGACGTAACCGAGAATTGAATAAGAGAACCAAGTCACCCACTTTGAACTCCTTGCCACGAGCATATTTATCATGAATGTACTTCATTTTGTTTTTGTACAAGGACGAACTAGTGTAGTCATGGAATCGAAATTCATCAATTTCATTAAGTTGCTCCACACGAAGATTTGCTGCCATATCTTAGTCAAGATTCAGCTTCCTCAAAGCCCACATGGCCTTGTGCTCTAACTCAACCGGTAAATGGAAAGTTTTTCCAAACACCAACCGATACGGAGACATACTAATCGGAGTCTTGTAAGAAGTCCTATAAGCCCATAGAGCATCATCCAACTTCTTTGACCAATCGGTCCTATTTGCATTGATCGTCTTTGACAATATACTCTTGATTTCCCTGTTTGAGACTTGAACTTGGCCACTTGCCTGAGGATAATAAGGAGTAGAAACTTTGTGATTGACACCACACTTTGCATGTAAATTGTCAAAATCTCTATTACGAAAATGAGACCCCCTTATCACGTATGATTGCATGAGGAGTGCCAAACCTTGTAAAAATGCTCTTCTTGAAAAACGCAACAACACTCCGGGCCTTATTGTTGGGTAAAGCCACGACTTCAACCCACTTTGAAACATAGTCAACCGTCACAAGAATGTATGTGTTCCCACACGAGCTAACAAACATGACCATAAAATCAATGCCCCATACATCAAGAATATCAACTTCAAGAATGGTGTTGAGAGGCATCTCATCTTTCTTCGAAATTCTACCCGCTCGTTGACATTCGTCACATCTCTTCACAAGTTCACTTGCATCTTTGTACAAAGTTGGCCAATAAAAGCCGCAACTATGAACTTTTGAAGCCGTCCTTGCCCTTCCATGATGGACACCATAGGGAGAGGAATGCCAAGCCTCTAAGATACTCAATTGCTCCTCCTCCGGGACACACCTTTGGATCATACCATCCGTGCAAATCTTGAACAAGTATGGCTCATCCCAATAGAAGTCCAAATTGTCCCATTTGAGCTTCTTCCTTTGGTTAGCAGAGAGCACACACAGGATTATACCAGTCACAAAGAAATTAGCAACGTCCGCAAACCATGGCATACCATTCACCGACACAGAAAGGAGTTATTCGTCGGGAAATGAATCATTGATCTCTAGGCCATCACGAGGCCTCCCCTCCTCCTCCAAGCGGGACAAGTGGTCTACCACTTGGTTTTCACTACCCTTCCGGTCCATAATCTCCAAATCAAACTCTTGAAGTAACAAGACCCATCGTATCAGTCTAGCTTTGGAATCCTTCTTCGTCATTAAGTACCGGAGTGCGGCATGATCGGTATGAACTATGACCTTGGCACCCATAAGATATGTATGAAATTTCTCCATTGCGAACACAATAGCCAAAAGCTCTTTCTCAGTCACCGTGTAGTTCACTTGAGCATCATTCATTGTCTCGCTCGCATAATACACCGGATGAAATATTTTGTTCACTCTTTATCCCAAAATCGCCCCAATCGCAACATCGCTCGCATCACACATGAGCTCAAAAGACAAACTCTAATGGGGTGCGGTAATAATAGGAGTGGTGGTCAACTTGTGCTTGAGAATTTCAAAGTCTTGCATACATCTCTCATCGAACACGACCTTGGCATCTTTTTCCAATAACTTTCATAAGGGGTTTACTACCTTCGAAAAGTCTTTGATAAATCTCCGGTAGAACCCTGCATGCCCAAGAAAACTTCTAACTCCCTTACAGAGGTAGGGGGAGGGATCCTTGAAATCACATCAATTTTTGCTTTGTCCACCTTTATACCATGCTTTGAAATTTTATGCCCAAGAACTATGCCCTCTTCCACCATGAAGTTGCATTTCTCCCAATTAAGAACAAGATTGGTTTCTTCACAACGGGCCAACATTCTATCAAGATTTTTCAAACATTCATCAAATGAATCACCCATAACACTAAAGTTGTCCATGAACACCTCCAAAATATCTTCCCCCATATCGGTAAAAATGGCCATCATACACTGCTGGAATGTAGCCGGTGCATTACACAACCCAAAAGGCATTCTAGAAATGGAAAAGGTGCCATATGGACAAGTGAATGTGGTTTTCTTCTGATCTTCCGGAGCAATCAAGATTTGGTTGTATGTAGAATACCCATCCAAGAAACAGTAGAAGGCACGCCCAGCAAGTCGATCTAACATCTGATCAAGAAAAGGCAATGGAAATTGATCCTTGCGGGTCACTTTATTCAACTTGTGGTAATTCATGCACACCCTCCACCCGGTGACAGTCCTGGTAGGAATCAACTCATTTTGCGAATTTGCAACCACGGTTATGCCACCCTTCTTTGGCACACATTGCACCGACAAAGTCTAAGAGCTATCAAAGATGGGGTACACAAACTCGACATCCAACCACTTGATCACCTCCTTTTTCACAACTTCTTGCATTGCCTCGTTCAACCTCCTTTGATGTTCCAAGGAAGGCTTTGCATCATCTTCTAGAATAATATTGTGCATATAGAATGCGAGGCTTATCCACCGAATATCAGCTAAGGTCCATCCAATTGCCTTCTTCCGCTTTTGAAGCACCGCCAATGTGGCATCAACCTGCATGTTAGTAAGACAAGAGGAAATAATAACTAGCAAAGTTGAAATAGGGCCTAAGAACTCATACTTGAGGTGTAGAGGCAACGACTTTAACTCCAACATCGTAGGTTCCTCAATTGAAGGTTTTGTTGGTGGAGTCTTCCTATTCTCAAGATCCAAAGATATTTTCCTAGGCTCATAAGAGTAAGAGCCCATTCCTTATAAAGCATTCACACACTCCACTCGGCCTTCATTGCCATTTACATCAAGATTCAAGAATATGGCCTCTAGAAGGTAATCCACATTGATTATTGCACTAATATCATCAACTATCACTGCCATGACAAGGTCCACAAAGGAGTACACCTCAGAACTGTTGGGCTGCTTCATTGACTTGCACAAATGAAAGACCACTTTCTTATCACCTACTCGGAAGGTGACTTCCCCTTCTTCTACATCAACAAAGGTCTTCCCAGTAGCAAGGAAATGTCTTCCCAATATGATTGGAACTTCATAATCTACCTCACAATCCAAGATTACAAAATCAGTTGGCAAGATAAATATATCCACTCGGATAAGAACATCATCAATAATACCCAATGGTCTCTTCATAGTTCTATCCGCCATTTGCAATCTTATGGAAGTCGGCCTCGGTTGCCCAATACCCAAAGTCTTGAAAAATGAGTAGGGCATCAAGTTAATACTTGCCCCCAAATCACATCGAGCTTTTGCAAAGTCCGCACTCCTAATGGTGCAAGGAATGGTGAAAGCACCGGGATCTTCTAGCTTCGGGGCCATTGAGTGCACTATTGCACTAACTTGATGGGTCATCTTAATAGTTTCACAATCCATGGATCTTTTCTTTGTCACCAAGTCCTTCATGAATTCAGCATAACCCGACATTTGTTCAAGAGCCTCCACCAAAGGCACATTAATGGATAAGCTCTTCATCATGTCAATAAACTTCTTATTGATTCTCATTTTTCTGCTTCGCAAGCCTTTGAGGATAAGGTGGAGGTGGCCTTGGCAAAAGAGCCTTGGCTTTAGGCACAACCGATTCCGGCATGTCTATTACGTGTTCCCTAGACAGGTTCACGTAATTATGAGTCTCCACCTCGGCATCTTGAATATCAATCCTCACTTCCTCATTCACGTTCTCATCAATCACATTCACATCACTGCCTCATCCACTTCTTGTAGTTACCAGCATAACATGATTGTTCCCACCCTTCGGGTTAACTACCATATCACTTGGTATTGCCCCCTAAGGGCGAGTATTCAAGGATTGGGATATTTGGCCTAATTGAACCTCCAAGTTTCTGATTAAAGTATTATGGGAAGCCAACTGAGCATCAGAGTCCACATTCTTTTTTATCATCTGTTCAAACATCATTTCAATTCTCTTTATTTCATTGTTGGAAGAACTAGGACCTTGGGATGGAAATGTGGTAGATTGTTTAGTTGTTGATACATTGGGGGCCTTTGAAAGCCTTGCCCCCGATTTCCCTGATTGCCATTATTCCAACCTCCCTGATTGTTGTTACCACCCCAATTGTTGTTGTTGCCATTCCAATTACCCTGATTGTTCTGATTGCCCCAATTGGAGTTTTGGTTGTTGTTCCCCCAATTACCATTCCTTTGTTGTTGTTGTTGACACCCCAATTGCCTTGGGGTCTCCATTATTGTTGGTTGGAATAATTGCCCCTTTGGCTCTGATAATTGTTCACATATTGCACCTCTTCATTCTGCCCATCATAACTATCATCTTGGAATCTACCACAATCATTGTCATATTGATCCGAACTCCCTTGGTTCTGTTGACCTCTTTGTCTTCTTTTGTTCACTAGCATGTTGATACCCTCCATAGCATTTACTTGGCGTGGATTTTGAACCTGTTGTAACTGTGCGTTTGCTAGCTGGTTCATTGTTGTTGTCTGCTCTGCTATAGCCTGCCCATGGTCATGTAGCTCTTTGTGCAAGTGAGTAATCGTGGGGTCACCCTGTGGCACATTGTCTCTACTTTGCCAAGCGGAGGACGTGTCATCCATCTCAACAATAATGTCATAAGCCTCATCATAAGACAACTTCATGAAATTACCCCCAGCAAGTTGGTTCAATATATACTGATTTGTTGTGTTAATGCCCCGGTAGAAAGTCTGTTGTATAATTGCCTCAGTCATATCATTGTTGGGACATTCCTTTACCATGGTTCTATATTGCTCCCAAATCTCATGTAATGGTTTAGTGGGCTCTTGATTGAAAGCTAAGATTTCATCTTTCAATGCTGCCATGTGCCCTGGTGAGAAAAACTTTGTAATGAATTTATCCGCCAACTCATCCCAAGTAGTGATGGAATGGTTAGGAAGTCGTTCAAGCTAATCCAATGCCTTCCCTCTAAGTGAGAAAGGGAATAGTCTCAACCGAAGTGCATCCTCCGACACAGTAGTTTGCTTGCTCCCCCAACAGGTAATCATGAAACCCTTGAGATGTTTGTAAGCATTTTGATTGGTAGCGCCCGTGAAATGCCCACGCTACTCTAGCAATGTCAGCATCATATTTCAACAACAACAACAACAACGACCCAGTATAATCTCACGAGTGGGGTCTGGGGAGGGTAATATGTACGCAGACCTTACCCCTACCCCAAAGGGTAGAGAGGCTGTTTCCAAGAGACCCTCGTCTCAAAAAAGCAACAGCAGCCGATATATTAGTACCATAAAAATGCATAATAAAAATAACAGTAATATATAAGAGATATGAAATACAGAATACGAAATACGAAATAGATGGCTGGTATAGTAAAACTAGCAGGTAAAGCCCTGCATCAATAGACGACCAATGACATTCTTAGTCTAACTCCTAACTGGCTAGTCTCACTCTATTGTGCTGTAGAAATATTCACAACTTTCCCCTAACCTACAACCTTAATGCTCGACCTCCATAATTCCCTGTCAAGGGCCATGTCCTCAGTAATCCTAAGTCGCGCCATGTCCTGTCTGATCACCTCTCCCCAATACTTCTTAGGTCGCCCTCTACCTCTCCGCGTGCCCACTACAGCCAGTCGCTCACACCTCCTCACCGGTGCATCAGTGCTCCTCCTCTGAATGTGCCCGAACCATCTGAGTCTTACTTCCCGCATCTTGTCCTCCATGGGGGCCACACCCACCTTCTCTCGAATATCTTCATTCCTAATCTTATCCATCCTTGTATGCCCGCACATCCACCTCAACATCCTCATCTCTGCTACTTTCATCTTCTGGATGTGTGAGTTCTTTACCGGCCAACATTCAGTTCCATATAACATGGCAGGCCTAACCACTGCCCTATAAAACTTACCTTTTAGTAACGGTGGCACTTTCTTGTCAGACAAGTCTCCCGACGCTAACCTCCACTTCATCCACCCCACCCCTATATGGTGTGTGACATCCTCGTCAATCTCCCCGATCCCCTAAATAACCGATCCAAGGTACTTGAAACTACCTCTCTTGGTAATGACTTGAGAGTCAAGCCTCACTTCAACTCCCGCTTCCGTCGGCTCAACTCCAAATTTGCACTCGAGGTATTCTGTCTTCGTCCTGCTCAACTTGAAACCTTTAGACTCAAGAGCATGTCTCCAAATCTCTAGCCTCTCTTTGACGCCGCCTCTTGTCTCGTCAATTAGAATAATGTCATCAGCAAATAACATGCACCATGGCACCTCCCCTTGAATATGATGAGTCAGTGCATTCATCACCAGGGCAAATAGGAATGGGCTGAGCGCAGACCCTTGGTGCAACCCCGGAATGGTCAGCATCATATTTGTAATTTGAAAATTGCCCGCCCGGATCCGGGTTGGGACAATTGCACTAGCATATCCTTGGTTGGGAAGCACTCGAGGAGCCGCTCTTGGAGGTGGCGGGGGAGGGTCTGGAATATTATCATTGGCCTGGTGGCCTCTCCGTTGTCCTTGAGGTACAATAAGAACCTCATCATCAATACAACCATCTACCTCCTCCCCCGGTGGATGATCTCCAAGAGGCGCGTTGTTTGCTTCCATTTCGTACCTGAAGTTGTGACACACACAAATTAGTAACGCAGAAGGAAAGAAGAACAATACACAAAACTATTTAGATATATAGCCAAAACTGTTAGCTCCCTGGCAATGGCGCCAAAAACTGATTAGAGCTAACCCTGCACTACTACAAAGTAGCGAGAGTGGTTGAAGCAGCTTTTACTCGAGATGGTCGGGATTGAATTCCATAGGGAGATAGAAATGAGAATTGGGTTCCTATCTAAATTAGAGGTGCGCAATTGCTCTTAATTACTCTTCCAAACATCATTGGTTTTGATATTACTTCTAATTTTATGCTAATAAGATGCTAAATTAAGCTAATAGTAAAATACTTGAAAGGTTGTCTAAATGGTTAAGTAGGCACTAGGGAAGTGACTTTCTCCTAGGTGGATACTTGACGGGTTCCCGAGTCTAAGGCTAGGTTGTCATGTTGGGGATTACGATATAACTAATGCACAAAACTTCTCACTCTATACCTCTCAGTAGTTTGAGTGATTTTGCCCTAATTGACTTTCTCAAGACCAATTAGGTATGATAATTTGTGCAAGCAATTTAGGTTCAGGTCGGGTTTTACTATCTCTAGATTTAACCCTTTAATTGGGTCTATCAATCTCTTGAACCCACCCCAATTTCTTGTTGGACTAATTTTCCTAGACTCAAGTTCTCTTTCTCAAGAAGAACCCAAGTCAAATAGGCACAAATTAGTGTTTGCAACCACTAATTCACCATGGAAAACACAAATTAGTCCAAATATGAAACACCCATAGATATTCAATCCTTAAAACTCAAGATCCATCAAATACACACACCAGGGTTGAGTCACAACCCTAGCTAATAGGTCTAGCTACTCATGATATTCGAAGAAACTAAAGAAATAGATAAAGAAAAACCCATAAGATTTAATTACAAGCTAATACTTGAAGATTCAATGCTAAAACTACTCTAAAATTACTCAAAGTGGTTAAGAACTACTGTTCACGAGCGCAGCTCAAAGTCAGATTACAACTGATGACCTATAAATGGGAAAAAGACTATTTATACTAGGCCAAATTTTATGGACAAAAATTATCCTTGGGGGGGTAGTGCGGTCTGCACAAAATTGAGTGCAACCGCGGTGAGGATTTTGGCTTTAAATCTCTGCTCTCTGAACTTGGCCACCGCGAGCCGCATAAAATGCACCACGGCCGAGGTGGCTTCTTTTGTGGTCCGCACAAAGAGGACCGCGGACCGCATTAGAAATAAATCTCCAAACTCCAACTCTCTGAACTCCATCATTCCGGACTACACAATATCGAGTGCGGCTGCAATGCTTGAGTTTGCGAATTATGCACTCTCTGAATCTCCTCACTGTGGACCGCACCAAATGGAATGCGGCCGCAGTGGACCTGTTGCGCTATGCCTAGACTTGTTCTTGGTACTTGTGCATGTTTTACTCCTTTTTAGCTGGTTTTGACTAATTGTCACCTTTTTGACCAAACCCTGCAAACAAGTACAACATGTAAGCCTTTGGGACTATTTTGTACACATTTTTAATCAAAACTCAAGTAAGAAGGGGTGGAAAATGAACCATAATCCCTAGTTATCAAAATGCCAAAAATAAAGATTGATTCATAAAATATAATCATAACCGAGTAGAAAATACTTACCCCAATCCAGGTGGTGAAAATCGCCTGCAAGATCGTCCAAATTTGAGCTCCGTAGCTTGAAATATGATAAAATGACTCAAAATCCGAAAATAGAGTACTTATATGCACCGCCCAGTGGTACTCTATGTTATCGCAATTGTACTCACACGATCGTGATGCACAAATATACGCTACCACAAGTAACTTTACGCGTTCATGGCACAAGCCTCGCAATTGCGATACACAAAGCTGACAGAACTACATGAACATGGGAGAATCATCGCGAACGCAAAGAAGAGACCATCGACTACCCATTTCAACCAAAACACTACGCGAACACGTACAAGAGGATGCGAACGCGTACAAGAGGATGCGAACGCGAAAAAGACCAGTCCCCAAAACCTATGCATACACAATCAGCTAGTCACGAATGCAATAAATTCAATCACCCATCTCCCATAATACACTACGCGATCGCGGTCTCCTTTACTCGATCGTGATGAAGAACTAAAACACCAGAAATCAGCAGAACACAAAAGTTCCAATGTCACGCCCCAAACCTGGGCCTAGACGTAACACGGCACTCGGTGCCTGACTACATGTGACCGAGCGAACCAACTGGCTGGTTGAATCAACATGTGATATCATAACATACTAAATGCGGAAGATAAACTAATATATGTTGATATACTGAAAGTCTGGATGATATAAATCAAAGTGCGGAAATACTAATATAATTCTGAAACATATTTGCAGCCAACATAGCTTAATGTGAAAAGCCTGAGATTCTGTCTAACTGTTACTCTAGTCTATGAAGCCTCAATTGAAGTACTGAAAACACTGACTATCTGTAAATACTAAAAGGCTGTAAAGTAATGATAATGTCCTGAAAGAACTGGGGATCACCAAATAGCTGGTACGAGAATCATAGTGCTTTGCGACGTCGACCTGTAAATCATTACCTGCATTGTGAGATGCATGCCCCGGGCAAAAAGGGACGTCAGTACATTTGAATTGTACTGGTATGTAAGGCAACTGAAAGAAAGAATTATAAATGCTGAAACTGAAACTGAAACTGAAATGATAACTGAGAACTGATAACTGATAAATGAAATGATAACTGGACAGATAACTGGTAACTGATCTGATAACTGATAACTGAACTGATAACTAGTAACTGATATGATAACTGATAATTGATATGTTTATCTTAATATTAAACTGCGGCCTCAGGACCAATATATATATGTGCACAAACTGCGGCCTCGGGCCCACGTATATGTATACATAACTGCGACCTTAGGTCCAAAATGCATAAAGCATAAACTGCGGCCTCAGGCCCAAATACAAGTGTTCAACATTCAAGGATTTAAAATCAGGAACTAAGAATCATACTACAATATATGATAGTGAAATACTGAATCACATTGAGTTACATATTACTGGAATACTGGATAACACTGAGTTACATAATACTGGAATACTGAATAGGACTAGACTGACACATGTATTCTTAAACTGATTATGAACACTGAAACTTTAATTGTTTATGGCATATTGAGTAATCTATACTAAGACTCGGGGGCATCAAACCCAAGTCTATATTGAATACGCACTAAGCTCACAACGTTCAGAATGAAAGTTATGAATGAGTTATGAAGCTAGAGAATAGAAGCTCTAGAACTATTCAAGGAACTAGGCTTAACTATATTTTTGAGGCAATTGATATGTCGAAAAAGAAATGTAGTGTAGGGAGAATCATTAATATTCCCAAACATAAAGAGTTTGCCTCACATAACTTAACTTCCTGCTCTTGAGCATAATACAACATTCGCCAACCCCTTCAACTTCAATCTATATCAATACAAGTCAAAGGGATTCCATATTAGTAATAATACTCATGTTTTGGTCACTTAGGCATTTTCCCAAATACTTGGTGGCATAAAGCTTCATAGTCCTTATTAATGGTGTCTCTACACCCAATAACCCATTCTCTTGCTCCTAGATAAATTCTAAAGTCTCAAATAGTTATAATCAACATTATTCTTTATCACCCATAAGGTAAACAACACCCTTAACCAATAATCAACAATCAACAAGCCAAATATATAATTGTTCATGCTTTTCTATCAAACCCATCAACTCATATCTCATGAACTTGAGTCAATAATCATTAATCCAATGCTAGAATCAATTAGAGGGTGAAGACATTGCCCTTTTGACGTTCAATCTTCTTGAATTCGAGTTCTAGGCTTTCTTGTCTCAACAATGATGCCCCAAATGAATATCTAATGATATGGAGGGTTTACCCATGTTAATAAGATGTTGGGATATTGAAATTAACTTAGAATCACCATTAGAACTTACCTTGGGTGGTGGAAGGACCCTTAAGAAGTTAGGTTTTTGAGAGTTCCTCTTTCTAGAACAAGTTTTTATGTTTTGGGGCTGTGGGGGACGAAATATAGCTTTAAAATGACCCCCACTAGTGCGCCCGTGCATCTGGAGGCCTGCCCGTGCTACGGACCGAGCTAAATGGCAGTAACACTGCCTCAAAATTAGTGCGGCCGCGCTACCGGCGCGCATATCGCATACTATTCTGTAAAATGCGTATAACGTTTTGCACAGAGATCCGTTAGAGCTCCATAATATATCGTTGGAAAGATAATTCTAAGGCCTACAACTTTTATGCGTTAAGTTTTCCCAAATTCCTACTTACTTTCACTAAAACCTGCTGGAATACGAACCTTCTGCAAACTTAGTCGATTTTGTCAAATCTTATTCACCTCACTTTACATCTTGATTTTGAAATAACTATTTTCACCCATAATCATCCCGATAGGACTTCATATGTCTAAAATATCAAATTAATACCCATTTAACGTATTCACACCTAGTCTAAATGTACGGGGTGTTACAGCCAAAATGAGCCGAAACTCACCCAAGCCCCTCGATACCCTGTCCAAACATGTCAACAAGTTTCAAAATATAACACGGACCTATTCGAAGCCTCAAATCACACATAACAACATCAAAACTGTCATGACCCAATTTCATTATAGGTCGTGATGGCGCCCAACACCATTGTTAGGCAAGCCAACACTGATCAAACTAGTGATCTCCTGTTTTAAATAAATTAGTAATGTAGCAACTTTTCCTTGTTTGTTAAAAGATTTACAAGTTTGCAATTGTAACATAAATAAATGGAAGCAACGAGTACAAATAGAAATCATGTAAGCAAAACCAAAGTCATATGTCTACTAGTGTGTGTGCCAAAACCTAGTGTCACAAATATGTGGCCAATCTAGTAGAATATACAAAAGAATACTTTCCTACTGTCTGAAAGAAAATAGACAGAAAATACATAAGAGAGACTCCAACTGTAGCAGGACAACTCAAAGGGGCAGCTCACCTGGAAGTCTTGAACTGGGGATCAAATCTACGCACCGGACTGGTGGCCAGATGCAGCTGTCTCAAATCCTATACAATCGAGTACAGAAGTGTAGCGTGAGTACATAATAATATGTAACCAGTAAGTATCTAGTCTAACCTCGAAGAAGTAATGACAAGGGGTCGACTCCAATACTTACTATGGCCAACAATACAATAATATAAAATTCTAATTAAATAAGATACATAGAGATATCAGTAGAACTCAGAATAGGAAATAACTGAACCATTCTTTCATCATACATAAGGGCCTAAAACACTTCCTTCATTTAAAAATAATTGATCTCTCAACGATGAATTTATAAAAGGGACTTTCAGTTCTATTATCACACACAAATTCAACCGAGGACGTTCGGCCCGATCCAATATAAATGTAAACTGTGCACTGCCGAAGGTCGAACGGCCTGAATTATAGATGCATCTATTAACCTGTCGAGACGAACGGGCTGCTCCCATGAGATTAGTGGAAATAGTCACCCCGCTCGCAGAATATACTTGTGACGCGATTAAATATAAATATAACGTAACTTTTCTCAATTCTTTTCTAAATAATAATTTTCTTGAAACCTTTGAAAATATTAAAATCCTCAACTTAGTTCCATTCAATGCAAGTCAACAAATATGATCAGGTAACGGTATCCACAAAGCATAGTGTAAGCCTATAACTACATGGACATAACAGAATAGTAGCTACATACGGACTCTCATCACTTCGTGCGTACGTATCCCCCACACATAATCACATATTAATTAAGTTCACCTATGGGGAAATTTCCCTCATACAAGATTAGAAAAGAGACTAACCTCGTCTTAAAGCCTACTTCCAAACTCAAGAATACACTCAAACCCTTAAATCGAAGCCGAACAATCCATCAAATAGTGTAGAAACTAATCAATACATGTTCAAATGTTCATATTCTAACTATTAAAGTGATTACCCAACCCAAAAGACAAGATTTCTAAAATTCACCCCCGGGCCCACATGCTTCGATTCCATAATTTTTGAAGGAAATTATTACCCATAACCTTAGGAACATAAATATATGATTTTACTAAGTTCCATAATCATTTTCGTGGTAAAAATCTCATTTTTATCAAATCCCTAGGGTTTCACCTAAACCCATAATTTCTACCAATTCATATGTTATAATCTACTCATAAACTATATTTTTGACTCACATTAAGTAGGAATCACTTACCTCAAGGTGTTGGGTAAAATCCCCTCTTTAGGAGCTCCAAGAATCGCCCAACAATGAAATAAAGTGCGTTAAAAATGCCTAAGTTCCGTATTAATGAAGGCCACTGCCCAACAATTTCTGCATCTGCGGTCATAGGGCCGCATCTGCGGAACCACTTCTGCGGACAAGGGTCCACTTCTATGGACAAGGGTCCACTTCTGCGGAATTGCTCTGGGCCAGTTGGTTCGCATCTACGGTCTCGCTTCTGCGGAGGAGGGTCCCATTTGTGGAACCTAGGCTGCCCTTCCTTGGCCATCTGCAATGCTTGGCCCTACTTGTGAGCTCGCACCTGCGGCTGACCAACCGCAGATGCGGTTATGATAGATCTGGTGCACTCAACTGTGGTTCCAAATTCTCAACGGTCCGAGCCTTGTCCGATTGGCACTCGGGGCCATCGAGGCCCCGCCCGAACATACCAACAAGTTTGGAATCATAAAACGGACTCGCTCGAACTCTCGGAATGCCCGAAACAACATTAACACTAAGAATCACACCCTAAAACCAATTGAATCAAACTTAAGAAGTTCAAGTTCTTCAACTTAGTTCCATTGCACTGAAACGTACTTATACTACTCGAAATGACACCAAATTTTGCATGCAAGTCTTTAATGCATTATGGAATAATTCCCGATCTTGGAATTCGATTTGGACCTCGATATCACCAAAACCTGCTCCAAACCAAATTTAAAGAACTTTTAAAACCTTCAAAAACCAACTTTCACTATTATGCGCCAAAACACTCCCGAGTCATCCAAAACCCGATCCAAACATATTCCCAAGTCCGAAATCATTATATAAACCTATTAGAACCGTCAAATCCCGATTCTGAGGTCATTTACTCAAAATATTGATCGAAGTTAAACTTGGTCTTTTAAGCCAACCTTAAGGTACCAAGTATTCCGATTTCAATCCAAACTCTTCCAAATCACGAGCTAGCAATCCCCGTAAGTCATAAATAAGTAAAAGCAAGTACTAGAAGTCTTATTCAGGGGAACGGGGTTCTAGAAAGCAAAATGACTGGTCGGGTTGTTACATTCTTCACCTCTTAAACAAACATTCGTCCTCAAATGGGTTTAGATACATACCTGAAGTGCAGAATAAGTGTGGATATCTGATCTGTATGTCCTCCTCGGATCCCAGGTCGCCTCCTCGACTAGTTGGCCCCTCCACTAAACCTTTACTGTAGAAATCCTCTTGGATCTCAACTGGCGATCAGGTCTAGCAACAATAGCAATTGGGTCCTCCTCATAACCCAAGTTCTCATCTAGCTGAAGTCTAACATATGAGACAAGTCGGCGTCGTATCTCTAGAGCATAAACACGTGAAAAATTGGATGAACCCCTGATAGGCTGGGAGGTAAAGCAAGCTCATAAGAAACCTCTCCAACTCACTTCAACACCTCAAATGGGCCTATAAACCTTGGGATAAACTTGCCCTTCTTCTCGAATCTCATAATACCCTTCATCGGCGAGACTTTCAAGAGAACCTTCTCACCGACCATAAATGATACATCACGCATCTTCTGATCCGCGTAGCTCTTCTGTCTGGACTGTGCTATGCGAAGTCGCTTCTGGATCAACTTTACCTTTTCCAAGGCATCCTTTACTAAATCAGTACTATATAACTTAGCCTCGCCGGGATCAAACGACCCGATGGGAAAATGACATCGCCGGCCATATAAAGCCTCAAATAGAGCCATCTCGATGCTGGACTGATAACTTTTGTTTGAAGCAAACTCAACCAAAGGCAAGAACTGATCCCACTGTCCCCTAAAGTCAATAACACATGCTCTAAGCATGTCCTCCAGGATCTAAACTGTTCGCTCCTATTGCCCATCGGATTGTGGATGATATGTTGTTTGAGCTCTACACGCGTCCCCAACTCACTCTGTATGTCTCTCCAGAAATGTGAAGTGAACTGAGGGCCTCTATCTGATATGATGGAAATAGACACACCATGCAACCGAACTATCTCCTGAATTTTAATTTGGGCCAACTTCTCTTAAGTATAGGTAGTCACAACTGGAATAAAGTGTATCGACTTGGTCAACCTATCAACAATGGCCCAAACAACATTAATTTTCTGCAAGGTCCGCGACAACCCAACTACGAATTCCATAGTAATGCGCTCCCATTTCCACTCAGGTATGGTCATCTGCTGAATTAGGCCACCTGGCCTCTGGTTCTCATACTTGACCTGCTGGCAATTTAGGCACCTAGCCACATACTCAACTATATCTTTCTTCATCCACTGCCACCAATAACACTATCTCAGATCATGATACATCATCGTAGCACCTAGATGAATAGAATATCATGAATTATGTGCCTCCTCTAGTATCCTCTCCCCCAAGCCATACACATTAGGAACACATCGAACACCCTGGAGTTGTAGAACACCATCCTCATCAATAGAAACCTCCTTGGCACTACCCTGTAGTACCGTCTCTCTAAGAACTGCCATGCGCGGATCATCAAACTGTCGAGCCTTGATCTGCCCCAATAGTAAAGACTGGGCAACGACACATGCAAGAACTCGGCTAGGCTCTACAATGTCCAACCTCACAAGTCCGTTAGCTAATGATTGAGTATCTAAAGCTAGTGGCCTTTCCTACTTAAGGCATCCGCGACCACATTTGCCTTGCCTGGATGATAAAAAATGGTGATGTCATAATCCTTCAGTAACTCGAGCCATCTACACTGCGTCAAATTGAGATCCCTTTGCTTGAACAAATACTGTAAGCTACGATGATCAGTATAAGCCTCACATGACACCCCGTATAGATAATGCCTCCAGATCTTAAGACCATGAAAAATAGAATTCTAACTCTATATCGTGCACAGGTTAATTCTTCTCGTGAATCTTTAGCTGAAGTGAAGCATATGCAATAACTCGCCCCTCCTGCATTAATACACAACCCAAACTAACGTATGAAGCATCACAATGCACTATATACATCCCTGAACTGGAAGGCAACACTAGAACCAATGTTGTATTCAAATATGTCTTGAGCTTCTGAAAGCTCGCCTCACAATCATCGGACCAATGGAATGGAGCACCCTTTTGGGTTAATTAGTCAGAGGTGCCGCAATGGATGAAAAGCCCAGGGAAATGCTTGTGTCGGGAAGAGCAGCCTAACCTAGAGTTAAACTCTACTCCCAAATATCCCTAAACACTAATGACTCTTTTTTCCTTATGGGTTTGAGTGCTAATAAGGCTCTTTCAATGTGAACCAACTACCACAATGCAACCTACTGTAGAAGTATACTTCTCCCTAACAGAATAGCATAAAGACACAAGAATAGTTTCATTTTTATAACTTCATTTCACATACTAAATGAATGATACTCATTAAATAAGTCTGAAATACATATTTCAAACACATACGGGGAGGGGGGAAGAAACACAATAGAAATACTATTAAAGATCTATACACTTGGGATTATATTTTAATGATATGTAAAGAGCACACAGTTCAGATATGCAACAATTCGGGAATATAGATACCTCTTCCTTGGCAGACTAATTACAAATTCATTAGCTTGGATCTTACCACCAGCACGTGTATAGATTAACAACAATACTTGGAACTTTTAAAAGTATTATTAAAGGTTCAGAAAAATAGTTATAACCAGTAGATTCTACAGGTATTATCAAAGATACTAGAATATAATCAGGACTCTTAGTATGACTACATGTTTACAAATTCTAACATGGCATTCCTAAAGGTGTTTAACAGTATCATAGTTTATCAACCATACTTCATTTGCTAATTGACTTATAGAACAACATCTTCATAAGAACATAAATCTTAAATAGATAAACTATTATGTCCAGCAAAAGCACATAAGAAGTTATCTTAGGTTTTATAGACAAACTTTAGTTCATCAGTAGGGAAAGTGAGGACTGAGTGAAATTTCAAAACAAAGTATGGAATCATAAAGCCAAATAAGGGTACATACAATATGTAAAATCAACTACACATAGATACTTTAAATGAAGTTATGATCTTACAAAGATAAGGTAAGCTTCAAAAAGTCAGCAGTATCATAAAGGGATTAGAGACAAGAAAAGTGTTATGCCAAACATGTTTAAACTTCAGTTATGCAGGCTACGATTTACATTTAAACATGAGGCAGTTATACTCAAGCTTGAAAGTAGTCATCATTCAACTTTAACAAAATGACTATGTCTTGTTTTATGATAGACAACTTGATGATAACAAAATATATATATATATATAAGGGTTATTGAGGTTCATAAGAGTTTACATTAATAATACTATTTCATATAGATGCAACCAACATAAGACTGTGATAATAATAACATCAGAAGTTACTCTTAAAGTTAACAGACATTGATATAAGGAAGGAAATCACCTAAACACTTAAACTTCTCATGCTTCAGTTAAATGGTGAAGGATTAAACTATGAACTTTCAGGTTTATCCTAGTTAGAATTATCAACAACAATCTCAACTACAAAGCAACAACATGCAGGAAAATAGGGCGTAGGGATAGATACCACAACAGAAAATCTAAAACCTAGGCAGACATAAGTGGTCATTTGAAGCATATTAAGGAAAATACTTAAACATGTGGACTATTGAGATAAGAATGAAAGTCATTAAGTTCACATAACAACTTAATCAACATCAGTTAGAGACACTCAAAGTATGATAAATAACCACAAGTTAACTCACACTATCATGAATTCTACATCTATACACTAATTACAAACATCATAATCGAACATAATTGACAAAAAGTAACAGCGTGCTCATGATATTCAAGTAAGACAATCAAAAAAGAAGAGGATGAACGTGTACTAACCTTCTCTAAGGCAGCAAACCAAACATAGATTTCTTTCTAATTGCTAACGACCCCAAAGCTTCAAGCTTGAGTAGTGAAAGCATTCAGAAACGAAGAGAGAAAAACCAGAAATCAGTAAGAAACCCTAAATTTATGAAATCTTAGAATTGCTTCTGTGTTTGTGTTAGGTCTTAGGTAACTGTAGGTGTTGTTGGCCGTTCTAGGTGAGAGCAATTAAGGCCCTATTTATAGTGTTGTTTAATGGCTGTACGGTTTCACCATAAATTATGAGTGGAAAATGACAGATGGTAGATAATGTGAGGATGATTGAGTGAAAATCAGAGACGAACAGAGGTGAAAAGCAATAAGGAATTTTACCTGAGCAATTTGACTTCCAGAAACCATTGGCTAAGGCTCATTGTCTAGAGGTCACTGCGTTTATCCTCTAGACATCGAATACTCATGATGAACCCTGAGAAAAACTCAATGCATGCTCCGATTTGATAGATCATGAGAGAAATCAGATGATTTGAGGTTTTTCCCTTCGAGCTTAGGTTTTCAGGTTTGGGCGTTTGAAACTTATCGGCGAGAATCACGGCTAACAAGGACAAGATGGATGATTCCGTGTTGATTTGTGACCTTGAACAAATTTGTGCAAGGTCTTATGACTGATGGGCTGATAGGGATGAGAGAAAAGAGAGAAGAAAGTAAAAGAGAGGTGGTTGCATCAAAAGAAAAATAATTTGGGTTTGGGAGATGGGGAGGCCATCTCTGAGTTAAGGTTGAGAGATCAGATCTGGGTCGTTGATCCTTTAGATCAATAGTCCTAATTTTTAGGGACTAAATCCTTTTTGTGGGAAATTTTGTTGGTTGTTGGATCCTTGTGATCCAATGGTTATGACTAAATCTCTGGGTGCTTAAAAATTAAAGAGGCAATAGAATTAAAAATCGTGGGTCATTGAATTAACAAATGGATGGCCCAGATGATTTGTGTTTATTTTGTAAGTGTGGGTTACGGGTGATGTGGTAGGTCATGTTTGGTTTAAAGTAATGGAAAGGATTGCTAACATGGATTGAAGAGGTTTTTTGGATTGGGTATTTTCGGACTGGGCTCCTGCATTGGGCCAAAATTAGTTTAAAAGAATAGCTACTTCATGTTTAATTGGAGATCTGCAATTGTTGCCTTTTGTCTTTTAATCCCTTTTGAAATTAATTTAAATAAACTTAACTAATTTCCAATAATATGTAGTAAATTCATAATTGTCAAATATACTAATGATTATTGCAATTATTTGTAAAATACTTAATCTCCTAAATTATGACACTAACTTCGAATTATTAACATATTGACCTATTTAATTAAAATTGAGAAATGACTCATTAAATTAATCATAAAACCTATACGGTGTATTTTATTTTAATAATCTAAACAATGATAAGTATATTTATAACTACATAATACTGGTGCCAAGTGATTATTTTTGAAACTAATAATTAATTAATTTGTATAAACAGATACTTAATACTTTCAAAATATTTACCGTAAATTATTTAGTAGAAATAAATTAATTTAAAAGGGATGGTCAGAATTACTTGTCAACAACATTGCCCATTGTTATCCCTAGCCTTTAGAAGGCCTTGGCCCAGATTTTGACTGTACGCACGATCCTTGCTCGGGTAGTTTTGGTTCAAGGTACACCATCCAATTCACATGCTTGGGAAGGTACCCAAACGTTTGCCGCCTATACTCCAAAGCAGCTAGCTTGGGGACTCCAGACACTGGGGATACTATCATCCCAGCCAGTTGTTGCTGCTCGGGGTGAGGTAGGCCCACCTATGAATGATGAGGAGCAGAAGAGACTGGAGCTATTTGGGAGGCTTAAGCCTCTGGAGTTCAGTGGGGAAGAGTGAGAGGATGCTCAGGATTTTCTTGATAGGTGTCAGCAAATTCTTCGCACAATAGGTCTTTTGGATGCCAGTGGGGTTGCATTCAACATTTCAGCTTATAAGGGTAGCCTAAAAATGGTTACAGGTCGAGGGTTTGAGTAGTCTAGTGGACGCAACACCAATTACGTGGCATGAGTTCACAATTCTCTTCTTAGAGAAGTTTGTCCCACGGATTCGCAGAGAGAAGTTGCATAGGCAGTTTGAGCAGCTGCGCCATGAGTGTATGATAGTGACTCAGTATGAGATGAGGTTTGCATATCTGGCTCGTCATGCAGTATGGTTAGTTCGTACTGAGAGAGAGAGGATCAGGAGGTTCATTGATGGTATCAACTATGGTATACACTACAGTTTGGCTTGAAAGGCTGAGACGAATGTTAGGTTTGACCAGGTTATCGAGATTGCCAGGCGCTTTGAGTCAGTTCGAAGGCTTGAGCCAGAGGTGCGGGAGGGGAAGAGGCCCCATGTTTCATATGATTTCAGTGGTACCTCATCTGGAGGCCAGTCACATCACAACAGAGCTCGTTTTTAGGCCCGCTCAGATAACTCGTCCAGTTCATCGCGGTGTATCAACTAGTCATGGTTCATACAATACTCGTCTGGTTCAGTCATATTTCAGTGCACTTCCAACTCAGAGTTCGTACCATGCTGCATCAGTTCATGATTCTTCAGTACTAGGTTCTTCTAGTGGCTATTCTAGTTCTTGCCGTCCGGTTTAGGCCCCGCCACCATCTTTAGATCGAGGTTGCTTCGAGTGTGAGGAATTGGGGCATGTGAGGAAGTATTGCCCATGTTGACGACTAATTTTGACCCTCCCTTTTAAAATTAGTTTATTTATACTTAATAATTTGTAATTAATGTTTTGAAAATATTTTTCAATCAATAATACATATTTTTACAAAATTAACTAAGTAGTAGTTTTGAAGTTAATAATTTATTATTAGTATTTTGTAATCACACACATACTTATTGTGAGCATGTGATTTTTGCCCTATATGAATTACTCATATAAAATTCAATAAAATAGATTTTTTCCAATTATTTTCCATTTTATAGGATTTTTGTAGGATTTTATTAATTGTTTGCATTTTTGTGCACGTTTAATTACTATTAAAATCATAAAAAATGTTAAAAATACCATGCATTGCATTTAGGTTTTGTTTTTATATTTTTTGGATTAATTTGTTAATTATTTATTTTATTGAAAATGAAAATCACAAAAATGGCTCATTTTTACATTTTTTGTTTTTAATTCATAGATTAGTAATTTCTTGTTTTTAGTTTAGTTTATAAATTGCTATAAATGTTATACTTAGATAATTAGTTTAATTTTACAATGTAGATTAATTTAGGAATTCAATTTAGGATTTTTAATTAAAGAAAAAAAAGAAAAAGAAAAAGAAAAGAAAAAGGAAATAAAGGGATAATTGAACAAAGTGCTTTAAATGTGGATTTGGCTTGATTTTATGCCCAAACCCGATCCCAATTCAACCAGATCCAAGCCCAAAATAGACTTACCTGGTCCAGCCCCCCACTAACCCAAAACAACGTCATTTCTTGGCCTTTCAATCACTGTCGTTGGATTCTTTTGATCCAACGACTCAAAACTAGGCATGTGTTTAATATATAACTATCCTAAACAGACCCATCTACCTCCAAAAGCCCTCTCACTTCGTCTCTCTTACTCTCTGTCTTACCTCTCTGAACCACCGCCGCTGGCTGACGCCGGAAATTGCCCCACGGCGGCGGCGATACTCCAAACCTCCCCAAATCGATACCATACAACCCCCGTCCCCTCCTCATCCTAAATCCAACATCAATTTCCCCAAAAACCCTCTCAAACTTCCCGGATTTCAAATTTGAGTTTAAAGCTAAAAATCTTAGTTCACCCAAATCGCCCCAAAATCATACCCCACAGTCCACACACCCCTTTGAACCCTGAACTACAACCAATTTCCCGAAAATCCCAGTCAATTTCTTCGAATTTCCAATCTGAAATCTTCTGATCCCTAATCTCGTACCCTTCTTCTGTTTGGTTGGTTTTTCTGGTTAGAGACTGGTGTTTTGATCCCCAAACTTTCATTAATTGACTGCTCTCGTTGAGAACAGTCGATTAATGTTATTTTGGGTTCATATTTCTCTTTTGAAGCTTGGTCAAGTTCGTGGCCAGCCTAGTTTTTCTTTTTTTGTAGGTAATTTCTTTCCCTTTCTATATTTTGTTGTATGTCCTTTGTTCACTGTACAATTGCCTACTTAGCTACATGATTTAGGATTTTTTCCCTTTCTTAACTGTTAGTTGTTTGCCAGCACTTGTTCTATTAGAATAACTAAAAGAACATGTTTAGAATTCCATTACTAGAAGTTTAATTTGCTTAGGTTCAGATTTAACTAGGTTTAGCATTTTTAGGTTGTGATGATGTGAGTCATCACTTATTTTTAAAATGAATTCTGTGTTCCAAGTCCTTAAAAACCTCTTTCAGCATCACCTCGATTTGCGTACCAAAAAGCTATTATGTGAAAATCTGTGAAATGTTTAAATTTTGAATTAAAATGCATTTAAGTTGACTTCGGATAATATTTTGGGTAAACGGACCCAGAACCGTGATTTGACAATCCCAGAGGGTTCGCGGAAAAATATGTGACTTGGGCGTATGCTTGGAATCGAATTCCAAGGTCCCAAGCCCGAGAAATTAATTTTTAAAGAAAATTATTTTTTGGAAATTTCTATGAGTTTTGGAAATGAAATGCATTTAGAATTTGATGGTATCGGGCCCGTATTCTGGTTCTAAAGCCTAGTACAGGTCTTATAATTGAAATAAGATGAGTCTATGAAATTTGGTAAGAAACGGAAGTCGTTTGAGGTGATTCGGACCTGTAGTTGTGAAAATTCATACTTTGGAAGTTTTGAGATTTTTCTTAGATTTCTATTTCTAAATTTGTTGTTTAAGAGTTTATTTTGGTGATTTGATCGCACGGATAAGTTCTTATGATATTTTTGAGTTAGTACGTATGTTTGGCTTGGAGCCCCGAGGGCTCGGGTGAGTTTCAGATGTGTTTTAGAAAGTTTTTGAACTATTTAAAGGTGTAGGTTTTTGCTGTTCGGTGCACAGGGATTTGTTCTTCGCGTTCGCGTGGTCCCACTCGCGAATGCTAAGGAAAATTTCCCAAGTGCCAGTTTTCTTCTTCACGAACACGAAGCCTGAGACGCGAACTCCAGGTACTCGCGAACGCGTAAGGCAATTGGCCTGGGGGAGGGGGTTCTCACTTGTTCTACGCGAACACGGCCATTGGCCCGCGAACGCGAAGGCTAGAGGGGTCAAAGCTCCGTGAACGTGAGCCCAATGTCGCGAACGCGAAGGGAACTTAGGCCTAATCCATCACGAACGCGATGAAGTCCTGTCCAGTGATTTTAAAATAGAAGTAAAACGAGACTTAACCAAAATTTCATAACTTCTTTTTCCAAACTCCAAATTGGATGACTTTTTAAAGATAATTTCACCACAAATCCATTAGTATGTAATCTTAGACTCTTTTTATTCAATTTCCATTAACACCCATTAGATTTCTAGGCTTAAATCCTGTTCTTAAGGGTAGAAAATTAGGGATTTGGATAGAGTTAGGGTTTTTTGTATATTTGGGATTTAGACTTTGTTTTGGGGTCGAATTTTGGAACTAATTATATATTTGGGCTCCTGGGTGGGTGTTCGGGTTTTGGTCCGAACCTCATGTTTTGACCAAGCGGGCTCGGGGTCAATTTTTGACTTTTTGGGAATAATGATGGGAAAGCTATAATTATGCATTGGAATTAAATTGTTTAGCATTTATTGATGCTATCAAGTTAATTATGTCTAGATACAATTGATTTGGAGATAAATTCAAAGGGAAAAATGGTGTTTAAGGCTTGAGTTGGTCGTGGAAGTTCGAGGTAAGTGTTTGGTATAACCTTAGCTTGAGAAATTAGGAGTTGTGTCATATTTTCTACTTGTTTCTTGTTGAGTACGACGTATAGGTATGGTGACGAGTATCTATAAGTTGGTGTCGAGCATGACCGTGAGTCTTAAATTGAAATTTATTATGTTCTTAAATAATACTACAGATGCTTAAGTTGATGATTTTCTGTATTGAGCAAGGATTATGATTATTCTCAGGGAAATTTCTTATTATTGAGTATTGGTGTTAGGTGAGGTAGTTAGATGTTGGAGCAAGTTTGGTTATAGTTGTTTCTCCCTTGTCGGGACGTATTTACTTATACTATCGATTCCTTTGTCGGGTTAGTGTAGTTATTTGTTGATCCCTTGTCGGGACTCTTGTTATGATTGTTGTCGATTGCCAGGCACATTTTTATTTTGCGGCTTGCCTCGCTTCTACCGAGGGTGGGAAATCCGGGGTGGGAAATCCGGGTCGTGATAAGTTGTTATCAGAGCTCTAGGTTACATAGGTCTCATAATTCACGGACAAGCTTAGTAGAGTCTGAGGGATCAGTATGGAGACGTCTGTATTTATCCCAGAGGCTACAAAGTTAGGAAAAACTTAACATTTATTCTTTCCTATCGTGCGGTTTGGTTTCTCAATGCTAATTGAATTTTACTCTGTTCTTTTGAGATGGTGAGAACACATGCTTTCTCATCCACCGATCAGCAGCCCGAGCCCCCAGCAGCAGCTCCCACGAGGGGAAGAGGGCAAGGCCGAGGCCGTGCTAGAGGCCGAGGTAGGGGTAGAGCTCAGCGCAGAGCTACAGCACCAGCGATGAAGCCTCATGTTGACTTTGATGATAAGGTTCCGTCCCAGACAGTTCCAGTGGGCCCAGCTCAAGTCCTATAGGGGTTTATTGCTACCCAGTACTCCAAAATGCTTTGGTCTATTTAGTGGGACTTATGGAGAATGTCACCCGGTCAGGCTTGCTTCCTGTAGCACCAGCCGTCTCTTAGGCTGGAGGAGGAGCCCAGACTCCAGCTACTCGCACTCTGGAGCAGATGGCTCCCCAGTTTCATACTCTAGCAGCTCAGCCAGTTGGAGCAGTTCAGTCGGGTATGGTAGCTCAGACCGGTGATGGAGCATCTATGTCTGCTGATGTTTTATGGAGATTGGACAGGTTCACTAAGCTCTTCCCTACTACTTTCAGCGGTGCATCTTCTAAGGATCCCCAGGATTTTCTAGACAGCTGTCAAGAGGTTCTCAGGAACATGGGGATAGTGGAGACCAATAGGGTCGATTATGCTACTTTTCGATTATCTAGATCCGCTAAGACTTGATGGAGAGACTATTGTTTGGCTAGACCAGCCAGATCACTAGCTTTGACTTCGGAGCAGTTTACTCACCTATTTCTGGGGAAGTTTCTCCCCATCATTTAGAGAGAGGCCTATCGAAGGTAGTTTGAGCATCTCCAGTAGGGTTCTATGACTGTTACCCAGTGTGAGACCAGATTTATCGACATGGCTTGCATGCTCTTATCATACTTCCCACCGAGAGAGAGAGGATGAGGAGGTTCATTGAGGGACTTATTTAGCCTATTTGTCTTCAGATGGCTAGGGAGACAGGGAGTGAGATTTCTTTCCAGGAGGTGGCCATTGTGTCCAGGAGAGTGGAGATGGTTCTGTCGTAGGGGGGTGGTGATGGGTCGGACAAGAGGTCTCGTCATTCAGGCAGATTTAGTGGTGCCTTGTTTGGAGGCAGGGATTCATATGGTAGAGGCCATCCTCCTAGGCCCTTTTAGTCAGCACTTCAGGTTTCTCACGGTGCTTCAGATGGCCATGGTTCTCATATGTAATATTTGGATCAGGAGCCCTACAGTTCACCACTAGCTCCTATCAGTGCACCGCCACTCCAGAGTTTTCAGGGTGCTAATTCAGGTCGCCAGGGTCAGTCTCAATTTCCCCAACCACAACATTCAGGTGGATGTTTTAAGTGTAGTGAGTATGGTCATATTCAGAGGGTCTTATCCAAGATTGGTGGGTACTCAGTTGCAGTAGCAGGGTTCTCGTGCTATGGTTCAGGTACCAGGTGTTCCACTGCCCGCTCCACCAGCTAGAGGTGCGGGTAGAGGTGCTAGAGGTGGAGGTAGAGCTCAGACTGCTAGAAGTGGAGGCCAGCCAACTGCAGGCCGTCCCAGAGATGTAGTCCAGGGTGTTAGGGCCCAGCCCCGATGTTATGCTCTATCAGCCAGGCCTGAGGCTGAGGCTTTCGATGCAGTTATCACAGGTACTGATTTGGTTTGTGGCAGAGATGCTTCAGTCTTATTTGATCCAGGGTCTACATACTCCTATGTGTCTTCTTATTTTGCACCTTATTTGGTCATGCCTAGTGATTCCTTGAGTGTCCCTGTATATGTGTCTACACCGGTGGGTGATTCTAATGTGGTAGATCGAGTCCATCATTCTTGTATTATGGTGATTGGGGGTCTTGAGACTCGTGTATATTTGCTTCTTCTGGACATAGTTGATTTTCGATGTCATATTGGGGATGGACTGTTATCACCTTATCACACTATCTTAGACTGTCATGCCAAGACTGTAACCTTAGCCTTACCGGGTTTACCTCATTTAGAGTGGAGAGGGACTCCTGGTCATTCTACTCATAAAGTTATCTTTTATGTGAAGGCTCGACATATGGTCGAGAAGGGGTGTTTGGGCTATTTGGCATATGTTTGTGATTATAGTGCCGAGGTTCCTCCTATTGATTATGTGCATGTTGTTCGTGAGTTCCCTGAGATATTTCCTTCAGACCTGTCAGGTATGCTACCCGACAGGGATATTGACTTCTACATTGATTTGGATCTAGGCACTTAACCCATTTCTATCCTGTCGTATCATATGGCCCCGCCTGAGTTGAAATAGAGTAAGGAGCAGTTACAAGATTTTCTTGAAAAAGGTTTCATCAGACCTAGTGTTTTGCCTTGGGGTGCACCGGTGTTGTTTGTTAAAAAGAAGGACGGTTCGATGAGAATGTGTATTAATTACCGGCAGTTGAACAAGGTTACAATCAAGAATGAGTATCTATTGCCGAGGATTGATTATTTCTTTGATCAGCTTCAGGGTGCCAAGGTATTTTCGAAGATTGACTTGAGATCTGGCTACCATTAGTTGAGGATAAGGGCATTTGATGTCCCTAAGACCGCTTTTCGCACTCGATACAGGCATTATGAGTTCTTGGTGATGTCATTCCGGTTGACAAATGCCCCAACAGCTTTTATGGATTTGATGAACCGGGTGTTCAGGCCTTACTTGGATTCGTTCGTGATAGTTTATATTGATGACATTTTGATTTATTCCCGCAGCCGGGAGGAGCACGAGAAACATCTTAGAGTGGTTCTTTAGACTCTGCGGGATAGTCAGTTGTACATCAAGTTTTTGAAGTGTGACTTCTGGTTGGTTCAGTTGCATTCCTGGGTCATGTGGTATCAACAGAGGGTATTCAGGTTAATCCGAAGAAGATTGAGGCAATCATGAACTGGCCTAGACCAGCATCAGCTATAAAGATCCAGAGTTTCTTGGGATTGGAATGCTACTATAGTCGGTTTGTGGAGGGGTTTTCATCTATCGCAGCCCCGATGATCAGGTTGACCCAGAAGGGTGCCCAGTTCAAATGGTTAGATGAGTGTGAGGCGAGCTTTCAGAAGCTCAAGACAGCTCTGAGTACGGCACCGGTGTTGGTTTTTCCCACAGGTTTATGTCCATATATAGTTTATTGTGATGCATCTCGTATTGGGCTTGGTGCGGTGTTGATACAGGATGGCAAGTTCATTGTATATGCTTTGTGGTAGTTGAAGATTCATGAGAAGAATTATTCGGTTCATGATTTGGAGTTAGCAGCCATTGTTGATGCATTTAAGATTTGGAGGCATTATCTGTATGGCGTGACATGTGAGGTGTTTACGGATCACAATAGTCTGCAGTACTTGTTCAAGCAGAAGGAGTTGAATTTGAGGTAGAGAATGTGGTTGGAGCTGTTAAAGGACTATGATATCACCATTTTATATCATCCGGGAAAGGCCAATGCGGTGGTTGATGCTTTGAGTAGGAAGTCACCCAGTATGAGCAGTCTTGCTTATATTCCGGTTGGGGAGAGGCCGCTTGCTTTGGATGTTCAGTCTTTGGCCAATCAGTTCATGAGGTTGGATGTTTCTGAGCCCAGTCGAGTGTTAGTTTGCACGGTCGCTCGTTCTTCTTTATTGGAGCGTATCCGTGATCGGCAGTATAATGATCCCTATTTGTGTATCCTTAGAGACATGGTGCAGCATGGAGGTGCCAAAAAGGTTACCTTAGGTGATGATGGAGTTTTAAGATTGCAGGGTCAAGTTTGTGTGCCTAATGTGGATGGATTCCGAGAGTTGATTTTAGAGGAGGCCCACAGCTCCCGGTACTCTATTCATCTGGGCACCGCGAAGATGTATCAGGATTTGCGGCAACATTATTGGTGATGGAGAATGAAGAAGGATATCGTTGCATATATGGCTCGGTGTTTGAATTGTCAGCAGGTTAAGTATGAGCATCAGAGGCCTGGTGGTTTGTCCCAGAAGATTGAGATTCCTGAGTGGAAGTGGGAGCGGATCACTATGGACTTCGTTGTTGGACTCTCACGGACTTAGAGGAAGTTCAATATAGTGTAGGTTATTGTTGATAGGTTGACCAAGTCAGCGCATTTCATTCCTGTGGTAGTCTCTTATTCTTTTAAGAGGTTAGCTGAGATCTATATACGGGAGATTGTTCGTATTTATGGTGTGCCCGTGTCTATCATTTCGGACCAAGGTACGCAGTTTACCTCGCATTTCTAGAGAGCAGTTCAGCGAGAGTTGGGCACACGGGTTGAGTTGAGCACAACATTTCATCCTTAGACGGATGGGTAGTCCGAGCGGACTATTCAGATTTTGGAGGATATGCTCCGAGCCTGTGTCATTGATTTTGGAGGCTCGTGGGATCAGTTTTTTCCTTAAGCGGAGTTTGCCTACAATAACAGCTACCAGTCGAGTATCCAGATGGCTCCTTATGAGGCTTTGTATGGTAGGCAGTGTCCATTGCCGGTTGGATGGTTTAAGCTGGGGGAGGCTCGGGTGTTGGGTACGGATTTGATTCAGGATACCTTGGACAAGGTCAGGATTATTCAGGATAGGCTTCGTACAGCTCAGTCCAGGCAAAAGAGTTATGCCGACCGCAAGGTTTGAGATTTGGCTTTCATGGTTAGTGAGCGGGTATTGCTTCGAGTGTCGCCTATGAAGGGCGTGATGAGATTTGGGAAGAAGGGCAAGCTTAGCCTTAGGTTCATTGGCCCATTTGAGATTCTTGACCGAGTGGGAGAGGTGTTTTACAGACTTGCGTTGCCGCCGAGCTTATCAGTCGTGCATCAAGTATTTCATGTGTCCATGCTTCAGAAATATCACGGCGATCCATCACACGTGTTAGATTTTATCACTGTCCAATTGGACATGGACTTGTGTTATGAGGATGAGTCGGTAGCTATTCTAGACTAGCAGGTTCATCAGTTGAGATCGAAGAGTTTTCATTCTGTTCGTGTTCAGTGGAGAGGTCAGCCTGCTGAGGCATCGACCTGGGAGTCCAAGTCCGATATATGGAGCCGTTATCCCCATCTTTTCCCCGATTCAGGTACTTCCTTCTTATGTTCGTTTGAGGATAAACTGTTGTTTTAGAGGTGGAGAATGTGATGACCTTTTTTAAAATGAATTCTGCATTCCGAGACCTTAAAAACCTCTTTTAGCATCACCTCGATTTGCATGCGCAGTCCGGGCGCTTATCAGGAAAGCTATTATGTGAAAATCTGTAAAATGTTAAAATTTTGACTTAAAATGCATTTAAGTTGACTTCAGTCAACATTTTGGGTAAACGGACCCGGACCCGTGATTTGATGGTCCCGAGGGTCCTTGGAAAAATATGGGACTTAGGCGTATGCTCGAAATCGAATTCTGAGGTCCCAAGCCCGAGAAATGAATTTATAAAAAAATTGTTTTCTGGAAATTTCTATGAGTTTTGGAAATGAAATGCATTTAGAATTTGATGGAATTCGGGACCGTATTCTAGTTCCGGAGCCCGGTACAGGTCTTATATGTGAAATAAGATGAGTCTATGAAATTTGGTAAGAAACGGAAGTCGTTTGAGGTGATTCGGACCCATATTTGTGAAGTTCATACTTTGGAAGTTTTGAGATTTTTCTTAGATTTCTATGCTAAATTAATTTTTAAGAGGTTATTTTGGCGATTTGATCGCACGAATAATTTCATATGATGTGTTTGAGTTAGTACATATGTTTGTCTTGGAGCTCCGAGGGCTCGGGTGAGTTTCGGATGGGTTTCAGAAAGTTTTTGAACTAATGAAAGTTGTAGGTTTTTGTTGTTCAATGCACATGGATTTTGTTCTTCATGTTTGCATGGTCCCACTCGCGAATGCATAAGGAAAATTTCCTAGGTGCCAGTTTTCTTCTTCACGAATGCGAAGCCTGAGATGCCAATGCAAGGCTGGGGGGGAGTACCCTTCACGAACGCGTCCAGGTACTCGCGAACGCGTAAGGCAATTGGCCTGGGGGAGGGGGTTCTCACTTGTTCTACGTGAACTAAGGCTCGAGGGGTCAAAGCTCCACCAATGCGAGCCCAATGTCGCGAACGCGAAGGGCACTTAGGCCTAACCCATCGCGAACGCGACAGGCCTATCGTGAACGCGATGAAGGCTTGTCCAGTAATTTTAAAACAGAAGCAAAATGGGATTTAACCAAAATTTCATAACTTCTTCTTCCAAACTCCAAATTGGGCAATTTTTGAAAGAGAATTTCACCACAAATCCATTGGTATGTAATCTTAGACTCTTTTTCTTCAATTTCCATTAACGCCCATTAGATTTCTAGGCTTAAATCATGTTCTTAAGGGTAGAAAATTAGGGATTTGGGTAGAGTTAGGGCTTTTTGTATATTTGGGATTTAGACCTCGTTTTGGGGTCGAATTTCGAAACTAATTATATATTCCGGCTCCTGGGTGAATGGGTGTTTGGGTTTTGGTCCGAACCTCGTGTTTTGACCAAGGGGGTCGAGGTCAATTTTTGACTTTTTGGGAAGAATGATGGGAAAGCTATAATTAAGCATTGGAATTAAATTGTTTAGCGTTTATTGATGTTATTAAGTCGATTATGTCTAGATACAATTGATTTGGAGCCAAATTCAAAGGGAAAAGCGGTGTTTGAGGCTTGAGTTGGTCGTGGAAGTTCGAGGTAAGTGTTTGGTCTAACCTTATCTTGAGGGATTAGGAGTTGTGTCCTATTTGCTACTTGTTTCTTGTTGAGTACGGCGTATAGATATGGTAACGAGTATCTATACGTTGGTGTCGAGCATGACCGCGAGTCTTAAATTGAAATTTATTGTGTTCTTAACTAATACTATGGATGCTTAAGTTGATGATTCTCTATATTGAGCAAGGATTATGATTATTCTCGGGGAAATTACTTATGATTGAATATTGGTGTTAGTTGAGGTAGTTACATGTTGGAGCAAGTTTGGTTATAGTTGTTTCTCCCTTGCCGGGACGTATTTACTTATACTGTCAATTCTCTTGTTGGGTTAGTGTAGTTCTTTGTTGATCCCTTACCGGGACTCTTGTTATGATTGTTGTCGATTGTATATGTGGATCGGGTTGCGCACCACAATAATATTATATTTGGATCGGGTTGCACGCCGCAACAATATTATATGTGGATCGGGTTGCACGCCACAATAATGATATAACTGGATCGGGTTGTACAGTGCAACAATAATATAATCGGATTGGGTTGCACACCGCAATAGTGATAAATCATATGGATCGGGTTGCATGCCGCAACAGTGTTGTTATGTGTTGGGATCGGGTTGCGGGCCGCAACAAATGATGATACCAAGTGTTTATAGATGGGTTACAAGTTCCTTATTGTTTTTCTATGAATTCTAAGTTGTCCTCATGCCCTTTTCTTGACTTACTATTGATATTGATATACCCTCGTAGTCTAGTCGAGGTTAGGCTAGGCACTTACCAACATATGGGGTCGGTTGTGCTGATGCTACACTCTGCACTATGTGCAGATCCTGGAGCAGCTTTTGGACAGTAGCAGTTGGGTGGCTGCCTTCAGTCTAGCTAGAGATCCCGAGGTAGTCCTACAGATATCCGCAGGCCTGCCGTTCTCTTCTATCTTATTATGTATTCTGTTTTCATTTATTTTCGAGACAGATTGTACTTTCTTTTCAAACATTTGTTGTAGTGTTCATAGACAGTCCATGATATTATGAAACCGGATTCCGGGTAGAGACGTATGTTGGCATTGTCGTACTGGCTTTGGTTATTTTACCAAATTAAGTCTTCTGCTTGATTTCATTTATCATTATTATTTCAATGTTGATTACCTGTTAATTCAAATTGTTAAAAAGGGATAAAATGAAAGAGTTAGTGATTCTTTATTTAGCGGCTTGCCTAACTTCTACGAGTAGGCGCCATCACGACTCCCGAGGGTGGGAAATCAGGGTCGTGACAAATGATTTGCTAGTTCTGTTTTTCCTTTTAAGATTGTTTCTCTTGGTGTTGGGTTTAATTTCTAGTTAGTTGACACTGATTTGTTCGCCTAGGATTTCATACTATCTTATTTTTCATCTTGTTAGTTCCTAATATGTATTAATTAGTCGATTGTCATTATAAGTAATCATACATATTTAAATTACTCGTATTGGGCTGGTTTAGGTTCTGAAAATGGTCACAAAGGGGTAGTTGCAGGAGGATTTCAGGGTAGTTTAGAGATTCTAGCTAAAGAATCTCAACTATAACTGCCTAAGAAACTTCTAGAATTAAGATAAGAGACCAAATTAGAATAAGAAAAGATATTAAGTCAGGATTTCTGGTTAAATAGTTAAAATTTCAGAAGTAAAAAGGGCATGAAAATAGAGGAAGTTTCTAAAAAGTGTACAGTTGTCCTAGCTATTGTAAAAGATGTTGAAATTGGGTGGGAAAAAGGACATACAGTTGTTAAAGATGTTGTACTATCCTGAAAAATTAGAATTTAGGTTAGAATATGCTTTTTTGATGCCATCTTTGTACACTCTATAAAAGGAAAGCGTTCCCCATTTCACACACAGACATTCATTATCATTTTCTGCCCAAAAGGTTCTGAAAAAACACAATCAGATTTCAAAACCCTAGAAAGCATACTGAAAAAATACTGTTCTATTACTCTGAAGAAAAAAAATAGAAAATACTGAAAAAAATATACTGAAATCATGAGTGCGAAAATATTCTGAAAATTGGTTTTCCTATGGATGTGGCTTCTTTCCGGGAGAACTACTTTTTCTTGCTGATTTTTACTCAAACCTTTGGTGTTCAAGCTATCATATTCTGTGTTTTCTTACTGCTGGTTCTGCTGCTTGTTGTTGTTGTTATTAAGCTTACTAAAGCTTGATTTTATGACCTTTATTTGGCCACTTCTCTGCTGTATTCTTCAATTTCAAGGTATGTAGCAATGTCCACCTTAAATAGAATTAATTTTGAGTTCAAATTTTTTTTTTGAAACTTGTTTTGGTTGGCTGAACTGTGTTGTTAGTTTAAAAGCCATGAATATGTGAACTTAGGGTTGATTAATGTCAATAAATCATGTGTTAGTATAATCTTAAATGGCTGTTGAATTTGGTCATGCAATCTGAAATATTGTGCTGTATATGTGCTCAATTTGTCAATGTTTGCTTGCTGAATCAATGTGTCTATATAATTATAAAATTATGTTCAAAACTCACTTTTTAATAATAGTATTAAAGGAAATGAATCTGACCCTTTGATGGTCAGATTCACTCCGTAATGGTGCATAGATTCTTATTTTAGGTCACTGAAACAATCAGTGAATTACAGGAAGTGGACTCTACGGGTAAAGTCATGAGCAGTCCTAGCTTGTTCGAAGATAAAGCAGCAGTAGATTAGATTGTCACTTAGGACATTTTTATGTGTTTTTTCAAAGAAATCTATATTTTGTAGTCGAGTAGTAATGCCAAAAGTCTACCTATTACTATAAACTTACTATATTCATTGTATTAAGATTTAATGTAATAAGTTGGACTGGACTTCATATTAATGCAGCTCCAATAGTTTATTTAGCTATATCCTAAATGTAGACTAGTATATTATGCATGTTTAAAATGCAGTATTTGGCTGCTAAGTGTATTCAATTTAATTATTACTGATTCCAGCAATTTAAAAGTGACTGTTTATCTATGCTTAAAAGGATTTAATAGTTTAAGATTCAAATCTATTTTTTGTTATTATTAAATACATGTTAATAAGTTAAGGCCTACCATGTTAGGCATTTTGTTTAAAGATCTACGCAAATGCTGGTTGTTGTGATTTAAACTTCAGTAGGCTTTAGTGTTTGAAGCCTGATCCTTAAAACAATTGGGCATGCCGATGGTCCAAATCAAGACGCCTAGCCAAAATCGGATCCCTGTTGTTTCAACTCGCCTTTGTCCTATGCTTGGGCCCAATTCTGAGCCCAGTTGGCACTAACTTTATTTTTTTACACCTGTTCTTTTCTTTTTAGTAATGTATTGGACCTGCTATTGGCCCAGACCTTAGTTCAAATAACTAAAGACTTGCCCTATATTTCCTTACCTATAATTAATAGCTTGACATTTAAGTCCAAAATAGTTATAAGTAAGAACATCCTTCTATTACTTTAATTAAACAAGCCTTCTGAAAATTGAGGTGTGCCATCTTTCATTGAATCACCTATGGCCCTCATATTAGTATTACAACTTAGCTATTAAATAATCATGAACACTCGTAGTTTATTTTAGGCTCGACTTAGACTATTATTGTGATTATGTATACGTTTGCGTAACATAATTACGAATTTAATTCTAATAAAACATAACACGAGGGATGCGTTCGCACAAATTCAACCAAACTTTCTTAATAATTAATAAAGTATGATTAATTGTGGACACGTACGCGTGATATGATTTTTGATGCACCAATGAAAATGAGTATACGTACGCGTAACTTAATTCTTTCATTACGAACAAATCAAGTGATTAAAAGCGGTAAAAAGATAAATGCACATAGGTCCTAAAATGAGTAGTTTAAACAATTTAAGCCAAGTATAAATCGCTAAGCAACCGTTCTAGAATCACGAAATCCGGGAATGCCTAACACCTTCTTCCGGGTTAACAGAATTCCTTATCTAGAATTTCTGGTTCGCAGACTTTTAAAATAAAGTCAAAACTTCCTCGATTTGGGATTTAAAATAAACCGATGACTTGGGACACAAAATAAACTATTCCAAGTGGCGACTCTGAAAAATTTAAATAAATAATCCCATTTCGATTATTGTCACTTTGATTGAAAAAACTCCCTTATGTCACCCTACGGGTGGGTAAAAAGGAGGTGTGACAGCTCTGGCGACTCTGCTGGGGACAACTAACCCAGAACTTACGGTTCAGGGTTCAAGAATTTGAGCTTATTAATGTGGTTTTTATTTGGCTTTATTGTTGATATTACTGTGTTTTGTGTACCTAATATGCTAAATACTGATTTTTACTGCTTTGATATTGTTTGAATTGTATATTAAACTGTTACGAAACCATTTTCTCTCTGAGTCTTCTAAAAATGGTGCACACGTTCATTGGGCCAGCAACAAGGCTGGGCAGACTGTCGTACTCCCAGTACATTGCCCCTCTTTGGCTCGAGTTTGTTCGCTCGGGTAAGCCAGGTCTAGAACACAACCCCAGGTTTTAAACCTGGAATAACGCAACCTCATGGCAGATCCCTGGTAGGAACGTTTGTTTGCATCATGTGCATTTAACCTTGGGGACTCAACGCAGGGGTTGGGTCCGTTTAGGACAAGTGTACCCAAAAACAACCGACCATCTTGATGCATCCTACGTGCTATATGAATATTTATTTGTTTCGGCTTGCATGTTGACCGGCTAGGAAAAGAAAATCAGGAGAAAAACCAAGAGTGAGGTAGGATAGAGAATTCACCTGGTTTTGAAAATGTCTCGAAACTCTACCAAAAGTTTTGAAAAAAGAGGGAAAAAGAAAAAGGAAAATGTATTTAAAAAAGAAAAGAAAAGAGAGTGAGTCAAATATCATGTTTTACATTTTCAATTATGTCAAAATTGACCGAACTACACAGGTCTGATTCTCACCGGATGTGGGATACGTAGACAACCCATATAAGGTTCGGCCTCATTTATTTTACAAAAAAATAATCAAATAAAGTGTAGTTTAGGGCTTTGGTCAAAAGAATAAGCCGACCCAGCTTCGGTTGTGTCTTAAGTCATTGGATAGCCTTAGATTATCTTTCAATTGTCCAAAGGCTATTTCGTGAAGAATGGGCAAGTCTGTCAGTAAGGTGTCTTTTTCCATAAATACCTTCCCCCGGCCTCAAAATTTGTTAGGAATCGTGAAGGGGCCACGTTTACAAAAATGACCATTTTTGCTAAAATAACATGGGGGGCCATTTTTCATTGATTCTTCTTTTTGGAAAATGAAAACTTGTTTCACAAAGGAGTCCACCAGAGTCAACCCTAACCTTAACCATCCACAGGTACAAATGAACTTTGTCCAGAACCCGTCACAATTGCTTATAGAACATGCTTAGTTGCGGCTTTGTATGTGGTGGAATGATTTAGATGAAGATGGTAAGGATTGGGTAAAACAACAGTTGGGTGCCCTTATAGACATTATGAAAATCAAACCCCGGGAGGATCTAATCAAAGATTTGGTAACCTTTTGGGATCCTATCCACAACATGTTCCATTTCTCGAATTTCGAGCTCACCCCTACTCTAGAGGAGATGGACGGATATATTGACTTTGGCTAGGACATGAGGAAACAACAACTTATATTCCCAAGGGCTCCCTATGTGCACAAGTTCTTTGATCTTCTGAATATCAGCAAGCAAATGAAGAAGGCCCATGTAAACAAAGGATGTTGTTCTTTCTACTTCTTGTACTTCAGGTTTGGGCACTCAGCTGGGTTTGAAACGCATGCAAAGGGATTAAACAACAAACAATATAAGAGCCTCTGGCAAATTCATCGTCGGTTCGCTTTCATTGTGGCATTTTTGGGAATTATGGTCTTTCCGAATGCAGAAAGGAAAATAGATACTCGTATGGCCAGAATTGCACAAATCCTCACTACGAAGAAAGATCACACACTTGTTCTATTAGTGCTGGCAGACATTTATCCAGCATTAACCTAGTGAAAATCCAGGGCTCAATTCAATGAGGGTTGCAACATTCTTCTTCAAATGTGGTTGATTGAAGAAGTGTTCATGAGTTATGGTTCGGACGAGAACAACTTTATCAAGAATTATGAGGAAAGGGTGGAAGACTACAATTCTCCAGAAGGGTTTGAGGCCTAGGTCTCCCACTTAAGAACTCTAAAGGCAAGTTAGATTGAATGGACCTTAGGATGGCTTCCGGTAACGGAAGTCATATACATGACAACCTCAAAAGGCTACCTAATGATGATGGGTCTAAGGAGTATCCAACCATATGCATCACAAAGGGTTCTAAGACAGCTGAGAAGATATCAAGTGGTACCCGAAGATGCAGATTTGAGTACCTAAGTCATTGAGCTACACCTAGAAGCAACACTACCTGAGGCTTTAGTCCAACATGATTGGAATGGTTGCCAATATCTGAAAAGTGACACCCAGGTAGCGGATCTTGCAAAAGGAGAAGTGGATCCAAATTATGCTGCATGGTTTGAGAGAAGGTTTTGTGCGAATGGTGAGCTAGAGCCCGAGCCTGAGCCCGAGCCTGAAAGGCCCGCATGTTCAGGATTTTGATGATAAAGTCCGGGAAAGGTTGACCTGGGGAGAGAAGGAGAAAAAATATCAAGTCACCATTCACACTTTGGAAGAAAATTGAAAAACTCCGTATTCTATAATGATATACATGCGCAAGAAGCTGAAGGTGAAAGGAGAAGGTTGGCCCAAGAAAATGAAGCTCTTCGGGCCTAAATCCGGAGAATCAAAATAGCATCTGAGAACCTTGTCAGAAGCAGAAAATATGAAAAGCTCATCTACAGCCTTACGTAGAAAGTACGTGACTATGAGTATGATTTGCAAAAGACTGAGACTGATCTAGCAAAAGCCTGAACAAAGTTGGCCAGAAATGCAGAAGAATGGGCAAGTTTTGTTCGACAGTTGAAAGAAAGATATGATAGAGGAGTCATGGGCTGGAAAAAGGAGCTTAATAGCCTTGAGAGTGAAATTACTAAACAAGACAAGAGCTTCAAAGCCGAAAGAGAACACTGCTACACTTTGATGGCACAACTTGAGGAAGACCTACAGCATTTGCAAGAGCAGAATCATACGGCCACCTAGGTTTTGGAGGCCAGATCTCAGCAGATTGGGCGGTTGTTACAAGAGAAGGGCATCATCAGGGAAAGGGTTAGAAGAATCGCCGACTACATTGTGACGAAGTGCAACGAGTGCGAGGACACGACCAGGTCCATGTTCTTCGCCACAGTAATGATCTTTGTTCGCCAGATAATGGATGACCTCTATTGCCTCCAGGAAGACATGGCACGTAGGCCCGCAGCAAGACCAACCGGTGTCCCTAAGGAAGGATTTGAGGCACTTATATGCTCCTGATTGTTTTCTTCTCTTTTTGAGTCTGTATTTGCATTCCTAGAGTCTGTTTTGAGTCTGTTTTAGTTTTTAAGTATGTATGATTGAGTCTTTGTAATAGAGAAAAATTATATGTTTTTGCTTTAATGAAAATTTTAAAAAAAAACAAAAATTGTTTATTTATGTTGCATTTATTCTTTAAACTACGTGATGATCTGAATCAGGCGACGTCGTTATACGTAGGCAATCCCCATCGGATCTAGTCATGGTTTTAAATAACTCGAATAAAAGAGGAAACACGAAAAAGAGAGAAAACAAGAATAGGAGAGAAAACAATGAGAGAGTGCAAAGAAAACAGAGCAAATAATAGAAGTGCCAAAAGAAAAGAAAGACACAAAGGATTGGGAGATAGACCTGTAAGCACATGATTTTTGACCCTCCCCGAGATTTTTCACATTTTTAGCGTGAATATGTGAAATTGGGTCTAATATAGCCATTTTAACTATTTTTACTTTATTTCGTTGCAAAAAGAAAAAATCACAAAAAATACACATATAAATTTTAGTTTATGCATTTCTCATAAACGTGGAAAAAATACAAAAAAATTGTACTTTATTTTGATACTTTATATAAATTCAAAAATTAAAAAATATATATAATTCTATTAATGTTTTGTAGTCGTTTTAAAACAAAAAATATTATTTTATATTTTGTCTTTATTAAAAAAACGAAAATTACAAAAAATGGTTTTATTAATATTTTATAGTCATTTTTACTTTGAAAAAAAATACAAAAAATATTACTTCATATTTTATCTTAATATTTACGAAAATTACAAAAATAGTTTTATTAATATTTTATAGTCATTTTAACTTTGAAAAAATACAAAAATATTACTTTATATTTTATCTTAATATTTACGAAAATTACAAAAATAGTTTTATTAATATTTTGTAGCTATTTTAAATCCTTAAAAATATTTAAAAAGATATAGTTTTGTTAAATACTAGTCTTATTTTTGGTAGTTATTTTGCTTACATAGGACTAGTTAAGCAACGTGTTCCTATTTCTCAGGTCTGGGCAAAAGAATAATATTCGGGTTCAAACTACCCGGCTTTAGGCCTAATTTTCGGACCTAGCCCATAATAAACCGTGTCCAGGACACGTGGGGAACCCCACCACGCGTGGGGGACATATGCCTTGAACCCCACCACGCGTGGGGCTCATTTTTCTGGGCAAAACACTACAAAACACGGACAAAGGCAAAAGCATGAGGGAGGATTTTGGACTTTTGGTCAGAAAAAAGGAAAAAACGGAAAAAACAATTTTGCTCACTGTTCATCTTCTTCTTCACAAAGAAGAAGAAGAGAAAACCCTACCGGACACCACCACCCCGTCCCGGCCAAGCTGACCCCTCTCCGCCTCGCCTGCGTCGACCAAGCACCACCACCAAACGACCACTCCGTCCCGACCAACTCCCCCATCACCACCGTCCGACACCACCAACGAACACACCCAAACGATACTGTAAAAAACCCTCCATTCCCGACTTCCCCCGTCACCTTCCCCAGCTCCGTCTCCGCCTGTTAAACCACCAACTCCACCTGCTCGTTCGCCTAGAAAACCACCTCGTCACCTTCCCCCAGCTTCCCTCCGTCCATAACCACCACCCAAACGAACGCCATAACCACCACCCCCCACGTCCAAACACCGACTGAAACCAGTGGCACCCCCACGCACCCGCCATTGCTCGTCGTCAACCTCAGCTCTAGCCTCACCCAAACTCCTCCGAACGACCACCATCGTCGTTACCATCTCCGCCATCGTCGACCACCACCCCTACTGTCGCACCCAAACACCACGACCACTCCTCCAGTCCGTCGACCTCCATAACCTGCTGCCCAATTCCGACGACCACTGCTGTTCATCGTCCCCATGTCCAGCGACGACTCCGGCCATTAAACACTGCACGTTGATCCCACAGTCGTCGACCAAACAGTCCGTCAGTGAGGTCGAGTTGAAGTCGAGTTCCAGCCCAAAGTCCAAAAGTTGAGTCGAGGTCCGGTTCGTCGAGTTTGTTCCGGGGTTTTCATCATTATTCCTCGTCGAGTGAGGTCCAGCTTGAGTTCCGTCGGAATCGTGTTTGTCGTTCTGAGTTTGTCGAGGTGCAAAGGTTAGTAAACCTCGATGTATTAGATAAATAAACTTTACGTTGAATGTTTGAGATGCAATATAAAAATTGGTATGGAAATTTTCTGCCTATGTTTCATTGTCTGCATTTTGGTTCATTTTCATGTTATGTTATTCTTGTTTATTTGATGTCATTTAATTAAGTTAGGCTAGTTGTTCTATGACACGATTTAGACGTTAATTTGTTCGTGGTCCTTTGCTTAGTTCGTTCGGACAAAATTAACATTAGTACTTGTTGTTACTACTCCCGAAACACTCATTCGCTAAACTCAGTTTATTAATTTTTTGACAAGTTATGGGATTTTAGTTGTAAAGAAGCCGTAAGGTTTAGTATGGTTAAAAGCGTAAAAATGGCCTCCCTTTAAAATATAAAAATAAATAATAAATAATAATAATAAAAAATAAAATGAGACGAGCCTCGCCAAATAAAAGGGACAAATTGCGGGGCCCTCACAAAATATATGTATTAAATACTTAGATTCCGGGATGGGTCGTTTAGCAAATTTCACGGCCCTACCCAAAAATAATAATGCGCTAGTTGCTTTAGGCGCGCCTTTAATAATGTTATCTCCCTAAACTCGGGTGCACATTTATGTGACCCAAATCCAAATCTCAACGGAGTCGAAATATGTCTCTAGTCACGGGCACATTGATTGTGACGTGGCCCGAGATGCATGTCCATGACGTTGCAAATTCCTTTTAAAAATAAGAATGAGATAAGCCTCGCCGAATAAAAACACAAATTGCGGGGCCCTCAGTAAATACTTGTTTAAAATTACTTAGAATTCAGGAGGGTCGTTTAGCGAATTTCACGGCCTCCGCAAAATAATAACGCGATAGTCTCTTTAAGCGCGTGTTTAATTAAATTACTTTCTTAAACTCGGGTGTGCATTTCATGCGACCCAAATCCAAATCCTAAAACATCAAATAAAATATGTTTCGGATTGTGGGTGCATTTCATGTGATACAGTCCAAAGATATGTTTTAAGCGATGTTCACATTCCTAAAAATAATGATAATAAAGCGGTAAAAGATAAAATTTGCACATGGTTCATAATTGTATTAAAAATCAGATAAATAAGCCGAATATAACAGTTGAGCGACCGTGTTAGAACCACGGAACTCGGGAATGCCTAACACCTTCTCCTGGGTTAACAGAATTCCTTATCCGGATTTCTGGTACGCAGACTGTAATATGGAGTCATTCTTTTCCTCGAATCGGGATTAAAATTGGTGACTTGGGACACCCTAAATCTCCCAAGTGGCAACTCTGAAATAAATAAGCAAATCCCGTTTCGATTGTCCTTTAATTGGAAAAAACTCCCTTGTACCCCCTCGGGTGCGGAAAAAGGAGGTGTGACAGCTCTGGCGACTCTGCTGGGGAATATCTATTACCCAGAACCACTTGTTCAGGGTTAAGAATTCGAGCTTAGGATAATTGTTATTATTTGGCTTTAATTATTATCTGATTTTTACATGTTTGAGCCTAATATGCTAAATGCTACTTTTACTGCTTTGATATTACGTGAACTGTATATAAACTGTGCTGAAACCCCTATACTTTCTGAGTCTTCTAAATCATGAAGAAGGGCATACTTCGTATGACTTCTTTTCTGTATAGTGTCAAATCCCAATTTAGAACGAGGTTCGGATAAGTTGCTAAGCCGGTGAAGCTTCTGTATTCCCGGTACGCTGCCCCCCTCGGCTCGAGCTGTCCGCTCGGGTAAGCCAGGTCTAGAACAAACACCCAGGTTCTGAACCTAGTATAACAAAGCCACATGCCGGATCCCTAGTAGGAACATTTATTTGCATCATGTGCATTTGACTTAGGGGAGTCAACACAGGGGTTGGGTCCGTCTAGGACAAGCAACCTGAAAATAATAGACCATCTTATGGCATCCTATGTGCTACATGTTGTATTCAGTCAAGGGGGAATGAGTCATTTGGTCATTTCCAGCATGATGTTATTTTAATCAAAGCATGGGGAACATTTGTGGAATCCAAGAAGCCTTGGAATTCCCTATGTCCCCCACGCTTGCTTTTGGGAAAGCACATGGGGAACATTTGTGGAATCCAAGAAGTCTTGGAATTCCCATATGTCCCCCACGCTTCATATGTTGGAAAAAGCGCATGGGGAACATTTGCGAAATCCAAGATGTCTTGGAAATCCTTATGTTTCCCATGCCACATTTTGAAAATAACAATAAATATAAAAAAATAAAAATACATATAAAAACAAGGCATGAAAATTCAAAAGATTTTGTATGTTGTCATCATTTTTCCACCAATTAGAAAATCGTGAAAAGATGAGGAAATGGCAGTGTAGAGATATAACTACTTATTTTTAGAAAGAAAAAGAAAACAAATGTCCAAGTAGTGTCGAAACTCTGCCGAAATTTTGAGAATATAAAATAAAAAATATATAACTTATTAGTTTGTTTTATTAAAAAAAAGGCATTAATAGAAAATTGTTTGTCTTGCCATAAAAATGAAAAAAAAAGAGTCTTGTTTTTAAAATGTGTTATTTATTTGTTTATGAAAATGACAAAATTAAAATAATCCAAAAATATTTTCTCCATTATTGGCTTCTCTAGGAAGTCTTTCTAATTGTTTTCAAAAAAAATAATATAATATAAAATAAAAAATAAAATAAAAACAAATCCGAAAATAGTTTGATTCTTTTTTCAAAATTGAAAAGAAAATTCAAAAAAAAAAAAACATTTTAGAAGCATTTCTTTTATTAAAGGTAAAATTCCAAAAAATATTTTCTTCTTCTTCTTTAGAATAAAAAAAAAGAGCAAATGAAATTCAAAAATATATCTTAGAAGTGTTTCTTTTAAAAAGAAAATCAATAAAAAAAAAATGCTTCCTTTCTTCTTCTAAAGTAGTTCTTTCGCCCGAACTACGCGGGTTTGATTCTCACTGGATGTGAGATACGTAGGCAACCCTCATCGGGTCCAACCCCACCTTTTGCTAAAAAAGCCAAAAAAAGAAACAAATAATAATAATAATAAAAAAAATATATACATGTCAAATTTTAGTTCTTGTCATAAAGAGATCGGGTGACGCTGTTTTATCAAGACATAGCCGAACGTTCCCGAAAGGGACGCCGGAAGGCTGACTTTGCGTAAACGGCCACCTTTTGGGTCGTGTTTGGGAGTTTGGTCCAGTTGACCCACACAGCCTTAAAAAGCTTCGTCCCCGAGACGTTGAAAGGCCGTGTTTGCAACACAAGGGTTTTACCGTAATTTGAAAAAAAAAACAAAGAGTCAACGGTCAGGTGAATACCGTTCGAATTTTGTCATAATAAGCCGAGCCAGTTTCGGCCGCGTCTTAAACCGTTCTTGCCGAAATAGCCTTAGAGTATCTTTCAGTTGTCGAAAGGTTATTTTTGTAAAAGAATGGACAAGTTTGTAAAGTGCCAGAATAATCCTCCCCGACCTCAAAATTCATATGAATTTGGAAGAGGCCACATTTGCAAAAAATAACCGTTTGGTTGCATTTGTCAAACGGAGAAAGGGAGCTGATCATCTGTTTTTGGAGTTTGTAAATCTTTTAATTAGAATATGTGTGTTGTTTGATTTTTTCAGTTGTAGGTCATCTTCAGACCCTTGAAACCCAGTTTGTTTTAATATAAAAATTGAGAAATTGTTTGTTATTGTTTACCTCTTATAGTCCGAACTACGCAAGGTCTGATTCATGCGGAGTCATGATACGTAGGCAATCTCCATAAGATTCGACCACAACAAAAAGAAAAAAAAAAGAAACGAAAAAGAGAATGAAAAAGAATAAAAAAAAAAGAAAGGAAAAAAAAAGGAAAAGAGAAAAACAAATGGCAAGCTAGGAATGAGGAATGAGTTTTTATTTTATTTTACTCTATTTTCAAAAAAAAGAGAAAAAAGAAAATAAATAAAATAAAATAATAAGCTAGTTAGTTTATAACCCGAACTACGCCGGTTTGATTCTCACCGGATGTGAGATACGTAGGCAACCCTCATCGGGTCCAACTCCCCTTTTCATTTTACCAATAATGATATACCATAAAGCATATATGTACACACATGTATATAAATACATATACTGTTTGTTTTGTTTTCCAAGATTTTTGTTTAGAGTCAAAATAAAGGTTTCTGTTTTCGCCTAAAAGGTCACCTTAATAAATGTGTAGGATGAGCACAGAGCAAAATAAACCATTCTCGGCCCTCAGCGAGGTCCCCCTACAACTCCACATGTGGTGGAATGATTTGGAAGCCAATAGCAAAGAGGTAGTAGGAAGAATATTGGGAGGTTTTGTAAATTTGTTGGGCGTTAGGCCAAGGACAGATATTCTTGAAGCTCTAATACCATTTTGGGACCCAACCCGCAATGTGTTCCGTTTTGTTGACTTTGAACTTTCACCAACACTTGAGGAAGTCGCCGGATATGCGGGATTGAATGAGAGGTTAAGAGGTCAATATTTGCTTTCGCCAAGGCCAGTGTCTCCGCATGCGTTTCTGGATCTACTAAGCATTAGTCGGAAGGTACAACATGACGATTTATCGAGAGGATATTGTGATCTCCATTTCTTGTATCAGCGGTATGGAACCCCGCAGGGTTTCGAGGAACCGAACCTTGGGTTAACTCACGGAGGGAACAGAAACAAATGGGAAGCAAGACGTACTTTGGCTTTTATCATAGCATTCTTGGGAGCCATGGTCTGTCCAAGGAAGGATAAAAAGATAGAGATAGGTCTGGTAGGGATGGCCGACGTGGCAATCAAAAGAACCAATAGTACTGTGGTTCCTTTGATTTTGTCCGAAATCTACCGGGCTCTGACTATATGCCGAGAAGGAGGCAAGTTCTTCCAAGGTTGCAACCTGTTACTTCAGCTATGGATGCAGGAACATCTCCATCACCGAGTAGGATACATGAACCACGGGTTGACCGAGAGGAATTGTATCAGCGGATTCAAGAAGCGCATGACAGGCGCCAGATTTCCTGAAGGTGTCGAAGCATGGTTTACACGGTTAAGGTCAACAACAGCTGACCAAATTGAATGGGCATTCGGTTGGTTGGCTGATACTGAGGTGATCTACATGTCGGCTGAAGAATGTCATGTTCTCTTAATGGGTCTTCGCAGCATCCAGCCATATGCCCCTCATCGGGTATTACGACAATTGGGCAGGTTTCAAGTAGTCCCTACTGATGAAGATCTGAGCAAGCATGCCTTGGAATTAAGCCCGGGAGTCATATTCCCCGAGGGGAAGATTAGAAAACTGTGGCATGAATGTAGATTCTTGGAGCCCAAGACCATGGTGCGAGAACTAGCTAAAGGTGAGGTAGACCCAAAGTACGATGTTTGGTTCGAAAGAAGGTTTCAGATTCGGCAAAGACCTGCTAAAAGGGCACACGTCCAACACTTCACAGATGATTCACAAGAGCAATGGGGATGGTTAAAAAGGGAGGAAGGTTACCGGGTTGAAATCGGGAAGCTAAAGCAACAAGTCGAAAGACTTGTATTTGAGAACAATGTGCAAGCCGCCTCGGAGAAGGCTGAAAGAAACAAGCTAGCCCAAGAAAACCAAATCTTGAAGGCCCGCCTTCACCAAGCCAGTAAGAGTAACGTTGACCGACAGAAGCATCGCTCTGACGAAAGATTGATAGCAAGTTTGAGAAGTCAGGTCATCCAGAGCCAAGAAGAATTAGAACAATCAGAAGCTTGCATAGCAAGGATGAAAGTCAGATGGGCAAGGTACACAATGGCCCGGAAGCAGCGTTTGCAACAGGTCATAAGGGATTATGAGATGAGCGTCGGAATATTGAGGGAGACGAACTCCACTCTACATGATCGGATCGTCAAACAAGCACGAGATGCCCAAGCCGACAGAAGGCGATGTTACGATGCAATGACCAGAATGGAAAGACAAATGGAGATGTTCCAGGATCAGCTTGCCAACAATGCGCAAACACTGGGTTTGAAGAACCGACATATAAGGCATTTGTTCGTAGAAAGGGACAACATTCGAGGAAGGATCGACGAGATTGGGCATTACATCTACATGAGATGCTTGGCATGCGAGCAAATGCCTCGGAAGAACCTCCTTGTTTCCATTATGGGTTGCGTCCACCGAATCATGAATGAGTTGAAAAACCTGCAGAGGGACCTCACACCAAGGGCCGCGGAAAGGCCGAATGATGCCTCGCGGGCCCCTAAGTTGGAAAATTAATCTTTGGTTGAGTCTTGTTTATTTGGCTTTGTTGTTTTTCCATATGTTGTTTTCTTTTCTTTTAGTCAAAACGGGTTAAGAACTGTGGAGTCTGTACTATTGCTATTCCTCGCTTGAAGTAATTTGTAATAGCAAAATTTTGAGAATGAATTTAACGATTTCACAAGAATTTTGTGTTTCTTTACTTTAAGGCAGAACTACGCCTGGTCTGATTCACGCGGGGACGTGATACGTAGGCAATCCCCATAAGATTCGACCGCTTTTAATAAAGAAAGAAAAGAAAATACAAAATAAAATAAAACACAGGGTTTCCCAAAGTACTTTAAAAGGGGACGAATGAGCAAACCGGGATGACGCATGTTGTTTGAAGCAAAGCATGTAGAAACGATTAACTGCCTAGGTGCATTGCATCCTCTATGTGTTATGATCAAATCTGTTAAACTCTAACTCTAACAAAGTTTGTTGTTGTCTGAATCAAACAAAGAAGTTGTTAAGGAACTCTGGCAGCACACTCCTATCAAACCAGATCCAAAGGACCGATAGCAACCAGCATGACTACTTCAGAGAATAGTAATGAGGAAGAGAGGCCGATGAGCCAGTTGCTAAAAGAAGCGATAGAAAAGATTTAAAGGATGGGACTAGAGATGAATGCAATGCAGCTAGCCATAGCCAAAACACAAAAGAGCCCTGAAACACTGGGGCACATGCCGGAATACCCTCACTCTGGCCCTTCCACAAGCCGCCCAAATCCCCTTTATCATCAAGAAAGAAGCCCTCATGATTCCCAAGCTCCACCACCCCATCAACCTCTCCCAACACCCAATATTCCCATTTTTGTGGGACCAACATCAGCCCCTTTGCAAAGAACGACCAGTGAGCCATTGTTTCAGGCTCACGATACACAATACTACCCCCCCCCCCCCGAGCCTACGTTTTATGCCCCCGAACCACAGGCTTACAATCCACATTTGGAAGTGCCGGCAGAGATTGAGAAGCCGGCTAAGGCCCCTGAACAGGATGAAGTATTGAGAAAGTTCAAAAGCCTGGAGCAGTCCTTCAGGAACTTGCACGGGCTGGGCAATCAAGTCAGCATAGCATACAAAGATCTGTGCCCTTTCCCAGACGTCCAACTCCCGGCTGGGTTCAAGATGCCTAAGTTTGATTTATATGAAGGGCACGGTGATCCCATGGCACATTTTCGGGGATTCTGTAGCAAAATGAGGGGGGCAGGCGGCAAGGATGAGCTGCTGATAGCTTATTTCGGCCAAAGTTTGAGCGGATCTGCACTAGAATGGTATACCAGGCAGGATTCCAGCAGGTGGTACACGTGAGATGATCTGGCGCAGGCTTTTGCAGGTCATTTCCAGTACAATCTCGAGATAGTCCCTGACCGTCTCACACTATTGAGAACTGGGAAGAAACCCGGGGAAAGTTTTCGCGAGTTCGGGTTCCGCTGGAGAGAGCAAGCAGCTAGAGTCGATCCTCCCATGAGAGAGGGAGAGATGGAGGACTATTTCTTGCAGACACTGGATCCAACCTATTTTGGTCACTTGGTGACAACAATTGGAAAATCTTTCAACGAGGTGGTCAAGATAGGGGTCATGATAGAAGAGGGTCTGAGGTCTGACAAAATCTTGAACTATTCGGCACTCAAAGCCACAACCCAGGCTATTCAAAGCGGCACGGGAGGTGCGCTGAGAAGAAAGAAAGAAGAGGTTGCCACGATCGAGGCAGGCAGTTGGTCCAGGGCTGGCAGGCCGCACTACAACCAACCCAGACCTCACAGGTCAAACTACCCATACAACCCACCACAAAATTTCTATCCGCCTCGAGAACCACATTGTTCCGTACACCAGGCCCAAGCATACACTCAGCCTCCGGTTCGCCCACAATGGCGCGCGCCGGCTCCCCAGAACATATATGCACCACCACAAAACACCTATCCCCACCGAGGGCATATAGAAACCCTTCAGGGGCAGGCTTCCGGGGAAATCCAGATGCTAGGAATGACAGGTTGCGGAAGCAGAGAACTTTCACGGAGTTGGGAGAAACCTACACCGCTTTGTTCCACAAGCTGAGGCAATTGGGTTTGGTTAGTCCTGTCCAGACTCGAGAACCAAATCCCCCACCTCAGAACTTGGATCGATCAATCAGTTGTGAATACTGTTCAGGGATGCTCGGGCATGATACCGAGAAGTGCTGGAAATTAAGGCATGCCATACAGGATCTTATCGACACCAATAAGATCGAGGTCCAGACACCAGAAGCTCCTAACATCAACCAAAACCCACTGCCAGCGCACCACGAAACTCACATGATTGAGTTGGTGTGTGAGGGAGGAGAATTGAGAAAACCCTCACAAATAGTGATGATGATCCAAGCCGCCCCGAAAGAAGTCTCAACCAGTGGAGGAACGAGTGTAAAGTCGCAGGGAGAAGGCGTCAAGCCGGTAGTGATATTGGGAAAGAGCCCGTCCGCCATAACAAGCAAACCCGAGCCAAGCAAGTTGGTAATACCAGGGATCCCGCCCACACCGGCGGTCGTGTTGAAAGGGGTATGTAGAGAACGGGTGACAATAAAGCCTGTGGTCCAGCTGCCGATGATTGACGGTAGGGCTGTGCCTTGGAAATATGAAAAGGCGGTGGTGATGTACAAAGGAAAACAGGTGGAAGAAGTCAGTTGTGAAGCGCAAGGGCTGACTCGATCCGGTTGATGTTTTGCTCCGGCGGAGCTAAGAAGAACCAACCCAGTTGCAACCAAGAAACCTGTGTTCGAAGAAGAGGCTGAAGAGTTCCTGAGGAAGATGAAAGTACAGGACTATTCTGTGGTCGAACAGCTGAGAAAAACACCGGCCCAGATCTCACTGTTGTCGTTACTGATCCATTCTGAGGAGCATCGTCGGGCCCTGCTGAAGATATTGAACGAAGCTCATGTGCCCAGTGAGATTTCTGTAAACCACCTGGAAACCATTGCCAGCAAGATTTTCGAGGTAAACAGGGTAACATTCTCAGATGATGACCTGCCGGTGGAAGGTACGGAGCACAATAAAGCTCTATACCTAGCCGTCAAATGTGAAGACTCGGTGGTAACTCGAGTATTGGTGGATAACGGCTCAAGTGCCAATATTTGTCCATTATCCACTCTGGACCAGTTAAAGATCGACCGCGGAAGAATTCGCAAGAATAACATCTGTGTCCGAGGGTTTGACGGAAACGGAACAGCCACTGTAGGGGATGTTGTACTTGAACTGACCATTGGTCCAGTCCTGTTTACCATGGAATTCCAGGTGTTAGATGCCACAGTTTCTTATAACCTGCTGTTAGGACGACCCTGGATTCATGCAGCCAAAGCGGTGCCTTCCACCCTACATCAGATGGTGAAGTTCGAGTGGGAAAGACAAGAGGTCGTGTTACACGGCGAGGATACAACGTGCACCATGGGCGGAACCATTGTACCTTTCATAGAGACCGCTGATGACAAAGGTCCTTGGGTCTACCAGATTTTCAATACAGTGTCGGCCAACAAAATTTCTGAAGGAGAAATCATCCCGCACCCTAGGGTAGCTGCCGCAACAGTCATGATGGTCTCAGAAATGCTGGGTAATGGATTCGTGCCGGGAAAAGGCCTGGGAGTCGAGCTTCAAGGGATTGTCCAACCTGTCTCCCTTCCTAAAAATCTGGAAACTTTCGGATTGGGGTTCAAACCAACTGCAGCAGACAGGAAGCAAGCGCGAAAAATGAAGAAGAGGTTCTGGTTTCTGCCTAAACCAGTGCCACGCCTCTCAAGGTCTTTTGTCAAAGCAAGTGCCAAGGGGCCACCGGTCCCAAAGATTCTAGGACCTTGGAGTGGTATAAATGAAGACCTGAATCAGAGTTTTGAGAAGCTATTCGCGGATGTCAGTATGGTGGAAGCTGGAGAGGGTTCCAGCAGAGCAGAGATACAGTTTATGGGGCCTGAGGCCAAGACCAACAATTGGACAGTTACTCCTCTTCCTGTCCGAGGGAGTCTTGGTAGTAGGCTTTGATTTATGTTTTGTATGTTTTGTTTTGTCCGGATTATTCAAGGGTGTAATCCAAATTTTACTTTCATTTTGTAAAAGTGTGAACCCTTTTATCCCGCAAGTTTAATGAAGTTCTTTTCTTTTGTCCCATTTTAATTTTGTTTTGTTCTTTTTCTTTCTGAACAGTTCTCTTTTTACTGGTTCTAATGACATGGCATGCACAGCGGATCTTCGACCTAGTCTAATAAATCAATCTGAAACCGACTCAATGATGCAAGAGGTCGTTTGTGACGATGAATCTGAATGTGACGAAGGGGAAGCCTTCGAAGAGATAAACCGAGAACTGTGCCAATTTGAAGAGAAACCCAAGCCTAACCTAAATGACACCGAGGCTGTGAATCTAGGAGACGCTGATAACGTCCAAGAGACCAAAATTAGTATCCACATTGAGCCGAATGTCAGAGAAGAATTGATCAAAACCCTCATGGAATTCAAAGATGTTTTTGCATGGTCATATGAAGATATGCCTGGATTAAGCACCAATTTAGTGGTTCACAAATTGCCCACTGACCCGGCATACCCTCCGGTCAAGCAAAAACTAAGGAAATTTAAAATAGAAATGAGTGTAAAAATCAAAGAAGAGGTGATTAAGTAGTTGCAGGCAAAGGTCATTCGGGTCACTCGATATCCCGAGTGGTTGGCCAATGTGGTACCAGTCCCAAAGAAGGATGGAAAAATCAGGGTGTGCGTCGACTATCGCAACCTCAACAAAGCAAGTCCCAAGGACAATTTTCCGTTACCCAACATTCATATCCTGATCGATAATTGCGCTGGGCGCGAGATCGGATCCTTTGTGGATTGCTATGCGGGTTATCATCAGATCCTAATGGACGAAGAGGATGCTGAGAAGACAGCGTTTATTACGCCATGGGGAACCTACTGCTATCGGGTAATGCCGTTCGGGTTAAAGAACGCCGGGGCAACGTACATGCGAGCAATGACTGCTGTGTTTCATGACATGATACACAAGGAAATCGAGGTGTACGTCGATGATGTGATCATCAAATCTTGGCGTCAGGAGGACCATGTAGCAGACCTAAGGAGATTTTTCCAAAGACTCCGGAGGTATGATATCAAGCTTAACCCGGCCAAATGCGCATTCGGGGTTCCATCAGGAAAGTTGCTAGGATTCATCGTCAGTCGACGGGGGATTGAGTTAGACCCATCCAAAATTGAATCCATCCGAGATTTGCCACCGCCAAGGAACAAAACAGAGGTAATGAGTTTGCTGGGTAGACTCAATTACATCAGCAGGTTCATCGCTCAACTCACAGCAACTTGTGAGCCCATATTTCGGCTGCTGAGAAAGGATGCTGCAGTAGGTTGGACGGCAGAGTGTCAGGAGGCTTTCGACCAAATCAAAGGGTATCTGTCTAATCCACTCGTATTGGTCCCGCCTAAGCCCGGGAAGCCCCTAATTCTTTACCTGACGGTCTTGGAAAATTCATTTGGTTGGGTATTGGGGCAACATGATGACACAGGAAGGAAGGAGCAAGCCATCTACTATCTTAGCAAGAAATTCACAGTGCATGAGGTCAAGTACACTCAACTCGAGAAAACATGTTGTGCCTTAACTTGGGTAGCTCAGAAGTTGAAGCACTACCTGTCTTCGTATACAACTTATCTCATATCCCGTTTGGACCCATTGAAGTATATCTTTCAGAAACCTATGCCCACGGGAAGGTTGGCAAAATGGCAAATCCTGCTCACAGAGTTTGATATCATCTATGTGACGAGGACGGCCATGAAAGCCCAGACGCTGGCAGACCATTTGGCAGAGAATCCCGTTGATGAAAAATACGAGCCGTTAAGAACGTATTTTCCTGACGAAGAGGTGATGCATACAAGTGAGTTGGAATTACCTGAGGAACCAGGTTGGAAGCTTTTCTTCGATGGAGCTGCAAACGCGAAAGGGGTAGGAATAGGAGCGGTACTCATTTTTGAAACAGGACGGCATTATCCTGTTACAGCTCAACTACGCTTCTATTGCACCAACAATATGGCCGAGTATGAGGCTTGCATTCTGGGTCTGCGCTTGGCAGCTGATATGGATGTCCAAGACGTCTTGGTCTTGGGAGACTCGGACCTCTTGGTACATCAAATTCAGGGTGAATGGGAAACACGAGATCTAAAGCTCATACCATACCGACAATGCTTGCATGATCTGAGCAAACAATTTCGATCGGTGAAGTTCAAACACATCCCGAGAGTTCACAATGAGGTTGCAGATGCCTTGGCCACCTTAGCATCAATGCTGCACCACCCTGACAAAATGTATGTTGATCCTCTACACATCCAGGTCCGTGATCAGCACGCCTAGTGCAATGCCATAGAAGAAGAAGCAGATGGAGAACCCTGGTTTCATGATATCAAGGAGTACCTCAGAATGGGGATATATCCAGAATATGCCTCTAGAGACCAAAAAAGAGCCCTTCGGCGTTTGTCGAACGGTTTCTTCCTCAGTGGAGGAATATTGTACAAAAGAACCCCAGATTTGGGATTGTTGAGATGCATAGATGCCAGTCAAGCAACGACGGTTATGGCAGAGGTACATGCTGGAGTTTGTGGGCCACACATGAGCGGATATGTATTGGCAAGAAAGATCCTTCGAACAGGGTGTTATTGGCTCACCATGGAACACGACTGTATCACTTTTGTGAGGAAATGCCATCAGTGCCAGATACATGGAGATTTGATTCATTCTCCGCCAACAGAGTTACATACGATGTCAGCACCCTGGCCGTTTGTGGCATGGGGCATGGATGTCATTGGGCCCATCGAGCCGGCAGCATCCAACGGTCATAGGTTCATCCTAGTGACCATTGATTACTTCACCAAATGGGTTGAGGCTAAAACCTTCAAATCAGTAACCAAGAAGGCAGTGGTGGACTTTGTTCACTCCCATATCATCTGCAGATTTGGGATCCCAAAAGTGATCATCACGGATAACGGTGCGAATCTTAATAGCAGCTTGATGAGAGAGGTATGCCAACAATTCAAGATTACACACCGCAATTCCACCCCATATCGTCCCAAGGCGAATGGAGCAGTCGAAGCAGCCAATAAGAATATCAAGAAGATACTGCGAAAAATGGTGGAAGGGTCCAGACAATGGCACGAGAGATTACCCTTTGCTTTGTTGGGTTACCGCACTACCGTCCGAACTTCTATAGGCACAACTCCTTATTTGTTGGTGTATGGAACTGAGGCCGTAATACCAGCGGAGGTCGAAATTCCGTCCCTCCGAATTGTCGCTGAAGCCGGGATTAATGATGATGAATGGGTCAAATCTCGATTGGAACAGTTGAGCCTGATAGATGAGAAAAGGTTGGCAGCAGTGTGTCATGGCCAGCTGTACCAGAAGAGAATGGCCAGAACATATAATAAGAAGGTGCGCCCCAGGAAGTTTGAAGTAGGGTAGCAGGTATTGAAGAAGATCCTCCCACATCAGGTCGAGGCAAAAGGCAAATTCGCCCCAAATTGGCAAGGGCCTTATATCGTGACCAGAGTATTGACCAACGGTGCTTTGTGTTTGACAGATGTCGAGGGGAGATGTGTCGACATGGCTATCAATTCAGATGCAGTCAAGAGATATTATGCGTAATTTCTTTAATTATGGCAATTTTTGGTTCATTTGTGTGTATTTGGGCATTTATTGGATAATGAAATGACGGAGGCAATTCTTTCTTCTATCCAAACACTTTTAACCCTTGCTTCCCCCTTTGAGCCTTAAGTAATTCTTTCATACCCCTCTTTTGGAATCACTAATGGAAAAGACATGAAAAAAAGAGAAAAAGAAAAGAGAAAGGAAAAGAAAAAAAAAGAAGAAGATAAAATCATAAGAAATACAAAACCGTGGGAACTACGTTTGACCTGATTCCTCAAAGAGGATACGTAGGCGCCTCACGGCTCGGTCATAGTATGCATCATAGCGAATATAGGATGCATAATGTACATAGTGTGCATAATAGGCACAGTGTGCGTAACGCACATAGCGCAACATAAGTGTAAAAAATAAATTCCCCAAGCAAGAAAACTGGGGCAGAGGTTATGTTTTAAGTTCCAACAAAGGTTTGATTCCAAAAGTTGTAGCACATCACCCATCAAATTATTTTCATTTTTATAGCCTTTCTTTAACCCCACACCAAAACCAACATCAACGTCCAAAAGACCTCCCGATCACTGTTCAAGAGATGCCAAGTCCGGCAAATAAGGCCGAGAATGATACACCGATCCCCAGCAAAGAAGAGGATCGTAAGACTGGGAATGAATTGATGGTCAAGGGAATCTCCAGAAAAGAGGGTCGTATCTACAACACCTCGATTCCCCGAAAGAAATAAAATGAGAGAGTCTTATCGGTGAAAACCTTCGCAGGCACCGAGAGGCGATGTAAGATGAGGGACATGAAATGAGAGAGTCTTATTGGTGAAAACCTTCACATGCACCATAAGGCGCCGGGAGATGAGAGAAAAGAGAGAGTCTCATTAGTGAAAACCCCTCGAAGGGCACTATGAGGCGACAAGACAGATCAACAAAAGCTACAACATTCGAAATGGACACTCCTTTATCAGCCCCAGCAAATCAAACCATCGGGCAAATCGATTGATACAAATAGACTGGGTCAGGAATCGGTGGTGCACGTCATGATCACGGGGACCAGTCATGTCCTCCAGATAAGTTCTTTTGAGTTTCTTCTCCCACGAAAATATTGGTTCAGAAAGATTTTCTCCTTTTTCTATCTTTTATTTCTTTTCCTAAAGTGTGTCTTGAAAGGATTTTTCAAAGATTACTACCAGAAACCGGAGGGGAATTCATCCAATGCAGGATAATACAAACAGTCTTAAAGGCCGATCCCAGGCAATGCAGTGATCGTGCCCGACAATTTTGGAGGAAGTAAGCTCATAAAGGGAGTGGTTTCGGGAATTAAAAACAGACTCCCACAGCATGTGCTTAAAGATGGCAGCAAGATGCAACGCCAGGGAAGTCACCAAAACCGGGGCAGAAAATTTTCTACCGATTGTCAAAATTTTCTCGGAAGAACGGGGAAACAACTTCAAATACATTTAAGTTCTTGGTCTCCCACCAGTATAATGCGAGAATACTTTTAAGTTCTAGGTCGCCCACCAGTATAATGCGGGAATACATTTAAGTTCTAGGTCGCCCACCAGTAAAATGCGGGAATACATTTAAGTTCTAGGTCGCCCACCAGTAAAATGCGGGAATACTTTTAAGTTCTAGGTCGCCCACCAGTATAATGCGGGAATACATTTAAGTTCTAGGTCGCCCACCAGTAAAATGCGGGAATACATTTAAGTTCTAGGTCGCCCACCAGTAAAATGCGGGAATACATTTAAGTTCTAGGTCGCCCACCAGTAAAATGCGGGAATACATTTAAGTTCTAGGTCGCCCACCAGTAAAATGCGGGAATACATTTAAGTTCTAGGTCGCCCACCAGTAAAATGCGGGAATACATTTAAGTTCTAGGTCGCCCACCAGTAAAATGCGGGAATACATTTAAGTTCTAGGTCGCCCACCAGTAAAATGCGGGAATACATTTAAGTTCTAGGTCGCCCACCAGTAAAATGCGGGAATACATTTAAGTTCTAGGTCGCCCACCAGTAAAATGCGGGAATACATTTAAGTTCTAGGTCGCCCACCAGTAAAATGCGGGAATACATTTAAGTTCTAGGTCGCCCACCAGTAAAATGCGGGAATACATTTAAGTTCTAGGTCGCCCACCAGTAAAATGCGGGAATATATTTAAGTTCTAGGTCGCCCACCAGTAAAATGCGGGAATGCATTTAAGTTCTAGGTCGCCCACCAGTAAAATGCGGGAATACATTTAAGTTCTAGGTCGCCCACCAGTAAAATGCGGGAATACATTTAAGTTCTAGGTCGCCCACCAGTATAATGCGGGAATACATTTTGTCTGTTCATTCCATATTCTAGGTCGCCCACAAGTATAAATGCAGGCATGTCATTACCAATAGGAGACGCACTTGGAAATCAGGCGTCCACCTGGAGAACAAGGACAAAGAAAAATAGAAATCAGGCGTCCACCTGGAGAACAAGGACAAAGAAAAATAGAAATCAGGCGTCCACCTGGAGAACAAGGACAAAGAAAGAAGAAATCAGGCGTCCACCTGGAGAACAAGGACAAAGAAAAATAGAAATCAGGCGTCCACCTGGAGAACAAGGACAAAGAAAAATAGAAATCAGGCGTCCACCTGGAGAACAAGGACAAAGAAAAATAGAAATCAGGCATCCACCTGGAGAACAAGGACAAAGAAAAGAAGTAATCAGGCGTCCACCTGGAGAATAAGGACAAAGGAAGGAAGAAATAAGGCGTCCACCTGGAGAACAAGGACAAAGAAATCAGGCACCCACCTGGAGAATAAGGGAATACAATTGAAGTATTGAGGTCAAAAGCCCGCTCATATGAGAAAGGAGCACACTTAGAATCAATGAAGCAGAGGAATACAACAGGAATCTCCAGCAGGAAGCAATAAAATCCACAGCATTCACAAGAGGCTTGTCAAGAAAAGACAACAAGAAAACAAGAGGGGAAAAGAACCCAAGGTACGGAAGTAGAGAACAGATGTGGTCCGCTCAAAGAACTAGCACCTACAACTAGCTGTATCAAGGTTCAAACCTGAAGTCTGTATGAAGCACCGTTCAAGACTCAAGACCAAGTTTCAGAAGACTTACAGATAGGAATCCCTGTAACTAGTAGCTGATAGGCTTAGTTAGTCTTTTTTTCAGTCTTCGTTTTTGTTGTAACGACAGGACCGCGGACCGGAACCTCAACGGAACGGCACCTCGATCGGCTCTTCACCTCGGTACACTTCACTATCTCTCTCATTTCGAACTACACGTGGCCTGATTCCTGTATAACCAAGGATATGTAGGCAGCTCAGATACCAGGGCTCGGTCACATTCCCTCCCTTTCCTTAAGTGTAGTCCGTCCAAGTAATGGTCGGGTCAAAAACACGTCTAGTCGTTCTTTGTCGGAAAACTCTTCGTGTTTCCAGTAAAAGAGGGGCAGCTGTAAGCACGTGATTTTTGACCCTCCCCGAGATTTTTCACATTTTTAGCGTGAATATGTGAAATTGGGTCTAATATAGCCATTTTAACTATTTTTACTTTATTTCGTTGCAAAAAGAAAAAATCACAAAAAATACACATATAAATTTTAGTTTATGCATTTCTCATAAACGTGGAAAAAATACAAAAAAATTGTACTTTATTTTGGTACTTTATATAAATTCAAAAATTAAAAAATATATATAATTCTATTAATGTTTTGTAGTCGTTTTAATACAAAAAATATTATTTTATATTTTGTCTTTATTAAAAAAACAAAAATTCCAAAAAATGGTATTATTAATATTTTATAGTCATTTTTACTTTGAAAAAAAATACAAAAAATATTACTTCATATTTTATCTTAATATTTACGAAAATTACAAAAATAGTTTTATTAATATTTTATAGTCATTTTAACTTTGAAAAAATACAAAAATATTACTTCATATTTTATCTTAATATTTACGAAAATTACAAAAATAGTTTTATTAATATTTTGTAGCTATTTTAAATCCTTAAAAATATTTAAAAAGATATAGTTTTGTTAAATACTAGTCTTATTTTTGGTAGTTATTTTGCTTACATAGGACTAGTTAAGCAACGTGTTCCTATTTCTCAGGTCTGGGCAAAAGAATAATATTCGGGTTCAAACTACCCGGCTTTAGGCCTAATTTTCGGACCTAGCCCATAATAAACCGTGTCCAGGACACGTGGGGAACCCCACCACGCGTGGGGGACATATGCCTTGAACCCCACCATGCGTGGGGCTTATTTTTCTGGGCAAAACACTACAAAACACGGACAAAGGCAAAAGCATGAGGGAGGATTTTGGACTTTTGGTCAGAAAAAAGGAAAAAACGGAAAAAAAAATTTTGCTCACTGTTCATCTTCTTCTTCACAAAGAAGAAGAAGAGAAAACCCTACCGGACACCACCACCTCGTCCCGGCCAAGCTGACCCCTCTCCGCCTCGCCTGCGTCGACCAAGCACCACCACCAAACGACCACTCCGTCCCGACCAACTCCCCCATCACCACCGTCCGACACCACCAACGAACACACCCAAACGATACTGTAAAAAACCCTCCATTCACGACTTCCCCCGTCACCTTCCCCAGCTCCGTCTCCGCCTGTTAAACCACCAACTCCACCTACTCATTCGCCTAGAAAACCACCTCGTCACCTTCCCCCAGCTTCCTTCCGTCCATAACCACCACCCAAACGAACGCCATAACCACCACCCCCCACGTCCAAACACCGACTGAAACCAGTGGCACCCCCACGCACCCGCCATTGCTCGTCGTCAACCTCAGCTCTAGCCTCACCCAAACTCCTACGAACGACCACCATCGTCGTTACCATCTCCGCCATCTTCGACCACCACCCCTACTGTCGCACCCAAACACCACGACCACTCCTCCAGTCCGTCGACCTCCATAACCTGCTGCCCAGTTCCGACGACCACTGCTGTTCGTCGTCCCCATGTCCAGCGACGCCTCCGGCCATTAAACACTGCCCGTTGATCCCACAGTCGTCGACCAAACAGTCCGTCAGTGAGGTCGAGTTGAAGTCGAGTTCCAACCCAAAGTCCAAAAGTCCAGTCGAGGTCCGGTTCGTCGAGTTTGTTCCGGGGTTTTCATCATTATTCCTCGTCGAGTGAGGTCCGGCTTGAGTTCCGTCGGAATCGTGTTTGTCGTTCTGAGTTTGTCGAGGTGCAAAGGTCAGTAAACCTCGATGTATTAGATAAATAAACTTTACGTTGAATGTTTGAGATGCAATATAAAAATTGGTATGGAAATTTTCTGCCTATGTTTCATTGTCTGCATTTTGGTTCATTTTCATGTTATGTTATTCTTGTTTATTTGATGTCATTTAATTAAGTTAGGCTAGTTGTTCTATGACACGAGTTAGACGTTAATTTGTTCGTGGTCCTTTGCTTAGTTCGTTCGGACAAAATTAACATTAGTACTTGTTGTTACTACTCCCGAAACACTCATTCGCTAAACTCAGTTTATTAAATTTTTGACAAGTTATGGGATTTTAGTTGTAAAGAAGCCGTAAGGTTTAGTATGGTTAAAAGCGTAAAAATGGCCTCCCTTTAAAATATATAAAAAATAATAATAATAAAAAATAAAATGAGACGAGCCTCGCCAAATAAAAGGGACAAATTGCGGGGCCCTCACAAAATATATGTATTAAATACTTAGATTCCGGGATGGGTCGTTTAGCAAATTTCACGGCCCTACCCAAAAATAATAATGCGCTAGTTGCTTTAGGCGCGCCTTTAATAATGTTATCTCCCTAAACTCGGGTGCACATTTATGTGACCCAAATCCAAATCTCAACGGAGTCGAAATATGTCTCTAGTCACGGGCACATTGATTGTGACGTGGCCCGAGATGCATGTCCATGACGTTGCAAATTCCTTTTAAAAATAAGAATGAGATGAGCCTCGCCGAATAAAAACACAAATTACGGGGCCCTCAGTAAATACTTGTTTAAAATTACTTAGAATTCAGGAGGGTCGTTAAGCGAATTTCACGGCCTCCGCAAAATAATAACGCGATAGTCTCTTTAAGCGCGTGTTTAATTAAATTACTTTCTTAAACTCGGGTGTGCATTTCATGCGACCCAAATCCAAATCCTAAAACATCAAATAAAATATGTTTTGGATTGTGGGTGCATTTCATGTGACACAGTCCAAAGATATGTTTTAAGCGATGTTCACATTCCTAAAAATAATGATAATAAAGCGGTAAAAGATAAAATTTGCACATGGTTCATAATTGTATTAAAAATCAGATAAATAAGCCGAATATAACAGTTGAGCGACCGTGTTAGAACCACGGAACTCGGGAATGCCTAACACCTTCTCCTGGGTTAACAGAATTCCTTATCCGGATTTCTGGTACGCAGACTGTAATATGGAGTCATTCTTTTCCTCGATTCGGGATTAAAATTGGTGACTTGGGACACCCTAAATCTCCCAAGTGGCGACTCTGAAATAAATAAGCAAATCCCGTTTCGATTGTCCTTTAATTGGAAAAAACTCCCTTGTATCCCCTCGGGTGCGGAAAAAGGAGGTGTGACAAGACCAAAGCTGGGATGAGACACGCAACCGTTGCAAAACATGTAGAAACACATTTAACTGTTTAGGAGTATTACATTACCCAACGTGCAATACCCTATGTGTTAAATGCCTCAAACTAACTAGTTTGTTGTGTCTGCTATTGAGATTAGGTTGTGTTCTTTAAGGTGGTCGGTTTTGTGGTAACCTGGCTTTGCACCCGCACTTTACAAGGTCCAAAGGAAGTGTCGAAATGATGTCAGAAATTCAGCTTCCAACAATTACCCACTCAGATGATAGCCCGTTGTCATTGATCCCGACGTTAGAATCAGCAGCTGCTGAAGAGAACAGGGCATTGCGCCTCCATATGTTGGAAATGTGGGACGCTTGGTCTAACGGCAAGGAGCTGCCTAGCGCAATACCTGATTTTCCCGAGATGATTCCCAGGACAAGTGGAACCTCCAATGTCCCTATTCCTGTACCCGAACACCCCACTTGGATACCCCATCATGTCAGCCCACTTTGCCGGAACGCCTACTGAGGTTCGCCTAGAGGCACTGATATTGGGAGTGTCTTCCAACATATTCACTCCACCACCAACCTCGGCTACAACACAACCAACCTTGCCCAGGCCAAGCTTTGATCCATCATCCTCTACTTTCCAAGTACCACCTTTTCCATCAGACACAACCTATTTCACCACCAATTTTTACCCGCAACAACATCGGTATGAGTTTACTGAAGGACAAGAGAAAGCTACATAGAGTCCCGAGCAAGAGGAAATCACTCAGAAAATGAGAAGCATGGATAAAAGCCTCAAGAATATACAAGGTTTAAGTGGCCAGAAGAGCGTATCCTACGCTGATTTATGTATGTTCCCGCATGTTCATCTGCCCATTGGTTTTAATACTCCCAAGTTCAAAAAGTATTACAGACACGGGGACCCCATAGCCCATCTCAAGAGGAATTGCAATCAATTAAGAGGGGCAGGCGGAAGAGAAGAACTCCTAATGGCTTATTTCGGAGAGAGTCTAGTCGGCATTGCATCAGAGTGGTATATGGATAAAGACATATCTCACTGGCACATATGGGATGATTTAGCTTGAGATTTTGTCAGGCAATTTCAGTACAATATAAACATAGCTCCAGACAAAAATTCCCTATCTAATCTTAAAAATAAGTATTCGGAGAGCTTCCGAGAATATGCTGTCAAGTGGCGTGAACAAGCTGCTAGGGTGAAACCCCCAATAGATGAGACCGAGATGGTCAGTGTCTTCCTACAAGCCCAAGAGGCTGAATACTTCCAAAACATGATGTCAGTTATGGGCAAGCCACTTGCTGAAGTCATAAAGATTGGGGAAATAGTAGAGAATGGTTTGAAAATGGGGCGCATCCTGAGCCAGTTGGCTATACGAGCTACTTCTCAAGCAATCCAGAGCGGGTCAGGGGCGCAGCAAACCGAAAAAAAAAAAAGTGGCAATGGCATTTTCAAGTCTGAGAAATCCCTGTCAGCCCCGAGGTTACTTCCCTCCAAACACCCCGCAACATTATTATCCTCACCAGGATGCAGCTTATGCTATGACTCCTCAGCCAAATACGGTGATGAATTCTTAGCCATACGCTCGACCACAACAACAGTTCAACCAAACCGAGCTCCACCTCCTAGAAACAACCCTCCTCACCAAGCTCCATATAATCCCCGTCCCCCACAAACTAATTTTCCGTATAATTCCTGTGCCTGTGAGCCACCTAGAAGAACAAATTTCACACCCATTGGTGAGTTGTATTCCAGCCTCTTCCCAAAGTTAGTCCAAATGTGTCTGTTGCAGCTCGTACCTTCAAACAGGCAAAATCCAGAGTCGCCCTCTTACCAACATGGTACCCGATGTGCTTATCATTTAGGGGCAGAATGGCACAGCACTGAGGATTGTTGGACCATAAAAAGGGTGGTTGAATATCTGATAGAACAAAAACGGGTAGTGCTAAGGGATGAAGAGGTCCCCCAATGTAACCAACTACCTATTACCAGCTCACAACAACATGCCGGTTATTGGGATGATCTGTGAAGACAAAGAGTTTGACCCGACTTTGAAAGCTATCATTGCTATTGCCAATGTTGAAAATAAGCCCAAAACAGTAGCAAAGCAAGCTATGGATGAGAAGAAAAACAATCTGATTCCTCAAAACGTAGAAAAGGTTGTGGAAACCAAGACCGGCGCAGTACCTCCTAAAGATGCCATTCTATATATTCCCAGGGCACCCAAGAAAGAACAATTTGTGTTGAGTCTCCCCAAAAGGTTTGAGAAAAACAAGGTCACATTGACGGTACCAAAAATGTATGTACCAATGGGGATTTATGTGGTGTGGGGGCCGATAATTTCACCCAGGCTGACTGAGCTCATGGTTATCAGCCGCACACCACAGAAGTCCACGAAGGATCCCACTACCATCCCCTAAAACTACAACAAAGCAGTAGTGACATACAAGGGAAAATAAATCATGGGGGAAGTGAATGAAACAAACCCGTCTGGGAAGTACATCAATCTGGAAGAAGTGAACAATGCCAAACAGAAGTGTTTTCCGCTTAAAAAGTCAGTCAATGATGAAGAGGCCGAGGACTTCCGAAAAATGAAAACCTCGGACTATGATGTAATTGACCAACTCCGGAAGTCTCCCTCCTAGGTCACACTATTGTCTGTACTGATAAGTTCGAATGAGCATTAGAAAGTGTTGATAAAGACCCTCAATGAAGCATATGTTCTAATGGAAACCACTGTTGAGCAACTGGAAAGAATGGCAGAACGATTTTTTGATGTCAACTAGATCTTATTCACCCGAAATGACTTTCCTCCAGAAGGGGCTGCCCACAACAAAGCTCTCCATTTGACTGTCAAGTGTGAAGGATACTATGTGAAAAGAGTCATGTTGGATGGTGGATCTGGGGTTGACATCTGCCCTCTCTTAACTTTGCAAAGAATGGAAATTGGGACTGGGAGAATCTGGCCCAACAATGTTTATGTGCGTGCATTTGATGGCATCAAAAGGGACACGATAGGGGAGATTTATTTGATCCGAACCATTGGCCCTGTGGATTATAAAGTGACATTTTAGGTCTTGGACATGGACACCTCCTACAATTTTCTCCTAGGAAGGCCTTGGATCCATGCGACAGGGGCCATACCTTCTACTCTACACCAAATGGTTAAGTTTGAACACGAAGATTAGGAAATTGTGGTCCATGGAGAAGAAGTGCAATCAATTTATAAGGACCCGTCAGTCCATGTCTGGAGGCTAAAGAAGGTAGCGAGCACATAGTCTACCAAGCTTTTGAGATTGTGGTTGCAGAACAATGTGAGGAAGGAACCCAGTGTCCTCAACCCTTTCTGTCCAATGCATCAATTATGGTTGCCAGTGAGATGATCAGGCATGGCTACAAGCCCGGGATAGGGCTTTAGGATTTTTTTCTTTTTTCCCTTTCTTAACTGTTAGTTGTTTGCCTGCACCTTTTCTATTAGAATAACTAAAAGAAGATGTTTAGAATTCCATCACTAGAAGTTTAATTTGTTTAGGTTCAGATTTAACTAGGTTTAGCATTTTTAGGTTTTGATGATATGTTTATTCTGTTTTTCCTTTTAAGATTGTTTCTCTTGGTGTTGGGTTTAATTTCTAGTTAGTTGACACTGATTTGTTAGCCAAGGATTTCATGCTATCTTATTTTTCATGTTGTTAGTTCCTAGTATGTATTAATTAGTCGATTGTCACTATAAGTAATCATACATGTTTAAATTACTCGAATTGGGCTAGTTTAGGTTCTGAAAATGGTCACAAAGGGGAAGTTGCAGGGGGATTTCAGGATTGTTTAGGGATTCTAGCTAAAGAATCTTAGTTGTAACTACCTAAGAAACTTCTAGAATTAAGATAAGGGACCAAATTAAAATAAAAAAAAATATTAAGTCAGGATTTCTGGGTAAATAGTTAAGAATTTAGAAGTAAAAAGGGCATGAAAATAGAGGAAGTTTCTATAAAGTGTATAGTTGTCCTAACTGTTGTAAAAGATGCTGAAATTGGGTGGGGAAAAGGATATACAGCTGTCAAAAATATTGTACTATCCTGAAAATTCAGATTTAGGTTAGAATATGCTTTTCTGATGCCATCTTTGTACACTCTATAAAAGGAAAACATTCCCTCATTCACACAGAGACATTCATCATCATTTTCTGCCCAAAAGGTTCTGAAAAAACACAATCAGATTTCAAAAACCCTAGAAAGCACACTGAAAAATATTGTTCTATTACTCTAAATAAAAAAATAGAAAATACTGGAAAAAAATATACTGAAACCATGAGTGGAAAAACATTCTAAAAATTGGTCTTCCTATGGCTGGGGCTTCTTTCCGGGAAAACTAATTTTTCTTGCTGATTTTTACTCAAATCTTTGGTGTTCAAGCTATCATTTTTGGGTTTTCTTACTGCTAGTTCTGCTGCTTGTTGTTGCTGTTATTAAGTTTACTAAAGCTTGGTTTTCTGACCTTTATTTGGTCACTTCTCTGCTGTATTTTTCAATTTCAAGGTATGTGATAATGTCCCCTTAAATAAAACTAATTTTGAGTTCAAAATTTGTGTTTGAAACTTGTTTTGGTTGGCTGAACTGTGTTGTTAGTTTAAAAACCATGAATATATGAACTTACGGTTGATTAATGTCAATAAACCATGCGTTAGTATTATCTTAAATGGCTGTTGAATTTAGTCATGAAATCTGAAATATTGTGTTGTATATGTGCTCAATTTGTCAATGTTTTCTTGCTAAATCAATGTGTCTGTATACTTATAAAACTATGTTCAAAACTCACGTTTTAATAACAACATTAAAGGAAATGAATCTGACCCTTTGATGGTTAGATTCACTCCGTAATGGTGCATAGATTCTTATTTTTGGTCACTGAAACAATCAGTTAATTAAGGAAGTGGACTCTACGGGTAAAGTCATGAGCAGTCCTAGCTTGTTCGAAGATAAAGCAGCAGTAGATTAGACTGTCACTTAGGATATTTTTTATGTGTTTTTTAAAGAAATCTGTATTTTGTAGTCGAGTAATAATGTAAAAAGTCTACCTATTGCTATAAACTTACTATATTCATTATATTAAGATTTATTGTAACAAGTTAGACTTGACTTCATGTTAATGCAGATCCAATAGTTTATTTGGCAATATCCTAAATGTAGACTAGTATATTATGTAAGTTTAAAATGCAGTATTTGGCTGCTAAGTGTATTCAGTTTTAATTATTACTGATTCCAGCAATTTTAAAGTGACTGTTTATCTATGCTTAAAAGGATTTAAGAGTTTAAGATTCAAATCTGGGTTTTGTTATTATTAAATACGTGTTAATAAGTTAAGGCCTACCATGTTAGGTATTTTGTTTAAAGATCTATGCAAATGTTGGTAGTTGTGATTTAAACTTCAGTAGGCTGTAGTGTTTGAAGCCTGATCCTTAAAACAATTGGGCCTGCCGATGGCCCAAATCAGGACGCCTAGCCAAAATCGGATCCATATTGTTTCACCTCGCCTTTGTCCTATGCTTGGGCCCAATTTTGAGCCTAGTTGGCACTAACTTCATTTTTTTACGCCTGTTCTTTTGTTTTTAATAATGTATTGGACCTGCTATTGGCCCAGACCTTAGTTCAAATAACTAAAGACTTGCCCTATATTTCCTTACCTATAATTAATAGCTTGACATTTAAGTCCAAATTAGTTATAAGTAAGAACATCCTTTTATTACTTTAATTAACCAAGCCTTCTAAAAATTGAGATGTGCCATCTTTCATAGAATCACCTATGGCCCTCATATTAGTATTACAACTTAGATATTAAATAATCATGAACACCCATAGTTTGCTTTAGGCTCGATTTAGACTATTATTGTAATTATGTGTACATTCGCGTAACATAATTACGAATTTAATTCTAAAAAAAGTAACTCGAGGGATGAGTTCGCGCAACTTCAACCAAACCTTCTTATTAATTAATAAAGCGTGATTAATTGTGGACACGTACGCGTGACCTAATTTTTGACGCACCAAAGAAAATGAGTATACGTACGCGTAACTCAATTCTTTCATTACGAACAAATCAAGTGATTAAAAGCGGTAAAAAGATAAATGCAAATAGGTCCTAAAAATGAGTAGTTTAAACAATTTAAGCCAAGTATAAATCTCTAAGCGACCCTGCTAGAACCACGGAATCCGGGAATGCCTAATACCTTCTCCCGGGTTAACAGAATTCTTTATCTAGAATTTCTGGTTCACAGGATTTTAAAATAAAATAGAAATTTCCTCAATTTGGGAATTAAAATAAACCGGTGACTTGGGACACCAAATAAACTATTCCAAGTGGCGACTCTGAAAAATTTAAAGAAATAATCTCATTTTGATTATTTTCACTTTGATTGAAAAAACTCCTTTATATCCCCTTCGGGCGGGTAAAAAGGAAGTATAAGTCTATTAGCTAATATTATATCGAATATAACTTATATATATATATATATATATATATATATATATATATATATATATATATATATATAGTGTGTGTGTGTGATTTTTCCCTATATATTTTTAAATATGTATAAATACCTTCAAAATAGAATATACATGCATATATAAGCATGCACAGGGATTTTACAATTTGTTTCCATAAATTTAGGGATTTAAATTGATTTATTTTCTCCCATTTTATTCATAAAATCCCCAATAATTATTTTCCAAATTATTGTTATGATGGATTAGTCATTTAATTCCTATATTTATGCCAAAATATGCTTAATATATTTTTTATGTATTTTTATAATTACATTTGGTATTTTTTAGGCTAAATTGCATATAATTGCAATATTAGCCCCATGTAATATATAATTACATTTTATATGTGTAAAATTGGTACCTATATTTTTAAAATGGTAGATATATATTTTAAATCATTTTGGTACATAAGTTTATTTTCCAGAAATTGTTTATTACTTATTATAAATTAAATAGGAAAAATTGGATATTTAAATTGTAGCCAGATTTGCATTTCGATTATAACCTAAATTGAACCCAACCCCAGCCCAATTTCCTACTAAATTACCCGACCCAGACCCTACATACACTTACCCAAACCCGGAACCCATCTACCCGATCCAACATAAATCAAATCCTGACCGTTGATCTCGCAGATCAACGACCCATATGATTCCTTTCATTTTTTAATTCCTAAGACCCCCTAACCCTAGCATCATTTCCAAAAGCCCGCCGCCTCTGTATCCTCTCATCTCCTCTCTTCTCTCAACATAACACTAGCCCCCTTTCATCTGCCTCCCTTCTCCGGTGACTACCCGTCAACCCCTAAGCCTTCAATGGCTCCTCCATTGCTATGCTTATCTTCTTTAAGGACCTCAAGGGCCCTGGGATGCCGACTTATATCTAGGGTTTGCTGTTTGGGTTGTTCATGGCTACTACGGTGTGATTTCGAGCAAAGCCACACTGTATTTGTTACGATCCTTGAAGTTCTAAATAGGTTCTTCCGTTTCTATTTGTGTTTCTTCTGAAACACTAATTTTTATTTACACCTCCTAGATCTGTGCTATTTTTAAACGATTCAATTCTGTTCTTTTTATGTTTTACACTGTTCTTGAACTTCTTTTGCAAAAATCATCGATTTTGAGTTGTTTTCACTTTCTTCTAAAGTTAGGGTTTTTTGGAACTTCTTCTACACTTTGTTTAAACCGATTTGTATGTTCAAACTTCTATCCTTTGCATATCTCGACTGATTCTATGTTTTTACTATTATTTCAACTCGCCTATGTTAAAAGCCCTAATTTTTCTAGATCTTCTTTGTTTGGTTCTATGTGTCAGCATGACTACTCGATTCTTGTTAAGTTTCTATGGTTACCTTGCTTCAAATATGTTTTACTGAGTTCTTAGTCTAACTTATACTACCTCTATATGATTATATTCATCTTGATTGTTCAAGACTTGCATCTTTATGTCGATATTGTTGACCTTGCCTGTTTGCTACATCTGTTTGTTCTTACTCTATTTATATGTTGAGTATAGAATCATAGCTTCCTCTTGACTGATTCTGATTTTCTTATTTATGGTTTGATTGAAAGGTTTTCTTTTAAACCCTAAATTTCTACCTCGTCTGTTTAAATTAACTGATTCTCCTACCTTATTTGCCACGGTACTTTATTCTTACTGAATTATTTCCTTAATAAGAACTTTCTGAACTTGGCCCTAATTGTCTACCCTATACTTACCGAATTTAAATCTTTCTTTATTAGTTGTATACTAATTTCTTTCGTTATTTATCACTTATCTTACCATTTGAGTTAATTCCCTTGACTTAAGGGGAGTACTTGCCTTGATTTCCTGACTGACTGATTCTGAGTTCCTTAATTACTAATGGAATTTGATTGTTTACCGTATTTACTACCTGCGCTCAGACTATAAGTACCTTAGTCTTTCATTAACACAACATACGAACACTCTTGGTTCAAAACTATCTCTCACACTTAAACTTTCTGCTCTCTTTTATGCTACTTGCTACTGCTCTATGTTAGCCGGCTGCAAGCTAAGGCTAACCATTGTGTTCTCTTGTTCTTTCACTTTGCTTACTGTCCTCTTTGTTGTATGTTCTAGTTTCAATTCAAAAGTTCCAATAACAATATGATTCTCTTATTGTTTCAGTTCATCATGTTTCTAGTTTGCTTCTATTTATGGTTTTCTTGTGAAATTTGTAGTTGATGTTTACATATTATGTACTCCCCTCCCTTAAAAATTAGTGTATTGCCCCTCTGTTTGTTTTTGAGCATGTCTACACCAATCATCTCTTACTTGTTATGTGTTTACCACCATGAATCCCCAAATCCCTATCTCCCCTTTATATGAGTTTGTTCCTTTGTCTGGTTTTGTGACTATGTCTGGTTAGCTGCTTCTGAGTATATCTATACTAATTCCTGGATCTTTGCTTAATTGTGTGTCCTATGTATTCCCCAGACCCCTTGACCCCTGTTTGTGGCTACTAAACCTGCCTGGGTGTTGTGACCCCTGGCTGTGTATGAACCTGTCCTAAGGTGTTATGTTTCGACTTTTGCTCATTTCTTCAATCTCTTTTCAAACAGTCTCTGAGTTTTATTAAATTACTTTCAAACAAGCCTTCCTTTATATAGTTTTCGCTAAAATCACCTTCACTCTATTCCTAGTCAATAAGTTCTGCCCCCTCCAGTATGTGTACTGCCTTGGGATCCTCTTGAGAACCCTCTGAACTCTGGCATACTGAGGTTGGCCCTTCCACACTCCATTTGTTCAATTTTGGTTACGAAATATAGGTGTAAGCATTGCCTGAGATCCTTGAGATCCTTAGGGAACTTTGATGTACCTAAACTATGTCATTGTCTATGGAATTGAGGCATTTGAGGCCATTGGAGGCTTTGGGAAATCCGGGCCTAATCAAAGGCTCCCTATAGAATAGCTTCTTGTTTTCTTATTTACTTATGTAATTCATTCATTGGTCTGTAATAACTTGTAAACAAATATTGGGGTATTTAGTGAAAGGGATGCGTAGATACATGTTTTATGGGATAATACGGGTAGAAATCATGCTCATAGGACTTTACATTTAATCTTATTGTTTTATCAAGTAGAAATCATGCTTATAGGGCTTTACATTTATCTAGAAACTATGCCTATAGGTTCCAAATAATCATGCATTCAATGTCTTAAAATCAGATTAACTAATAGATGCCATGCATATAGGACTTAATCCAGATTCTGTTATGATGAGTGTTCATGTATGCCTTCAATTTCTTAAAATCGGCTTAACAAATAGATGGCATACCTATATGACCTAATCCAGATTCTGTTGTGGAAAGCGTTTAGGTATGTTTTCATGTCTGCATGTCTTAAAATCAGGTTAACGAAGTTAGATATCATGCCTATAGGGAACCATATTCAAAATTCTGCCTGTCAATCTAAACTAGTCTAAGTAATTAAACTTAGTCCACGCTAAGCTCACTTTTGACTTGGGTTTAATTACGCAGTTTATTTCCTGAAACAAGTTCTTTTAAACCGACTCAATATACCATTAGACTGCATACTTATAGGTATTAAAAACGTTTGTTTCAAAACCTGCTTTGTTTCACTATAAAAGTAGCCATCAGTACTCCGCGTATAGGCAAGCCTTTAGGGCATTTTCAAAACGGCATCTCTGAAACTATTTCTGTTGCTTAATGTTTTCTGATCCTAACAGCCTTTTAAAATCGATAGGAAACTGCTAGAATTATCACTTCTGAATCTAAAAGAGATTGTTTGTCTTCTACATATTCACCTAGACGTCCGGCCTTAAGATACTGTCTGATAAAAGACCTTAATCGTGCTTGAGTCGTGTTGTTATCTGCTTATTTGAGGAGGAAACTTTGAGCCTCTAATTGCTTCTTTTTATATGCTGAAAGTCCTAAGTGTTTTGCTTGTCGCCTTAGAATTTTCACCATTAAAACCTTAGGGGTCCATCTAGAACCACCTATAGGTAGAAGTCCTAACTCCCTCCAGGATCATTAAGAAGGGATGGGTAACAGCACATAATAGAAATCGTTGACCAAACACTCGCTTTGCATGACCATTATGGGGATGAGAAGGGTAGATATGGGATATGATGACTACACGCTAATGTCATGTGTAGCCCCTCATTGAGGAGTATTTACTGGACTTTGTGTGGGATGATCCTATAGGATAACCAACCTAGGACTACTCCTTTACAAAAATTCCCTTTTTATTTAAACCTTTATTTTACAACTTGTCCAAATCTTTATCTTATTACTTGAGTTTTCCAACGTACTTTACTTGCAACCTATTTGATTCAACTGTTTTCTTGTAATGGATTTGTGAATATAAGTTCGGCTGGGACCCACCGTTGTGGACCAAGAGGGGTGCCTAACACCTTCCCCTCGAGGTTACTTCGAGCCCTTACCCTAATCTCTGGTAATGCAAGTCAATCCAAGATTTAATCACTCTAGGTGCCCTAACGCACCATAATCCGTTAAGTGGCGACTCTTCGAATAGCCAATTCCCAAAAGGAAATGAGTTATTAACCCCATGAATGTTGAAACCCGGACTTCCCCATCAAGAAAGGGAAAAAAGGGGTGTGACATATAGGCTTTATAAGTAATTTAAAAATTACTTCTTATTTTTAGTTAATTAGACCACTATATTGATAATTTGAAATTAGTGTCATAATTTAGAATATAAAGTATTTTATGCATAGTTAATTACAATAATTAGTACTACATTTGATAATTATAATTTTACTACATTTTTATTGAAAAGAGTAAAGTTTATTTAGATTAATTTTAAAGAGATTAAAGACTAAATGGCTATAATTGTAATTGCACTCCTAAAACACAAAATGACTACCATTTAAATTAATTCTAGCCCAATACCAAGCCCAAATCCGGCATACACAGTCCAAATAACCCCTCCCTCTACACTTTGGTAATCCATGACACTCTTATTGGACCAACCACGACATGCCACATCACCCGTCCTACCCACTCACAAAACAAACACATTTAATCCAGACCATCTATCCGTTTGATCAACGGTCTATATTTTTATTCTATTTTCTTCTTTAATTTTTAAACGCCCAGAGTTTTAATCTTTACTGTTGGATCACAAAGATCCAACGACCACCGAAATTATGCACAAAATTAGTTTAATCCCTAAATACTAGGACTATTGATCTAAAAGATTAACGACCCATATCAACTCTCTCATTCTTAACTCAGAGATGGACAACCCCTATATCTTAACCCTAATTCATTTGGCACTCAAACAGTTGCCCCTATTTCCCCTTTCGTTCTCTCTTCTCTCAAATCCCCTATGAACATCAATCTACAAACCTTGCACAAATCTACACAAGGTCATGAGATCTTTCATCAAGTCACCTCTCCTGCTTCCTTATCCAAGAATCCCAGTAATATTTTCCTTTTTTGTTCATCAAATCTGAAGCACCAGAACCAGAACCTTAGCATTGAAACACCATCTTATCTTTGTTCTCTCAAGTCCAAACTCGCAGAATCACTCGCCTTGTCCCTAGGCTACGAATCCTGCGGTTTTCCTTTCCATTGCGTTGATTGGATCTAAAAATCCCAAATTAAAAACTCTAGACCAATTGGTGCAAGGTCGAATCCTTAGAAATTTCTTGTGCTCTGTCAAAATTAGTGGCATGCATGGCCACTTTACAGTGTCATCATCATTATTCTTGGTCCAGAGCTCAAGCACAAAGACCTCTAGACATTGGAACTTTTATCCGGTGGTTTTGCTTTCAACGGATAGTCTTCCTCCCTTGGGTAAAAGCTATCATTGTTCTCACCTCTAACATTTTTAATTTCACTCAAGTTTGATCACATCATTCACTCTTTGTCATCTTCCACTACCTAGTCTAAATTTGTAACCTAAGGCATCAAATTCCACTATAAATAGAGACTTCAGTTCTCTCACCTAACAAACCTAACGAGATCTAAGATACACTAATACAAGTATAAAAACCATACTAAGATTCCAAATGTACGCTCTCTTATTTATTTCTATTTTTCTCTTTTGTTTTCGAGTTCTGCTCAAAGCTTGAAGCATCGGTTCCTGCACGCTAAGTTGAACCCTTTTTTGGTCTGCTGCACAAAAGGAGGTCGGTATACCTCCACTCAGGTAAAAGCTATCGTTGTTCTCACCTCTATCATCTGTAATTTCACTCAAGATTGCTCACATCATCCACTCTCTGTCATCTTCCACTACCTAGTCTGAATCTGTACCTAAGGCATTGAATTCTACTATAAATAGAGCCTTTAATGCTCTCACCCAACAGACCTAACAAGAGCTAAGAAACACTAATATGAGTATCAAAATCACACTAAGTTTCCAAATTTAGGTTCTCTTATTGATTTCTATTTTTCTCTTTTGTTTCCAAGTTCTTTCACTGCTCAAAGCTTGAAGCTTTGCTTCCTACATGGCTAAGTTGAACCCTTATTTGGTCTGCTGTACAAAAGGACGTTAGTATACCTCTACCCCTACTTTATTGATTGTTTTATCCAGAATCATTAATACATTGTTGTCTTTCTATTGAATGCCTTCGTTTATGATGTTTGTATTTAACTTATAACTATTTGTTCCTGCTCATAATTATTTGTTACTAATTTATGGTTGAAAGTTATGCTTTTATGTGTCCCAAATTAGTTTGATTGAGTCATTTATGTGACCTTGATGACTGCTATTCTGAATCAAACAGCCTATACAATTAAGTTCTTTAATGTTCTTTGATAGTTTCCCATACTTGTTCTCGAAAACAACCCGACCGGTTGTTTTGAGAGTTAGAGCCCTACCCCCTATTAACTACTTCCCCTATCTATTTCTGCTATTGTGACATTGCTGGGAGTTTTCGTTTTGGGTTTTGAAGTATTTTGGGACACTTAGTCCCTAAATTGAGGCTTAAGTCTTAAGTTTTGGACCGTAGTCGGAATGGTATGAAGAAGACTCCCGAATGGAGTTCCATCAATTTCCTTAGCTCCGTTGGGTAATATTGGGCTTAGGGACATGTTCAAATTGTGTTTTGGAGGTTTGTAGCTCATTTAGGCTTAAACCAGTAGAGTATGTCCATAATGTTGATTATGACTTGTGTGAAAAATTTGGGGACAATCAGACGTGGTTTGGTTGGTTTTGGCATTAGCTGTCGAATTTGGAAGTTTCAAGTTCATTAAGTTTGCATTGGAGGGTGATTTACTTTTTAGTATTGTTTGATGTGATTTGAGGGCTCAACTAAGTTGGTGTGGTATTTTTGGAGTTGTTGGTATATTTTGTTGAGGTCACAGGGGCCTCGAGTGAGTTTTGGGTGGTTAACGGATCAAATATTGAAGTTGTGTTGTTGCTAAAATGATCAGACTTCTGGTGGTTTCGCACCTGTGGTGGGGAGACCGCAGGTGCGGGATCGCATGTGCCAAGGAGGAAGCGCAAAAGCAGAAAAATGGAGGAATTCCAGGGGTTGTAGGTGCGAGGTGCATTCCGCATCTGCGATGCACGCAGATGCGGTGGAGAGACCGCATAAGCGGCGAAGGACCACAGAAGCGAACAATTTCTGTAGGCGTACACACGCAGGTGCAGCCCCTTTTCCACAGATGCAAACCCAACTTTCTTAAGTGACTTTCGCACCTGTGATCCTTTTCCTGCATGTGCGTTACCACAGGTGGGATTGTTGTCTCGCAGAAGAGACTTAGCTGGGTAGAAAAGAGAGAAAATCGAGGGTTTGAATTCATTCTTCGTTTTTGGACTTGAGAGCTCGAATTTTAGCGATATTTGAAGGATTTTCAGAGGAAGTTATTGGGTAATGATTTCTATCTCGTTTTTGGTTATATTCCATTAATCCATAGTTGTTTCTTCACTAAATTAGGGATTTGAGTTGAAAAATAGGAGGGAAATTGAGAAAAGTTCTTAGGCCAAATTTTGTGGTTTTGATCGAGATTTTGGTATCGGATTTGAGTAAATTTGATATGGTTAGATTCGTTAGTGAATGGGTGTTCTTATTTTGTGACTTTTACCCGATTTCGAGACGTGGGCCCGGGGAAGCGTATTGAGCGTTTTTCTAATTTCTTGCCTTAGCTTTGATTTCGTTAGCTAGATTAGTTTCTTGTAGCTATATTTATGTTATGTTATTGGTTTTGGATAGATTTGAGCCATTCATGATTGGATATTTGTGGAAAGAGCACTGTGACAGATTGATTTGAGCTTGGTTCGAGGTAAATGGCTTGTCTAACTTTGTGTGGGGGAACTCCCCTAAGGATTTGATATTGTTTTGATATGTGAGCGCAGTGTACATGAGATGAAGAGTACGTACACGGGATATATATTGTAAAACCCCGTTTTCACTAAGTCATAACCTGTTTTCTCCTTATTTGAACTACACTAGCATATGTAACTATCATGTTTTAGTTAGAATAGCATGCCTACGTATTTTAACTTACTATTTGAACTCTGTGCAGCATGTTTAGTGATATTACATGCTTTCTTTGCCTTGAACTTAGTCTAAACTATAGGTTTTCTTGTTGTAACTATTATTTCTATTAGTTGAGCTGCATATTTGCTTTGGGACTACGGAACGGTATTCCAGGAGATCCCTCCAGCACTGCATTTACATTGAGACTACAAAACAGTATTTCGGGATATCCCCCTACACATTTACGTTTGGGACTACGAAATAGTATCCCGGGAGATCTCATGTTGTTATCACTATGTTTTGAGCTATTGTCTTTCATTGATTCTATTCCTATTAGATTTCTATATTTACTTTTACTACAATATTTCATTCTTCCTTATTTAATTATATTTATACCAGTATGGCCCTGACCTGATCTCGTCAGTACTCGACTGAGGTTAGGCTTGGCACTTACTGGGTAGCGTTGTGGTGCACTCATGCCCTTTCCTGCACATATTTTTTGTGTGCAGATCTAGGTTCATCGTACCAGCCTCATCACTAGTTGCAGTCGTTGCTGCTTATTGAAGACTTCAAAGTACATCTACCTGCACGCAGATCTTCGAAGTCCCCCTCTATCCCTCTATGTTCATTTATCCTTCCTTCTATAGAAATGATGTATAGAACAATTAAGACTTCTTAGTAGCTTGTGACTTGCGGGTTTCCGGGTTTTGGGAGTTGATTTGTACATTTCAGAAGTGATAATTGTATATGCCGAGTTGCATTAAGTTGCTTATTAGTAATTGTTATTATTAGTAGTTAATGTTCCTACTTTTATTTCATTTCCGCAAAGTGTTAGGTTTACCTAGTCGTAGAGACTAGGTGCCGTCATGGCAACTCACGGAGGGAGAACTGGGTTGTGACAAGTTGGTATCAGAGTTTTAGGTTCATAGGAATCGTGAGTCACAAGATAGTTCATTAGAGTCTCGATGATCGTTACAGAGACGTTTGTACTTATCTTTGGGAGGCTACGGAACTATTAGGAAAATTCCACTTTACTTGATTCCTTGTCGTGCGAGATTATTGACTTCGAAATTCTAAACTTCTATCTTCTACTCTCTCACAGATGGAGAAGACACATGCTACCGGATATGACCAGGTACCCCCGCCCCCTACTAGAGCCACCCGAGGCCGAGGCCGGGGTAGAGGCCGAGGATGCCCACGTGGTACAGCTAGAGCACCCGAGCGAGCTACTACAGAGGAGTCACCAGCAGCTCCAATCAGAGCACAAGCACCTGATATGCCTTTTACTACTACTCCAGCTCTTCAGGAGACCCTTACACAGTTCATGAGCATGTATATACTCTAGCTCAGGCAGGGTTGATTCCCCTTGCTGGAGCCACATCTCAGGCTAGGGGAGGAGCATAGACTCCCGCCGCCCGCACCCTAGAGTAGCGGGTTCAGGTTGATCAGATTCCAGAGGTTATACCATGCCACCTGCTGCCCCAATTCAGCCCAAGGGTAGAGCAACAACTTCAGAGGAAGAGGAGCGTAGGCTCGAGAGGTACATGAAGTATGATCCTCCTATATTCAATGGCCTAGCTATAGACGATACTCAGCGATTTTTGGACGAGTGCCACCACATCCTCCGTACTATAGGCATAGCAGACTCGAGTGGGGGTTCTTTCATTGCTTTCCAGCTTCGGGGAGCAGCCTATTAGTGGTGGCATACTTATGAGTTGGACAGTCCGGCTGAGGTAGCTTCCCTTACATGGATACAGTTCTTGGACATGTTTTTGAGAGAGTATGTCCCTTAGAGCCTTAGGGATGTATGGAGCGTGGAGTTTGAGCAGTTACGTCAGGGTAGCATGATTGTTTCAGAGTATGCAGTCGGTTTCAATGACTTGGATAGACATGCACCGGTTTTGGTTTCTATAGTTCGAGAGAGGGTTTGCCGATTTATTGAGGGGCTCATTCCCAGCATCAAGACTAGCATGGCCTAGGAGATAGATATGGATATATTGTACCAGCAGGTGGTGAGTATCGCTAATAGTGTAGAGGGCATGCTTGCTCGAGATAGGGAGGAGAGATAGGCCAAGAAGTCTCGAGAGTCGGGCCATTATTCTGGTACCCATGCCCTAGCTGCAGTTTGTCATGGTAGGGGTTTTGTGAGTCACCCTATTCATTCAGATCTTCCTGCTGCCAGTGGTATTCCTGCTCCTCCTAGACCTCATGAGCCTTATTATGCACCTCCAGTATCTAATGTACCTTTTGCATGGGGTGCTATTAGCGGTCAGTCCAGCAGACCTGGCCCGAGCTAGTTATAACCACCACATACTCCTAGAGCTTGTTTTGAGTGTAGAGACACTCGCCATATGGTGAGGGATTACCCCAAACTTAGTAGGTGTGCACCTCCACGGACTTCTCAACCATAGTGTGCTCCACCAGGTCCTCAGCCTATAATTACAGCACCAGCTGCCACCCCACCAGCTCAGCCAACCCAAGGTAGAGGTCGAGGAGGTATAGATCGCCCTATAGGGGGAGGCCAGGCCAGATACTATGCCCTTCCTTCTTGTACAGAGGTCGTTGCTTCTGATTCTATCATTACAGGTATTATTTCAGTCTGTCATAGAGATGCATTGATTCTATTCGATCCAGTATCCATTTATTCTTATGTGTCCTCTTATATTTCCCCGCATTTGGGCGTATCTCGAGATTCTTTGAGCTCCCCTTTATATGTGTCTACTCCTGTGGGAGATTCTCTTGTTGTAGACCGCGTGTATCAGTCGTGTTTGATTACTCTTAGTGGTTTTGAGACCAGAGCCAATTTTTATTGCTCAGCATGGTCGATTTTGATGTTATCTTGGGCATGGACTGGTTGTCACCCCATTATGCTATTCTTGATTGTCATGCCAAGACTGAGATGTTGGCTATGCCAGGTTTACCGTGATTAGAGTGGAGGGGTACCTTAGATTACACTCCCAACAGAGTTATTTCATTTCTTAAAGCTCAACGAATGGTTGAGAAGCGTATCTAGCCTATGTGAGAGGTTTCTGTATTGATACCCCTACAGTTGAGTCAGTCCCAATAGTGAGGGATTTCCTTGATGTGTTTCCAGCTAACCTTTCGGGCATGCCGCCCAATAGAGATATTGATTTTGGCATTCATTTGTTGCCGGGCATTCAAACCATCTCTATTCCTCCTTACCATATGGCCCCTCCTAAGTTGAAAGAGTTAAAGGAACAATTGCAGGAATTGCTTGATAAGGGCTTCATTCGACCCAGTGTGTCACCTTGAGGGTGCTCCTATCTTGTTTGTGAAGAAAAAGGATGGTTCTATGCGTATGTACATTGATTATCGCCAGTTGAACAAAGTTACATTGAAGAACTGGTATCCTTTGCCTTGTATTGATGAGCTATTTGATCAATTACAGGGTGTCAGGGTGTTTTCCAAGATTGACTTGCGTTCAGGGTAAAGATTCGGGAGCCAGATATCCTAAAGACTGCTTTCAGGACTTGGTATGGTCATTACGAGTTCCTTGTAATATTATTTGGTGACTTTCGCACCTGCGATGCTTTTCCCGCAGGTGCGATTGATGTCTCGCAAAAGCGACTTAGCTAGGTAGAAAAGAGAGAAAATCGAGGGTTTTAATTCATTCATCATTTTTGGACTTGAGAGCTCGGATTCTGGCGATTCTTTGAAGGATTTTGAGTGGAAGTTATTGGGTAATGATTTCTAACTCATTTTTGGTTGTACTCCATTAATTCATAGTTGTTTTGTTCATTAAATTAGTGATATGAGTTGGAAAATTGGGGAATAATTGAGAAAAGTTCTTAGGCCGAAATTTGGGGTTTTAATCGAGATTTTGGTATCAGATTTGAGTAAATTTGGTATAGTTGAATTCGTGAGGGAATGGGTGTTCATACTTTGTAACTTTTACCCGATTTCGAAACGTGGGCCCGGGGAGGTTTTTTGGGCATTTTTCTAATTTCTGCCTTAGCTTTGATTTTGTTAGCTAGATTAGTTTCTTGTAGCTATATTTATTTTATGTGATTGGTTTTGGCTAGATTTGAGCCATTCAGGATCGGATATTCACGGAAAGAGCATTGTGATAGATTGATTTGAGCTTGTTTCAAGGTAAGTGGCTTGCCTAACCTTGTGTGGGGGAACTCCCCTAGGATTTGGAGTTGTTTTAATATGTGAGCGTCGTATACGTGAGGTGAAGAGTATGTAAATGGGCTATCTGATGTAAAAACCCATTTTCACTAAGTCATAACCTCTTTTTTCCTTATTTGAAATACACTAGCATATGTAACTATCCTGTTTTAGTTAGAATAGCATGCCAACGTGTTTTAACTGCCTATTTGAACTTTGTGTAGCATGTTTAGTGAAATTACCTACTTTCTTTGCCTTGAACTTTGTGTAAACTCTAGGTTTTCTTGTTGTAATTGTTATTTCTATTGGTTGATCTGCATATTTACTTTGGGACTACGAAACGGTATTCTGGGAGATCACTCTGTACTATATATTTACTTTGGGACTACGGAACGGTATTCTGAGAGATCCTCAGCACTGCATATTTACTTTGGGACTACGGAACGGTATTCCGGGAGATCCCCCTGCATATTTACGTTTGGGACTACGGGATAGTATCATGGGAGATCCCCTGTTGTTATCACTGTGTTCTAGTTGTTGTCTTTCATTGATTCTATTCCTGTTACATTTCTATATTTACTTTTACTATGATATTTTATTCTGCCTTATTTCATTATATTTATACTAGTAGGTCCTTGACCTGATCTCGTCACTACTCGACCGAGGTTAGGCTTGGCACTTACTGGGTACCGTTGTGGTGTACTCATGCCCTTTTCTGCACATGATTTTCGTGTGCAGATCTAAGTTTATCGTACCAGCCTCATCACTAGTTGCAGTCGTTGCTGCTTATTGGAGACTTCAAGGTACATCTGCCCGCCCACAGATCATCGGCGTCCCCCTCTATCCCCCTATGTTCATTTTTCCTTCCTTCTGTAGAAATGATGTATACAACAGTTAAGACTTCTTAGTAGTTTGTAACTTGCGGGTTTTTAGTTTTTGGGAGTTGTTTCGTACATTTCAGAAGTGATAATTGTATATGCCGAATGGCATTCAGTTGCTTATTGGTTATTATTACTGTTAGTAGTTAATGTTCCTGCTTTAATTTCATTTCCGCAAAGTGTTAGGCTTACCTAGTCGTAGAGACTAGGTGCCGCCACGACAACTTACGAAGGGAGAAATTGGGTCGTGACAGTTTTGACTTCTGATTTCTCTAATGTTCTATTGTGATCTTCATGCCTATCACACTAATCCTATTTAGTGTAGTCCGTTATCCTGTACTTGAAGTTGTTATTTATTGATTTTAACTAAGATGGATATAAATTCTCAAGGTTTAATCCTTACTACTTAGTTGAAGTATGTCAAGTTTAAATGTTTAAGGTGTTTTCTTTCTTGACATGAGTGTTTGTTAATCTGAAGAATCCTTTGAGTCATTATTGTGAAAGTCTTGTCTTCATATTTAACTGTTAATCACATTTGTGAGCCTTATTATATGAAATAGTCTCATTAAGGTAACAAGGCCTACTCTCTGATGAACTTTGGTAACTATTCGTGTATGTATTATGTACTGATCAAGTCATCTTTTATGAATTAGGCTATAATAATATCTACTATGGCTGAGTATCAATTATTAGGTTAGTAAGTTGAATGGAACCCCATCATGTTTGGACTGTCACTCCTTAATCTGTACAGTTGATTTAAACTTACTTAGTATGGAGTCTCCCCTATCTTGAACACCATTCATCACTCATATTGGTTCATTTAATCCAATAGAGTATAATTTGTTTTGGATAAAAATCATATTGCTACTATGGTGTTGGTGTATTGGTCATGATCTTTGAGTTTACTCTCATCTCTTTTATGTATCTCTGTGATTTGATTGTTTAATTGAACTAATGACTGATATGTAAGCATATACTAATGTCAGTTGGATCTTCGTTCATTTGTGCATGATTCAGAGGTTGTCTTGTATAGAGCTTAAGTTACGAAATCTATTGAAGTGCACTTAGGTTGTGGTAACACAATTAAAACACTGAGGCTAAGTTTCCCCTCATACTTGAGGTCTAATCCCAAACACATTTAGCATGGTTTACTGAGGATATGTAAGCATATATTGATGTTAGTTGGACCTTCATATTACATTTGTGCATGATTATGAGGTTGTCTTATGTTGAGCTTAAATTATGAAAGCTATTGAAGTGAATTCAGGTTGTGATAACACATTTGTCTATTTAAAACACTGAGGCTAACTTTCCCCTCATAACTGAAGTCTAATCCCAAACACATTTAGCATGTTTCCCTTTATCTGATGATATCTTTATCCTTTCTTGGACCTCACATGATGGCCTTCATGGTAACTCTTCCATGATATAATCTCTGCTTAGTCCTTTTTGTATGTGTTTGTGATCCTATGTTTAGCTATGTTTATCCAGCATCTCTGTTTAATTGGCCACATGTGTGCCTACTTTATTTTGAGAACTCCACTAAATTCTCTCAAGTATACAGGTCTTAACTCTCAAAGATATTCTGTCACCACTGCTTGAGCATGACTGTCTGCTTTCAATTTAATAGGACTGATTTGAAGTTAAGACTTTCAAAAAAGATAGATATGTCACTTAATTATCTGAGACCCTATTAAACACTCTTAAGAGCTCTAATTAGATTGGTGAACTTGTTGATATCCTTAGAAGTTCTAATTATAATATTGACAACCCTAGTTGTGATGTAAATATATGCGTCAATATCAGTAAGAGTTCTAATTGCGATTACTATCTTAACTTCTGCCAATACTCCTTGAATGCTCTGTTCAAATTGTTAGCACGTGCCTCCTGATTAAGGTTAATGATATGTACTCATCTTTGAAGTTGTTTAAACTATATCTGAATCAGTATTCTTTGGAAAGAACTAACTGTAGTGATGAACCTACAATGTATTTAATCCTTTTAGGATATCTAATTGTAATTGTTGACCTATTATCTCTTAAATCCCTCAGATGTTCAATTGCAATTGTTGGTATGTATCTCTGTTAACATTTCTCAGAAGTTTCGATCAGATGTTGTTAACTTGTGTACACTTAAGGGTCAAGGCTTAATCAACCTGTGATTAGTGTAATTAAGTGTTGTTACGACAAACACATATGTACCTATGAGTACACACATGAACTATGTTCTTTCTGCCTTTAAGATGTTTGGTATCAGTTGTCTGATCTCTTAACAATAGCATGATAAGTATGTTTGAAATTAATTTTCCTTGAGAACTGTCTTATGTATTAATATCTGCTTAAATTTTGAAATGGTTGTGATGGTATAGATAAACTGCGTTATGCCTTTATGGTATTCTATTTGGTAATCATAAGAAAGGAATATACTTATGTGGTATGGTATTGCTATGGTAGTTCGTTTACATTGAAAGTGCCTTATTGGCATTTAAACCCATGGGAAAGAATGAGTCATTAATGGTTATGGGTATTTAAGAGTAGAGTTTAACTCTTGGTTGGGCTTCTCTCCCTGGCACAAGCATTGCCCTAGGCCTTGAGACCCTTGGGAACTTTGAAGTGTCAGTGGATTCAAAGGGGGCTTTGACCTTGAATGGAATTCTACCCTTAGCCTCTAACCCATTTATGTTCATTACTTCTTTTGGGTTTAGTGTTTAATAACAACAAAAGATTTTCAATATAAACTTCCTAACCATATGTGACCCCACACTAGTATAAACTCTCATAATACTCAAGTACTGTTAGTTTGTTATATTTTTGTTCAAGTCATTTACTTGCGTATTTCATGCAAGATTGTAAATATAGAATGTTATATATAATGACTTTCTTTCTTTCTTTTGAACATGTACAACTATTGGGTCTGTTGAGTTCTCAAGGAACCCAAGCCCACACTCAGTGTCATGCATCTAAAATCTGGAACCTATTGTTGTCTGTTCCTACTAATTATTGGGCCTACCTCTTTCAGGCCCAAACTAGAGTCACTCTTCTTCTTTATTGGTTTATTAATATTTCGTTATCTGTACTCTTTACATGCATATAACATTTTCTCTCGTCATATTTGATTAGTATTTTGTGTTACCTTTTTACACGAATAACTTAGGCAAGCCTTAAAGAACATAGGGTTAAAGAAATACTAGATAATGACTATTTTTCAATTCATAAATCATACACTTGTTCATATTATTAATATGCCATGCTAACTTTTTTCATGGAGATTTTGAAGCTAAAATACTTAGCAAAGACGGCAGTCCCTTTTCAAAACTAGAAACGAAATGCAAGACTAGATTTTTAAAGTGAATCGACTCTTTTAAACTTAAGTGCTGCCACTCAGCAAAGACTTTCAAAATTATCCCTTCAAGCCAAAGATATAGGTAATTTCAGAAGCCACAGAATACCTTAGACTCATTTGTTTATAACATTTTATAATTATATGAACATCCATTCTCTTAAAACAAAGGTTTTCTACATGCTTCATCTAAACTATTCAATTTTAGAATTCTTTTAGTCGCACCAAACGTATCTTTCAAGACTCTCTGAACCCATACCCTTTCTAATCTCGGATCCCTTTTTATTAACACCATACCCTCACTTAGAAAAATAGTAAGCCATGCCTCTCTAATACGAATTAAGCATAATACAAATAACTAACCCTTTAATCTAGTTTAAGTCCTATGGAGCTACCTCATATAGATTTTGATGGCTGCATAAATACCTTCCCTTTAGAAGAACAAGAACTCTTATCCAAAATCTTACAGGTTAGCAGACTAATAAATATTATGACTTAGTAATTAAATAGGTACCCTAGTATACTTTTAAATATTAGGTGGAGACTCTTTTTCATCAATAATAGAAAAACCACAAGTTGAATCCTATTTTGACTCGTGAAAAAATAGGGTGCAATAGCCCCCGTCTTACTATAGATCTCGTTCAGTAGAGAGAACAAGTTAATACTTCAGCACCAGTTACTTCGCCACGCTCTCAGGTAGCTCAGGGTGGGACTCAGGCAGTTTGAGGTCGCCTTAGAGCGGGAGGTCGATCAGGAGGTGGGCAGGTTCGATGCTATGCTTTTCCTGCTAGATCAAAGGCAGTTGCTTTAGACATAGCGATCACTGGTATTGTTTCAGTGCGCCACTAAGATGCTTCAGTATTATTTGACCTTGGTTCCACTTATTCATATGTATCATCATACTTGGCTCGTTATTTGGATATGTCACACAATTTTTTAGTTATGCGTGCTCATGTATCCATACCAGTGGGTGATTATATTGTTGTGGACCATGTTTATCAGTCATGCGTGGTGACTATTGGGGAACTAGAGACTAAAAGCTAATCTTTTACTGCTTAGCATAGTTGATTTTGATGTGATTTTAGGTATGGATTTGTTGTCACAATATCACGCTATTCTGGATTGCCACGCTAAGAGTGTGATACTGGCGATGCCAAGATTGCCTAAGGTTGAGTGGAGAGTGTCACACCTCATTTTTCACCCGCGCCACCATAAAAGGGCGCGGAAGGGAGTTTTTTCCACTTAAAGGACAATCGAAACGGGATTTATTTATTTATTCAGAGTCGGCACTTGGAAGATTTAGGGTGTCCCAAGTCACCAATTTAATCCCGAATCGAGGAAAATATTCGACTTTCCAAATGAAGTCTGCGAACCAGAAATTCTAAGTAAGGCATTTTGTTGACCCGAGGGAAGGTGTTAGGCACCCCCGAATCTCGTGGTTCTCGTACGGTCGCTTAAACTGTTGTAATGGCTAAAATATCTGATTTTAATACATGTTCAAAAATTATAGTGCAACTTCAACTTTTAACCGCTTTATTGTTATTATTATTTTATAGTGATTTGCAACATCGTGAAAATATATCTCGAACCACGTCACATCAATGTACCCGTGGTTATCGACATATTTCGACTCTGTTGAGATTTTGATTTGGGTCACATAAATGTGCACCCGGGTTTTAAGAAAATTAAATTATTAAAGGCGCGCCTAAAGCGACTAGCGTATCACTTACTTTGGGTAGGGCCATGAAAGTTTGCGAAACGGTCCATTCCGCAGTCTAAGCAATTTTTTATAGTAAATATTTACTGAGGGCCCCGCAATTTGTGATATACTATGGCGAGGCACACCTCCATTTTATTTTAAAAAGGATCGTCCTATAGTAACTATATTTTTCTATTTCCGTTCGTCTCTAAAATAAAATAAGAAAAAGTACCTAATTTATTTACATGCTTGCAGGTTATTGAAAATGATGCAATAAGGGCGATCTGTTTGCCATTTATTGGGCCCAAGTCCAACGTATGTGAGGTAAAACTGGACCCAGGCCATCCTTAATCCAATAGGGCTAGCTAATGGTTTCTACACATTTATAGCTTGTAAAAAATTGATATCATCTTATTAACAAGTTTTCTTCAAATTTAAAGTGGCATTCTACTAGAATGTAAGAACTTGGAAATCTAATTAATTTTTTCTAAACCATTTGCATGCATTAAATTAACTACTTGTATCTAATTAAACAATGTTCCTATCAGTTTCCGAAACAGGCCATTTGTTCAATGAGATAACTATTGAATGTTTGATAATAATCTAAATGGCCTAACATGCTTTTGATATATGCTATTTAACAAATAATACTGAAGTAACAGAACAAGAGTTACTATATCATCAATCCTTTTAACTAAACATACATGGGCAGTTTTCTTACTAAACTATTGCAAAAGGCATGTCCAATTATACATAAATAAACTCTTACATGATTCTAATGAAAAAGGTATTCTAATACGTATATAAATAAATAAACAACTATAACAACTTCAACTCTTCACTTCTTTGTATTCATGCTTCAAGTTTAAACCTACAAGAACCAGTGTATCAATTTGTGTACCTGGTATTTGAAAAGAAAAGAGAAGAATAGGAGGATCAGTGCAGAAAGAAGCAGTAACATACACAGCAACACAGCAGTACAGCAACAACCAGTAAATCCAGGAAATACTAAAACTGAAAACCAGCAGTACCAAAATGAAACACAGACAGATGCATGGACACAGTCCTCTGATTTGTTAAACACTCAAGAAAAGCAACTTGAAACTCTTAATGTAAAAGTTCAGCCTTAACACTCTAACTCTTAGTGTAAAAGTTTGATTTTTACTTTCTGAATTTTTCCTCTCTTTTCTAGTATTTTTTTCAGATTCTCCCTTTCAGTCTGCTCCCTTTTTATACAATCTGCCCGACCCTTATTCTTTTCAACAAAATCAGAATTCCCCACTAAAATCTGCTCTTTTACTTTAAATCCCACTAAGGAAGCCTTTTTCTGATTTTTAGCCCCCCATTTCCTTTTGTTCCCCATTACCATATTAAATTAAAGACATTAACATTCCACTAATAACACACTAATATTAACATATTATTCCTACTGTTTCATTCCCAAATTGCCCCTGAAAACCACTGTGATTTACTGTCCTAGCCCAATACAACTACTGTATCAAAATATGTTTAACTAATCAATTAACCAAAACTGACTTGATTAACAGCTATAACCAATTCAGCTAGCATTCTACGGCAGAAACTACATCCAATACAAAGGTTCCAGTGATTCAGAATAATGCTCATACTCAAAACAACATCTGAATTAACCGGATGACTAACAATTTGAAAATTATAAACAACACAATACCAATTGATTCAAACTATACGAACGACCTACTCAATGAAGCTTAATTGAACGATTACGTATTACAACTGACATTGATCAAATCAGCAAACAAAGAAATAGGCAATTCGGGTAATTTCAGTGTTATTGACAGAATTAAAATGGAAACTAACTAATCGACGCAACTTATTAATAGATCACACACATAATAATTACAGCAATCATAAACAAATGACAGATTTGGAACAAATAAAATGTCTTATTGAGATGAGCAGAATTAATTGATAAAAGATGGAAAATTAATAAAACTAAACTAAACAGATACACGGATAGAAAAACATGAATACGAAAATGAAGGAAAAGAAAAATAAAATACCTCAGAAACTCAGAAATATACGGACCCAGGCTCGAACTTGAATTTGGACATTTTTGAGGTCGAACAAACTTTAATCGAAGTACCTCGATTAAGGTCTATTAGACCCCAAATCTTCATTTAATTGGACTGATTCCATGATTTGGACTTTTAGGGTTCTTGAGGGTCTGATTTGGGGTTCGAACACTTTCGGCTTGATTCGAACCAAACCTTCGTTGGTTTAGGCCTAAGGGGGGTCAGGTGAGTATTAGGTATCAATTTGGGATGGTTTGGTGTGAGTTGAGTTATGCTCGAATCTTCGATTGAAGATTCGAGAAGTTCCGGGAAGATTCGAACTAAACAGTTACCAGATTCATGACGAGGGTGGTCAGGGGATGTTGTGGTATTAATTTGGTGGTTATCAGAATAGGTGAAGTCTCATACGAACTCTTCGACTGAAGATTCGAGAAGATCGGTGATGATTCGAAGGAAACTAGCATCAGATCTAGAAAGAGGATGTCGTGGGGAAGCTAGGGTGTTAAGGTGGTGGCCGGCGGCGTAGTTGCCGCCGGGTTTCAGGCGAAGGGGAGCTAAGGCGGCTAGGGTTTGGGGTCTGTCTCTGAAGGAGACGATGAACAGGAAGCGGGGGGTGTTTGGTTTGGGGGTGGGGTAAGAATTTGGGCTTATATAGTGAGGGGTTGTTTTGATCTTAACCGTTAGATTTATTACGATCAATGGTCAGGATGAAAGGGGTTAAAATTATACGGTGTAGTTTGGTTTAAACAGGGGTATGGGTTGGCCCGGGGAGGGCGAATTGGATCGGGTCATGGGGAGGCCTTGAAGCCGTTGGATCAAAGAAAATGGGTGGCTTAGGTTGAACACTTGAAACGGTGTCGTTTCAAACCAAGCCTAGGCTGCACTGAATCGTTTGATTTGTTCGATCAACGGCTCAGATTGAAGGGTGACGAAACGGGGTAGTTTCATCATCATACTACGTCGTTTCGTTCGTCTCTGAGACCAGCTGGTCTGGATTGGGTTAGGGATGAGTTTTGGGCCTGAATTTCTCCTGGCCCAATCCGAATTTCCTTTACATTTACCCGTTTTCCATTTTTCATTAATTACGAAAATTAAACAAAAAACCTAAATAAATTGTAAAAATCAAAAAAATAAAATTACACACATATTATTTAACACCTATAATAATTAACACACAAATTAAACATTTAAATAAAATCAACACAATGACAAGAGACACATATGCATATTTTTGTGATTTTCTTTTAATCAAATTATGGTTGATTAATTCCTAAATATATTATTTTTTATTATTTTATCCTTTTATATAAACCAATGATTAATTAATTATGAAAATGCAACATTAATTCCTAAATGCACATGTACCTATATTACTATTTTTCTGTATTTTCTTTAATTAGAATAAAATAAACATGCACAGATAAAATGCCACGAAAATTCAAAATCGTATATAAAGAAAAATTATTTATGATTTCTTTTGGAGTAGTTCTTGTGAGGCAAAAATCACGTGCTCACAGCTGCCCCTCTTTGTCCGAAAACATGAAGAGTTTTCGTACAAAGATAAAGTGAGCGGATACGAGTGATTTTTGCCCTTTGGAATACTCCGTGTGAAGCATTTTTTGAAAATGATTGAACCGAACCTTTGCTTCAAAGGTTTCCTACATATCCCTGGCTAGAAGGGAATCAGGTTAATGTAGTTTGGGAAGTTTTGGTAGCTGGGACTACCATGGAACTGCTTTTTGCTGTTATTGTTGTTGCTACTGCCTCCCGATCTCCTTATTACACCGTGCCAAAAGAAAATAAGAAGCTAGATTAAGTTAGGAATTACAAAATCTTATCTGTCTTCCCCTTGCTCTGGTTGCCTCGCTTTTATCGGCTTGTATTTCCTCTTGTGCCTTTCTTTCGAAAACTGCTGGGGATGACACTAGCCTTTTTGCCTTTTTGAGTATAAGTTTTTTTATTCCGTTATGTCTGCTGGGGACACTGCTTCCTACATTAAAGCTTGTTATGTTGGGGATCTTTGTTGTACTCCTCCTGATTACTGACTTCTGTTTGATCTTGAAATGTACTCCTCTGTTCTGCAGGCGGGCTCCTGACTTCAACAACTTCCTCAAAATTTTAACACCTCTATTCTCCAGGCGGGCTCCTGACTTCTTCAACTTCTCAGATTTTAACACCTACATTCTCCAGGCGGGCTCCTGACTTCTCCAACTTTGAAAATAATTCAGCCTCCATTCTCCAGGTGGGCTCCTGACTTCTCCAACTTTCTCAAAATAATTCTGCCTCCATTCTCCAGGCGGGCTCCTGACTTCTTCAACTTAAATATAACGACCTCCGTTCTACAGGCGGGCTCCTGACTTCAACAACTTCCTCAAAATTTTAACACCTCCATTCTCCAGGCGGGCTCCTAACTTCTCCAACTTTCTCAAAATAATTCTGCATCCATTCTCCAGACGGGCTTCTGACTTCTTCAACTTAAATATAACGACCTCCGTTCTATAGGCGGGCTTCTGACTTCAACAATTTTCTCAAAATAATTCAGCCTCCATTCTCCAGGCAGGCTCCTAACTTCTTCAACTTAAATATAACAACCTCCGTTCTACAGACGGGCTCCTGACTTCAACAACTTCCTCAAAATTTTAACACCTCCATTCTCTAGGTGGGCTCCTGACTTCTCTAACTTTCTCAAAATAATTCAGCCTCCATTCTCCAGGCGGGCTCCTGATTTCTTCAACTTAAATATAACGAGCTCCGTTCTACAGGCGGGCTCCTGACTTCAACAACTTCCTCAAAATTTTAACACCTCCATTCTCCAGGCGGGCTCCTGACTTCTCCAACTTTCTCAAAATAATTCAGCCTCCATTCTCCAGGCGGGCTCCTGATTTCTTCAACAACTTCGAAAAATAACACCTCCATTCTCCAGGCGGGCTCCTGACTCCAACTTAAAATATAACAACCTCCTTTCTACAAGCGGGCTCCTGACTTTGACAACTTTTCAAAATAATTCAGCTTCCATTCTCCAGGCGGGCTCCTGACTTCAATAACTTTCTCAAATTTTAACACCTCCATTCACCAGACGGGCTCCTGACTTCTTCAACTTCTCAAATTTTAACACCTCCATTCTCTAGGAGGGCTCCTGACTTCTTCAACTGCTTCCTTCAAAATTGGTGTTTTATTCATCTGAAAATTGCTGGGGATAACATCGATATTTTATTTCATTAATGTGTCATTTTCCTTCTTCAAAGACTATTTCCTTTAAAGCTGGTGCTTTCACTTCCCTGAAACTTGCCGGGAATAACACTGTTGGGGAATTATCTTTCTCCTTTTAACAATGGTGGGGATGATACTGATTCAAAGGTCATTGCTTTTACAACTTTGGGTCATCTTGCTTCTTCCAAGATTGCTTTTCTCTTAAAACTTGTATCTCCCTTCTCGTATACTGCTGGGGATTTTTCTTCCTTCAAAACGTGTGTTATCTTCTCTCTTTCCCAAATGACTATCTGATTTTAAGAAAATTTTTGTAATGAGAGAAAATTTTCTGCCCCAGTTTGATAATCTTCTTTGTGACCCTGTCTTCCTGCGGTCAATAATATTTCCTTTCCATGTTTCAAATCAAAGAAAAATTTGATAGTTTAAAACGGGGAGAGTGGTCGTGCCACTTCTGCCGGGGATGATTTTCCTTTTCTTTTCCCTGCTTTGCTATAAAACTTGCTGGGGAGAATATTGATTGTTGGGGCTGATATTCCTGCTGGGCATGGTTTTCGTTTCTCTTCCTTCCCCGCTCCGTGTTGTCCGACCATTGTGGAGCTTGGTCGAGAATCTGCCGGAGTTGTTCTTGTATCTCGCAAATCTGCTGGGGATCATCTTGGAATTTTGATCCATAACTTCCCTTGGAAATTTGGGCCTCTTAGGATCTAAACCCATTCATCATTTGGTCTTGCGACAAACTTCTTTTCGCTTTGTCGCCTTATATTTGGATTTTGCTTTGCACCATTTTGGTAACTGGTAGTAAGCTCTGAAAATCCTTTTCAACAATAAAATGTTGCGGAAGTAAAGTCTTTTAAACCAAGAAATGAAAAAGTGATAATTTTAAAAGATAGAAAAAGAAGAAGTTTTTCTGAACAAATGCTGGAAAAAAGGAAAGAAAAGAACTTATCTGAATGATATAACCAATCCCAACGATCATGTCATGCATTCTGGATTGATCAACCCCTATTCGTACCAATCAATCTTTCGTATGGCCTCATCTCGCTGGGGATAAATAAATACTCAACTTTTGCCAAATGTGGACCCTTTCCGCCAATCTTGCCTTGTCGCCTCATAGTGCCCTTCGAGGGGTTTTCACTAATAAGACTCTCTCATTTCTCTCAACTCTCGTCGCCTCATGGTGCTTGTGAAGATTTTCACCGATAAGACTCTCTCATTTTATTTTATTTTTTTTTAGCTGGGGATTGGAGTGTTGTTGATATGACGCTCTTTGTTGGGGATTCTTTCGGCTATCCATTCATTTCCAGTTTATGATCCTCTTCTCTGCTGGGGATCAAAGTGTTGTTCCTGACCTCCACGTGCATGAACTTGGCACTCCTCGGATACTGATCGGTAGGTCTTTTTTGGACATCAATATGGTTTTTTGTGTATGGCTAAAAGGAAAAGGGGTATCAAAAGTTTAAAATAATTTGGAGGGGTGAAACAGTACAACTCTTGGAATCAAACTTTCTTTTCACAACTTGTGCCCCAGTTCTTCTTGCTTGGGGATTTTTATTTTTTGGTTACACTATGACCGAGCCGTGAGGCGCCTACGTATCCTTCTTTGAGGAATCAGGTCAAACGTAGTTCCCATTTCCTTTGTTTTTCTTATGATTTTTCCTTTGTATTTATTATTGTTTTTCTCTCCTTTTTATCTTTTATTTTAATTACTGACTCCAAAAGAGGGATATGAAAGAATAAATAAGGCTCAAAAGGGTAAGCAAAGGTTAAAGTATTTGGATAGAAGAAAGAATTGCCTCCGTCATTTCATTCTCCGATAAATGCCAACCACAAACAAATGACAATTACAACCAAAAGAGATCATACATAATATCTCTTAACTGCGTCAGAATTGATAGCCATGTCGACGCATTTCCCTTCGATATCTGTTAAATATAAAGCACCATTGGACAACACTCTGGTTACAATGAATGGTCCTTGCCAATTCGGGGCGAACTTGCCCTTTGCTTCTACTTGGTGTGGCAGGATTCGTTTCAACACTTGTTGCCCCACTTCAAATTTTTTGGGGCGCACCCTCTTGTTGTAGGCTCTTGCCATTCTCCTTTGATATAACTGGCCATGACACACAGCTGCCAATCTTTTTTCATCAATCAAGCTCAACTGTTCCAAACGGGTTTTGACCTACTCGTCATTATCAATCTCAGCCTCGGCGACAATCCGAAGGGATGAAATTTCCACTTCCGCCGGTATTACTGCTTCAGTTCCATATACCAACAAATAAGGGGTTGCACCTACTGAAGTCCGGACGGTAGTGCGATAACCCAACAATGCAAATGGTAATTTTTCATACCATTGCCTGGATCATTCTACCATCTTCCTCAGTATCTTCTTGATATTCTTGTTGGCTGCTTCAACTGCTCCATTTGCTTGGGACGATATGGTGTGGAATTACGATGTGTAATCTTAAACTGTTGACATACTTCTTTCATCAAATTGCTGTTAAGATTAGCACCATTATCCGTGATGAACACTTTTGGGATCCCACATCTACAGATGATATGGGAGTGAACAAAATCCACCACTGCTTTCTTGGTTACTAACTTGAAAGTTTTGGCTTCAACCCACTTAGTAAAATAATCGATGGCCACTAGAATGAACCCGTGACCATTCGAAGCTGCCGGCTCAATAGGCCCAATGACATCCATGCCCCATGCCACAAATGGCCATGGTGCGGACATTGTGTGCAATTCCGTTGGTGGAGAATGAATCAAATCGCCGTGTATCTGACACTGATGGCATTTCCGCACAAAATTAATACAATCATGCTCCATAGTGAGCCAATAATACCCTGCTCGAAGAATCTTCTTCGCCAATACATATCCGCTCATAGGTGGCCCACAAACTCCAGCATGTACCTCTGTCATAACTGTCGTGGCTTGACTGGGGTCTATACATCTCAGCAATCCCAAATCTGGGGTTCTTTTGTACAACACTCCTCCACTGAGGAAGAAACCATTTGACAATCGCCGAATGGCTCTTTTTTGATCTCCGGTGGCCTGATCCGGGTATATCCCCATCCTGAGGTACTCTTTGACGTCATAAAACCATGGCTCGCCATCCACTTCTTCCTATATCATGTTGTAATAGGCATGTTGATCACGAACCTTGATGTGCAACGGGTCAACATGAATTTTGTCTGGGTGGTGCAACATTGATGCTAAAGTGGCCAATGCATCGGCAACCTCATTGTGAACTCTAGGGATGTGTCTGAACTCCACTGATCGAAATCGCTTGCTCAGATCGTGCAAACATTGTCGATATGGTATGAGCTTCAAATCCCGTGTTTCCCATTCACCCTGAATCTGATGCACCAGGAGGTCCGAGTCCCCCAAGACCAAGACGTCCTGGACATCCATGTCTGCGGCTAATCGCAAACCCAAAATGCATGCTTCATACTCCACTATGTTGTTGGTACAATAGAAACGCAGTTGAGCTATAACAGGATAATGATGTCCTGTTTCAGAAATAAGCACTGCTCCTATTCCAACTCCTTTCGCATTAGCGGCTCTATCAAAGAAAAGCTTCCAACCTGGTTCCTCAGGCAAGTCCAACTCATCTATATTCATTACTTCCTCGTCAGGAAAATACGACCTCAACGGCTCGTATTCTTCAACAACAGGATTCTCGGCCAAGTGATCTGCCAACGTTTGTGCCTTCATGGCTGTCCTCGTTACATAGACGATGTCAAACTCCGTGAGTAATATTTGCCATTTTGCTAACCTTCCTGTGGGCATAGGCTTCTGGAAAATATACTTTAACGGATCCAAACGGGAAATGAGATAAGTAGTATATGAGGATAAATAATGCTTCAATTTCTGGGCCACCCAAGTTAGGGCGCAACATGTCTTCTCGAGTTGAGTGTACTTAACCTCATATACTGTAAACTTCTTGCTGAGATAATAGATGGCTTGCTCCTTTCTTCCTATAATGTCGTGTTGCCCCAACACGCAGCCAAACAAATTCTCCAAGACTGTTAGATAATGAATCAATGGTCTCCCCGGCTCAGGTGGAACCAACACAGGTGGATTTGATAAATATCCCTTGATCTAGTCGAATGCTTCTTGGCATTCCGCCGTCCATCTTACCACGGCATCCTTCTTCAACAGCCGAAAAATGGGTTCACAGGTTGCTGTGAATTGAGCAATAAATCTGCTGATGTAATTCAATCTTCCCAACAGACTCATTACTTCTGTCTTGTTCTTCGGCGGTGGCAAATCTTGGATAGATTTGATCTTTGATGGATCCAGTTCAATACCTCGCCGACTGACGATGAATCCCAAAATCTTCCCAGATGGAACACCAAATGCACATTTGGCCGGGTTGAGCTTAATATCATACCTTCGAAGTCTTTGAAAGAACTTCCTTAGGTCTGCTACGTGGTCTTCCTGATGCTTGGACTTTATGATCACATTGTCTACGTACACCTCAATTTCTTTGTGGATCATGTCATGAAACACAGTGGTCATTGCTCTCATGTACGTTGCCCCAGCATTCTTCAAACCAAATGGCATTACCCGGTAGCAATAAGTTCCCCACGGCGTAATGAAGGCTGTCTTTTCCGCATCTTCCTCATCCATCAGAATCTGATGATACCCAGCATAGCAATCTACAAAAGATCCGATCTCACGTCCGGCACAATTGTCGATCAAGATATGGATGTTGGGTAAAGGAAAGTTGTCCTTTGGGCTTGCCCTATTCAGATTGCGGTAATCTACACACACCCTGATCTTTCCATCTTTCTTTGGTACTGGCAGCACATTAGCCAACCAATCAGGATATCGAGTGACACGAATAACCTTTGCCTGTAGTTGCTTGGTTACTTCTTCTTTAATCTTCACACTCATATCCGTTTTGAACTTCCTCAATTTTTGCTTGACGGGAGGGCATGCCGGGTTAGTGGGCAATTTATGAACCACTAAATCTGTGCTTAACCCCGGCATGTCATCATACGACCATGCAAAAACATCTTTGAACTCAATAAGTGTTTTGATCAATTCCTCCCTGATATTTGGTGCAATGTGGATGCTTATTTTAGTTTCTCTGATATCGTCGGCATCCCCTAAATTGATGGCTTCTGTGTCATTTAAGTTGGGTTTGCATTTTTCTTCAAACTGGCTTAACTCCCTGTTTATCTCCTCAAATGCTTCATCCTCATTGTATTCCGATTTATTATCATTGTGAGCACGTGATTGGGTTAGCTCGGAATCAGATTGATCTTTTAGACTAGGTTGAAGATCCGTTGTGCATTCCATGTCATTAGAACCAGTATGAAAAGAACTGTTCAGAAAAAGAAATGAAGGAAACAAAATTAAAAATAAGAAATAAAATAATAAATAAAGAAGAAACTTTTCGTTTTATTGAATTATGGGATAACAAGGTTTCACGCTTTATTGAACACAATAAAAAGAAATCTGGATTACAACCCTGGAATAATCCAGAAAACAGAAAAGGAAAATCAGAGCCAACTACCAGGACTCCCTCCAAGTAGGAAGAGAAGTAGCTATCCAATTGTTGACCTTGACCTTAGGACCCACAAACTGTATGTTTGCCTTACTGGAACCCTCTCCAGCTTCTATCATGTTGATATCGGCAAACACTCTTTCAAAGCTTTTATTCAAATCTCCATTTGGCCCCATCAGAGGTCCGAGAACTTCCGGGACCGACAACTTTCTGCACCCTGCTTTGACAAATGACCTGGACAGGCGTGGGACTGGCTTAGGAAGGAACCAGACTCTTTTCCTCAATTTGCGGGCCCGCTTCACATCCGCTGCGGTAGGCTTGAATCCCAACCCAAAAGTTTCCAAGTTCTTGGGCAAAGAAACTGGCTGGATCATTCCCTGCAGATCAACCCCTAGACCTTTCCCTGGTACAAACCCATTATTCAACATTTCTGAGGCTATCATGAAGGTTGCAGCTGTGATTCTGGGAAGTGGAAGGCCCCCGCCCTTAGGAATTTTGTCTACTGAGACTGCGTTGAAAACCTGATAAACCCATGGGCCCTTATCATCGTCGGTTTCTATGTAGGGCACAAAAGCATCACTGACGGCGTGTGTGCCGTCATCCCCGTGTACCACAACCTCTTGTCTATCCCATTCAAATTTGACCACTTGATGCAGTGTAGAAGGCACTGCTTTAGCTGCATGGATCCAGGGTCATCCCAACAAAAGATTGTACGACACCGCCACATCTATTACTTGAAATTCCATGGTGAACTCGACTGGACCAATGGTTAATTCCAGTACGATATCACCCATTGTGTCAGTGCCGCCCCCATCAAAACCTCGGACGCAGACACTGTTCTTGTGGATCCTATCATCCACAACCATTAGTTTGTTCAGAGTGGCCAAAGGCAGATATTGGCACTTGAACCATTATCAATTAGTGCTCGAGAGACCACCGATTTTTCGCATTTTACCATCAAGTAGAGTGCTCTATTGTGTTCAGTACCCTCTACCGGTAACTCATCGTCAGAGAATGTCACTCGGTTTACTTCGAAGATCTTGTGCACTACTTTCACCAAATGGTTCACTGAGAGCTTGTCCGGGACATAGGCCTCGTTCAGAATCTTTATTAAGGCCTGACAATGATCGTTTGAATGGATTAACAAAGATAGCAACGAAATCTAGGTTGGGGTCTTTCTCAATTGCTCTATAATTGAGTAGTCCTGTGCCTTCATCTTCTTTAAAAATTCCTCTGCTTCTTCCTCCGTTACCGGCTTCTTTATTGTTTTAGGATTGACCCTTCTCAATTCTGCGGGAGCAAAGCACCTTCCCGATCGAGTTAGCCCCTGTGCCTCGCATACGTCTTCCACAACCTCTTTCCCCTTATGCGTCACTATCACTTGACTGTAGCTCCACGGCACAGCTTTCTCACTTGTTATCGGCAACTGTACGACTGGCTTGATAACAACTGGTTCTACGTGGACCCCTTTTACTACCAACATTGGTTTGCTTGCTACTCCCTGCAACACTGCTCTGACTGACTCTGGCTTCTTCGCAGCAACAGACGATCCTTTCCCTGCTACCATAAATGGCTTATCATATACCTTTCTCGACTGTACCACTGCCTTTCCACTAGTCGACTCTTTATTAGAACTGGCGCGAATCATCATTACCGTTTGTGAGGGTGTTTTTGGTTTCCCTCTTTCGTGCACTAGTTCGATCATGTGGGCTTCATGGTGCACCGGTAACGGATTTTCATTGATGTTGGGTGCCTCTGGTGCCTGAACCTCGATCCTATTTGTGTCAATAAGATCTTGTATGGCAGTTTTCAACTTCCAACATTTCTCAGTATCATGCCCGGGAGCACCCGAACAATATTCGCAGCTTACTGAATGGTCCAGATTTTTGGGAAGGGGATTTGGCAATTTGGTTTCAACAGGACTTATTAGGCCTATCTGCTTCAACTTGTGAAACAGAGTAGTATAGGTTTCTCCCAACGGAGTGAATGTTCTTGGCTTCTCCATCCTTTCGTTCCTGAAAGCCTGATTTCCGCTGAAGCTTGGCCCTGAAGGATTCTTGTAGTCCCTCGGTGGTGGATATGTGTTTTGTGGAGGTGGACATGTGTTTTGTGGAGGTAGATATGTATGTTGGGGTGCTGGTGCATGCCATTGCGGACGAGCCGGAGGCTGGGTGTAAGTTTGGGCGTGATGGACAGAGAAGTGGGGCTCTTGTGGTGGATAATAGGGTTGTGGAGGGTTGTATGGATTGTGTGGGTAGTTTGGGTAATAGGATCTAGTTTGATAGCGAGGGGCTGGACCTCTTGATCTGGACCAAGTACCTGCTTCGACTGTTGCGACCTCCTCTCTCTTCTTTTTCCCAAGCGCACCTCCCGTGCCGCTTTGGATAGCCTGATTTGTGGCCTTGATCGCCGAATAACTCATTATCTTGTTGGACCTGAGTCCCTCTTCAACCATGCCGCCCATTTTTACCACTTCATTGAAAGATTTACCAACCGACGTCACCAAGTGACCAATATAGGTTGGCTCCAACGTTTGTAAGAAGTAGTCCACCATTTCACCTACCCTCATTGGCGGATCGACTCTTGCTGCTTGTTCTCTCCAGCGAAATCCGAATTCCCTGAAGCCTTCTCCGGGCTTTTTCTCAAGTTTTAACAGTGCGAGACGGTCGAGGACGATCTCAAGGTTATACTGGAAATGACCTGCAAATGCTTGTGCCAGATCATCCCAGGTATACCACCTGCTAGGATCCTGCCTCGTGTACCATTCTAATGCGGACCCACTTAAACTTTGATCGAAATAGGCAATCAGCAACTCATCCTTTCCACCTGCCCCTCTCATCTTACTGCAGAAACCCCGTAGATATGCCATGGGATCACCATGTCCCTCATATAAGTCAAACTTTGGCATCTTAAAACCTGCCGGCAATTGAACATCGGGGAAGGGACAGAGATCTTTGTAGGCCACACTAACTTGGCTGCCCAATCAATGCATATTCCTGAAGGATTGCTCCAAGCTTTTCACTTTACGGAGCACTTCATCCTGCTCCGGATTTTTAGCTGTCCTTTCAGTTTCTGTAGGGAACTGAAGGTGAGGGGTGTAAGTGTATGGCTCGGGCGGTTTGAAGGTGAGTTCAGGAGGATAGTATTGATTGTCTTAAGCCTGAAACACTGGTTTATCAGGGGATTTTTGCAACGTGGCGGGTGGAGGTGCCACGAAAATAGGAACTGTTGGTGGAGGAGGGTTTTGTTTAGGTGGTGAAGCTTGGGGATTATAGGAAGTTTCTCCTTGATAGTATTGAGCAATGGGGAACCTCGCTGATGGACCAGTGGAAGGGTGTTCCGGAGTCCGAGCTGGTGAAAGGGTAGGAGTAGGGGGAAGTATTGGTGGTGTTTGTCCCTTAGTCCAGGCTAAGTGCATCCCAGCAATATCTTGTCTTAACCTGTCCATTTCCTCCTTCATCATTTGCATCTCTGTCTTTTCCTCCTCAACACTTTTGTCCGATCCAGACATACTTTCCGGAATGGGCCCTTTTGATCTTGTGTGGTAACGGTAATCTGCCAGAACATTCTAACGAGCTAACTGTTTTGAAATCTCTTTCTCTGGTATGGAACAACAAACTTGTTAGTGTTAGAGTTTAACACATAGTGCAATTTCACATCAGGGAATGCAATTTTCCTAGGCAGTTTAACCATTTTCTAACATGTTTTTGCTTCGATTGCATGCGTCATTCCGGCTTATGTCCTTTATTTATTCACTTTGCCCTTTCTTTTTATCTTTGTGGTGGTGGTCGAATCTTATGTAGATTGCCTACGTATCATGTCCCCGCATGAATCAGACCAGGCGTAGTTCTGCCATAAGTAAAATAAAGACCCAATTTTACTTTTTATTACAACAATATGCTATTACAAGCTATTATTTGAAAAAACAAACAAAATACAGACTCCATACTATTAGCAATGTTTGAAGAAAACATAAGGGTAGACAACAGACTCTGAAAAACAAACAAGTGCAAGATTAAACTAGGGATACATTAAAGCCTTGAACTTTGGTGCCCGCGAGGCATCGTTCGGCCTTTCCGCGGGCTTTGGTGCCAGGCCTCTTTGCAAGCTTTTTAATTTTTCCATGATCTAGTGGACATAACCCATGAGTGAGGAAAAAAGGATATCACGGGGCATTTCTTCACATGTTAGGCACTTCGTGGTGATGTAGCGCCCAATCTCATTGATCCTACCCCTGATTCTATCCCTTTCTATGCACAGCTGTTCTATTCGTTGATTCTTTAGTCCCAATATTCGAGTATTGTCAATGAACTGATCTTGGAACCTCTCCATTTGTTCTTCCATTCGGGCTACTGACTCATAGTAGTGTTCCCTATCTGTTCTAGCATCCCGAGCTTGTTTAAGGACCCGATCACTGAGAGTGGAATTTATTTCTCTCAATGTTGTAACACTCATTCCGTAATCCCTTTTCACTTGCCATAAGTGCTTTCTCCGTGCTGCTGTAACTTTTGTCCACCTGACCCGCATTCTTGCTATACAAGCCTCGGATCTCTCCAAGTTTTCTCGGCTTTTGCTGACTTGATTTCTCAATTCTGCTATCAACCTTTTATAAGAGCGACGTTTCTGTCGGTTGTTATTACTCTTACTGACTTGGCGAATTCGGGCTTTCAGTTTCTGGTTTTCTTTGGCTAATTTGTTCTTTTCACCCTGCTCCGAGGCTACTTGCACATTGTTTTCAAACATAAGCCTTTCAACTTGTCGCTTCAGCTTTCCGATTTCAGCCCGGTAGCCTTCCTCTCTTACTAACCAGCCCTACTGTTCCTGCGAATCATCCGTAAATTGCTGGACGTGAGCTCTTTTAGCAGGTCTCTGGCGAATCTGGAACCTTTTCCCGAACCAAACATAGTACTTCGGGTCTACCTCACCCTTAGCCAGTTCTCGAACCATAGTCTTGGGCTCAAGGAATCTACATTCGTGCCACAGCTTTCTAATTTTTCCTTCGGTGAACACGACTCCTGGACTCAACTCAATGGCGTGCTTGCTTAGATCCTCATCAGTGGGAATTACCTGAAATCTCCCTAGTTGGCGCAATACCCGATGAGGAGCATATGGTTGGATACTGCGAACTCCCATCAAAAGAATATGACATTCCTCGGCCGCCATGTATATTACCTCAGTATCAGGCAACCACCCAAATGCCCATTCAATTTGGTCGGCTATTGTTGTCCTTAATCGTGCAAGCCACGCTTCGACACCTTCAGGGAATACAACGCCTGTCATCCGTTTCTCAAAACCACTGATACAATTTTGTTTGGTCAACCCGTGATTCATGTATCCTACTCGGTGACAGAAGTGTTCTTGCATCCACAGATGGAGTAACAGATTGCATCCTTGGAAGAAATTGCCTCCTTCTCGGCATATAGTTAAGGCTCGGTAAATTTCGGACAAACCCAAAGGGACCACAGTACTGTTAGTTTTCTTGATTGTAACATCAGTCATCCCTACAAGGCCTATCTCTATTTTCTTATCTTTGCGGGGACAAACTACGATTCCCAGGAATGCTGTTATGAATGCCAAAGTTCGTCTCGCCTCCCATTCGTTCCTGTTCCCGGCATGAATTAGTCCGAGGTTCAGCTCTTCAAAACCCTGAGGAGTACCATACCGTTGATACAAGAATTGGAGAGCGCAGCATCCTCTCGACAAATCATCATTTTGCACCTTCCGGCTAATGTTTAGCAAATCCAAAAACCCGTGCGGAGATACCGGTCTTGGTGAAAGCAAATATTGTCCCCTTAATTTCCCATTCAATCCCGCATATCCGGCGATTTCCTCTAGTGTAGGTGAAAGTTCAAAGTCAACAAAACGGAATACATTGCGGGTTGGGTCCCAGAACGGTATTAGAGCCTCGAGGATATCTGTCCTCGGCTTGATATTCAACAGATTGACAAAACCTCCTAAAATTCTTCCCACTATCTTTTTACTATCGTCTTTCAGATCATTCCACCACATGTTGAGTTGTAGAGGGGCCTCGCTAAAGACTGAGAATGGTTCATTTTGATTTGTGCTCATCCTGCACATTTATTAATGTGATTAAACAAAAGAAAATTTATTTGACTAAAATGATTCGATCATTTATCCTAAAAAAGTTGTGCGAGTAACCAATAAAAAAATGACAGAAGTGGCCGTTTACACAAAATCAGCCTTACGGCGTTCCTTTTGGGAACATTCGGCTATTTTTGATAAACACGGCATCATCCGACTCTATGACAAAAAAAATTAAAATTTTGGCACATTGTTCTTTTGTTTTTTAGCAAAAGGGGAGGTTGGACCCGATTAGGGCTGCCTACGTATCTCACATCCGGTGAGAATCAAACCAGCGTAGTTCGCCCATAAACTGAACTTTGTAAACAATATTCCTTTCTTTCCAAATAAATCAAACTAAAAAAATTCAAAATTTTGGCAGGGTTTTGACACTACTTGCCATTGTTTTATATTATTATTATTATTATTATTTTTCTTAAAAATAAGTAGTTATCTCCCTATACTGCTATATACTCTTTTTCGTTTTTTTTTTTTTTTAAAATAAAATTCTCAAAAATTCCCTATTTCAGAAGTCGGTCAGCATGCAGATCTGAGGCAAATAAATGTGCAAAACAAACAGGATGCAGCAGGATGGTCTTTTTTTCATTTCAGGTTGCTTGTCCTAGACGGACCCAATCCCTGTGTTGAGTCCCCTAAGGCAAATGCAACATGATGCAAATAAACGTTCCTACTAGGGATCCGGCATGAAGTCAAGTTATTCTAGGTTCTGCACCTGGGTGTTTGTTCTAGACCTGGCTTACCCGAGCGGACAGCTCGAGCCGAGGGGGAGGCAGCAATCCGGGAATACAGAAGCTTCGCCGGCTTTGCAACTTATCCAAACCTCGTTCTAAATTGGGATTTGACACTAGACAGAAAAGAAGACGTACGAAGTACACCCTTCTTCATGATTTAGAAGACTCAGAGAAGAGATGGGTTTCGGCATAGTTTATATACAGTTCACAAAATATCAAAGCGGTAAAAGCAGTTATTTAGCATATTATGCACAGATCATGTAAGAAAATCAGATAAAACCAAATATAACAATTTATCTAAGCTCGAATTTCTAACCTAGAACCAGTGGTTCTGGGTCGAAAATTTGTTTAATCCCCAACAGAGTCGCCAGAGCTGTCACACCTCCTTTTTCACCCGCGCCACCTTAAAAGGGCGCGGAAGGGAGTTTTTTCCACTTAAAGGACAATCGAAATGGGATTTATTTATTTATTCAGAGTCTCCACTTGGAAGATTTAGGGTGTCCCAAGTCACCAATTTAATCCTGAATCGAGGAAAATATTCGACTTTCCAAATGAAGTCTGCGAACCAGAAATTCTAAGTAAGGCATTTTGTTGACCCGAGGGAAGGTGTTAGGCACCCCCGAATCCCGTGGTTCTAGCACGGTCGCTTAAACTGTTGTAATGGCTAAAATATCTGATTTTAATACATGTTCAAATATTATAGTGCAACTTCAACTTTTAACCGCTTTATTGTTATTATTATTTTATAGAGAATTGCAACATCGTGAAAATATATCTCGAACCATGTCATATCAATGTACCAGTGGTTATCAATATATTTCGACTCTGTTGATATTTTGATTTGGGTCACATAAATGTGCACCCGGGTTTTAAGAAAATTAAATTATTAAAGGCGCGCCTAAAGCGACTAGCGTATCACTTACTTTGGGTAGGGCCGTGAAAGTTTGCGAAACGGTCCATTCCGCAGTCTAAGCAATTTTTTATAGTAAATATTTACTGAGGGCCCCGCAATTTGTGATCTACTATGGCGAGGCACACCTCCATTTTATTTTAAAAAGGATCGTCCTATAGTAACTATGTTTTTCTATTTCTGTTCGTCTCTAAAATAAAATAAGAAAAAGTACCTAATTTATTTACATGCTTGCGGATTATTAGTTAAGATCCGTATACAATTTGTTAATTCTGAAAATGATGCAATAAGGGCGATCTGTTTGCCATTTATTGGGTCCAAGTCCAACGTATGTGAGGTAAAACTGGACCCGGGCCATCCTTAATCCAATAGGGCTAGCTAATGGTTTCTACACATTCATAGCTTGTAAAAAATTGATATCATCTTATTAACAAGTTTTTTTCAAATTTAAAGTGGCATTCAACTGGAATGTAAGAACTTGGAAATCTAATTAATTTTTTCTAAACCATTTGCATGCATTAAATTAACTACTTGTATCTAATTAAACAATGTTCCTATCAGTTTCCGAAACAGGCCATTTGTTCAATGAGATAACTATTGAATGTTTGATAATAATCTAAATGGCCTAACATGCTTTTGATATATGTTATTTAACAAATAATACTGAAGTAAAAGAACAAGAGTTACTATATCATCAATCCTTTTAACTAAACATACATGGGCAGTTTTCTTACTAAACTATTGCAAAAAGGCATGTCCAGTTATACATAAATAAACACTTATATGATTCTAATGAAAAAGGTATTCTAATACGTATACAAATAAATAAACAACTATAACAACTTCAACTCTTCACTTCTTTGTATTCATGCTTCAAGTTTAAACCTACAAGAACCAGTGTATCAATTTGTGTACCTGGTATTTGAAAAGCAAAGAGAAGAAGAGGAGGATCAGTGCAAAAAGCAGCAGTAACATACACAACAACACAGCAGTACAGCAACAACCAGTAAATCCAGGAAATAATAAAACTGAAAACCAGCAGTACCAAAATTAAACACAGACAGATGCATGGACACAGTCCTTTGATTTGTTAAACACTCAAGAAAAGCAGTTTGAAACTCTTAATGTAAAAGTTCAGCCTTAACACTCTAACTCTTAGCGTAAAAGTTTGATTTTTACTTTCTGAATTTTTCCTCTCTTTTCCAGTATTTTTTCCAGATTCTCCCTTTCAGTCTGCTCCCTTTTTTATACAATCTGCCCTACCCTTCTTATTTTCAACAAAATCAGAATTCCCCACTAAAATCTGCTCTTTTTACTTTAAATCCCACTAAGGAAGCCTTTTTCCTGATTTTCAGTCCCCCGTTTCCTTTTATTCCCCATTATCACATTAAATTAAAGACATTAACATTTCACTAATAACACACTAATATTAACATATTATTCCTACTGTTTCATTCCCAAATTTCCCCTGAAAACCACTGTGATTTACTGTCCTAGCCCAATACAACTACTGTATCAAAATCTGTTTAACTAATCAATTAACCAAAACTGACTTGATTAACAGCTATAACCAATTCAGCTAGCATTCTACGGCAGAAACTACATCCAATACAAAGGTTCCAGTGATTCAGAATAATGCTCATACTCAAAACAGCATCTGAATTAACCGGATGACTAACAATTTGAAAATTATAAACAACAGAATGCCAATTGATTCAAACTATACGAACGACATACTCAATGAAGCTTAATTGAACGATTACGTATTACAACTGACATTGATCAAATCAGCAAACAAAGAAATAGGCAATTCGGGTAATTTCAGTGTTATTGACAGAATTAAGGATTAAACGGAAACTAACTAATCGACGCAACTTATTAATCGATCACACACATAATAATTACAGCAATCATAAACAAATGACAGATTTGGACCAAATAAAAGGTCTTATTGAGATGAGCAGAATTAATTGATAAAAGATGGAAAATTAATAAAACTAAACTAAACAGATACACAGATAGAAAAACATGAATACAAAAATGAAGGAAAAGAAAAATAAAATACCTCAGAAACTCAGAAATATACGGACCTAGGCTCGAACTTGAATTTGGACATTTTTGAGGTCGAACAAACTTTAATCGAATACCTCGATTAAGGTCTATTAGACCCCAAATCTTCATTTAATTGGACTGATTCCATGATTTGGATTTTTAGTGTTCTTGAGGGTCTGATTTGGGGTTCGAACACTTTCGGCTTGATTCGAACCAAACCTTCGTTGGTTTAGGCCTAAGGGGGGTCAGGTGAGTGTTAGATATCAATTTGGGATGGTTTGGTGTGAGTTGAGTTATGCTCGAATCTTCGATTGAAGGTTCGAGAAGTTTCGGGAAGATTCGAACTAAACGGTTACCAGATTCATGACGAGGGTGGTCAGGGGATGTTGTGGTGTTAATTTGGTGGTCATCGGAATAGGTGAAGTTTCAGACGAACTCTTCGACTGAAGATTCAAGAAGATCAGTGATGATTTGAAGGAAACTACCATCAGATCTGGAAAGAGGATGTCGTGGGGAAGCTAGGGTGTTAAGGTGGTGGCCGGCGGCGTAGTTGCCGCCGGGTTTCAGGCGAAGGGGAGCTAAGGCGGCTAGGGTTTGGGGTCTGTCTCTGAAGGAGACGATGAATAGGAAGCGGGGGGGTGTTTGGTTTGGGGGTGGGGTAAGGATTTGGGCTTATATAGTGAGGGGTTGTTTTGATCTTAACCGTTAGATCTATTACGATCAATGGTCAGGATGAAAGGGGTTAAAATTATACGGTGTCGTTTGGTTTAAACAGGGGTATGGGTTGGCCCGGGGAGGGCGAATTGGATCGGGTCATGGGGAGGCCTTGAAGCCGTTGGATCAAAGAAAATGGATGGCTTAGATTGAACACTTGAAACGGTGTCGTTTCAAACCAAGCCTAGGCTGCACTGAACCGTTTGATTTGTTCGATCAACGGCTCATATTGAAGGGTGACGAAACGGGGTAGTTTCATCATCATACTACATCGTTTCGTTCGTCTCTGAGACCAGCTGGTCTGGATTGGGTCAGGGATGAGTTTTGGGCCTGAATTTCTCCTGGACCAATCCGAATTTCCTTTACATTTACCCGTTTTCCATTTTTCTTTAATTACGAAAATTAAACAAAAATCCTAAATAAATTGTAAAAATCAAAAAAATAAAATTACACACATATTATTTAATACCTATAATAATTAACACACAAATTAAACATTTAAATAAAATCAATACAATGGTAAGAAACACATATGCATATATTTGTGATTTTCTTTTAATCAAATTATGGTTAATTAATTCCTAAATATATATATTTTTTATTTTTTTATTCCTTTTATATAAACCAATGATTAATTAATTATGAAAATGCAACATTAATTCCTAAATGCACATGTACCTATATTACTATTTTTCTGTATTTTCTTTAATTAGAATAAAATAAACATGCACAGATAAAATGCCACGAAAATTCAAAATCGTGTATAAAGAAAAATTATTTATGATTTCTTTTGGAGTAGTTCTTGTGAGGCAAAAATCACGTGCTCACAGAGAGGTTCCCTGGATTATGTTCCCAGTAGAGTGATTTTATATTTGAAGGCTCTACAGATGGTTGAGAAGGGATGCATGGCATATTTGGCCTTTGTAAAGGATGTTGGTGTTGATACTCCTACGATTGAGTCCGCCTCAATAGTGAGAGACTTTCTGAATGTGTTTCCTACGGACCTACCGACATGCCACTTGATAGGAACATTGATTTTTGTATTGAACTAGTGCTGGGCACCCAACCTATATCTATTCTACCATATCTCATGGAACCAAATAAAATGAAAGAGTTGAAGGAACAACTTCAGGAGTTTCTAGATAAAGATTTATCAGGCTAGTGTGTCGCCTTGAGGTGCGCCTGTTGTATTTGTAAAGAAGAAGAAGGATGGTACTATGCCGATGTGCATTGATTACATACAATTGAATAAAGTTACAATTAAGAACAAATACCCACTACCGCGCATTGATGACTTATTTGACCAGCTTCAGGATGCAAGTGTTTTCGAAGATTGATTTGAGCTCAAGGCTTCATCAGTTGAAGATTCGGGATTTTGACATTCTGAAGGCGACATTCAGGACCCGCTATGGTCATTACAAGTTTCTTGTGATGTCTTTTGGGCTGATGAACACCCCAGAAACCTTTATACACTTGATGAACAATGTATTTCATCCGTATCTTGATTTATTCATCATTGTGTTCATTGACAATATATTGGCGTACTCACACAGCTGGGAGGATCATGAGCATCATCTAAGGATTGTACACTAGACTTTGAGGGAGAAGAAATTATATGCTAAATTTTCCAAGTGTGACTTTTGACTTGATTCGGTGGTGTTCTTGGTCCACGTGGTGTCTAGTGAAGGGATCAAGGTAAAACTGAAGAAGATTGAGGCAGTTCAGAGTTGGCCCATACCGTCTTGGGTATAGAGATTTGGAGCTTCTTTGGATTGGCAGGTTATTATCATCATTTTGCGGAGGGTTTTTCATCCATTGCTGCACCTTTGACGAGATTGACCCAGAAGGGTGCCCCTATTTAGGTGGGCTGATGAGTGTGAGGAGATATTTTAGAAGCTCGAGACTACTTTAACCACAACTCCAATTCTAGTTTTTCCATCAGCATCAGGTTCATATATAGTTTATTGTGATGCTTTGCAAATTGGCATCGGATGTGTCTTGATGCAGAAGGGTGGGGTGATCGCTTAAGCTTCGCGCCAGCTGATGCCCATAAGAAGAACTATCCCTTTCATGATTTAGAATTGGAAATTATTGTTCACGCATTGAATATTTGGAGGCACTATCTCTATGGCATGTGTGTGAGGTATTCACAGATCATCAGAGTCTACAACACTTGTTTAAACAAAAGGATCTAAACGTGAGGCAGCAGATGTGGTTGGAGTTGTTAAACGACTATGATATCACAATTTTGTACTATACCGGGAAGGCTAATGTGGTAGTCGACACCTTTAGCAGAAAGTCTGTAATTATGGGTAGCCTTGCATATATTCCAGTTGGTGAGAGGTTTCTAGCATTGCATGTATAGTCCTTGGCCAGTCAGTTCATGAGGCTAGATATTTCGGAACCTAACCGGGCACTTTCTTGCATGGTTTCTCGGTCTTCTTTGGATGAGCGCATTAGAGCGCATCAGTATGATGACCCCCATTTTCTTATCATTAAGGACACATTGCAGCACATCAATGCCAAGGAGGTTTCAATTGGAGATGATGGGGTGCTGCAGATGCAGGGTCAAATTTGTGTGCCCAATATGGATGGGTTGCATGTGTTGATTCTTGAGTAGGCCCACAGTTTGCAGTATTTCATTCATCTGGGTACTGCCAAGATGTATCAGGATTTGAGGCAACACCATTGATGTAGAAGAATGAAGAAAGATATAGTGGAGTATATGGCTTGATATTTGAACTGCCAACTGGTGAAGTACAAGTACCAAAGGCTAGGCGGTTTGCTTTAGATACTTGAGATTCCCAAGTGGAAGTGGGAGAATATTGCTATGGATTTCGTTGTTTGACCTCCACGGACTTTGAAGAAATTCGACGCAGTGTGGGTTATTATGGATAGGCAGACTAAGTCTACATACTTCATTCCAGTTGTGACCACCTATTCATCAGAGCATCTCGTTCAGATCTATATCCGTGAGATTGTTTGTCTTCATGGTCTGCCGGTGTTTACTATTTCTGATCGAGGCATGTAGTTCACATCACATTTATAGGGAGCTATGGAGCGTGAGTTAGGTACACGAGTTGAGTTGAGTACAACATTTCACCTCAGACGGATGGGCAGTCCGAGCACACCATTCACATCTTGGAAGACATGCGACGCTCTTGTGTCATAGATTTCGGGGGTTCGCAAGATTAGTTCTTACCGCTTACAAAGTTTTCCTACAATAATAGCTACCAATCGAGTATTTAGATAGCTCCTTATGAGGCCTTATATGGAAGGCGGTGTCGTTCTCCAGTTGGTTGGTTTGAATCGGGAGAGTCTAGGTTATTGGGCATTGATTTGGTTTGGGATGCCTTGGAGAATTTCAAGTTGATTTAGATAGGCTTCGTACAACACAATCTAGGCAGAAGAGTTACGTTGATCGAAAGGTTCGTGATGTTACATATATAGGGGGAGAAGGTGTTGCTCAGAGTTTCGCCCATGAAAGGTGTGATGAGGTTTGGGAAGAAAGGCAAGTTAAGCCCTCGATATATTGGCCCCTTTGAGGTGCTTGAGAGAATTGGAGAGGTGACCAACAAGCTTGAATTGCCGCCTAGTCTATCGGGTGTTCATCTAGTATTTCATATTTCTATGCTGCGGGAGTATTATGGTGACCCGTGTCATGTTTTGGACTACAGCAGGGTGCATCTAGATGAGGATTTGACTTATAATGTGGAGCCAGTGGCCATTTCGAACTGGCAGGTTTCAAAGTTGAGATCAAAGAATATAACATCAGTAAAAGTTCAATAGAGAGGTCAGCCTGTCGAGGAGGCTACTTGGGAGATCGAGCGAGAGATGTAGAGCAGTTAGCGAGAGATGTAAAGTAGTTATCCACACCTATTTGACCGCACTTGCGAGGTTTTGGTCGAAGGTGTGAGACCTCTGAAGCGGTTAGGCCATCATAGTTGCGGAAGAAGCTGGGGGTTGGGGAACGCGAAGGTGCAAAGGTTAGTCCGCATCTTCGAGCTCGCAGATGCAGGAAGTGGAGTGCAAAAGCGGAGTGGAGTGCGGTCATGGGTTTCTGCAGAAGTGAACATTGTGACGCAGGTGCGCATGTGCAGAAGCGCATAGATGACCACATTAAAGAATTTGGGATAGAAGGTCTATGGATGCAGATGTGGCCACTTTTTCGCAGAAGCGGAGCCGCAGATGTGGTTAAGTAACCGCAGGTGTGGATTGTTTGGAAGTGTCATAATTCGAAACACTTTGTGGTTTTTGTCATTTAGAGAGTTTTGGGACTCGGCGAAAGGCGATTTTTGAGAGGATTTTGGCTACAAATGAAGATGTAAGTGAATATTCATCATTTTTATTGATAAATATTGATTACCCATTGATTATTACACCTATTTTATGTGATTTTTAAGTGAAAATTAGGAATTTGTCGACTATGTTGTTGGAGAGTGCGATTTGAGAGTTTGAGGGTCGATTTGTGGTTGGAATTGGAAGATTTTGGTATGGTTGGATTCGTAATTGAATGGATGTCAGAAATATATGAATTTTGTCGAATTCCGAGGTACAAGTCTGTGGTTGAATTTTTAGGATGACTTTTCAATTTTGATTAAAGACTTTAGCTTTATCATTTGAGATTATTTCTTACGGCTATTATTGGTGGTATTAAGTTGTTTGTGACTAAATTCGAGTCGTTTGAAGGCCGATTCACGAGGCAGGGACTAGTTGGAGTATTGGTTACGTATTTTGAGGTAAGTAATATTTCTAAACTTAAAATTGAGGGTAATAATCTCTAGAAAACATATTATTTGTGTTGTGTTGGGGTGACGTACATGCTAGGTGACGGGCGTACGAGCGTACACTGTGGTAATCACCGGGTTGACTTTTGTACTATGTTGCTATCAAGTTTTGTTTTATCCGTGTAATTCCTACTTGTTAGAGTAATTTAGCTGTGATTCATTTTAGAAATCATGTTTAGACTATAAGCTTATTCGATTGAGACCTAATGAGGCTAATTCTATTATTTTGAGCTAACTGCTTTAACTGTGATTATATATTCACCCATTCTTCTTCGTTTGCATATTATATTTTAGTCTATGTTTATCATTCATTGTTACATCACATGTTATCATTGTTTTTCCATATGTGAAGTTGTTGGACTGAGTGATATGAGATTGTTAGCCCGTGAGACTTGAGAGATTTATGACTGAGATGGACCTTAGAGCCGTGTTGAGAGTGTTATTGTAGATCGGGTCGCACGCCGCAGTAGGCCACATTGGCTTTATTATTATTATTATTGTTGTTGTTGTTGTTGTTGTTGTTGTTGTTGTTGTTGTTGTTGTTGTTGTTGTTGTTGTTGTTGTTGTTGTTGTTGTTGTTGTTGTTGTTGTTGTTGTTGTTGTTGTTGTTGTTGTTGTTGTTGTTGTTGTTGTTGTTGTTGTTGTTGTTGTTGTTGTTGTTGTTGTTGTTGTTGTTGTTGTTGTTGTTGTTGTTGTTGTTGTTGTTGTTGTTGTTGTTGTTGTTGTTGTTGTTGTTGTTGTTGTTGTTGTTGTTGTTGTTGTTGTTGTTGTTGTCGTTGTTGTCGTCGTCGTCGTCGTCGTCGTCGTCGTCGTCGTCGTCGTCGTCGTCGTCGTCGTCGTCGTCGTCGTCGTCGTCGTCGTCGTCGTCGTCGTCGTCGTCGTCGTCGTCGTCGTCGTCGTCGTCGTCGTCGTCGTTGTTGTTGTTGTTGTTGCACGATGCAACAGGCCTTATCGGCTTTATATTAGAGCTTGGGCAGGATCCGCCCCTCTGGAGTCTGACATACCAGCAGTGAGCGAAGGCGCGCGCGCGCTCGCGCGCGCACACACACACACATATATATAGACACACACACACATGCTTTGGTAAGGGGCATTGATGCTAGGCACCCGTAAATTGTTGAGTGAATATGTGTGTTTGATGAGACGTGCATTTAAGACTGACAGCTTGAGTATGTTGAGAGTGAGGTATCTGGGATATCACCGTGAGATCATTTATTTATGCATACTTGACATGTAGGCATAGAGATGTATCCTCCCTCATGCTAGTTATAACTGACATGTTCTTATTCGTTTTGGGCTATAATTATTATATTTGAAAGCATGTCTAAATTTCTGCAATATGAACGAGCAATTTATGATATTCATTTTGAGTTGCTTATTGCTATTGCCATCATTATACTCGTGTTGTCGTTTATATTGATTTTGACTATCTTCTTCTAAGCTCGTCCCTGCTTTCAGCTCAAGATTAATTCTGTTACTTATTGAATACATGGGGTCGGTTGTACTCATACTACACTCTACACTTTGTGTGCAGATCAAGGTACATCTGCGCGCGGTGATTGCTAGGTCAGTGTTGGCGCTAGTATTTGGAGACTTCGAGGTAGCTTCTATGACATCCGCAGACCTTGACTCTCTTAACTTTTCTAATTGTCATTCTATCGTTCAGACTGTTGTACTACAGATTTAATTTATAGTTGATACTTAGTAGTGCTCATGTACTCGTTGACACCAGATTTTGAGAGTTGTTGTAGTAGTTTATTATTGTTTTTATTAGAGAATTATGATATTTCTGTTGTTAAGTATATTAAACCATGTTTACTCAAATGTTTAGCTATTATGTGATTGTTGGTTTGCCTGGCAAGTAGTGTTAGGCGTCGTCGCGACTTCGATGGAAGTTGGGTCGTGACAGTAAGGGTAAGGTGTTCGTATACCTCACCCTCCTCAGACCCCACTCATATTGGGTATGTTGTTGTTGTAATTGATTGGTGATATGATTTGCCTGATCCAACACTTAAGCCAATCGTAGAAAGAAAGACGCTTCTCTTTCGTGCTGAAAGATGTTCTCAGACTTTTCTGCATCAGCATGCGATTCCTCTGTACGGATGGCTCAATTAAATTTGTGACCACTGCCCATATTAAAGAGGCCCTTAAACTTAATTCATGAAATTCACATACTTATTAGGATGAAATTTAGAAGTGAAGAGGGAAGTAAATGTAATAATTTGAGTGAGAAATTTAGCATAATTATTTACAGAATTATCTACACACAAACGTCAAACTAATATATAGATACACACATAATCATCAACAAGGGATGCCCCCGAAATCTGATCAAGCTATCTATCTGGTGAGGGAAAATAGTAAAGAAAAAAGAATCATATATCCCATCAAACATACATTAATGCTTACCCCACAAGCAAACAGTAACGCGTCTACACAAATTCAACACATGCATAGTCTTTTTGTAGTTTTCTACTAATTAATAATAATCAATTACCAATCATCATGGATAATTTTAAATGAATACCAAGCTGTTATTATTATCAAATCGCATGTCATCAATGCTCGAATGCACTCCTCCATCTTGTAAACTTTGATCTTCAAAATTCATGTCCAACAAGAACCCATACTCATCCTCGTCTATTTGATCATTCGATGGAGCTTTGTTCATTTCTTGAGATAACTGAGGATAGCTGCTTTGGTTGTTGTCTTCTTCCATTAAATCAAACAACTTCTGCCTTTGATGAAAAGGGCGTTGGGAGACTGCGGCGGCCGCCATATTCGGGCGGTAGCCGCCGTAAGGCAAGGCATGGTACTGGTCCATATTATTATTGGGAGAGCTAACAACACCAACCTCGTACGTGTTTTGTGGGCTGAGAATGTTGTTGTTACTGCTGTTCTCAGCTTTAGCTTTGTGAAATACTCGACATAACACCCAATCTTCCTGTTAAATCATCATACACGACATATATTTAGTAATGTCGTTAGCTGTTTTATTACTATGTAAGAAAACGGTTTTGAAATTTACTGAATATGGTAGCAAAAATTCTAGCCAGCTGCCATTCTTTTTGCCCATCACTTATCGTTTCCCCCATTTCAGCGAGCTAGGAGGTTTCTATGAAGTTTCTTGCATAGACTTTTGTCACGTGAAAATTGTTTCAATTATCTTGATTTCCCTATGTGCTAATGATGAAATTAAAACCCTTTTGTTGTCTCATCATTATATTAAACGTGGCAGAATATTTTCAAATCTTAATCAAATAATTTTGAGTTATGATTTTTCAACATTTAGATCCTTCATTGAAAGCAAAAGAAAAGAAAAAATTAACCGACGTCGTATGTAATAAAAAAAAAAATTTAAAAAAAGTAGAGAAGAAGTGTCTACATTAAAATAAGTCGGGTAAATTATTGGGGTCACTCAAAATTAAACTAAGCACATAAAATTTTTATAATATCCGTAGATAAAACTTAAATTCGAGAGAAGAAAAATAGTAAAAGATTACCTTAGGGGGTACGTTTGGATTTTCGAGGCGGAATTCATGCATGATCCAACCTGTTTTAATTCCATTAGGAGCTCTATTCTTGTAGAAGACTAAAGTTTTTCTCATCCCCACAGTCGTACGGGTTCGAGGATCTAGCACCGTCCGATCCTTGCCCGTGGCTTTCCAATAACCCGAAGTTGTGGCCCGATTTGTCCGAAAACCAGTTGCGTATTTGCGATCTCGAAAGCTGAAGAAGTACCATTCACTCGAGTTGAGCTTTGCCACCTCTACTTCAACAAAAATCAATCACTAAATTTTTAATAGAAATTTAGTGAATAATATAATTGTGTGTATATATGTGAAAGATGACTTAAAAAAAAACAACCCAGTATAATCCTACTAGTGGGATCTAGGGATGGTAGTATGTACGCAGACCTTACCCCTACCCTGGGGTAGAGAGGTTGTTTCCGATAGACTCTTGGCATCCCTCTTTCCAAGAATTTCTCACATTGCTCTTGGGGTGACTCGAACTCACAACCTCTTAGTTGGAAGTGGAGGGTGCTCACCACTAGAGCAACTTACTCTTGTCCTGACTTAAAAAGTACAGTAATAATTAAAAGTTACATATAAACATATACTTATGTGAATTATTGGAAGAGACTATCGCCATTGGCTTGTAAGACAATGCTATTATCTAAAGTGACGCAGCTAGTTGGGTATTAGTCACAATAGATTCTCTAAGCATGTTTCCTCTTTAGCTAAACCTTTTGAGAAAGTTCATATGAAAGAACGGAAAAAGGGTTTTAACCTTTTCTTCACAATAGTACGAATTATTTAGATGGTGGGCAATCCAATATCACTTTCGTCATGTCCCACCTAATAACAATCTTAGCCAATAAAATTAGGAGTAATAGTGAGAATTTAGGCTTTCTAATTTATACTTCTTTTCTTTTAACAAAATCCATAGTCATCAAAATTAGATTTGAAACACATGCATCTCATTCTACTTATACGTGAAGAATAAATGGCCGCCGTTTCATGTGTCTAAGATCAATTAACTACACGTATACGAGAAAATTAATGAGATATGACGAAATAATATGGGGAAGTAAGGTGGCCAAATGGTCTCAACAGAACTAGACTACCTCTTTTGCACAAATATAACACTCTTGGGGCGGTCTTTTAACTTTTGATCCGTATTTGCCTTATTGGTAGAACTTTAAGATCAAAAGGTAAAAATATTGCCCATGAGACAACATTTATTAAACTTAAATTTGTGACTATGCACGCAAGGACAAAAATTCAAAATCATTCACTTTGAGGCTATCGGTGTATTTCACCCTTGTTTGCCCAACTGATCATTCACGTCTTTGTCTTTCGATTTTTTGCTGTATTGTCTCTCACTTTCTTAAACACATTACTAAGAGAATATAGTACTTTCATTTCATGTGTGTTTATTTTGACAGTATACGAAGTTTAAGAATATAATTTTTTTTAATCTTATAATATATATGCGTATAACATATCAATTTTTTTGAATCTTATAATTTTAAAGAGGTCATGTTATTCCTATAAGGATTGTCATTAAAGGTAAAATATAAGTGTTAGAAATTGAAAATTTACAAAATATAAAAATATAATTTTATTTATTTTTGAAAAATATTGAAAGGGAAACTTCAAAATATGTGCATAAATTGAAACAAAGGGAGTTGCATGCGATTATATAAATTTCATGCATGCCGACTGCCACAAACTCTTTCAGTAAGAAGGTAAAATTATACTCCCATATTTCCTTACCTGAAACTTCTCCCGAAAGAAATCTATTATCCTACGTTAGAATTTTATTTCATAAGCTTCATTAAATTTGGATTAAGTGAAATTGATTAATCATGAAGCGTTCCATATGCAGGAACACAGCAATTTCTGCAGAACTCCCAAGTGTAGTACTAAATTATTTTATTTATTAGATGAAGCTAACATTGTTCTTTATGGATAAAATAATATCTAGAAGGTGAATTTCTTTGTGAGATTGAAAATGATATGAAGATATTATAAGAAAATAATAAAAAAGTTAGAATTTATAAAGGCGGCTTACAAAAAATCATTATGTTCCAATTTATGTGAAAGTGTTTAATTTAACTGTATAATCTGTTTAATAATTATTTTGTGAAAACATCTTTTTTATTATAACAACTTTATTCTTGCGGAGAAATCGCCAAGTTTAAAGCTTTATTTCCGAATATTCTACATGTGAACCAAATCCATTAAAACCTGATAATTGATGTTCACTCCAGAAAGCAAGCATCATTTTCTGCCCCCTTAACTTATCTCCTTCACATCTTAATACTCAGTTTCAGGAGACAACGTAACGTCAAATAAAATTAAAGTCCTAAAAATTAAAAGATATACAGAATTTTGTATTTAAAGAGAAAAAAGTTGCAGATTCAGAATCATAATCTTGTTATAGTTTAAGCATTATATCTGCCTATGAAAAAAAGTCTGTCTCTTTCTTTTTTACCATAAAGAATTCAAGAAAACGTCGGTTAAAGCCACTTTTTGAAACTTTTTCATCTAATCATGAAAGTACACTATTTTTGTGTAGTGATGATTTAGTTTCGTCTAAAATTCTTTTCCGTTTCTAAAATTTATATATAACAATGACAATTACTCCTTAGTTCCAGACAAGTTATTGGGGTTGACTGTATGAATTCTTACTTCATCTTTTAAGCTCAACTTCTCATCATCATATGCCGTTTCTAAATTTTATATGAACAGAAAAAGGTAGAATGGAATTTTCTTGATAACGTGAGAAAATCACAAAGTAATTCTTAGAAATTAGAAAGAGAAGAAGAAACCTACCAGGAAGCTGCCATGGCTCACAAGTATGGAGATCGATTTCCACTAAAGTACCTTTAAGAGAATCTTCATTTGCAATTTTCTTGAAGAGATAATGGCAAACTAATTCTTCATCACTTGGATAGAATCTAAAACCAGGAGGCAGTGTTGCTCCAATGTCTCTTAAACCCATCATTTGGGAGTGGTTTTGTAATAAAATAAACTTTTTTTATGGAACTAAAGGAATATTTTTGTTAAGGTTTGTCCTAATATAAAAGAAGCATTTCACCAATTTCTTTTGTTTGATAATATATTAGTAGTACTATAGAGAGGGAAAAAGGTATGTATTTATACAAAGACAAGGGGAGGGTGACAAGTGCCCTTTGCCACTTGGAATTTGTTACATTATTCTAGCAGCTTATGCTTGTCAAGTTCGTTATTGTTATTTGTTGGGACCTTCATGAAAACCAAAGCCACAAGAAAGCTTCCTTTGAGAGCGCGTAATGAAGTTAAAGAAATAAGGGCGTAATTACAAGACTCTCTAGTGGATTTTAGGCAAGTTTGTGTGTATTATTAGGGATATAGTTGATATGTCCTAAATCTAATTTCACATATAATGAATTACATATATGTATATGGTCGAAATCAGGTATGCCTGATTTTACGGGCTCGAAGAGTCGTTTTAAGCCCGAGTTCAGGATGGATCGAGTTCAAGCTCGATGGACCAAGCTCGAGCCCGATGACAGAGTACAAGGCTCGTAGATTGAAGTACGCGATGAGCACCGAAGCCGAGTATGACCAACCCCGAGATAATGTTGTTATGGGTTTGTAACAGAAAGAGCAAGATTCCCGCCACATCCCCAAGATCATAGTGTAAATTCCGGAATAGATTTGTACGAGTTAGTACGAATTCGTACTAAGCGGTTAAACAGCTGTCCCAATAAGATTCCTTACTATAAATAGAAGTGTAAGAGTTCCCCTACTATATAAAGGGGGCATCAATCATTTGTAACCATCATCAATCATTGGCAAAAGAATATACTCTCTTACTTTCTTGCTCATTACACATCAGAATAGTCTCTTAAATTTATTGTCTTTACTTTACTGTTCTTATCGACCAACCTCGAAGCCACCATAGCTCGAGGTAAAGACTTGCTTAAGTACTGGTTTGATTCAACTTGCTTCTTTCATTTATACGTTACATTTTTTGGTTATTAATTAGTATTGAACCAAAATCACATATCTTTAAAATCATAAACAAGTTTAATTGTTACTCGTATTTTCGAGGTAAAATATATATTTTGTAAATATTATTTGAATAATTGTGTGGCATCTATAATTCTCTTTTTTCATAGTTATTATTTTGTCCCAGATTGGGGTGTATCTATTTTTAAGTCCAAAGGAGCATAGATGGGAACAAATATAGAGGTGGATAATGGCCTTACCTCTTCTATATATCCAAACCAACAATGATATAACCTCATTCTATGCAATTTGACTTATCTCAAAAATAAAATATGAAAATAAAAGGCCAGGATGAGGAAGATTCCTCCTTTACAAATTATGCTTCCGAAAAGATTTAACTAAGTATCAGCTACTTAGCGACTTCAAATTATAGGAATCAAAGATGAAAGCACCTTTCTTTACTCGGACTCTAAAAGCATGGGTTCCATTTGCATCATTTTTCAATGTGGATTTAACCTGCCTAGGCAAGGTAATATGAAGAAGACATTATGTTTAGTCCTTTTTCCTAAATTAATTAGTTATATTAATTGGCTGATTAATATGATAAAGTTCCTAGCAGGGTCAGAATTGACTTACATCCGTTCTCTAACTCGTCTTTCTTTTGCTCCATTCCCGAGCTCCTCGATCAATAGGTCCGGGAGAGGAGCTGAAAGCCACTTGACTGTAAGCAGAGGAGCCGTGATCTTCTTCTCTTTCCTTTAGTAGGAATAGACAAGTCTCACTCTTGCCCTTAATAGGAATCCAAAAGTGGAGATCAGCCTACCTATCTAATTCGAGTGGCCAGAGTTCATCATAGTAATTGACAAGTTATTTACTGTAATTAGATGTCATATACTTATAGCCCTAGGAAAATAGTTGAAAGAATATTGAGTATAATCAAACACTTATAAAATAAATTAGAAATCAAGATGGAATATATTTCTAACGACCCGATCTGTCGTTTTGAGATTTAGCATTTCGTTTGGTAGTTTAAGGTCTTGAGTAGCTTTGTAAGAGGTATTATGACTTGCGGGTATGGTCGACTTCAGTTTTCAAGCGCTTCGGGATTGATTTGGAAGAATGATTCTCATTTAAGAAGCTTTAGAATGGAAGAGTTGACCAAGTTTAACTTTATGCGTATTTAATCTTGAATTTTGATGATTTCGTTAGGTTCGAATGGTGATTATGGACTTAAGTGTATGCCCGAAATTGGATTCGGAAGCTCCTAGGTTGATTTGGCACTTTTTGGCGAAAGTTGGCAATTTTAAAGGTTTAGAATTTTCCTAAGTTTGACCATGGGTTGACTTTATGGCTATCGGGTTCGGATTTTGGTTTCAGAACTTGGAATAGATATGTTTTATCAATTATAACTGGTCTGCAAATTTTGGTGCCATTCCGAGTTGGTTTGATAGGAATCAGACGCATGGTTGTATTTTTAGCCATTCTTGAGTTTCATTGTAATTTTCATGTGTTTTGATATCCGATTCGTGATTCTAGATGTTATCTTGGTATTTTGATCACACGAGTGAGCTCGTATGATGTTTATGTACTTATGTGAATGTTTTGTGTGGAGCCTTGGGGGCTCGGGTGATTTTCGGATGCGTTTCGGAGTGTTTTCGGGCTGTTTCAATTTTGCTGGTTGTTTGTTGGTGCCTCAGGTCTCGCAAAAGCGAGATATTGTTCACATTTTTGGACCTCGCATTTGCGAGGTTTGTGTATGCTGGACAAGTCTGCATTTGCGATAAGAGCTCCGCATTTGCAAAGTCGCATTTGCGAATCCTTAGTTACATTTGCGACATTGGCTGGGGACGGCTAATTCGCATTTGCGAGCAATATTTTCGCATTTGCATTAGAGCTTAGCTTTGCATTTGCGAGGCGTATGTCATTTTTATGACTTCTCGGGTGGGCTTGAAATTATTTGCTTTTGGGAACAATAGGTCGCATTTGCGAACTTAAGGTTGCAAATGCGACTTCTGCAGCTAGGCATTTAATTTGGAATTTAGGGACTTAGCCTCATTTATCACATTTTGAGTCCTAGACCCGGTGAGAAGTGATTTTGAGGAGATATTTTCATAGGCAATTATTGGTTAAGTGATTTTAAGTCAATTTTAATTATATAACATGATTATTTATATCACGACCCAATTTCCCTTATAGGTCGTGATAGCGCCCAACGTTACCGCTAGGCAAGCCAACAGTGAACTAACTATATGATTGTTTCTTTTAACAAGTTAGAAATAGCTGATTTTTTTATTTGTGCACAAATATGAAGTGAAAATTTAAATAAAAGAGAGATAAATAATTTAAGAGCAAATAAGATAAGAAAATATCCCAAAAATCATCATATATCTATTAGCTTAATTTCCAAGACCTAGTATCACAAATGTATGAGCTACTAGTAGAATATACAAACGAATACTACAGTATTGTCTGAAGTGAAATAGACAGAAAATTAAAGCAAAAGAAAGACTTCGGCTGTTGCAGAACGGGCTCGGAAGGCAGCTCACCGCAAAGTCTCGTGAAATCAAGGAAGTGCGCCGGACTGTTATCCAGATGTAACCTACCTCAGATCCTGCACATTTAGTGCAGAAATATAGTGTGAGTACATAAACAACATGTACCCAGTAAGTATCTAGTCTAACCTCGAAGTAGTAGTAACGAGGGGTCGACTTCGACACTTACTATTTGCCAACAATAAAATATCAAAATTCTAATTAAACATGGGTTATATAAATGATAATAGAACTCAATAACAAGAAATAAATAAACAATTCTTTCACTGATAGTAAGTCCCAAATCAATTTTCATCATTTAATCATTTCAACTCTCAAGCCAATAAAACAATAGCAAATATAATTGGGCTCCAAGTATTATTACACATGAATTATGCCGAGGACATATGGTCCGATCCAAAATACATATACATATATTGTGTGCACTACCGAGGGTCAAATGATACGAACCATAGATGCATCTATTAACCTGCCGAGGCGAACGACCCGTTTCCATGAGAGTAGTGAAATTTACCTTGCTCGCGGAATATACTTGAGACGCGGGTGAATATAGATTTCTCAAAGTTATCATAATATTCCTCAATTATTTTCAAAAAAAGAAATTCAACTGGAAATTTGTAAATCTTGAAATCCTCAATCTCATCTCTATTCAACGCAATTAATAATCAAAATTAAATAATAGTGTCAACAAGCATGGTGTAAACCTAAAACTACCCGGACATAAGCATAATTAGTAGCTACGTACGGACTCTCGTCACCTCGTGTGTACGTAGCACCCACAAATAGAAGCACACATTAATTCAATTCACCTGGAGGGTTAATTCCCCCTTACAATGTTCGAAAAGAGACTTACCTCGTCTCAACGCTTACTTTATGGTCCAAAATTGTGCTTTAAACCCTCGATTCAGTGCCAAACGACTAGAAACTAGTCAAATGTTATATAAAATATTCAATACATGTTCAAAAGTTCATATTCTAACTATTAAAGTGATTACCCAATCCTAATTGAAGAGTTCATCATCAGGCTCATGTGCCCAGATTCCGAAAATTTTCGAAGAAAGTTGTTACCCATAGCCTCACAAACTCAATTATATAATTTTCACTCGATTACATAATAAATTTCGTAGTTAAATTCTATTATTGTCAAAACTCTAGGTTTTTATATCTAACCCACAATTTCTACCAATTTAGATGTTATAATCTAGCCATAAACTATGTACTTAACTCACGTAGATAGAAATTACTTACCTCTATTGGTTGATGAAAAACCCTCTCTAACCAGCTCTAAAATCTCCCCCAAGAAATATAAGAAATGATAAAAAATGCTCAAACCTCGACTTAAAACAACCTACTGCCTTCAGCGATCGCACCTGCGGTGCTTAGTCCGCTTCTGTAGAGTCCCAAGCCCAGGGAGGGCTGCTTCTGCGATGGCTGCCTTCGCACCTGCGCTTTTGCAAGTGCGGTATCTAGCCCGCTTTTGCGGTCACTGGCCTCTTCTTTGCTGGTCAGCTTCTGCGGCTTGTGGCTCGCACATGCGGCTGGCCAAGCGCAAGTTACACCAGAAGCTGAAAGCTTCAGCTCTTCCCCTCAAGTCCAACTTAGTCTGAGCCTCGTTCGATTAACACCCGGGGCCCCGCCCAAACGTACCAACAAGTTTGAAATCATAAAACGGACTCGATCGAACTCTCAAAATGCACAAAATAACATTAGAACTATGAATCACACCCCAAACCAATTGAAACAAAAATATGAACTTCAAGTTCTTCTAACTTACTCCCAACGCGCCGAAACGTACTTAAACTACTCGGAATGACGCCAAATTTTGTGTGCAAGTCTTAGATCACCATATGGAACTATTTTCAGACTCGAAATCCCAAATGGACCTCGATAACACCCAATCGTACTTCGAACCAAATTTAAAGAACTTTAAAACCTTTAGAGAGTCAACTTTCACTATTAGATGCCGAAATGCTCCCGGGTCATCTAAAACCCGATTCGAACATACACCCAAGTACGAAATCATCATACGAACCAGTTGGAACCGTCAAATCCCGATTCCGAGGTCGTTTACTCAAAACATTGACCAAAGTTAAAGTTAGCCCTTTTTGCCAAACCTAAGGAACCAAATGTTCCGATTTCAACCCTTCAAATCCCGAACTAACCATCCCCGTAAGTTATAAAATAGTAAAATCATATAGGGAGAATCTTATTTAGGGGAACGGGGTTCTAGAAAGTAAAACGACCAGTCAGATTATTGCAATTTATGAGATTTAAAGAGAAATTTTGGGGATTTTTTACTATGTTTAGAAAAGTAAAAATTTGAGATTTGAGAGTTGAATTGAATCCGGATTTGAAAATAAAATACATATTTATAATCTTGGGGCTATGGATAGTCAAGATCTACCTTTCAACTCGGGTTTTGACCGGACTGGCCCATGATTGATATTTGTTGACTTTTTGAGAATTATGTAAAGATCTTAACTTTATTAATTGCAATTGGTTTCTCTTGCATTGTTTGATGTTATTAAGTTGATTTTGGTAAGATTTGAGTCAAGTAGAGGTGAATTTTTTAGGAAAAACATTTTTAGAGTATTGATAGAGGGCTTTTGAGATAAGTGTCTTGCCTAACTTTGTGTGACAGTACTTCTCCATAGGATTTGGTCTAATTATAGTATTTGTATTATGTGAACGACGTGTACATAAGGTGACAAGTGTGTAGATGGGCGTATATGTATTGACTTTGACCGGATATGACCCGAAGTTATTCTTATTGCCTTGTTTTAAGTGTGAGATATCTACACTACATGTTTCCTATTGTGGATGATTACTTGAGTTCATACTTCTTGTTAAAGATCATGTTTTAGGATTTTATTTCCTTAATTAGCTAAGTTGGGCATTTGTAAAATTGTTCTATTTGGGTTAGCTGAATTCATATTATATGTTAAATACTTATCCTCATTTCCTTTGTTGGTTTGTCCTTATGCGTTGTGTTGGAAGATTGTGAGTTTATGTCTTGATGATAATTGTTGGCATGTTGTGTTGTTGTGATTATGGCACAAATGGACTCGTTGGGCGAATTTTTCAGGTGTTGGCACGGGGTTTTTGCCTTGCTATATATATATATATATATATATATATGGGTCTTGCTAACATACTACATGAAGGTAGTATATTAGCAAGGTACCCATTTTTGCTTTATACAAAATACCCCTGATTGCAAATAAACAATGTACACAGCTAAAAGGTTTTTTGTCTTTTCCACATCAAACTCTTTCCTCCCACCCCACCTGGCATTTATCTCTCAAAAAGAGGAGGAAACTGATGATTTTGCTTCACTACAAATTCAGCTCAGATTTCAACCGATTTTATTTAACGCTCCCTCCTTCCATTTTTTAACTTCAGTTTCTACTTTAAATTATATTTTTAAAATAAAATCTGTCGGCCATTAGTGTTTTCTGAGATGAAAATCAAAGTTAGGAGTGATGAGTTAGAAGATCTTTTTGATGGACAAGCTACGTTCACGACTTCTTTCATTTGTTTTCCCAATGATTTAAAGAAGAGTGTAATCGCATAGGAAAGAACATGAACAACAAATTATTGGAGGGTGAACATGAGTGATTTAAATCTCAAATTTAAATTCTAACCCATATGGGTTTGATTTGTCTTTTCAGATTTTCAATATATAAAGTTGTTCTTTGAGTGTAGTCGAAAATTTAATTGGTTGAAACCTGTGAGAAATCAACAATTTTTAGTATTGTAAAAAGCTTTGGATCGGAAAAAAAAAATTGAAACTTAAAACTGAGAGAACGAGGAGAGGGGAGGAAGAGAGAGAAGAAGAACTGCATTTGGCCTTTGGTGAAAGGACAAAATAGTCCCTCACATTAAAACATTATTTATTTGCAATAAGGGGTATTTTGGGTAAAGCAAAAATGGGTACCTTGCTAACTTACTACCTTCATGTTAGCAAGACCCTATATATATATATTAAAGGGGGCCTATGTGGAGATGATATGTTATGGCCTTGGGGCATTTTATTGATGAGGTTGTGTAGTGATATGATTTTTTGTGTGTCATGCATCTTTTACATATTTTATTATGTTGTTTCCAATGTGCTTATATGTGTATCTTACATTTAACTGATGATTTAGTTTTCAAATTAAATTAACCTATGTGGAGCTATTATTTCATATTCTATGGAGTTCTTGGTAACATAACAGAATGAAATAAAAAGGAAGTTGTTATCATGAAATACATTATTTGACTCTTGATAAATTTCTCTTGAATGTGTTATTGATCTTTGTCGTGCGGTTGTAGTAAATGTTGTGGCATGAGATCTTTGCCGTGCGGTTGTGACATACATTGAGGCACGAGGTTTTTTCTGTGCGAGTATGACCTATATTGTGTCACGAAGTCATTTCCGTGCGAGTGTGACTTATATTGTGGCACAAGGTCTTTGGCGTGCGGGGTATGGCTTATGTTGTGAGAAGAGGTCTTTGTCGTGCGAGGATGATGGATAATATGGGCACGAGGTGTGGTGAGTGTGGGATCCTATTGCTTTCTATTATCGTTCCTTTTTATTATAGCTATTGCGCTCTGTTATAATTCCTCCTTGCCGGTTATTCTTTGATATTATTTCACAGGTTATTTGATTAGTGAGTGCCTTTATTTGAAACTCGTCACTACTCCATCGGGTTAGTCTTGATACTTACTGGGTACCGATTGTGGTGTACTCATACAACGCTCCTGCATATTTTTGTGCAGATCCAGGTTCCTCGAGCATGACTATCACGACTCCAAAATCTCACCTTAGGAATCGTGATGACACCTAGTCTCTGAGACTAGGCAAGACTAACACATGATAAGAATTTAGCATAAATAAATGATTGAGCTATTAGGTTAAACTAATAAATGACATAGTAAAACCATAATGGAACAACAGTCATACAATCCCAAACCGATGTTACAGAGTCATAAGCTCTACTTAAATACACTAAGAATCTCTAATACAATATTATTTGGAAACAAAAAAATAGTAGCATAAGACCACTGAAAGGTGACTTCGAGGCCTGCGAGCGTCAAGCATGTATACTTTGAAGTCTCCGCAAAGTCTGAATCAAGTCACTGGCGTCCGGTACAGGCAGAAGTACCTGGATCTGCACAAAAATATGCAAAAGCATAGCATGAGTACACCACAACAATATCCAGCAAGTATCAAGCCTAACCTCGGTGCAGTAGTGACGAGGTCAGGTCAAGATACATACTAGACATGGAAACTTGAACAAAATAATAATATGATCTAATAACGGGAAAAAGAAATAAAAAAACAAAATAGGTTATCAATATAAGTTTAACAACGGATGTAAAAGCAATAAACAACAACAAAGAGTGAACATATGATAAAAATAGCAAATGATCAAATACAGTCAAAATACAAGTGAAATAAATTAAGAAAAAATAGTAACTGTTCAAATCAACAAGTCGTTCAAACATAGAATGTACAACAAGAATCACACTGAGGTACTACACCTCATATATACATTTCATAAGTCACAATCACAATCACAATCTTCCATATATCGTAGCCTTGCATTTACTTTTAAAAATATTTTTTTGAAATAGCCTCACGCGCTTTAGCACCTTTATAGATGTGTGTGCTTCAAATGAAGTAATTTTTCTTACTAGCAACACATGCATAAATCCCCCTTATCTCACCGCATGCGCATCAATATCACCACTCTTATACTGTTGCATGTGCATATCATCACAACACAATAATTAAACTCGCACCACACATGCCCATATGCCACAATATTGCCAAACACAATAATACCAATATCACCACAACATATAGTCCATAGCTCAGCCATAATGTGTACAAGAATCTCAGTAACAAAATAAAAGGAAAATAACCCAACAATGGAAGATACTCCATAATATAAAAAACTTCAATTAAACCATGCTAATAGCTCTCAATAACTACAACTTCAATAACTCAATAATAAAAGATATTTCCATGAAATGGCAACTTCAATTCAAATGCATAACATAAACTCAACAATAAAAAGATAGTATGTAATAGCAACTATGACTATATGCATGAGAATAACTCAATAATAGAAGAGATAGCATGTAATAACAACTACAACTAAGTGCATATAAGAGTAACCTTGACAATGAAAAATGAAACATGTAATAACATCGCCGATTCAAGAATATAAGAATAACTTGACAACGGAAGATAGAAAAAATAATAACAAATTCAATTAGATTCTTATAAGTAACCTAAAAGTTTAAACCAGTCAATTTTCATATATAAGCCCGTGTACACACTACTCACCTCATGTACACGTCTTGCACATAATTTAAATAGTACAATTAAACTCAATCCTAAGGGAAAGTTCCCTCACACAAAGTTAGGCAAGATACTTACCTCAACTAGGCCAAATCAACACTCAAAAATGGCTTTCTCCATAAAATTTGCCTCTGCACGGATCAAATCTAACTAAAAACGACTTAAAATCATCAAACAATGAAAGAGAAATCAATTCGATTAATAAAGCCAATATCTTTTCAAAATTCCTCAAAAGTCAAGAAAAGTCAACCCGGACCCACCCGATCAAAATTCGAGTCAAAGTATAGATCTCGACTACTTATAATCCCACGAGTCTATATATGTATTCATTTTCAAATTTGAGTCCAATTCGACTCTCAAATCTCAATTTTTTATTTTCCTTACATAGACAAATTTCTCAAAATTTCTCTTCAAATTCCATGTATTAGAGGTTAAATCTCATAAATCATGTAATAGAATTGAAAATTTATCAAAATCACTTACCCAAGAGTTGTGGATAAAACTCCCTCCTCAAAATTGCCTCCTACCGAGTCTAGGGTTCTAAAATGTGATAAATAAAACTAAGTTCTATTTTCCAGCCCTTTTGTTCAACTACAGAAGTTGCAAATACGACTTTGGGTTCACAATTGTGAACCCTTGTAATTGCGGAACAGGGATCGCAAAAGCGAACCCTGACATCCCACTCAGATGTCGCAATTGCAATGGCAGCCTACTTCGCAAAAGCGACCTAAATGGTCACAAATGCGACCAGACCCAACTCTATATTGGCTTTGTACATGCGACAAAGGGCGTCTCATTTGCGATAACGCATGCCCTCTTTACAATTGCGATGTCGGTGCTCACAATTGCGATAACTGGAGCACCAACACACCAACAACCAAAAATGAGTTCAAACCAATCCGAAACACGGCCAAAACCCAACCGATCCCTCGGGGCTCCACGCCAAATATCCACACAAGTCTAAAAATATCATATGAAGAGATCAACATACCAAAATAACATTCTGAACCACGAATCGGACAGCGAAACGCGTGAAATTTAAAAGGAAACTCAAGAATCATAACCAAACGTCTGATTCCTATCAAGCAAAGTCGGAATGATACCAAATTTTGCAGATAAGTTTCAATTAGCAAAACGGACCTATTCCAAGTCTCAAAATAAAAATTCAAATCCGATAGCCATAAAGTCAACCTACGGTCAAACCTAAGGAATTTCTAAACCTTCAAATTGCCAACTTTTGGCGAAACAAGTTAAACTAATCTAGGGACCTCTGAATTTAATTTCGGGCATACGCCCAAAATCACAATACAAACCTATCGGAGCCATCAAAACATCATTCTGGGGTAATTTTTTTTATAAAAGTCAAACCTAGGTCAATATTTCCAACTTAAGCTTCTTAACCAAGAACCAAAGGGTCCATATTATTCCAAAACTTCCCCGAAATGAAACCGACCATCCCCGCAAGTCATAAAATCAGAAATACACATACGAAAAGCTCAAATATAAACAACCGGTCAGGTCGTTATAGTGCCGGACGTTAGCTAGTTGTTTTTGAGTTTTGAGAAAACTTCAAGGTATACCTGTCATTCTGCTCGTAGGCCTCGAAGTCACATTCTAATGTCACCTTTACTATTGTTTACCTTATTTTCAAATAGTGTTGTATTTAGTAATTTCTAGTGTGCTCTTAGTAGAGCTAATGACTTTGTACTACCGATTTGGGAAATGTACGGCTATTGTTCATGTTCGGCTATGTTATGTCATTTACCATATTTTGCTTAATACTTTAATGATTTTAATATGTTAATCTTAGCATATGTTAGGTTTACCTAGTTTTAGAAACTAAGTATTATCACGATTCTTATTGTAGGATTTTTTATCGTGCCAATATAAACACTTGGTAATAAGTTCAAGCTCTACATTGTCATGAATTATAAACTCAATTAAGACTTCACCCAAAGCAATTGAATGAAAAGAGAAAAAACTTTTGTAGGTGATTTATAGGTTGGTTTTAACGGACATGTATACATAATTGGACACCTATTAGGATTAGACAGTTACATCTCATGTTGGGTGACTTTGAGCTACAAGAACATAAGAATTGCTGTTTTTCTACGGGCTTTGGAGAATAAATTGTATACTTTATCTCCGATCATTAAGGAAAATATCCATTGGAATATTAATAATTAATTTATTGTCACAACATGTGTACAATGTACACCGATCTGGAATTAGATTGGGTAACAAGTATTTGCAGTTTTGTTTTTGGGTTCCTAGAATACGGCTTGAGACATGATCACATAATTGCAGCTATATGTGGAAACAAGTCATTGTACTGATCAATAGAGGAACAAAATTTACTTTCAAGAAAATTGTAAGCCAAAAAGGGTCATAATTATTTGCAACTTATAGATTAGTTTATTAATCTTTACAGCTAGGTTTGAGGAAAACAAAATTCGTAAGAGCTAGCAAAAATGAAAAACAAAATCAATCAACTTGGGTACTTCGATATTAGGCACTTTGATGTTGAATTTATTGCTAATAATGCATATATGTTAACGTTATTAAGGGAAGACAAACTTGGTCATCCTCACTCCTAAGTCGATGACATGACTGTTAGAATTAGAAGGAAGTGATGGCTGTTGGGATATGCATTTCTATGGGGTCTACTAAGTATGAGAACTCAATTTCATCAATATCAAAACTTTCGCAAAATAAATTTAATTGGCCGTGCCTTAATTTTTCTGAAAATTTGTTTACATAAATATGTAGTTGGCTAATGATAAGCTACGCATAATTATGAAAATCACGACGAAATTTTATTATCTGTCAGAAGATGGAATTATCATGTCTTAATCATAAATAGTTGGTACTATGTATGCAAGAGTAGATCAGAGGATGACATAAATGGGACCTGAATTATACTTGGGGGGAATATTAAATCAAATAATTGAGGGGCTCTACATAAAACATCATTTTGTTGAAGGCTTGAATGTCAAGTTTGTGATATAAGATCTTTGATTTGCTCATGAAAAGGTAAAATTGGAGCCACGTATTTGTTTGTATTTTTGCGACCTATTCAAAGCACTTTCGCTTATTTTTCGCAACTATGCATGTAAGAGAGCCCTTCCAACCTTATCTGGCAACACGCCTTCAACGCAAAGCCATGCTCATGAAATGGATTCTTACGCCAATAGTCGGTCCAATTGGTTGTTTACTTTTTCAATTGATATGCTAAAGTATATATTAATTTTACATAGTTATATTTATTAGACATAAATTATATATCCGTCAATTAATTTTAATTTAAGCGATGTAGTTGGTGCATTTTATATTTGCGTAATTTAAGAAAATGATCGAGTCGTCGATTGATTATTTTTTTTTAAAATTTAACTTTTTGGCCAACTAAAAGATTTTTGACCAAGTTGGCCGATTTCTTTTACCAACTAATATTTTTTCGACATCCCCAATTTAGTTTGTTTTCTTATTAATATTCCTATTATATCAATACTGTTCAGTTGTTTTTTCGGTCGAATTTTTTTATATTTTTAGTAATGAAAACTAGATGGAGAGAGAGAGGGAGTTGATTAATTCATCAATTGAATTAATATTTGTGAATAAATGCAATTATGCAACTTCTCATAATTATGATAAAACAGATTATCAAATTTCAGCTATTTATCAAATTACATCTTCAATTATTCCGGCATACGTATCTATAAAAAAGATACATTTCTCTGCTCTGAATGATGAATGATGATTTAATACAAGACACAAACACACAAAAAATCAGTATCGGTCCATTATTAATCTACATTTTCTTAAGAGAATCATGTACCTCTATTTTTCTGTGTTTATTGAGTTAAGTACTAAAGAAGGACGTCAAGTTTTAGCTTGAGACCACCTAGGTCCGTCACTACCTAAATCCCCTCAAAACTCGAACATATACACTCCAAGTGAAATTAAATTATATACTTAGTAAATATTATTTTTTTCTTGTTATAAAAAAGAGTCGATATTGTCTTCAGGGGCGAAACCACCTTGTGCTAAGGGTGGTCAGTTGACCACCTTTCAGCGAAATATTACGAAAAATTATATTGTGTATATAAGTAAAATATTGATTTTAGATGTATAAAACATATATTGAACATCTTTTATCGGGATTTTTTTGTAATTCATTCAAATCTGAACACCCTTGGAAATATATTTGGCTTCGCCAGATTGTCTTGTAAGTTTACATGGCAAGACAATGCAATTATGATATATCGAACCTTACTAGTTTTCTTTTGACTTGTTTTCTTTTACCGTTATTAGTTTTTTTAATTACCTTATGTTGGTATTAGTGCATTTTAATATCAAAATTATAATATTAAAATGAATTATTTCTTGTGAGATAGTAGTTATAAATTGGCAAGAAAGTGGTCATTACTTTGGTGTAACTCATGAAACCACTAATGTCATGATCTACCACTTATTACCTACTAAAGTTTATATTTTGTAACCACCAACCCATTTTCTACTATTTTAATATCCTACTACTTTGTTATTTATTCTATGGAAGAAATTTTACACCTATAAATAGTAGTGTTTCTTCCTTGTATTGTAGATGAAAAAATATAATAGTGTGTATGAAAAAAGTGAACTTAGTGTAGTGAAAAAGAGAGTTATGAGAAGGAGAAAATCTTAGTCTCCCACTTATTCTCTACAAAAGAGAATATTATTTTTGTTGAAGGAAGGTGTTCATTTTGATGGAGTTTTGTACTCAATAACTTGTCCAGAGTTTGTTCGAGTCATACGACGTTGTCGGGTTATTGTATCCTGGAGGGGACAAGTCAAGAGTATTACTGCTGGACCGATAAAGATGCTACCGCAGTGAGCTTAAATCTCCTTAAAAAGAGCAAGATATCCGCGCCTCAGCCTTAAGAATATTTATTTATTCATTTTTTATCTATTTTTCAACTGTAATTTCTTGTAATTTCACCAATAATTTTAAGGAGATTCAATTTTTTTATGCAGTTGAAAAATAACGGATATCAAGGTAGAAGTTCACTCTCTTTAAGAGATAGAAGGGTAAAGTATTTTTCTACTTGCTTAGCTCAAGTGAAGGAAAGGTATAAACTTTTTTACCTTACATTTTTCATGAATATGTGATATATTTTTTCATGAAAAATAAATTTTATAATGCTAAAAATAGTTGGGGTAAAACAAAAATTTGCATGAATAATTTGAGTACCAGCATCGCAATTGTGAAGGTGCCAGTGAGGCTCAGTTATCGCAATTGCGAAATCCCCTTTCTAATTGAGAAGCCTGTAGATTTTTGCCTTGGTTCGGAATTGCGAACATTTGTTCGCATTTGCCAAACTCCCAGCTTCTCAACTGTGAAGCCTTCTCTCACAAATGTGGTGTTCCTTGAGGCTGTCAGGGTTCACAAATGTGAGCCCTTGTCTGCAATTGCAAGGGTTTGCAAATTTGAATCCTGTGTCGCAAATGCGACATATGCAACTGGTAAAAGAGATGTGAGACGAGATTTTGGAGATATTCTCTCATTTTTTGAATCCTAGACTCGGTAGGAGTCGATTTTAAAGGAAGGTTTTCATCTATAATTTTTGGAAAAGTGATTTTGTAAGAGGGAATTAACCTCATAGATGTTTAAATTTGTTATTTGCTACTAATTATGGGTGTTACGCACGCACGACGTGAAAAGAGTCTGTACATAGCTAAAATTCATGCTATGTCCAGGCAGAAATAGGCCTCCATCATGCTATTACTTGCACTATTTGAACTAGACTTGCGAATGTAATTGCTCGAATTAATAAGTAAAAATTTGGTTTAAAATGATATTAGAATGAGTTTCATTACGAAGAGATTTGGCGGAAATATTTAGTCATGGATGGAAATCTATATTTTTTTATGGGCTTACTTTAAAGTTGTAAATACATAATACGTAATCCAATGAGTTTTTCTATTCCTTTGGATCGGGCTGAACGCCTCAGTAATATATATATAAAGTCGTATGACCTCGGTAGTGTATGTACACTATTATTATGGATCGGGTCGTATGACCTAGACATAACACGTGCATGTTGTCACACGGAGTCCGATTATACTTAACATGTCTTTCATGACCTGAGGATTTATAAATACATGTTCAACCCTTACTTGTTGAGATTAGCACGTGATATTTACGATCTTTAATTGTTGTTTTCCTAAGGATCATTCAATAATAGCCTTGTATTCCATTGTTGATGTTGTATTTTATGCCTATTAAATATTATTGTACATTATGTATATTGCCCATTAGTAAGTGTCGATGTCTACCCTTCATCATTAATTCTTCGAGGTTATACTAGATACTTACTGGGTACACGTTGTTTACATACTCATGCTACACTTCTGCACATATTGTGCAGGTTTTGAGATAGGTGTATCGAGTGTTCGTCCGGGCGCGCATTGCGGAGGCTTAGTGGTGAGCTGCTCCATTCCGGAGCACTCTAAGCTTTCTCTCCTTATGTTTTTATCATCTTTGTCTATTTTATTTTAGATCGTAGTTCTTACGGAGTTCTGTATATTCCACTAGATGCTCGTGCACTTGCGACGCCGATTTTGGGAGTTCTAGTAGTCACTCACTAGTTTTAATTATGCAATTCACTATCTTACTTTCCCATTTAGTTTATGATTTACATTACTACGCTCATTTACAATTTGTTTTCATATTAAATAAAAATCACAGATTTTAAGAATATTAAAATGAGGAATTAAATGGGTAGTTCACTATTGGCTTGCCTAGCAACAACGTTGGCCGCTATTATGGCCATTAATTAAAATTGGGTCGTGATATCTTGGTATTAGAGTTATAGGTTCATATAGGTTTCATAAGTCATGAGCGGTCCTGATAGAGTCTTGTAGATTAGTGTGGAGACGTCTATAATTATCTTCGATAGGCTATAGAGTTTTAGGAAACTTCTCTTTCTTCATCTCTTATCGTGTTGTTGATGTTAAACTACGTATCTTTCTCTTATCCTCTCACAGATGGTGAGAACAAGTGCGACAGCTATACCTGGTGGTGGAAGAGTCGCTCCCTTATTTCTAGAGGCCGAGACAGAGGCCGGGGGAGGGATCCAGCTCCTGCTCGAGGATGGGGGCATCCTAGAGTTGCTCTCGTCGTACCACCAGTGGATCTAGTAGATGATCCTATCTTTGAGGAGCAGGGTGAGTTACCTACAGCTGAGCTAGCTCCAGTAGATTTCATGTCCATGCAAGGATTTCAGAAGGTCATGGGTCGTATGCTGCGGTTCATGGATTCTATTAAGCAGGCTGGTCCATTTCCAATGGACCCAACCACATCTCAGGCGGGAGGGGGAGCGTAAACCCCTACCGCTTAGTCTCTAGGGCACACCGCTGTCGTATATCAGATCCCAAGTGCATTACCTACGGCTAGAGCCTACCCAGTTGCAGCAGTTGTACTAGAGCCCAGACCAGATGCGATTGTCGAGTCGCATAAGCTGTTGGATAGATAAACCATACTGCCTCCTTCCTTTGGCGGTGAGCGACATGAGGACCCCTAGGATTTTATTTACCGTTGCAGAGACATGCTTCACAACATGAGGGTATTATAGTCCAACGGTATCTTCCAGTTGGAGGGTAGGGCCCGTAGATAGTGACAGTCCTATATTCTCAGTAGACCAACAGGTTTGCCTCCCTTGACTTGGGATCAGTTCACACATATATTTCTGGAAAGATATATTATACCCTCTTAGAAGGAAGAGCTACAAGGTCAGTTTGAGCAACTCCAGCAGGGTCAGATGTCTGTGACCGATTATGAGGCGAGGCTCTTTGAGTTATCCTGCTATGCACTTATGATACTCCCCACCAATGTAAAGAAAGTGCGGAGGTTTATTATGGTCCTGCATTATGGTATTTAGGTTACTATAGCCCGAGAGGTGGATATGGGGACTCCTTACGAGCGGGTGGTAGAGATAGCTCGGCGGATTAAGGGTATTCGTAACCAAGGCCGATTATACGATTGAGAAGAAGAGGGCACGACATTCTGAAGGATTCAGCGGTGCACCATCTAGGGGAAGAGGTCAGTTCATGAGGGGTCAGTCCAATAGACCCACTTATTCAATATTGTTGCCTTCTCAGGGTGCACCTGTGTGGCCTTATTCCAGTGCCATTCCATAGAGCTCCTATCATCCACCGGCTATTCAGGGCCCTTCTAGCAAGTATTCAGGTCCCTAGGGTCGGACTCAGGGTTAGTCATCTTCCATACTGAGAGGTTGCTATGAGTGTGGGGAGTTTGGTCATATGAGGAGACCTTTCCCAAGGTTTCGGGGCAAGGTAGTGAAACATGGCCATGATTATCGCACTAGCTACCGCACTGGCCGCCCGACTTGCTAGAGGCGGAGGGAATTAGGTAGGGGTCGCCCTAGAGGTGAAGGCCAGTAAGGTGGAGCTCTAACTAGGCTCTATACTTTTCCAGCCAGGCTAGATGCAGTAGCCTTAGATGCCGTAATCAGAGGTACTATTTCTATCTGCGGTAGGGATGCTTCAACATTATTCGATCCAGGGTCTTTATATTCTTCTCTATTTGGGAATTAACTGGATGTCTCTCGTGAATCTTTGGGTGCTCCTGTATATGTGTCCACTCTCGTGGGTGATTCTGTTATTGTGGATCAGGTTTACCAGTCCTGTATTATGACTTTTTGTGGTTATGAGACTAGAGCGGATTTTCTGTTGCTTCACATGACAGACTTTGAGGTCATCTTGGTCATGGATTGGTTATCCCTTATCATGCCATTCTTGATTGCCATGCCAAAACTATTACCTTGGTGATGCTAGAGTTTCCTAGATTGGAGTGGAGGTGTTCATATATTAGTGCATCTAGTTGGGTTATCTCTTTCCTGAATGCTCGACACATGGTCGAGAAAGGTTGTTTGGCTTATCTAGATTATGTTCGGGATATTTCTATAGAGACTCCCACGATTGATTCATTTCCCGTGGTACGAGAGTTCTCCGATATATTTTCTTCTGATCTACTAGGCATGCGACCAGATCGTGATATCGATTTCTCTACTGATCTGGCACCGGGCATCCAACCTATCTCTATTCCACTATCACACTGCATGGCTCCAAAGAAGTTGCAAGAACAGGTTGAAGAGTTGCTAGTGAAGGGGTAATCAGGCCGAGTGTGTTGCCTTGGGGTGCACCAGTGTTATTTGTGAAGAAGAAAGATGAGACTGTACGGACGTGCATTGATTACCGCGAGTTGACCAAATTTACCATTAAGAACAAGTGTCCATTTATGCGTTTTAATGATTTGTTTGACCAGTTGCAGGGTACTAGATTGTTCTTTAAAATCAACTTGAGATCTGGGTATTAATAAAATCAACTTCAGATCTGGGTATCATCAGCTGAAGATCCGTGCTTCTGATGTTCCAAAGACGGCTTTCTGGACTAGATATAGCCACTAAGAGTTTCTAGTTATGTCCTTCGGCTTGACCAACGCCCAAGCGGCATTTATGGATTTCATGAACCGGGTGTTTAGGCCATATATTGACTTATTTTTCATTGTCTAAATTGATGACTTTTTCATTTACTCATGTAGTATGGAGGAGCACGAGTAGCATTTGAGAGTTGTGCTTCAGGCCTTTTGGTAACAGAAGCCATATGATAAGTTCTCCAAGTGCGAGTTCTGGTTAGATTCACTGGCAGGCATGTTGTATCAGGTGAGGTTATTAAGGTGGACCCCAGGAAGATCGAGGTAGTCCAGAGTTGGCCTTGTCCTACCATGGCAAATTAGATAAGGAGTTTCTTGAGGTTAGCAGGTTGTTATCGTTGGTTGTGGAGGGCTTCTCATCTATTGCAACACTTTTGACTAGATTGACCCAGAAAGGTGCTCTGTTTCGATGGTCCGATGATTGCGAGGCAATATTTCAGATGTTCAAGAATGCATTGACTACATCACCGATATTGGTGGTGCCTTACGGTATGTATATTGTGTATTATGATGCTTCACACATTGACCTGGGTTGTGTACTCATGTAGGAGGAGCGAGTTATTGCATATGCTTCACGATAGCTAAAGCCCCACGAGAACAATTACCCTGTACATGATTTGGAGTTGACTGCAATAGCTCATGCTCTCAAGATCTGGAGGCATTATCTTTATGGGTCCTGTGAAATTTACACGATCATCGTAGTTTGCAACATTTGTTTAAGCAGAGGGATCTTAATTTGAGGAAGTGCAGGTGGCTTGAGTTATTAAAGGACTATGATATTACCATCATTTATCACCGGGCAAGGCGAATATGGTTGTGGATGCCTTGAGCAGAAACGCCGAGAGTATAGGAAGTTTGGAATTTATCTCTGTAGAGGAGAGACCATTGGCTTTAGACATTCAGTCCTTAGCTAACAGAGTTGTGAGGCTGGATATTTCAGAATCGAGTTCTTGCATGTGTTGTGGCTTAGTCTTTATTATTTGATCAGATTAAGGCTCGTCAGTACGATGACTCGCATCTTCTGGTTCTCAGAGAGTCGGTACTACTGGATGGTGCCAAGGAGGTTGCTATCAGCGAGAATGGTGTTCTCCGACTCCATGGTTGCCTATATGTTCCTAATGTTGATGGCTTAAGGGAGAAGATTTTAGAGGAGGCACACAGTTCTCAATATTATATTCATTCATGTGCTATAGAGATGTATCGCGACTTGAGGCAGCATTATTGGTGGCGGCAGATGAAGAAGGACATTGTTGAGTGTATAGCGAGGTGTCTAAATTGCCATCAAGTTAGGTATGAGCACAGAGGCCAGGTGGCCTACTCCAACAGATGGTTATACCGGAATGGAAATGGGAGGGGATCACTATGGACTTCTTAGTTAGGTTGTCGTGGATGTTGATGAAGTTTGATGCCATTTGGCTCATTGTCGACAGGCTGACCAAGTCGGCACACTTTATTCTGGTTGTGACTACATACTCTTCGGAGAGATTGGCACAGATTTACATTCAGGAGATTGTCCGGTTGCATGGTATGCCTATTTCCATCATTTTATAGAGGCCCTCAATTCATTTTGCATTTATGGAGAGCAGTACATAGCAAGTTGGGCACCCGGGTAGAGCTTAGCACAACTTTTCATCCGCAGATCGATGTGTAGTCAGAGAAAACAATTCAGATTCTTAAGGATGTGCTCAGAGCATGTGTGATTGACTTCGGAGGGCAGTGGGATCGATTCTTACCTTTGGCCAAGTTTGCGTATCACAATAGTTATTAGTCCAGAATAGAGATGGCCCCATTTGAGGCTTTATATGGTCGGCAATGTCATTCGCCCATCAGATGGTTTGAGCCCGGTGAGGCTAAGCTATATGGAACTAGTTTGGTGAAGGATGCCTTAGAAAAGGTAAAGTTAATTTAGGAGCGGCTTCGCACAACATAGTCTAGAAAGAAGAGTCACGCGAATCAAAAGGTGCATGATTTATCATTTATGGTGGGCGAGAAGGTTCTCTTGAAAATTTCGCCGATAAAGGTTATCATGAGGTTCAAGAAGAAGGGCAAGTTAAGCCAAGGCTTATTGTCCCATTTGAGGTCTTGAGGCGAGTTGGGGAGGTTCCTTATGAGCTTGCTTTACCTTCTAGTCTATCGAGAATTCATCCAGTCTTTCATGTGTCTATGCTTCGAAAGTACCATGCCAACAGGTTGCATATGTTAAATTATAGCACGGTTCAGATAGATGAAAGTTTGGGTTATGAGGAAGAACCAGCTGCTATTATTCACAGGCATGTTCGCTAGTTGAGGTCCAAGAAGATTCCTGCGGTAAAAGTCCAGTAGAGGGGTCAACCAGTTGAGGAAGCAACTTGGAATACCGAGAAGGACATGCGGAGTAGATATCCGTGTTTATTCAGTACTACAGGTATATTTCTAGACCTGTTCAAGGATAATGTTTATAAGAGGTGGAGCATGTAATGACCCAACTAGTCATTTTGATCTCTAGATCTTTGTTCCTCTAAATAAGAATTAGTGTATCTGATTTTACTATGTTATGACTTGGGAGGATGGTTGGTTTAGGTTTGGAAGGGTTCGGGTTGAAATCGGAACACTTAGTTCCTTAATAGTGGCCTATAGTATCCAAGTTTGATTTGAATCATCATTTTGAGTAAACAATCTCAGAACAAGAATTTTATGATTTCAATAGGTTTGTATGATTATTTTAGAGTTGAGCATATGCCCGGAATCGAATTCGGAGGTCCCTAGGTTGATTTGTGTTGCTTTGTCAAAAGTTGGCAGTTTAAAAGCTTAGAATTTTCATAAGTTTGATCGCAGGTTAACTTTATAGCTATCATATTTGGATTTCTATTTTAGGGCTTGGAATAGGTCCGTTTTGTCATTTGAAACTGGTCCGTAAAGTTTGGTGTCATTCCAAGTTGATTTGATAGGAATCAGACGCGCGGTTGTATTTTTTTAGAAGTTCTTGCGTTCATGTTGATGTCATATGTTTTGGAGGTCCGATTCATAGTTGAGTGATCATGTTATCTAGGGATTCTTATCAGAAAGATTGGGCGGTTATTTACTCTTAACGGTTTGGCTTATCGGTTATCGGTTTTTGAATGTATTAATCCGCTAGCTACCTGATAAGATATCGGCCGGATTGGTATCGATTTAGCTCTTATCGTGCAGCTTATCAGTCTAATTCAATCTATATTGCATATGACGCTCTTTGAGTTCAGAGCAGACTATATTCCAGTCTATAGAATACAATAGATGAGTCCATTACATCCCAAAGTAGACTACATTATAGATGAGTCAAGAATACATATGTCTTTAGTACCTCAGTTGTAAAATGCGAAGAAGCAAGAGGCTCCAAATATTCATTAAAAGTCTTCTTGTAGAACTCATTGTACTCCTCTTTACTTACTTCCTTAGGACTTCAAAGCTGGAAAAGGAAAGACAGTGACTCAATATATCAGTAAGAACAAACTTTTGAAGCATAGCAGTAGGAGATAGTAATCTGGAGACTAACCCATATTGGTTGAGTCTCATTTGTAAGCTCCCAGTCCTAATATTTCTCCATAATATTTTGGGTCTTCTTCTTTTTCTATTGCAGAGAGTTGGAAATTTCATCAGAAATGGAAAAAGACAACAGCAGAATCAACAAAGCTACCCCCAGAATATGTACTACTCCTAGCTACCTCAGTTGTCGCATCTTTTCCTTCCTTATTGGCTTCTGTCGGATCCTCATCAACTTTAACCTGTAAAGAGACAATATCACAGAACCATAAGGCGATAAGGAGTTATATCCAACTTACATAACGTGGAACGCCAAAAATGTAAGACCCCAAGCATGTTTTGAGGCCGTAGATAGAAATAAGTGAATTTAGGCATTAGGGTTTCTAAATGTCTAATAGTAAATTAGTAATAGAGAATAGAGATAGAGTACGGACACTAGTTGCACGAGTGGAATGACCCAACTGGACCTAGTCAGCTCGAACCGTTTTGCTGTTCTAGAGGACCCTGAACAAGAAGAGGCAAAGATGCCAGATCTAGACACTGGAAGTGGAAGAAGAGTTTTTGATTATTTAATATATATGGATAAGATATATATATGTATATGTATATATATATATATATATATATATATATATTCATAACGGGTTAACGGATTATCCGTTAAGAAAACCGAATAATCCGCCCCCAAACCGATAAGCCGTTAATAAAAAAATTCGAATCCGTTCCCCATCTGTTAAACCGTTAGCCCGATACCAATAAGCCATTAAGCTCCGATTTCGGTTCGGTTTTCGATTTTGGTTCGGTTTTGAATACACCTAATATTATTGTATATATTTTGTGCATAGGAGAGACTTCAATAAAGCAATATTTTTTTTAGTTTTCTTTAATGTATGGACCGACCTAGATATATGTTTCCACCATTAGCTTGCTGCTTAATTTTCTTGCTTAGAATTTTCATGTTTCCACATACCTAATTATGGCGCCCAACATAAGTCTCATTCTCAAAGGAGATTTATGTTTGAAGCGAATTGAGCATCAAGCCCTTTGGTTCCTAACAACTAACAAGTTCACAAGACTAAGTAGTTTCATAACTTTATTGCATTAACATCCTCTAAGGTAAGTGTTATAGTAATTCTAATTTGATAACTTAAAAATGTGATAGTGTCACGACCCTAAACCCAGACCCGATCGTGATGGCGCCTCTCGTGAAGACAAGGCCAGCCGGCACAACACCCAATTCATTTTTAAGCAATTAAGATAACACAATTTAAGTCTTTAACATGATTAAATCCCAAACAAATAGTGAGACAGTACAATTTGCGGAATAGACACAACCCAACATCGGGGTGTCACAAGTCATGAGCATCAAATAACCGATTAAAAGTAGGAAGAGTCTACATAGTTTTATTACAGAACTAAAACAAGGGAATACGAGATAGGGGAGAAGCACTGGACTGCGAACGTCGGGCAATTACCTAGTAAACTCCGAACCGCCTGAGCTGGAAGCAACCAACACTCGCTAACGGGACTCGAGGCTCCTGTATCTGTACACAGGGTGCAGGGAGTAATGTGAGTACTCCGAATCAGTGAGTAATAACAATAAATGAAGACTGAGCGAGAAGAAAGCACGTAAAAACACAACAATATGCTATAAAGAGGTAGATTAAAACCAGTAAAGTGCAATAAAATAGTGAAATCTCTAAAAACACCTTAGTTTAGTATAAGTTTCTTTAAAATACCTTTTTAACAGTTAAACAGGTAAATGACAGGCAACTAGAAGAGATAAACACATAAAAACCGCCCCTCGGGTATAATGTCAACAGAATCAGCCCCTCGGGCAATAACATGGAACAACACCAGCCCCTCGGGCTATATCTCATATCACAATGGGTACCCGGGCTCACTGGGGGTGTATAGATTCCGGGAGGGCCCCTTACGGCCCAAGCACAATATCAAGCCATCTCTTGGCATAATCAATAGGCTATCGGCCTCATATCAAGCCATCTCGTAGCGTACAACTCAGGCCCTCGGCCTCATAACCATAAATCAGTATATCACTACTGCGGCGTGCAGCCCTACCCAAAAGTATCTTCACAACACAGACCCTCGGCCTTAGTCAGTCAGAATCTCATAAGCCACTCAGGCAACAGTAAAACATGATGCTCAACTCAAAATATCATTTAATGTGTTAAAACAGAGTAAACATGGTTGAGTTATGAAAACAGTAGAATATAGCATGGCTGAGTACAAGTATAAAGTCAAAATAGTGAGGAAATAGCAGTAAAAATCCCCTAAGGGTCCAAAACAGTTGGCACGAGGCCCAAATATGGCATTCAACCCAAAACATGATGATAGCAAACAGTTTTCAATCAAATACGCAGTACAACAATCATTCGGGATGGACTAAGTCATAATCCCCAACGGTGCATGACCCCACGCTCGTTATCTAGCATGTGCGTCACCTCAATATAGCACAACGATGTGAAATCTAGGGTTTCATACCCTCAGGACAACATTTATGATCATTACTTACCTCAATCCGGTCCAAATTCTAGCCCGCAATGCCTTTGCCCCTCGAATCGGCCTCAACTCGCGTCGAATCTACCCAAAATCAGAATCACGATGTCAAAATATGCTAAGGGGATGAAGCCCATGCAAAAATAATCAATTTACAACATAAATCCCGAAATTAACCAAAACCCGACCCTGGGGCCCATGTCTCGGAATTCAATAAAATTTACATCAATAGATCCTCATCTCCCTAGGAGTTCAGACATATCAAAAGTCCCAAAATCCGACCACAAATGGCCCCTCAAATCCCCAAGTCAAGGTCTCCAATACCAAGCCCTAATCCCCACTTTTTAACCCTTAATTTCCATTAATCTTAGGCCAAATCAGTGAAATAATTCCATAGGATCGATTATTAGGTTCAAAAATCTTATATCCAGACGTTATCCCTTGAATCCCTCTTCAAAATCTCCCAAAAAGCTCCAAAACCGACTTGAAATGGTGAAGAACAACTCAAAAATCGCGAAGGAATTCTTTTATACCTTCTGGCCCAGGCTTCTCGCACATGCGGTCAATTCCTCACTCCTGCGCAACTGCTTCTGCGGTTCGAGCACCGCTTCTGCGGTCATTACTTAAGGCCCCTTCCTCACCTGCGACTAGACATCTGCTTCTGTGGGCCCACATGTGCGATTCATATCTCGCATCTGCAGTTTTCACTTAATTTGCCGTTGACCGCATCTGCGGCACCCAACTCACTTCAGCGAGACCGCACCTGCGGTCCCCTAGCCGCAGGTGCGGTTATGACAGCAATGGAACATCTTCAGATGGCAAAACCAAAATCAATTCTTCCGTCAACCATCCGAAATCGCCCCGAGGCCCTCGGGACCTCAACCAAAAGAACAAACACATCATATACCACTACCCAAACTTGTACCAATCTTCAAAACACCTCAAATAATATCGAATTGGCCAATTCACATCGAAATCAAGCCTAAGATTCCAAAATCTTCCAAATTCCGCTTTTGAATAAAAAGTCTATCAAACCACGTCCGAATGACCTGAAATTTTGCACATACACCCCAAATTACACAACGGACTTACTGCAACTTCCAAAATTCCATTCTGACCCCTATATCAAAATCTCACTTATCAACCGGAAAACGTCAAAATTCCAATTTTGCCAATTCAAGCCTAAATCTACTTCGAACCTCCAAAACACATTTCGATCACGCTCCTAAGTCCCAAATCACCTAACAGAGCTAACCAAATCATAAAAGTTCTAATCAGAGGCTATCTACTAACAAGTCAAATATTGGTCAAACCTTTCAAATTTTAAGCTTCAAACTGAGAACTGTTCTTCCAAATTCATTATGATTACCCTGAAAATCAAAACTGACGATTTACATAAGTCATAATACATCACACGGGGCTAGCCATGCCCGAGAACTAGCGAGCAAAGTGCAAAAGCTCAAACGACCGATCGGGTCATTACATCCTCCCCCACTTAAGCATACCTTCGTCCTTGAACGTGTCCAGAGTTGTTCCAAAAGCCAACCAATTGCTGAATAACCTTACCATGCACATACCTGGGGGTGATCCCACGTCACCCTATCTTATACATGTCTGATAGCACAATGTAACTGAAATTTCATAATCCAACCTAGCCCATAAACCTTAGATCCACATTCCCACTTCTGAAATCATCCATAAGATCAAAATCTCATATTTATACTCCGAATAATCCTGAACAAGCTGTAATAACCCATACCTGCAACCTCAAGTGCAATTACATGATATGCCACATAACTCGAACACTTGTAGCGATAACTTATAATCACAACAGCTACACACAACAACTGAATACCGATAGTAAACCTCTTATCAACTAAAGTCTCATTCCAACACTTTCATACACTGCCAATGATAAATGAAACCCGTAGGAAGTCAATAACCATTCCTCAGATCAACCATTCATGAAGCCACTCCTCCTTTGGCAAGGACCCTAGTAAATTTCTGAGCCGAACATCGATATTATCCTTCTAACATACTGAAACCGAATCTATTTGTATTCATTTTTGATCCCAATGATCTTATCTAATCCAACACAACTACTCTGGTGACATGACACATCAATACAATCTAAAGCCACAACTCGTGCAACCTGCGCACCAATAAGCAACAATCTGAACGTACTCAAATCATGAAAAATGACTCAAATGAGGGAGCTGTACCGCAAGCTCACCAGTACCACCACAACAAAATGCTGAGAACCCGTCACACATCGTGGAAACAGAACATACGAATCTAACCCGAAAGGTCATACCTCCACATGACTTCGCTGCAATGCGCGACCCTATCCAAACACTAGTCCACATGAAACACCTCCATGCACTCTGCTTAAAATCGACAACCACGTGCAATGTGATGTCTAGAACCCAAGAAAATCATCATAACCACAATGAATGAAATACATAACACCACACAAACCCGAAAGGACATAACCGATATGCCATCTTCCGAGAAACACCCAGTACTCTTCCCGCTCGACTTCCACTGAGATACCTCAAATAAACCACACCACATGTGCCTATAAACAACAAATTCCAATGCCTCGCAACACGTAAAGGCAACTTATAGATCTCCTCAGAACACTAATATCTCAATAACAACCGAATCAACATACCCCTCACCAATAGAAACTCGAAGTCAACAAAGTCGTCTTGATGTAAAACACGCATCCATATAGGTCTACCAATGAACACTTTATCAAGGAGTTCCTAAAGCTGATCTTTAACTCTGCCAGTGACATAAGCTACGATGCCCGACACCAAATCAATACCAAAATCAACAACCCTATCCGGCGACATACCCGGCAATAGGAAACACATCTAAAAAACCCCTCAACACCGGAACTGAATCAATGGTAGGAGTCTCTGCACTGACATCCATCACGAAGGCCAAATAGGAAAGATAACCCTTTCCATCCATCCACTAGGTCTTCAAAAATGAAACCACCCTACTGAGAACATAATCCGTCGAACCTTGCCACTCAATCCGTGGCATCCCCGGCATAGCCAATGCCGCTGCCTTAGTGCACTAGTCCCAAATGACACGAAATGGAGACAACTAATCTATACCCAATATCACATCAAAATCTGACCTACCAAGCCATAAAGGATCCATTCAGGTCTCCAAAACCCGATAGTCACCACACAAGGCCGATACACGCGACCCACAACCACAACATAACCTGTTTATGAGAACTCCCAGTCTCCAAATCCATATAGCACACGAATCACCCGATCCCATCCCAATTTCGCCATCCGAATACATACCACATCTTTAGTACCCAATAGTTCCATAAGAGGCACTCTAAAAAAAATTCTCTTTGCCACTAAGCAAACTCAAATATTAGCAGTCGATCCAACAAGAGAGTGCCACAATACTAATGAGGTATCCTCAACTCAAAGACATCACCCTTTCTAAAATGTAAACCCTCATCAAGCCACACCAATCAGTGATCCTATTTATCTAGTCATCTAAAACTGTCCATGCTACATAAGAATTTTATGACCTTCCTTTCAGAACTGAACCATAACCCTACACACGCAAATCTCAATCCTACATAACATACCACATATACCATACCATCCTAGGATAAACATGAGAACTTTATATCCCTTCCGAGACACAAGCAGCTACGCACACAACTAGCCAAGAACTTTCCATTGATTCCATCTAGAAGAAAATCACTACACATCCCATGCTCCTCACACTCGTAGAAAATATACATCTCTAACCGTGGTAGAAACCATCAAGAACTCTCTGAATTCTATTTGCACAAGACTAAACGGTCAGGACTAAATCCTTCTAACTCAACCAAGCTACGCAGGTCACTAAAACCCAAGAGAAATTCCGTGAAATACCTGAAAAAACTCATTACCTCGTACGTATCCAAAGAACTAATCATATCCTTACCATGACGATCCGGCCTACTACCAAGCTATCCCATCTATCCAAGTTCCTTCTGATTCACCTTCAACTTGATACTTCTTCTTGATATAACACCACAGTTCCTCAACCCAGACTCACCACATAAGACCCAAGAATAAAACCACACCGTCTAAGGCTCATAAGCCGCTGAATACTCTCTTAAATATTCCCAAAAGTACCACATTCAAAATACCTACCCTAGAGGGTTTTCCTATGATCCCAAAGTCGTTTCGTTCACCTTTCTGATACTGATATATAGAATCCCATGACGATATAGAAATACCGCTAGTCTTGACACCCTCCAATGAAAACTCAGTTTCTAGCCAAATATACAAGTTGAAAACTTCCAATTACTACATGTAAAATCTTGAACTCATTAGAACCATTCTCGAGAGTCATCCACTCTACTCAAACCTCAATTAGACTGATCAAATGAACCGAACAACTTGTGCCTCATTAGCACTCCGACACCGCAGGATGAAACCTCACCGACAACCAAGCAACTTCCTGCTCTATGATCCGCACATCCTTTACCAATAACCACTCAAGTCATTCCGTGATTCTCATACACCTGTGAGCACGTGATTTTTGCCATACATGAAATACTCCTACAAAATCTAAGAAAATAGATTTTTATTAATTGTTTGCCATTATCTAAGAAAATAATTTTTATTCAAAGCATAAAAATACCAAAAATATCATGCATTTCATTTAGGATATATTTTTTCACTTTTAGAGTTAATCCGTAATTACTTGTTTTATAAAATTTGAATATCACAAAAAAATAGCTCATTTGCACATTTTTTGTCTTTAATTTTAGTTTATTGATTTTCCACTTTTAATATAGATTTAAGTAATGTTTACAATTTTTATAATTAGTTAACTTGAAATTGAAGCTTAAAAATATTCGTGGAAGTGTGTTTGGTTCAAAATCTTGAAAATATATTTCTGTAAAATTACTTTTAGTTCTTTGCCAAAAAGTTTGTTTCAACTAAATTCTGAGAAGCTTTTCTTGAAATTTGTTTTGGAAAAATTTCTTTGTTGACATTTGGTTGAAAAATGCAAAAACTACTTTTATTTTTTCACATTTACAGAGCGCCATCTAATTTTCAAAAAAATTGAAAGAAAAAAGGAATTACATGTCTTGAAAGGTGGGCTGATTTCACATTTGGCCCAAATTGTTCCCCTCAAATTTAATTCCCCAGCTCAATACTTTACCGCCCCAGTTCCAAAAATCAGACCTGACCCATCCATTGCCTTTAATATATAAACCATCTTATAAACATTTCCCCCAATTCCCAAACCCTAAATAACACTGAAAACGACGCACCCTCACTGTTACTTCATCTTCTTCGACCGATTCCGCTTCAACTCACCTGAGTTTCGCCCAAGTTCACCCAAATGGTCCCCTCCCCTCCACGTCACCTCTATTTCCCAACGGATCTGTCAGAAATTGCGAATATTCTCTCCTAAATCATACGGATTTCAGTACAAAAAGGATAATTGTTGGATGAATGGGAGTCGTGGATAGATGTGAATCAATCCGTTCCCTCCATTTGTCCCAAAATTGTTCAAAAAACCTGAAGATTTTTTCGGATTGGGCATATTTTTGAAAGTTTTTGAAGGCTATATATATGAGGTAAGTCTTATGTGCTAGGTTAGAGAAAAATAGAGAAATATCGGGGCAAAAACTAGGAAATTTTCCGAAGGAGTGAGTAGAAAATTTTAGGGTTCTTAAATTTTCTTAGTTTGAGTCTGCTTCTTTCTTCAAAAAAAAGAACAGACAAAAAAAGGCATCATGGTTTGAGTTCATTTTGAGTCGAGTTTACTTCATATCTTCAGAAGGAAGAAATCAAAAAAAAAATGTTCTTTTTTAGTATTTTTTGTTGATTCTGCGTTCTCAAAAAATGGGTTTGGATTGAGTTGATTTCCGGTTCTCGAAGCTGTGGGTTTGCCGTTGGTTTTCTGTCGATTTCGTAGCTAATTTGCTGAGCTTCATTTCCCCTATTTTCAGACCTTCATTTGGTCCTTGATTGCTGTATTTTGCATTTAGGTATGTGATTGCTCACTTGTAATTCCCTATCAATTGTTTGAATGAAAGTTTGAACTATTTTGGCTGAAACTATGTTTGATTTATGTGTGTTCATTATGTTTGGCTACTAGATCTTCTTCATCTGATTGTTCTAATAGGTGTTTAAATCTGAAAATTTAAGTTAAATGTTAACTGTTTGCTGCATAAAAAAGCATAGCATCATGTGAGGGCCGTAATGTGCGTGTGTATATATATATATGCATATATATGTATATGTATATGTATGTATACATATTGCATCATGCGTTGTGTGTATTTATGAAATCAAACTTCTGCATATTTATATATAAAATCTGTTGCTTCTGGTGTGTTCGTACCATAATGTACAAATACGTAAAAAAAATGGTTTGACTTCTTTGAAAAAAAAACGCACCAGCTTCAGCGTAGGTTTGTTGATTTTTTAAAATTTTTTTTTTGCTTTGGCCATCTTGTTAGGAATTTCCTCATGTTTAAATTTTCAGCCACTATGAGTGAGTAATTATTTATGTAATAGGGTGATTCTCTATATTATGGGATCTGCTAAGCTATTATTCATTGTAGTTATTGATGTTTCTTATGACCTTCAAATTCCTTTTGTTGAAATGTTTGTTTACTGCTTTGATACATTGGTGGCTCACTGCAACAAAGGGCAGCCACCTCCTAAGACTTTTGATGAGAATTGAACACCCATTATTTGTAACTTGGAAGAAATCAGTGAATGGTGGGGAACGTTTGGATATGTTTTTTTTTTCATTTTTAATGTCAAAGGACTTGAAAAATTCTGTGACGGTTGGCTTTGAATCATTGGTACCAAATATTACTCCTAATATTTAATGTACTATAGTGCATTATTATTTTAGAGATAAAATAGTAGTAATAAAATTCGATAGGCTTTAATATGTGGTTTCCAATTATTTGGTGTTAAAGAGTCTCCCACTATAGCATTATGTAATCAAAAAGCCAATGAAGATTCTTTTTTTCACTGTAAATTTATTTTTCTTCTATTGTTTTTGTCATTTCTATAAGTTAACAGGGAACAGTAGAGCAGGTGGCTTTTACATAATGTTCAAACCTTTTTGGCAGAAATTGACCAAGTATAGCTGGGTTATGGATTTTGTACGTGTGATTTCATATAATTTCAAATGAATTGTTAAATCCAGTTAGCTATAGAAATGCATTTTGGTAGATTCATGAGTAATGATTTTGTTGGCCAACTTTAGCTTAGGTTAAGAATGAATTCACTATTTTATTGTGTGAAAATATATGTCATGATGGGATCTGATATTTGATTAGGAAAAGTTTTGGATTAATCACATATGGGTAATTTCTGTCGCATTCCGGTGTCTCCAACTTGACTGCGTGATTGAAAGGCATGAATTGAATTTGTCTTAATGCCTGAAGCTTGTTTTTTTTTGTGTGTTTGAGACAAATAATTAGTTGTTTAGTGATGGTATTAATTTACTCCTCAATAATATTTTATCCATAAATTTAGACTTCCCTGTTAACCTCGAATTTTAGAAAAATTAATTAATTGAGTAACATCGTAGCTTTCATTAGGCGTGATTTAGTCTATTATCGTGATTATGTATACGTGCGCGTAACATAATTATAATTTTCTTCTAGAAGATAACTCGAGAAATGCGTTCGCGCAACTTCAACAAAATTTTTCTTAATAAAATAAACAAAGCGTTATTAATTGTGGGCACGTTCGCGTGACATGATTTTTGACGCGCCAAAGGAAAAGAGTATACGTACGCGTAACTCAATTCTTTAATTGCAAATAATCAAGTGATTTAAAAGCGGTAAAAAGATAATTGCACGTAGGTCCTAAAAATGAGTAGTTAAATAATTTAAGCCAAGTATAAATTGCTAAGTGACCGTGCTAGAACCACAGAACCCAGGAATGCCTAACACCTTCTTCCGGGTTAACAGAATTCCTTACATAGAATTTCTGGTTCGCAGACTTCAAAAGGAAAGTCGAAATTTTCTCGATTTGGGATTTAAAACAAATCGGTGATTTGGGATACCAATTAAAATATTCCAAGTGGTGACTCTAAGAATTATATAAATAATCCGATTTCGAATAATGACACTTTAATTGGAAAAACTCCCTTCATATACCATCGGGTGTAAAAAAGGAGGTGTGACAGCTCTGGCGACTCTGCTGGGAAAAAAAACCCAAAATCTCTGGTTCAGGGTTCAAGAATTCGAGCTTGTTAATGTGATTTTATTTGGCTTTATTGTTGATATTACTGTATTTTGTGGACTTAATGTGCTAATTGAAATTTACCGCTTTGATATTACTTGTACTGTATTTAAATGTCTTCTTACGTCTCCCTTCTAAGTCTTCTGGAAATGGTGCACACGTTCGCGTGGCCCGCTTTTTTTGTAGAAATTATACCAAATAAGACGAGGCGGGGCAAGCAACAAGACCGGGCAGACTTTTTGCTCCTGGTACGTTGTCCCCTCCTCGACCCCAGTCGTCCGCTCGGGTAACCCAAGTCTAGACCACAAACCCCAGGTTTTAAACCTAGAATAACGCAACCTCATGCCGGATCCCTAGTAGGAACGATTATTTGCATCACGTGCATTTAACCTTGGGGACTTAACACAGGGGTTGGGTCCGTCTAGGACAGGTGTACCCAAAATAAAGACCACCCTGATGCATCTTACGTGCTACTTGCACATCTGTTTGTTTCGGCTTGCATGTTGACCGGCTTCTAGATAGGGAAAGAAAATAAAAAAAAATCAAAAAAGAAAATCAAAATAGTGAGAGTTAGGTATTTAGAAAATTCGGAAACTCTGCCGAAATTCTGAAAAAAGAAAAGTCATTTCAAAATGAGCCAAAATGTCAAGTGTCATGTTTTCTCTGTTCCGTCAAAACTGATCGAACTACGCGGGTCTGATTCTCACCGGATGTGAGATACGTAGGCAAACCTCATCGGTTCCGGCCCCAATTTTTAAAAAGAATCAAAAAAAAAATCCTTCCTTTTTTCTAAAGTCTTTCATACGAAAAAAAGAAAGAAATAAAAAGAAAAATCCAAAATACGGGTTTCCTTTATTTTGAGTATTTTTCCAAAATTTGTTTTAGAAATAGGGAAAATATTCTTTTCTTTCTTTAAAAGTATTTCTTTCGTAAATGTCAATAAAAAAATTTTGAATTTTTTTTTGAAGTCAAAAATTATTCTTTGGTTTTCTTTAGAAGTACTTTTGTAAATAAACAAAAGCTCAGAAATTCAAAGCATTTTCTTAAAGTCCCTCTTTCGAAAATTAAGAGGCAACTTCCAAAACCCAAAAATATTTTCTTTCTTCTTTAGAAAAAGAGAAAACAAATGGAAATTCAAACAAAAATATTTTCTTTTACTTTTAAAATTCCCATAGTTCAAATCAAATGCAAATAAATTTTTAGAAGTCTTTCTTTCAAAAATAAAACAAAAATAAAATCAAAAAATCAAAAAAAAAATATTTTCTTTCTTCTTTTAAAGCATTCCTTTAAAAAATTCCAAAAAGAGATAGTATATTTAATACATTCTCGATCTTCCTGAACTACACAAGTCTAATTCTCACCGGATATGGGATACGTAGGCAACCCACATAAGGTTCGGCCTTATTTTTACCAAATAATAAAATAAAAGGTGTTTCAGGGCTTTGGTTAAAACAATAAAGCTGACCTAGCTTTGGTTTGTTTTTAAGTCATTTCTTACTGGAATAGCATTAGATTACATTCTAATTGTCATAAGGCTATTTTCGGGAGAAACATGAAAGTCTGTTTAAAAGGTGTCTTTTTCTTTTAAAATACTTACCGCCGACCTCAAAATTCATTTGGAATTGTGAAGGGGCCATATTTGCAAAAATGATCATTTTGCTAACATAGCAATAAAAGGGGTCCTTGTCCGCTGTTTTTTTAGAAAACTTGTTTTGCAAAAAGAGTCCACAAGAGTCAACCCTAACCTTAACCCTCCACAGGTACAAATGAATACCGTCCAGGAATCACCGCAATCTGTCATAGAAAGGGCTCAGATGCAGCTACATAAGTGGTGAGATGATTTAGATGAAGATGACCAACTTTGGGTAAGAGAGCATTTGGATTCCCTGGTAGACATCATGCACATCAAACCACGAGAGGATTTAATTAAGGCTTTGGTGACCTTTTGGGAACCCGTTCACAATATGTTCCATTTCTCGGATTTCGAGCTCACATCCACTCTGGAAGAAATAGCCGGGTACATCGATTTTGGCCAAGAGTTAAGAAAGCAGCAACTCATATTCCCCAGGGCTCCCTCAGTACACAAATTCTTCGATCTTTTGAAAATTAGCAAACAAATGAGCAAGGACCATGCAAGCAAAGGGAGTTGTTCATTCTACTTCCTGTATTTCAGGTTTGGACACTCGGCCGGGTTTGAAACACATGAGAAGGGGTTGAGTAACAAACAGGACAAGAGCATATGGCAAATTCATCGACGGTTTGCTTTCATCGTGGCATTTCTGGGAATCATGTTATTTCCGAATTCTTTGTATGGCCGGAATCGCACAGGTCCTCGTCGACAAAAAAGATCACACGCTTGTCCCATTAGTGCTAGCGGACATTTATCGAGCACTAACATTGTGCAAATCTAGGGGTCAATTTTTCGAAGGCTACAACATTCTTCTTCAGATGTAGATGATCGAACACCTTCACCATCATCCTAAGTTCATGAGATACGCTTCAGATGGGAACAATTTCATCAAAAAGTATGAGGAAAGGGTGGAAGATTACAAACCACCGGAGGGGTTTGAAGCGTGGGTTTCCTATTTGAGAAAATTGAGAGCAAATCAAATTGAATGGACCATAGGATGGCTCCCGATAACAGAGATCATATATATGACCGCTTCAAAGGGCTACTTGATGATGATGCGAGCAAGAAGTATACAACCATATGCACTACAAAGAGTTCTAAGACAACTGGGAAAATATCAGGTGATACCCGAAGGGGCAAACCTAAGCACCCAAGACATTGAACTACACCCGGAAGCAGCGACCCCTGAGGCTTTAGTTCAAAGGGACTGGAATTGTTATCGGTATTTAAAAAGTAACACCTAGGTACCAGACCCGGCTAAGGGCGACGTTGATCCCAATTATGCTTCTTGGTTTGAAAGGAGCTTTTATGTGAACAATGAGCCGGAGCCCGAGCCCGTGAGGCCCGCCAAAAGGCCCCATGTTCAAGCCTTTGATGACAAAATTCAAGAAAGGTTAGCCTGGGGGAAAAGGAAAAGGAATATCAGGCCTCCATTCATGCTTTGTGAGAAAAGTTGAGAAATGTCACCTTCAACAACGATTTATGATAGAATGAAAACACTAAATATTTCCATTCTGTCATAAAACACAAAAGGTTGCAGCAAGCTACTACACAACTTAAGGATGGACAAGGTATCTGGCAAAATGATCCAACTGTTATAGCTAATATGCTTGTAGATTGTTACACAGATCTATTGGGCACTAGGGGTAACTCAAGTGTGAGGTTATGTACCAGCATAATTCAGAATGGACCTTTACTGTCCATACCACAACAGGTTGAGTTAATCAGACCTTTCAATGGGAAGGATGTCAAGGAAGCAATGTTTAGCATAGATAGCAACAAGAGCCCTGGGCCAGATGGATATGGAAGTGGTTTCTTTAAAGCTACATGGTCTATTCTCGGAGAGGAAGTCACTGAAGCTATACTGGAGTTCTTTGAGAATGGAAGGTTATTGAAGCAAGTGAATGCAATAATTATTGCACTTATTCCTAAAGTGGATAGTCCAAAGTTTGCAAGCCAATATAGACCAATATCATGTTGCAATGTACTCTACAAATGTATCTCTAAGATGATTTGTAGTAGACAAAGGCTGTTGTAGCACACTTAGTGGCATATAACCAAGATGCTTTTGTACAAGGACGGTCGATGGTGCATAATGTGTTAATATGTCATGATTTGTTGAGGCATTACAATAGGAGAACATCACCTAGATGCTTAATGAAAATTGACTTGAGAAAGGCATATGATATGGTAGAATGGTCATTCCTGGAGGATGCAATGAGAGGATTTGGGTTCCCTGATAAGTTCATTAACTGGATGATGACATGTGTTACTACAACAATGTACTCAGTGAAAGTAAATGGGGAGCGCCATGGCTTCTTTGAAGGAAAGCGGGGATTGAGACAAGGTGATCCTGTCTTATCATTACTATTCGTTTTAGTAATGGAATACTTGTCCAGAACCTTGAATACAATGAGTGTGTTGCCTGACCTTAGATTCCATCCAATGTGTAAAGGGCTGAAACTCACACATCTCATTTTTGCTGATGATCTTATGATATTTTGCAAAGGACAGGTGAAGTCTGTGTCAAGAGTACTAGAGGCATTACAACATTTTAGTGAGGCTTCAGGTTTGAAAGCTAATATGGATAAGTTCGGTATATTTTTAGCTGGGGTGACAGAAGAAGTTAAGGAGCAGCTACTAGAGTGAACTGAATTCACAATGGGAGAGTTCCCAATCGGATATCTGGGTTTGCCACTATCCTCAAGAAAGTGGAGTAAATTTGAATGCCAGCAGCTGATAGATAAGATCACTAACAAGATCAAATTGACATATACAAAACAACTCTCCTATGCTGGGACATTACAGATAATAAACTCAGTTTTCTTCTCTATATACAACTTTTGCGGATCTGTATTCATTCTTCCTCAAAGTGTGTTGAAGGAGGTAGATAGGAAGTGTAGAGAGTACTTATGGGGTGGCTCAGAAAATAAGAGGAAAGTATCCTTAGTTGTATGGGATAAAGTATGTTGCTCTAAGAAGAATGGAGGCTTAAATATCAAAGAATGTAGATTCTGGAACATGGCTGCAGTTGGAAAAATGGTATGGCAACTGGTAGTAAATAAAGATTCATTGTGGATAAAATGGGTACATGGTGTCTACTTAAAGAATGGTGAGGACATCTGGAATCACAAAGTACCTGCAGATAGTAGCTGGTACTGTAGAAAGATCAAAGGGCTAGCTGATAAAATGCAGAATTGGTACATACATGGTAGATATAGGCTCACATCAACAGGAGTCTATTCTATTAATAGGAGTTACATGGAACTAAGGAATGACCACCCAAAGTTGGCTAATGCTAAACTAATTTGGACTTCTGTGGCACAGCCTAAGCATAGATTCATCATGTGGCTAACTATTCAAAATAGACTACTCACTAGAGAAAGACTGGGAAAGTTGAATATACCATTAGAAGAGTCAAGTTATTGTCTCTGTGACAACCAGGTTACTGAGTCAGCTGATCACTTGTTTAATGGTTGCCCATGGTTCCAGGAAGTCAAGAAAGGAGTGGAGCAATGGACAGGATTGCAATTGTCACTAGGAAGTCTGAGGACAATATTACAGTGCATCAAAAAGAAGAAATGGAAGAAATTTCAAAGAGAGCCGGTTGCAGCAACATGGGGAGCAATGGTTTATCACACTTGAAAAGCAAGGAACTAGAAACTGTTTAAAGGGATACATGTACAGGCGGCAAGAATAGTTATACAGATAAAAAGAGAGATTCTAGCTAGAGTAGACACAATTAGCTCATCTCATAAAGCTCATAGATGTAGAAACTTTATAGAGTAGCTGCAAATGTAATTAGTTTTTTCTTTATTTGTCTGTTGGAGGCATGATCTCTGTATGTGTGCGATATAAGTGCTCTTTAAGTGTAAGTATTTGTTTGTCAATGGTAATGTTTACATGGTTACAAAATAAAATGATTTACAGGCATAAGAGGATAAGGGTGAGAGGAGAAGATTGGTTCGAGAAAATGAAGCTCTCAGAGCCCAGGTTCGACAGCTGAAAATAGCAGCCGAGAACCCGGGCAGAAGCAGGAAAGATGAAAGGCTCATTTACAACCTTACTCAAAAGGTACGTGACTATGAAGATGATCTGCAGAAAGCTGAGTCTGAACTAGCAAAAGCGCGAACGAGGTTGGCTAATGCCGAGGGGCGTGCAACTTTCGTTCAACAGATGAAAGAAAGATATGAAACAGGGGTCACAGGTTGGGAAAAGGAGATTAGCAATCTCGAAGGTGAAATGGCTAAACAAGCCAAAAAATTTAAGGCCAGAGAGAACATTGTTACGCATTAATGGCATGGTTGGAAGAGGACTTACAGCACTTGCAATAGCAAAATCACGCTGCAACCTAGGTCTTAGAGGCTAGATCCCGTTAAATTGGTCGTTTGTTGCAAGAGAAAGGCATCATAAGAGAGAGGGTTCAAAGGATTGCTGACTATATTACCATGAAATGTAGTACGTGTGAAGACATGACAAGATCTATGTTTTTCGCCACTGTGATGATCTTTGTTCGTCAGATAATGGAAGAACTCTATCGGCTCCAAGATGACATGGCAAGTAGGCCCACTGAAAGACTAGTTGGTGTTCCTAGGGAATGGTTGGAGGTACTGATGTTTTCTTGATTATATCTTCTTCCTTTTTTCGAGTCTGTATTTTCATGTTTCGAGTCTGTTTTCAATTCCTAGAAGAGGCATGTCCTGAGTCTTAGAGTCCTAGAAAAGGTATTTTTTGAGTCTTTTTGTAATTCAGTAAAGTTGTATAATGAAAATTTGAAATAAAACCCACAAAAATTGTCTTTTTATTTTTTGCATTTACTTCTTGAACTACATTATGATCTGATTTGCGCGGTATCGTGATACGTAAGCAATCCTCATCGGGTCCGGTTATGATTGTTGTTAAATAAAAGAGGAAAGAACCATAAGAAAAACCAAAAAAAAGAAAAGAGAGTCAAAGAAAAACCAAAAACAGAAAGGAAAGAGAAGAGAGGAAAACAAGGAATAACCGATGAGGAAAGAAGAGAAAATTGGGGAAACTAAGCAAAACTGGGATGAAACATGCAACCGTTGCAAAACATGTAGAAACACATTTAACTGTATAGGTGCATCACACCCCAACGTGCGATTTCCTATGTATTATTTGTTTCAAACTAACCAGTTGGTTGTCTACTGTCAAGTTTAGGTTCTATAGTAAGGTGGTTGGTTTTGTGGTAGTCTGGCTTCGCATCCATACTTCACGGGGTCGAAAGGTAGCGTTGAAATGTCTTTAGAAATCACTCTGCCAACAGTTCCTATCACGGATGAGAGTCCGATCTCAGGCCTCCCGACTACGGAATCGGCGGCTGTCGAGGAAAACAGGTTATTGCGTCTTCGTATGATGAAAATGTGGGACACCTGGTCAAACAGAAGAGTGCCACCAAGTGTAATCCCCGGATTACCCGAGCTTTTTCCTAGGGTAGGTAGAACCTCCAATATCCCGATCAGTCACCCTAATACCTTACTCGGATATCCTACAATCTCGGCCCACTTTGTTGGAACACCTTCTGAGGTTCGCCCCTAGGTGTTAGCCTCAGGAGCGGCTTCAAATATTTTCGCTGCTCCGCCATGCTTAGATACTACACATCCTACGTTGCCTAGGCCCAGCTTTGACCCATCATCCTTCACCTTCCAAACACCATCTTTTCCACTGAAACCTGCACAGTTTTCCACCTATACTTACTCTCAACCACCACGATATGAGTTCACTACGGGGCAAGAAAAGACCACCAAAACTCGTGAGCAAGAAGATATTACGAGGAAGATGAGGAGTATGGAAGAGAGTCTCAAAAGCGTACAAGGCTTGAGTGGACAGAAAAGTGTATCCTATGCTGACTTATGTATGTTCCCTCATGTGCATCTACCATTGGGATTCAAAACCCCAAAATTTGAGAAGTATGATGGGCACGATGATCCTATTGCTCATCTCAAGAGATATTGGAACCAGCTGTGAGGAGCCGATGGAAAGGAAGAACTCCTCATGGCCTATTTCGGAGAAAGTCTGGTTGACATCGCATCTGAGTGGTACATGGACCAAGATATATCCCGCTGGCATATATGGGATGATCTTGCTAGAGATTTCATCAAGAAGTTCCAGTACAATATTGATATTGCTCTAGATAGGAACTCATTGACAAACTTGAAGAAGAAATCCTCGGAAAGCTTCCGAGAGTACGCAGTTAAATGGCGTGAGTAGCCCTCCAAGGTAAAGCCTCCAATGGACGAGATTGAAATGGTCATACTTTTCCTCCAAGCCCAGGAAGCTGACTACTTCCAAAATATGACGTCCGTAATGGGTAAACCGTTCGCTGAAGCCATCAAGATTGGCGAAATGGTTGAACATGGTTTGAAAACGGGTAGAATTATAAGCCAATCCACTATCAGAGCTACCTCCCAAGCCATTCAGGGTGGGTCTGGAGGAGTAGCGAAAATCAAGAAAAAGGAAGAAACATCCATAGTAGCGTCGGGTGCAAGAAAACACCGTACTCGCAGATCCTTTTTCTCAGAAAGGACCCCACAACACTATTACCCCCAACAAGACGTGGCCTATGCTTCTCAGCCATACACGGTCATGACTGCTCAACCTTATGTCCGGCCACGACAACAAGCCAACTAGAACCAAACTTCATTTCCTAGAAACCAGCCTCCTTACCAAAACCACTATAATCCTCGGCCTCCACAAAATAATTTCCACCCTCGTGAACCACCCAAGAGGCTAAACTTCACACCCATCGGTGAATCTTATACCAACTTATTCCCCAAACTTGTTCAGATGGGTTTGCTGCAGCCCGTTCCCCAAACCAAACAGAACCTAACATCACCCGCTTACAGAGCTGGTACCCGATGCGCCGATCACTCAGGGGCAGAAGGGCACGACACGGATGATTGCTGGACTCTGAAGAGAGCCTTGGAGAACTTGATAGAACAAAGGAAGATAGTGCTAAGGGATGAAAGTATTCCCAATATGACTAACAACCCACTGTCGGCGCACAACAACGGGCCGATAATCGGAATGATTTGTGAGGATAAAGAATTTGACCCAGCGTTGAAGGCCATCATTGCCATCGCTGATGTAGAAAAGAATAAAGCTTCCCCGAATCAAGACAAAGGGGAGAAAAAGAACAAAACCATCCCTCCAAAGTCAGAGAAGATAATTGAAGTTGAAACTAGGGCAATACCTCCCAAAGATGTTGTTCTCTATGTCCCTCGAGACCGCAAAGAAAAGTAGATGACTTTGAGTCCTCCCAAGAGATTTGAGCTGAACAAGACAACCCAAATATATGTGACCAAGGGAGATTATGTGATGCAGGGGCCAATTAATCCACCAAGGTTGAGTGAGCCCATGGTTATTGGTCGCGCGCCACAGAAGCCTATGACAGATCCTGCCGATGTGACCTGGAATTACAACAAATCGGTGGTGACCTATAAGGGCAAAGAAATCTCAGAGGAAGTTCAAGAAAATAACTCGGTTGAAAAATATTTCAATTTGGAAGAGGTGAACAACGTCACTAGAAAGAGCTTCCCACCTAAGAAGGCCATGAGTGCGGAAGAAGCGGAGGCCTTCTTTCAAAAGATGAAAATGGCGAATTATGAGGTGATCGACCAACTTCGAAAATCTCCCGCACAAGTCTCCCTGTTATCTCTGTTGATGAACTCCACCGAACATCAAAAGGTATTGATCAAGACCCTTAACGAAGCATATGTGCTTGTTAAGTTTTCTGTAGAGTAGTTGGAGAGAATGGCAGAAAGATTTTTCGCAATCAACCAGATCTCCTTCAGCAAAAATGACTTGCCTCCAGAAGGGGCCGCACATAACAAAGCCCTACACCTGACAGCCAAATGTGAAGGGTACTATGTGAAAAGGGTTATGTTGTACGGAGGCTCTGGGGTAGACATTTGCCCACTCTCAACTCTGTAGCGTATGGAAATCGGTACCGAAAGAATCCGACCCAACAATGTCTGTGTACGTGCCTTCGATGGTATCAAAAGGGACACAATTGGAGAGATTGATCTAATTCTCACCATTGGCCCAGTAGACTTTGAAGTAACCTTCCAGGTTTTGGACATGGACACATCCTACAGCTTTATTTTGGGGAGGCCGTGGATTCATGCAGTGGGGGCTGCACCCTCTACTCTTCACCAGATGGTGAAGTTCGAGCATGAGGATCAAGAGATTGTGGTCCACGGGGAAGATGAACAATCAATTTATCTGGACCCATCAGTCCCATGTCTTGAAGCAAGAGAGGGGAGTGAGCACATAGTCTATCAGGCCCTTGAAATCATGGTCGCAGGTCAGTGCGAAGAAGGAAAACCTTGCCCTAAACCCTTTCTTTCAAATGCATCAATCATGGTCGCTAAGGAAATGATCATGCGCGACTTCAAATCGGGTAAGGGGATCAGGAAAGCATTGCAAGGAATAGCTGAATCTATCACCCTGCCTGCTAGTGAAAAGTTCTTTGGGGTAGGCTTCAGACCCACACCAGCTGATATAATATGGGCGGATGGTAGAAAAAATGATGGATGGGTCTTGCTGCAGCCAGTGCCGCATCTGTACAAAACATTTGTCAAGCCTAAATACAATAAAGAAGAAAATGATGAGGCCTTTACGGCCGAAAAGATTGAAGAGATCTGTGGGGCCATGAGGAAGATACTGTATGAAGCCCACATGGTTCAACCAGGGGAAGGCTCAAGCACCACTGAGGTGTTGTATATGGGACCTAATGGCAAACTGCAGAATTGGAAGGCTAAGCCATTCCTAATCAGGCGGGAGTCCTGGTAGACCTATCCTTCCACCTTTTTTGCATCATGAGTTATTGAGGGTGTAACTCGGATGTTTTCTTTAGTTTTCTGTATTTTAATTTCCATTGTAAACCGTGTTATCTTCAAATTCAATGAAATGAAATCAATATTTCATCGTTCATCTTTCTTTATTCCTTCTAATTTTTGTTATTTTTTCTTTATATCTTCTTTCAGTTCTAATAATGTGGCTTTAAATAACATGACATGCTTGCGGACTTCATCCCCAGATCCAAACACGCTGTCTAATTGTGAAACAATGAACCAAGAGCCATACTATTATGAAAAAGAGGCTTTTAGGGAAATAAATCGAGAATTGGAGCAATTTGAGAATAAACCTAAGCCAAACTTAAATGATACTGAGCCAGTACATTTGGGTAATTTAGAAGAAGTCCAAGAGACCATGATAAGAATTCATGCAAATAAAAGAACTAGGGATGCTTTGGTCCAACTTTTGTTTGAGTTCAAAGATGTGTTTGCTTGGTCATATGATGACATGCCAGGACTCAGTGTTGATTTGGTGGTTAATAAGTTGCCAACTTACCCTGATTATCCCCCTGTTCAACAAAAGCAGAGAAAGTTTAAAACTGATATTAGTGACAAAATTAAAGAAGAGGTCACAAAACAGTTGAAAGCGGTGGTAATCCGAGTGGTTTGATACACCACTTGGTTAGCCAATGTAGTTCCTCATCTGGAGGCAGGGATTATTTTGGTAGAGGCTATCCTCCTAGGCCTTTTCAGTTAGCACTACATACTTCTGACGGTGCCCCAGGTGGCCATGGTTCTCACATGCAGTATTCTGATCAGCAGTCCTATAGTGCATTGCCAGCTCATATCAGTGCACCTCCACTTTAGAGTTTTCAGGATCGTCAGCCCCAGCAACTGAGGGCTTGTTTTACTTGTGGCGACACGAGGCATATTGCTAGATTTTGCCCTCAAGCATCGAGCAGTTCTCAACACCAGGGTTCTTGTACCATGGTTCAAGCACTGAATGTTCCACCGCCCGCTCAACCAGCTAGAGGTGGAGGCAGGGGTGCTAGAGGTGGAGGTTATAGGTATTAGAGGTAGATCTCAGGCTGCTAGAGGAGGAGTCCAGCCAGTAGGAGGCCATCCTAGAGATGTAGTTCAGAGTGGTGGGGCCCAGCCCCGATGTTATGCTCTTCCAGCCAGGCTTGAGACTGAGGCTTCCGATGTAGTTATTATAGGTACTATTCTGGTTAGTAGTAGAGATGTTTCAGTTCTATTTGATCCAGGGTATACATACTCCTATGTGTCATCTTGTTTTGCACCATATCTTGTCATGCCTAGAGATTCTTTGAGTGCTCCTGTATATGTGTCTACACCAATGGGTGATTCTATTGTGGTAGATCGTGTTCATTGTTCTTGTATATTTGTGATTGGGGGTTTGGAGACCCGAGTAGATTTGTTACTACTGAATATGGTTGATTTTGATGTCATACTGGGGATGGACTGGTTATCACCTTACCACGCTATCTTGGACTGCCATGCCAAGACTGTGACCTTAGCCTTGCCGGGGTTTCCTCATTTAGAGTGGAAAGGGACTCCTGGTCATTCTACCCGTAGTGTTATTTCATATATGAATGCTTGGCATATAGTCGAGAAGGGGTGTTTGGCCTATTTGGCATATGCTTGTGATTCTAGTGCTGAGGTTCCTTCTATGGATTCTGTGCCTCTGGTACGTGAGTTTCCTGAGGTATTTCCTTCAGACCTGTCGGGTATGCCACCCGATAGGGATATTGACTTCTGCATTGATTAGGCTCCAGGCACTCAGCCTATTTCTATTCCGCCGTATCGTATGGCCCCGCTTGAGTTGAAAGAATTGAAAGAGAAGTTGCAAGACTTGCTTGATAAAGGCTTCATTAGACCTAGTGTCTCTCCTTGGGGTACACCGATGTTGTTCTTTAAGAAGAAGGATGGATCGATGAGAATGTGTATAGATTACCAGTAGTTGAACAAGGTTACAATCAAGAACAAGTATCCATTGCCGAGGATTAATGATTTGTTTGATCAGCTTCAGGGTGCAAATGTATTTTTGAAGATTGACTTGAGATCTGGCTACCATCAGTTGAGGATTAGGGCATCCGATGTCCCTAAGACAGCTTTCCGCACTCGGTACGGGCATTATGAGTTCTCGGTGATGTCATTTAGGTTGACAAAAGCCCCAGCTGCTTTTATGGATTTGTTGAACCAAGTGTTCAAGCCTTACTTGGATTCGTTCGTGATAGTCTTCATTGATGATATTTTTATCTATTCCCGCAGCCGAGAGGAGCATGAGCAATATCTGAGAGTGTTTCTTCAGACTTTAGGAGATAGTCAGTTGTATGCTAAGTTTTCAAAATGTGAGTTCTGGTTGAGTTCAGTTGCATTCTTGGGTCATGTTGTATCAGCAAAGGGTATTTAGGTAGATCCGAAGAAGATAAAGGTAGTCAAGAACTGGCTTAGACCCGCATCAGCTACAGAGATCCGGAGTCTCTTGGGTTTGGCAGGCTATTACCGTCAGTTTGTGGAGGGGTTTTCATTTATTGGAGCCCCGATGACCAGGTTGACCCAAAAGGGTTCCTAGTTCAGGTGGTCGGACCAGTGTGAAGCAAGCTTTAAGAAGCTCAAGCCAGCTTTGACTACGACGCCGGTGTTGGTTTTGCCCACAGGTTTAGAGCCATATACAGTTTATTGTGATGCATCTCGTATTGGACTTGGTGCAGTGATGATGCAGGATAGCAAGGTCATTGCTTATGCTTCGCAGAAGTTGAAAAGTTCATGAGAAGAATTATCCAGTTCATGATTTGGAGTTAGCAGCCATTGTTTACGCGTTGAAGATTGGGAGGCATTATCTACATGGCATGTTATGTGAGGTGTTCACGGATCACAAGAGTCTGCAGTATTTGTTCAAGCAGAATGAGCTAAATTTGAGGCAGAGAAGGTGGTTAGATCTATTAAAGAAACTATGATATAACCATCTTATATCATCCGGGAAAGGCCAATGTGGTGGCTGATGCTTTGAGTAGAAAGTCAGCTAGTATGGGCAGTCTTACTTATATTTCGGTCGGCGGTGAGAGACTGCTTGCTTTGAATGTTCAGGCTTTGGCCAATCAGTTCATGAGGTTGGATGTTTATAAGCACAATCGGGTGTTAGCTTGCATAGTCACTCGTTCTTCTTTATTGGAGCGTATCCGAGATCGGTAGTATGATGACCCTCAATTGTGTGTCCTTAGGGACACAGTGCAGCACTGTGGTGCCAAGCAGGTTACATTAGGAGATGATGGAATTTTGAGGCTGTAGGGTCGAGTTTGTGTGCCTAATGTGGATGGGCTTCGAGAGTTGATTTTAAAAGAGGCACATAGTTCCCAGTACTCTATTCATCCAGGAGCCGCTAAGATATATCAAGATTTGTGGAAGCATTATTGGTGGAGGAGGATGAAGAAGGATATTGTTGCATATATGGCTCGGTGTTTGAATTTTCGACAGGTAAAGTACAAGCATCAGAGACCTGGTGGTTTGTTATAGAAGATTGAGATTCCTGAGTAGAAGTGGGAGCGTATCACTATGGACTTCGTTGCTAGACTACCATGGACTCAGAGGAAGTTTGATGTAGTGTGGGGAATTGTTGATAAGCTGACCAAGTCAGCACATTTCATTCCTGTGGCAGTCTCCTATTCTTCTAGGAGGTTAGCTGAGATATATATCCGGGAGATTGTTCATCTTCATGGTGTGCCCGTGTCTATCATTTCGGACAAAGGTACACAATTTACCTCACATTTATGGAGAGTAGTTCAGTGTGAGTTGGGCATGAGTCGAGTTAAGCACAACATTTCATCCTCAAACGGACGGGCAGTCCGAGCGTACTATTCAGATTTTGGAGGATATACTCCGAGCTTGTGTCATTGACTTTGGAGGCTCATGGGATCAGTTCTTGCCTTTAGCGGAGTTTTCCTACAACAATAGCTACCAGTCGAGCATCCAGATAGATCCTTATGAAGCTTTATATGGTAGATGATGTCGGTCACCGGTTGGATGGTTTGAGCCGGAAGAGGCTCGGTTGTTGGGTACAGATCTAGTACAGGTAGCCTTGGACAAGGTAAGGATCATTCAGTATAGGCTTCATATAGCTCATTCCGGGCAAAAGAGTTATGCTGATCGTAAGATTCGTGATGTGGCATTCATGGTGTCACACCTCTTTTTTCCGCCCCGCGAGGGGTGAAGGAGTTTTTCCAATTAAAGAACAATCGAAACGGGATTTGTTTATTTATTTCAGAGTCGCCACTTGGGAGATTTAGGGTGTCCCAAGTCACCAATTTAATCCCCAATCGAGGAAAAGAATGACTCTGTATTACAGTCCGCGATCCAGAAATCCGGATAAGGAATTCTGTTAACCCGGGAGAAGGTGTTAGGCATTCCCGAGTTCCGTGGTTCTGGCACGGTCGCTCAACTGTCATATTCGGCTTGTTTATCTGATTTTATACAATTATGCGCTCAAGTGCAAGTTTTAACTCTTTACCGCTTTTATTATTATATTTTTTTAAAAGAATGTGAACATCATTTAAAAACATGTCTTTGGATTGCGTCACATGAAATGCACCCGCAATCCGGAACACATGTTTATTCAATGTTTTGGGATTTGGATTTGGGTCGCATGAAATGCACACCCGAGTTTAAGAAAATAAGATTAATTGAGACGCATCCTAAAGAACTAACGTGTTATTATTTGCGGGGAAAACCGTGAAATTTGCTAAACGGCCCGTCCCAGGATTTAAATGTTTAATATATACATCTAACGAGGGCCCCGCCATTTATGCATTTTATTTGGGCAAGGCTCATCTCCTTTTATTTAAAGGCAAACCTAAAAGCAAACTATGATTTCCTATCTTTGTTTATCTCTAACAAAATGGAAATGTCCTACTGTATTTACATACTTATGAGTTATTATAGTTAAGCTTCAAACGTGATTTATTGAAAGAGGGACGTGATACGGGCATCCCATTTGGCAGTTATGGGCCCAGACCTAATGTGCATGCAGCTAAATTCTGCCTGGGCCGCTCTTATTCTAATTGGGCCTATTCATCTCATTTGATAGGTGTTTAACATTTATAAACAAACAAGGGGGAAAAAGCTGAAATGCGATGTACTGTTTGCCTTAATCAAACCATATTCCTAACAACTTAAAACAAATCATTTGTTTAAAAAAAGAACTGTTGGGTACCTAACATGCTTCTTGATAAACAAAATAATGAATTAATAGAACATGGCTACTACAACATCAATCCCTTTCCCTTATAAGCAACACATATAGTTTTCCAACTGAATGATAGGTATAAAAGTTCAACTACATCACAGCTAACCACATAGTTCTATTAGGAAAAATAAACTATCATGCAGGCAACCTATTCTTTCAATACATTTTCTAAAGCTAATTCGAAGTAACTTCAACATCTTCCAACTTTCTTTGTATTCATGCCTCAAATTTCTGCTTACATTGATAGTTTATCAGTCATGTACTTGGTATAGGAAAGCAAAAGAAGAAGGAGAATGATCAGCAGAAACAGTATGCAACAAACACAGCAATAGCAGCAACAGGGACAACCCGATAATAGACCAAAAATCAGCAGCAACTTAAGTGAAAACCCAACAGAAATTTCAGAAGAAACCAACAACAACAGTTAGTGGACTTCCAGTCTAAAACAGAGAAACAAAACACTTAATTGGAGCAGTTTTTAGCAAGTAAAGAACCCAGGGAAGCTAACTGAAAACCAACAGTGTGTCCAAACAAACCATACCAAAGCAGAGAAAGAAACAGGCGCAGAAACACAGTGGTTTCTGCTTGTTATGTTCAGAAAACCAACACTCTTTTTTAACTCTCAACACTTAAAATTATCCAGCCTCTAGTTTCTGATTTTTCCCTAGCCTTAAACTATGATCTCCAGCCTTTTTTTATCCTTTTATGTCCCCCTTTTCTTCACTCAAATGAACCTATTAATAGGCTAAATACAGGCCAGCCCTACTGCCTTGTTTACCCCAGCCCTCACCTTCTGCCCGTAACTCCTTAAAACTAAAAAAATGCCCAATGCCCATCCTCCTGACATCCCCTTAGCATGTGCTTTCTGCCCAAAGGCATGGGCAGCCTATAACTTTTGATTACCCCCATGCTACCAAGTTTGGTTCCCCACTATTGTAATAGTTTAATGCTATTTTAGTACCCTATTGTCAGCCCATCTTAAACTACTCATTTCTGCTCTTTTCACACCCCAAACTACCCCTGTTAGCTCCTAATTATTACTGTATTACCCCACTGCAGCAGTAGGACATTTTGAACTTCTGCAAGTTCAAATTCAAGCTGCCCCCAAACTGAATTCTAGCTATTATAGTGCAGCTACAATCCATTCACAGATAATGTCAAGCAATCAACTAAACAACAATGATTCGATTAGTCATATGAAGCTATACAAATCAAAAATTTTGTACATTCAGTCTTATGAAACTAATCGACATCATTTATCTAATCGACTATACTAATTATGACATGGAATAATCAGTCGACCCAACAAACAACATGAACGGGGCATCAACTGCCTTCAACAACTTTGCACGACACAGGGAATCTATATGAATTATCTATTCGACGACATTAATTAACTCGAACATGTATATCACCATACGCATTCAAAACATAAACAGAATAACAATCGACCGAATAAAAGGTCTTACGAAGATGGAGAACAACTGACAGAAAAATAGAAATAACAAACAAACTGACTAAACATGCTGACAAACTCAAGCAACATTTAAACAAAAAGAGAAAGGAAAGAGGGAACTCACTCTGAAAGCTCAACAACAAACGACCCCAGCTTTGACTGGATTTGCCCATTTGAGGCCAAACAGACCTTTATCGAGGTGTTCTCAACCGAGAACACTTCGATTAATGTCTATTAGACCCCAACCCTCCGTTTAATCTGGCCGGATTCCAAAATGTTTTGTGTTCTAGGGTTCGAACAATCCGATTTGGGGCTCGAGGATTTGTGGGTAGATTCGGACCAGACCAAGCTTTGTTTGGTCACGAGTGAGGGCAGGATAGTGGCTGGTATGAATCCGGGGTGGGTTGGTGTAGATCGGTGTTGGGCTTGAATCTTCAAATCAAGATTCGAGATGAAGGGGGATGATTCGAGGAAAAGGGGTAATAGATTCGGGTTCAGGGAGTGAAGGAGGTGCTATGGTGTTAGAGGGGTGACCGGCGGCATAGATGCCGCCGGGTTTCAGGCGAAGGAAGCTTAGGGCGGCTAGGGTTTGGGAGTTTTGGGTTTGGGTTTGGGACGATGAAGGGGGGGTGTTCGGATGGGGGCGTGGGGTGTGATGAATGATTTATATATGGGGTAAGGGATTAGATCCTAGCCGTTGGATCGAGTTGGATCTATGGCCAGGATCTATCTGGCACCAGGAAACGACGTCGTCTCCCTTAAATGGGAATGGGTCGGCTTAAGGTTTAAAAGGGTCGGGTGCTGGGGAAAGCTGTGGGATCGTTGGATTAGGTGGGACAGACGGTTCAGATCAAACTGCCTTATACGGCGTCGTTTAGGGGGCGTCCCTAGAAGACCTGGTTTGGACTGGGTCAATGTATTGGTTTGGGCCCTATTTTCAGTTGAATTTTCGGCCCAAATCAGATATTTTCCCTCTTATAATTTAGACAAAAATTCCTAAAAAACCAAAATTAAACATACAAATATTAATTAATACCTAACAACAAATATCACACGAATTAAAACATTTTAATAAAATTACGATGACAACAAAAATGCGTATTTTGTGATTTTCGCTTTTAAACAACCAAAGTATAATTAACTAATTCCTAAATGCACCAATTATTCCTAAATGCCTGCAGCATGTATTTTTTGTATTTTCTAACTATAGCGAGGCGAGCATTTACAGACAGAACAATTATCAAAATGTCACATAAATCCTCAAAATTGTACCCGGGAGTAACTTGTTTTATTTCTTTTCCGATTTCTTTTGGAGTAGTTTCCATGAAGCAAAAATCATGTGCTCACAGCTGCCCCTCTTTGTCCGAAAACACAAAGAGTTTTCGTGCAAAGATAAAGTGAGCTGATACGAGCGATTTTTGCCCATTGGAATATTCCGTGTGAAGCATTTTTTGAAAAAGATTTAACCGAACCTTTGCTTCAAAGGTTTCCTACATATCCCTGGCTAAAGGGGAATCAAGTTAATGTAGTTCGGGAAGTTTTGGTAGCTGGGACTACTACGGGACTGCAATGTTACTGCTGTTGCATGCTATTACCACTGCTTACCGATCTCCTTGTTACACCGTGCTTAAAAGAAAACAAGAAGCTAGGCTAGACTACGGATCATAAGATCTCATCTATCTTCAACTTGTTCTTGTTGCCTTGCTTTCTTGTCGGTTTGTGTTTCTTCCGGTGCTTTTCTTCCGAGAATTTGGGGATGACACTGGCCTTCTGCTTTTCTGAATACCAGTTTTTATCATTTTGTTCGGTCCGCTGGGGATTAAGCTTTTTGGTGTTTCCTCCGGGGATTAAGCTTCACAGGCCGCTTCTTTCAAGACGCATCTTTTCTTCCTTTTGACTGATGCGCTTGAATTTGTGCTGGGACCTCTCGTTGCAACCTTCTGCTTCCCGGCGCTGGGGATTTTTTATTGTTTCCTGCTGGGGATTCCTGTTGTAACTTTCTGCCTTCCGGCGGGGTTACTGATTTCAAGACCTGAAGTATAAGACTGAAAAGTATTCCTCTCGTTATACAGGTGGGCGCCTGAGACATAAAATGTAAAGACTGAAAAGTATTCCTCTCGTTATACAGGTGGGCGCCTGATTAACTAAGACATGAAAATATTCCTCTCATTATACAGGTGGGCGCTTATTTAACTAAGACATGAAAATATTCCTTTCATTATACAGGTGGGCGCCTTTTTAACTAAGACATGAAAATATTTCTCTCATTATACATGTGGGCGCCTATTTAACTAAGACATGAAAATATTTCTCTCATTATACAGGTGGATGCCTATTTAACTAAGACATGAAAATATTCCTCTCATTATACAGGTGGACGCCTATTTAACTAAGACATGAAAATATTCCTCTCATTATACAGGTGGGCGCCTATTTAACTAAGACATGAAAATATTCCTCTCATTATACAGGTGGGCGCCTATTTAACTAAGACATGAAAATATTCCTCTCATTATACAGGTGGGCGCCTATTTAACTAAGACATGAAAATATTCCTCTCATTATACAGGTGGGCGCCTATTTAACTAAGACATGAAAATATTCCTCTCATTATACAGGTGGGCGCCTATTTAACTAAGACATGAAAATATTCCTCTCATTATACAGGTGGGCGCCTATTTAACTAAGACATGAAAATATTCCTCTCATTATATAAGGTGGGCGCCTATTTAACTAAGACATGAAAATATTCCTCTCATTATACAGGTGGGCGCCTATTTAACTAAGACATGAAAATATTCCTCTCATTATATAGGTGGGCGCCTATTTAACTAAGACATGAAAATATTCCTCTCATTATACAGGTGGGCGCCTATTTAACTAAGACATGAAAATATTTGAGTTTGTTTCCTCGTTCCTCCGAGAAACTTTTGACAATGGTAGAAAATTTTCTGCCCCGGTTTTGGTGACCTTCCTTGTGGCTTGTCCTTCTGCCATCATCAATCTTTATTTTCCTGTAGAATCAAAGACAATTTTGTCAGTTTTAACATGGTGAGTGGTTGTGTCACTCCCGCTGGGGAATGATTTTCCCTTCCCTTTCCCTTGCTCTGTGCTCCCAACACTGGCTGGGGATAAAGTTGCTTGCTGGGGATGATATGTCTGCTAGGGATGAATTTCTGCTGGGGATGGTTTTCCATTTATCCCTTCCCCGCTCTTTTATTTCATAACATGTTGTGGGAGTCTCCTTCAACTTCAAAACTACTCCCTTAAGCATTTATTTTCTCACAGCCCTACAGGGCATAACATGTTATCACCTGGGGATAACGTTGTTGAGGATAGGATGGTTAGGGTTATCTTGCTGCGGATTAATTCCCTTTTCTTCCTTCTCCCTTTCCGTGATGTTTGACCACCTTGGACCTTGGTCCATGATTTATTGCAGTTCTTGCTGGGGATCTTTTTGGAACTTGGTCCACAAGTCCTTCAACCATCGTTTTCTTCATGTTCCCCTTATCTTTCTAAGCTAGTTTGTCATTTGGTTTTGCAACGAACGCCTTTCGTCCTATTGCCTTGGCTTTGGCCTGTGCCCTTCGCATTTTGCTTTGTACCATTTTGGCCCAAGGTAGTAAACTTTGAAGGGTCTTTCTCAAAATGAATTTCTGGAAAAGTCTTTTTAGATAAAGAAACGAAAAAGATAGAAAAGAGAAAAATCGTTCTGAACAAATGCTGGGGGGAAGAAGAAAAGGAAAGAACTTATCTGGATGGTATGACTGGTCCCTATGATCATGTCGTGCATTACAGATTACCCGACCCAGTCTATTTGTATCAATCAATCTGCCTGATGGCCTTACTTGCTGGGGATAAATAGGTGCCTACCTCTTCGCAAATGCGGATCCTTTTTGCCAATGTATCTTGTCGTCTTATAGTTCCCTTCGAGGGGTTTTCACTAAAAAGACTCTCTCTTTTCTCTCAGATCCCGTCGCCATATGGTGCCTGTGAAGGTTTTCACCGATGAGACTCTCTCATTTTATTTCTCTAATCTTTCGTCGCCTTATGGTGCCTGTGAAGGTTTTCACCGATAAGACTCTCTCATTTTACCCTTCAACGGGGAATTGGGGTGTTGCCGACATGACTCTCTCTTTCGAAGATTCTTTTTTGGCCATCAATTCATTTCCAGTTTATGATCCCCTTCTTTGCTGGGGATCAGCGTATTATTCTCGGCTTCCATTGGCCTGACTTGGCACCTTTCGGATATTGATCGGGAGGTCTTTTTTGGACATTAATGTTGGTTTTGTGTGGGTTAAAAAGGGAAAGGTTGTCAAATATTTAACGTGACTTTGAGGGGTGAAATGTTACAACTCTTGGAATCAAACCTTTTTTGAAGATTTAAAAACATAACTCCTGCCCCGGTTTTCTTGCTTGGGGAATTTTTTATATTTACACTATGTTGAGCTATGCACATTATGCACACTATGCACACTACGGTGCACTATGACCGAGCCGTGAGGCGCCTACGTATCCTCTTTGAGGAATCAGGTCAAACGTAGTTCCTACGGTTCCTTTTTCTTATGATCTTTATCTTGTTTTTATTTTTCTTTTAATTTCTTTTTTTCATATATTTTCCCATTAGTGATTCCAAAAGAGGGGTACAAAAGAATAAATAAGGCTCAAAAAAGGGGGAGCAAAGGTCAAAAGTGTCTGGATAGAAGAAAGAATTGCCTCCGTCATTTCATTATTCAATAAGTACCAAATACAAACAAACGAACCAATAAATATCATAATCAAAGAAATTACGCATAATATCTTTTGACTGCATCAGAATTGATAGCCATGTCGACGCATCTTCCTTCGATATCTGTTAGACATAAAGTGCCATTGGACAACACCCTGGTCACGACATAAGGCCCTTGCCAATTTGGGGCGAACTTGCCTTTTGCTTCGATCTGATGTGGGAGGATCCGTTTCAATACTTGCTGCCCTACTTTGAATTTTCTGGGGCACACCTTCTTGTTGTATGCTCTTGCCATTCTCTTCTGATACAACTGGCCATGACACACTGCTACCAATCTTTTTTCATCTATTAAGCTCAACTGCTCCAGTCGAGCTTTGACCCATTCATCATCGTCAATCCCGGCTTCAGCGATAATTCGGAGGGATGGAATTTCAACCTCTGCCAGTATTACTGCTTCAGTTCCGTATACCAACAAATAAGGAGTTGCACCTATGGAAGTCCGGACTGTAGTGCGATAACCCAACAAAGCAAAGGGTAGTTTCTCGTGCCATTGTCTAGATCCTTCTACCATCTTCCTCAGTATCTTCTTGATGTTCTTATTGGCGGCTTCAACTACTCCGTTCGCCTTGGGATGATATGGGGTGGAATTGCGGTGTGTAATCTTAAACTGTTGGCATACCTCTCTCATCAAATTGCTGTTAAGATTTGCACCATTATCTGTAATGATCACTTTTGGGACCCCAAACCTGCAGATGATATGGGAGTGAACAAAATCCACCACTGCCTTCTTGGTTACCGACCTGAAAGTTTTAGCTTCAACCCACTTGGTGAAGTAGTTGATGGTCACCAGAATGAACCTGTGGCCGTTGGCCGCTGCCGGCTCAATAGACCTAATGACATCCATGCCCCATGCAACAAATGGCCATGGCGCTGACATTGTATGCAATTCTGTCGGCGGAGAATGAATCAGATCTCCGTGTGTCTGACATTGATGGCATTTCCTCACGAAATTGATACAATCATCTCCATAGTGAGCCAATAGTATCCTGCTCCAAGAATCTTCTTTGCCAATACATATCCGCTCATATGTGGCCCACAAACTCCAGCATGCACTTCTGCCATAATCGTCGTGGCTTGACCGGCGTCTATACATCTTAGCAATCCCAAGTCTGGGGTTCTTCTATACAACACTCCTCCACTGAGGAAGAAACCATTTGACAAACGCCGAAGGGCTCTTTTTTGGTCTCCAGTGGCCTGCTCCGGATATATCCCCATCTTGAGGTACTCCTTTATGTCATAAAACCATGGCTCGCCATCTACTTCCTCCTGTACCACATTCCAATAAGCATGCTGATCGCAAACCTGGATGTGCAATGGGTCAACATACATTTTGTCGGGGTGGCGTAACATTGATGCTAAAGTGGCCAATACATCGGCAACCTCATTATGAACTCTCGGGATATGTCTGAATTTCACTGATCGAAATCGCTTGCTCAGATTGTGCAAACATTGTCGATATGGTATGAGTTTCAAATCTCGTGTTTCCCACTCACCCTGAATCTGATGCACCAGGAGGTCAGAGTTTCCCAAGACTAAAACGTCCTGGACATCCATGTCTGCAGCTAGTCGCAGACCCAAAATGCATGCTTCATACTCGGCCATGTTGTTGGTACAATAGAAGCGTAGCTGAGCTGTAACTGGATAATGATGTCCTGTTTCAGAAATGAGTACTGCTCCTATTCCAACCCCTTTCGCGTTTGCGGCTCCATCAAAGAAAACCTTCCAACCTGGTTCCTCGAATAATTCCAGCTCACCTGTATGCATTATTTTTTCGTCGGGAAAATACGTCCTCAAAGGCTCGTATTCTTCATCAACGGGATTCTCAGCCAAGTGATCGACCAACGCTTGGGCTTTCATGGTCGTCCTCGTCACATAGACGATATCAAATTCTGTGAGCAAAATTTGCCATTTTTCTAACCTCTCTGTAGGCATAGGTTTCTGGAAAATGTACTTTAATGGATCCAAACGGGATATGAGATAAGTGGTATATGAGGACAAATAGTGCTTCAATTTCTGAGCCACCCAAGTCAGGGCGCAACATGTCCTCTCGAGTTGAGTGTACTTGACCTCGTATACTGTAAACTTCTTGCTGAGATAATAAATGGCCTGCTCCTTCCTCCCGGTAATGTCGTATTGCCCCAATACGCAGCCAAACTAATTCTCCAGGACCGTCAGATAAAGAATTAATGGTCTCCCCGGCTCAGGTGGAACCAACACAGGTGGATTGGACAGATACCCTTTGATCTGGTCGAAAGACTCTTGACACTCCGCCGTCCAGTCTTCCGCAACGTCTTTCTTCAGCAGCAGAAATATAGGTTCACAAGTTGTTGTGAGTTGAGCGATGAACCTGCAGATGTAATTTAGTCTCCCGAACAGACTCATTACCTCTGTTTCGTTCTTTGGTGGTGGCAAATCTTGGATGGATTTGATCTTGGATGGGTCCAACTCAATACCCCGTCGACTGATGATGAATCCTAACAGCTTTCCTGATGGAACCCCGAAGGCGTATTTAGCCGGGTTGAGCTTAATATCATACCTTCGAAGTCTTTGAAAAAATCTCCTTAGGTCTGCAACATGGTCTTCCTGATGCCAAGACTTTATGATCACATCATCTACGTACACTTCAATTTCTTTGTGTATCATGTCGTGAAACACAGTAGTCATTGCTCGCATGTACGTTGCCCCAGCATTCTTTAGTCCAAATGGCATTACCCGGCAGTAAGTTCCCCATGGTGTAATGAAAGCTGTCTTTTCCACATCTTCTTCGTCCATTAAGATCTGATGATATCCTACATAGCAGTCCACAAAGGATCCGATCTCGCGCCCAGCGCAATTATCGATCAGGATATGGATGTTGGGCAATGGAAAATTATCCTTAGGACTTGCTTTGTTGAGATTGCGGTAGTCGACACATACCTTGATTTTCCCATCCTTCTTCGGCACTGGTACCACATTGGCCAACCAATCGGGATATCGAGTGACCCGAATAACCTTCGCCTGCAGCTGCTTAGTCACCTCTTCTTTGATCTTCACACTCATCTCTATTTTAAACTTCCTCAGTTTTTGCTTGACCGGAGGGTATGCCGGGTCAGTGGGCAATTTGTGAACCACTAGATCGGTGCTTAATCCCGGCATATCGTCATATGACAATGCAAAGACATCTTTAAACTCCATGAGGGTTTTGATTAATTCCTCCCTAACGTTTGGCTCAATGTGGATGCTGATTTTGGTTTTTCTGACATTGTCTGCATCCCCTTGATTTACAGCCTCGGTGTCGTTCAGATTAGGCTTGGGTTTCTCTTCAAATTGGCACAGTTCTCGGTTTATTTCTTCGAAGGCTTCATCCTCGTCATATTCAAACTCATCGTCATAATCGATCTCTTGTATCATTAAGTCGGAGTCAGATTGATTTATTAGACTAGGTCGAAGATCCGTTGTGCATGCCATGTCATTAGAACCAGTAAAAAAGAGAACTGTTCAGAAAGAGTAAAGAACAAAACAAAATTAAAATGAGATAAGAAAAGAGAATTTTATTAAAAATGCGGGATAACAGGGTTCACACTTGTACAAAATAAAATGAGATTTGGATTACACCCTGGAATAATCCGAAAAACAAGAAAGAAAAATCAAAGCCTACTACCAGGACTCCCCCCGTATAGGGAGGGGGTAACCGTCTAATTGTTGGTTTTGGCCTCAAGCCCCACAAACTGTATGTCTGCTCTGCTGGAACCCTCTCTAACTTCTACTATATTGACATCAGCGAACAGCCTTTCGAAACTCTGATTCAAATCCCCGTCCATCCCAATCAATGGTCCGAGAATTTTTGGGACCGGTGACCCCTTGGCACTTGCTCTAATAAAGGATCTTGAGAGACGCGGTATTGGTTTGGGAAGAAACCAAACTCTCTTCTTCATTTTCCGCGCTCGCTTTACATCTGCCGCAGTCGGTTTGAACCCCAGTCCAAAAGTCTCCAACTTCTTGGGCAAGGAGACAGGTTGGACAATCCCCTGAAGCTCAGCCCCCAGACCTTTTCCCGGCACAAACCCATTACCCAGCATTTCTGAAACCATCATGACCATTGCGGAAGCTATCCTAGGGTACTGAATGATCTAACCCTCGGGAATCTTGTTTGCCGACACTGCATCGAAAATCTGGTAAACCCAGGGACCTTTGTCATCATTGGTCTCTATGAAGGGAACAATGGCGCCTCCCATGGTGCACGCAGTGTCCTCGCCGTGCAGTACGACCTCTTGTCTATCCCACTCGAACTTGACCATTTGATGCAAGGTGGATGGCACCGCTTTGGCCGCGTGGATCCATGGTCGTCCCAATAGAAGGTTATAAGATACCGCAACATCTAATACCTGGAACTCCATGGCAAACTGGACCGGACCGATGGTCAACTCAAGTATAATATCCCCCACGGTGGCTGTTCCATTTCCGTCAAATCCTCGGACGCAAATGTTGTTCTTGTGGATTCTACCGTGGTCGATCTTCAGCTGATTCAGGGTGGATAGTGGACAAATATTGGCACTTGTGCCGTTATCCACCAGTGCCCGAGTAACTGCCGAATCTTCACATTTGACAGTCAAGTAGAGAGATTTGTTATGTTCCGTGCCTTCCACTGGCAGATCATCATCAGAGAATGTTACCCTGTTCACCTCAAAAATTTTGTTGGCAATCGTTTCAAGGTGGTTTACTGAAATTTCATTGGGCTCATGGGCTTCATTCAGTATCTTCATCAGGGCCCGACGATGTTCATTCGAATGGATCAGTAATGATAGCAGCGAGATCTGGGTCGGTGTTTTCTTTAACTGTTCGACCATGGAGTAATCCTGCACTTTTATCTTTTTCAAGAATTCTTCAGCTTCTTCTTCTGACACAGGTTTCTTTGTCACAGCTGGGTTGGATCATCTCAACTCCATTGGAGCAAAACACCGTCCTGATCGAGTCAGTCCCTGCGCCTCACAACTAACTCCTCCACTTGTTTTCCCTTGTACATCACCACTGCCTTTTCATACTTCCAAGGCACTACCTTGCTATCAATCATTGGCAATTGGACTACCGGCTTTATGGTGACCAGTTCCCTGCATACCCCTTTCAACACAACTGCGGGTGTGGGTGATGTCCCTGATATTACCAATTTGGCTGGCTCTGGTTTCTTTATTGCGGTGGATGGACTCTTTCCCAATATCAGCACCGGCTTGACACCTTCCTCCTACAACTGTACCCCTGGTCTTCCACCGGTCGATTCTTCTTTCGGAGCAGTTTGGATTGTCATCACTGTCTGTGATGGTTTCATTAGCTCTCCTCCCTCGTATACCAACTCGATCATGTGAGCTTCGTGGTGTACTGGCAATGGGTTCTAGTTGATGTTGGGAGCCTCCGGCGCCTGGACCTCAATTTTGTTGGCATCAATAAGATCTTGTATTGTCTGCCTCAGCCTCCAACATTTTTCGGTATCATGCCCCAGCATTCCTGAGCAGTACTCGCAGCTTATCGATCGGTCCAAATTTTGGGGTGGGGGTTTTGCACTCTTGGCTCGATAGGACTCACCAAACCTATCCGCCTCAATTTGTGGAATACGGCGGTATAGGTCTCTCCCAACTCAGTAAAAGCTCTATGTCTCTGTAGCCTGTCATTTCTAGCAGCTTGACTTCCTCGAAAGCCCGCCCCCGGAAGGTTCCTGTATGCTCTTGGTGGAAGATAGGCGCTTTGTGGTGGAGGGTATTTGTTTTGTGGTGGTGTATATATGTTCTGGGGAGCCGGCGGGCGCCATTGCGGGTGAACCGGAGGCTGATTGTATGTTTGGGCTTGGTGCACGGAGAAGTGTGGTTCTCGAGGTGGATAGTAGTGTTGTGGCGGGCTGTATGGATAATTAGGCTTGTGGGGGCTGGTTCGGTTGTAGTATGGTTTGCCGGACCTGGACCAACTGCTTGCCTCAACCGTGGTGATTTCTTCTTTCTTCCTCCTTCCCAGCGCACCTCCCGTGCCGCTCTAAATAGCCTGGGTCGTTGCCTTGAGCGCTGAGTAATTCAGGATTTTGTTAGACCTCAAACCCTCCTCTATCATGACCCCTATCTTTACTACTTCATTGAAGTATTTTCCAACCGTCGTCACCAAGTGACCAAAGTAAGTTGGATCCAACGTTTGCAGGAAGTAGTCCACCATTTCTCCCTCTCTCATGGGAGGATCAACTCTGGCTGCCTGTTCTCTCCAGCGGAAACCAAACTCACGAAAGCTTTCCCCAGGCTTCTTTCTGGTCCTCAGCAATGTGATACGGTCAGGGACTATCTCGAGATTGTATTGAAAGTGACCCACGAAAGCCTGCGCTAGATCATCCCAAGTGTACCATCTGCTGGAATCCTGCCTGGTATACCATTCCAATGCCAATCCACTCAAGCTTTGACCGAAATAAGCTATCAGTAGCTCATTTTTGCCGCCTGCCCCTCTCATTTTGCTACAAAAGCCCCGCAAATGTGCCATGGGATCACCGTGCCCTTCATATAAATCAAACTTAGGCATCTTGAACCCAACCAGGAGTTGGACGTCCGGGAAAGGGCATAGATCCTTGTAGGCCACACTGATCTGGTTGCCCAATCCATGCAGGCTCCTGAAGGATTGCTCCAGGCTTTTGAACTTCCTCATTACCTCATCTTGCTCTGGGACCTTAACCGGCTTTTCAATCTCCGCCGGTACCTCCAAGTGCAGATTGTAGGTATGGGGTTCTGGTGCATTGAATGTGGGTTCAGGGGGATAGTATTGCGTATCGTGAGCCTGAAACAACGGCTCGCTGGTTGATCTTTGCAGGGTGGCTGATGTGGGTCCCATAAAAGTGGGAACATTTGGTGTTGGGAGAGGTTGATGGGGTGGTGGAGCTTGGGAATCATGGGGGCTTCTCTCCTGATGATAGCGGTGATTCGGGAGGCTTGTTGAAGGGCCAGAGTGAGGGTATTCCGGCATATGCCCTAGTGGTTCAGGGCTCTTTTGTGCTTTGGCCAAAGCTAACTGCATTGCATTCATCTCCAGTCCCATCCTTTCTATCTTCTCCATCGCTTCTTTCAACAACTGGCTTACCGGTCTTTCTTCCTCGGTACTATTTTCTAAAGTAGTCATGCTTGTTGGTACTGGTCCTTTGGATCTGTTTTGATAAGGGTGTGTTGCCAGAATGCTTTAACAACTAACTGTCTGGTATTTGTGGAAAACAACAAACTTGTTAGCGTTAGAGTTTAACAGATTTGATAATAGCACATTGGGGATGCAATGCTCCTAGGCAGTTAACCATTTCTAACATGATTTCCTTCAAACGCATGCGTCATCCCGGCTTGCTTATTTTCACCTTTAAAGTGCTTTGGGAACCCCTGTATTTCATTCCATTATTCTTTCCTTTTCTTTCTTTTTTTTTTCTCTTTTCCTTTTCTTTCTTTCTCTTTTTTTCTTTTCCTTTCTTTTTAGTGGCGGTCGAATCTTATGTGGATTGCCTATGTATCACGTCCCCGCGTGAATCAGACTGGGCGTAGTTCTGCCACAAAGTAAAGACACAAAAATTCTTTTGGAATCATTCAATTCATCACCAAAATTTGCTATTACAAATTACTTATCTCAAACAAAGAACAACAATAGTACAGATTCCAAAGTTTTTAACCTGACTCGATGAAAAGAAAAAAAACAACATATGGGAAGACAATGGACCCATAAAGCCAACAAACAAGACTCGAACTAGGGATACATTAAAATTCCAACTTGAGGGCTCGCGAGGCATCGTTCGGCCTTTCCGCAGACTTTGGTGTAAGGCCTCTCTACAAGCTCTTCAACTCATTCATGATCCGGTGGACGTAGCCCATGATGGAAGCAAGGAGGGTATTCTGAGGTATTTGCTCACATGCTAGGCATCTCATGTAGATGTAGTGCCCAATCTCATCAATCCTTCCTCGAATGTTGTCCCTCTCAACGAACAATTGCTCTATTTGCTGGTTCTTCAATCCCAGTGCTTGAGCATTGTCGGTGAGTCGATCCTGGAACTTCTCCATTTGTCTTTCCATTCTGGTCATCGCATCGTAACAGCGCCTTCTATCAGTTTGGGCATCTCGTGCTTGTTTGAAGATCCGCTCCTGAAGAGTGGAGTTTGTTTTCCTTAATATCCCGATGCTCATTTCAGAATCCCTTATGACTTGTTGCAGATGCTTCCTCCGGGCCATTGACCTTTTGCCCATCTGACCTTTATTCTTGCTATGCAAGCTTCCGATCTCTCTAATTCTTCTCGGCTTTTGCTGACTTGATTTCTCAACTCTGCTATCAATCTTTCGTCGGAGCGACGTTTCTGTCGGTTGCTGTTACTCTTACTGACTTGGCGAATGCGGGCTTTCAGTGTCTGGTTTTCTTTGGCTAATTTGTTCTTTTCACCCTGCTCAGAGGCGACTTGTATGTTGTTCTCAAATATAAGCCTTTCAACTTGTCGTTTTAGCTTCCCGATTTCAACCCGGTAGCCTTCCTCCCTCCTTAACCTGCCCCACTGCTCCTGTGAATCATCCGTAAATTGTTGGACGTGAGCTCTTTTAGCAGGTCTCTGACAAATCTGGAACCTTCTCTTGAACCAAACATCATACTTTGGGTCTACCTCACCCTTAGCCAGTTCTCGAACCATATTCTTGGGCTCCAAGAATCTACATTCGTGCCACAACTTTCTAATCTTTCCTTCGGGAAATACGACTCCTGGGCTCAGCTCAATGGCATGCTTGCTTAGATTTTCATCAGTGGGAATTACTTGAAATCTTCCTAGCTGGTGTAATACCCGATGAGGAGCATATGGTTGGATGTTGCGAAGTCCCATCAAAAGAATATGACATTCCTCGGCCGCCATGTATATTACCTCAGTATCGATCAACCACCCAAATGCCCACTCAATTTTGTCGGCTGTTGTTGACCTCAAACATGTAAGCCATGCTTCGACACCTTCGGGGAATACGACGCCTGTCATTCGTTTCTCAAAACCGCAGATACAGTTCCTCTCGGTCAACCCGTGGTTCATGTATCCTGCTCGGTGACAGAGGTGTTCTTGCATCCACAGCTGGAGTAACAAATTGCATCCCTGGAAGTACTTGCCTCCTTCTCGGCATATAGTTAAAGCTCGGTAGATTTCGGACAAAATCAAAGGAACCACAATGCTGTCAGTTCGTTTGATTGCAACATCGGCCATCCCCACAAGGCCTATCTCTACTTTCTTATCTTTGCGGGGACAAATCACGATTCGCAGGAATGCCGTGATGAATGCCAAAGTACGTCTTTCTTCCCACTTGTTTCTGTTCCCAGCATGAATTAGTCCGAGGTTTGGTTCTTCAAAACGCTGAGGAGTACCATACCGTTGATATAGGAATTGGAGCGCACAACATCCTCTTGACAAATCATCATTTTGCACCTTCCGACTAATGCTTAACAAATCCAAAAATGCGTGCGGGGATACTGGCCTTGGTGAAAGTAAATACTGTCCTCTTAGTTTCCCATTCAATCCCGCATATCCGGCAACTTCCTCTAGTGCAGGTGAAAGTTCAAAGTCAACAAAACGGAATACATTGCGGGTTGGGTCCCAGAACGGTATTAGAGCTTCGAGGATATCTGTCCTTGGCTTGATATTTAGTAGATTGACAAAACCTCCCAATACTCTTCCCACTATCTCTTTACTATCGGCTTCCAGATCGTTCCACCACATGTGGAGTTGTAGAGGGACCTCGCTAAAGACTGAGAACGGTTCATTTTGATTTGTACTCATCCTGCACATTTATTAAGGTAATTAAAGAAAGAAGACTTTTATTAGACTCAAAACAGAACTATCTATATTTGATTTTTTTTGAATTTTGAAGATGAAGGACTCGGTTTTCAGATACGGCCTTTCAGCACTTCAGGGACGAAGATTTTAAGGCTGAGTGGGAGTACTTGGTTATTTATGGCAAAACAGCCTGACTAGATTTATTTCTGATGAGATTAGCATTTGACATTATTTTTTTTTTGGTTATCTTAGCAAAAGGGGAAATTGGACCCGATTAGGGCTGCCTACGTATCTCACATCCGGTGAGAATCAAACCGGCGTAGTTCGCCCAATTAAACAAACTATTTTGAAATACTTTAAGCAAAATAAAAATAAAAATAAATAAAATAAGGAAAAAAAACTACTACCTTGATTTTTTATTTTATATATATATTTTTTATATATTTTTAACCTATTTTTGCTTCTGTTGGCAAATAAACTAAAACAAAAATCAAGACTCTTTTTCCATAACAGAACAAGTTATTTTTCTCATTTTTTCATTTCTGTAGATCGGACAAACTAAAAGTGATAGACTCTTTTTTTTTTGAATAAAACAAACTATATTAAAAGTAAAATATTTTTCTCAAAATTTTGTCAGAGTTTCGACGCTAGTGGACATTGTTATTTTTTCAAACAGAAGATTAACCCTATACACTGCTATTTCTCAAAACTAATTTTTTTTTTAATATTCGAAGCCGGTCGTCATGCAAGTCCAAAACAAATAAATGCAGAGCGTTGAGTAAGATGCATCAGGATGGTCTTTTCATTTCAGGTTGCTAGTCGTAGACAGACCCAACCCTTGTGTTGAGTCCCCTAAGTCAAAAATGCACATGATGCAGATAAGCGTTCCTACTAGGGACCCGGCATGTGGCTTTGTTATACTAGGTTCAGAACCTGGGTGTTTGTTCTAGACCTGGCTTACCCGAGCGGACAGCTCGAGCCGAGGGGGCAGCGTACCGGGAATACAGAAGCTTCACCGGCTTAGCAACTTGTCCGAACATCGTTCTAAATTGGGATTTGACACTATACAGAAAAGAAGTCGTACGACGTACACCCTTCTTCATGATTCAGAAGACTCAGAGAGAAGATGGGTTTTGGCATAGTTTATATACTGTTCACGTAATATCAAAGCGGTAAAAGACAATCAATTAGCACATTGAGCCAAAACATGTAACAAAATCAGATAAAACCAAATATAACAATTTATATAAGCTCGAATTTCTAACCCTGAACCAGTGGTTCTGGGTCATGTCCCCAGCAGAGTCGCCAGAGCTGTCACACCTCCTTTTTCCGCCCCGCGAGGGGTGAAGGAGTTTTTCCAATTAAAGCACAATCGAAACGGGATTTGTTTATTTATTTCAGAGTCGCCACTTGGGAGATTTAGGGTGTCCCAAGACACCAATTTAATCCCGAATCGAGGAAAAGAATGACTCTGTATTACAGTCTGCGATCCAGAAATCCGGATAAGGAATTCTGTTAACCCGGGAGAAGGTGTTAGGCATTCCTGAGTTCCGTGGTTCTGGCACGGTCGCTCAACTGTCATATTCGGCTTGTTTATCTGATTTTATACAATTATGCGCTCACGTGCAAGTTTTAACTCTTTACCGCTTTTATTATTATATTTTTTAAAAGAATGTGAACATCGTTTAAAAACATGTCTTTGGATTGCGTCACATGAAATGCACCCGCAATCCGGAACACATTTTTATTCAATATTTTGGGATTTGGATTTGGGTCGCATGAAATGCACACCCGAGTTTAAGAAAATAAGATTAATTGAGACGCATCCTAAAGAACTAACATGTTATTATTTGCGGGGAAAAACCGTGAAATTTGCTAAACGACCCGTCCCAGGATTTAAATGTTTAATATATACATCTAACGAGGGCCCCGCCATTTATGCGTTTTATTTGGGCGAGGCTCATCTCCTTTTATTTAAAGTCACACCTAAAAGCAAACTATGATTTCCTATCTTTGTTTATCTCTAACAAAATGGAAAGGTCCTACTGTATTTACATACTTATGAGTTATTATAGTTAAGCTTCAAACGTGATTTATTGAAAGAGGGACGTGATACGGGCAGCCCATTTGGCAGTTATGGGCCCAGACCTAATGTGCATGGAGCTAAATTCGGCCTGGGCCGCTCTTATTCTAATTGGGCATGTTCAACTCATTTGATAGGCGTTTAACATTTATAAACAAACAATGGGAAAAAGCTGAAATGCGATGTACTGTTTGCCTTAATCAAACCATATTCCTAACAACTTAAAACAAATCATTTGTTTAAAAAAAGAACTGTTGGGTACCTAACATGCTTCTTGATAAACAAAATAATGAATTAATAGAACATGGCTACTACAACATCAATCCATTTCCCTTATAAGCAACACATATAGTTTTCCAACTGAATGATAGGTATAAAAGTTCAACTACATCACAGCTAACCACATAGTTCTATTAGGAAAAATAAACTATCATGCAGGCAACCTATTCTTTCAATACATTTTCTAAAGCTAATTCGAAGTAACTTCAACATCTTCCAACTTTCTTTGTATTCATGCCTCAAATTTCTGCTTACATTGATAGTTTATCAGCCGTGTACCGTGCATAAGAAAGCAAAAGAAGAAGGAGAATGATCAGCAGAAATAGTATGCAACAAACACAACAACAACAGCAATAGGGACAGCCCGATAATAGACCAAAAATCAGCAAAAACTTAAGTGAAAACCCAGCAGAAATTTCAGAAGAAACCAACAGCAACAGCCAGTGGACTTCCAGTCCAAAATAGAGAACCAAAACACTTAACTGGAGCAGTTTTTAGCAAGTAAAGAACCCAGGGAAACTAACTGAAAACCAACAGTGTGTCCAAACAAACCAGACCAAAGTAAAGAAAGAAACAGGTGCAGAAACACAGTGGTTTCTGCTTGTTATGTTCAGAAAACCAACACTCTTTTTTAACTCTCAACACTTAAAATTATCCAGCCTCTAATTTCTGATTTTTCCCTAGCCTTAAACTCTGATCTCCAGCCTTTTTTTATCCTTTTATGTCCCCCTTTTCTTCCCTCAAATGAACCTATTTATAGGCTAAATATAGGCGAGCCCTACTGCCTTGTTTACCCCAGCCCTCACCTTCTGCCCATAACTCCTTAAAACTAAAAAAATGCCCAATGCCCATCCTCCTGACAGCCCCTTAGCATGTGCTTTCTGCCCAAAGGCATGGGCAGCCTATAACTTTTAATTATCCCCATGCTACCAAGTTTGGTTCCCCACTATTGTATTAGTTTAATGCTATTTTAGTACCCTATTGTCAGCCCATCTTAAACTACTCATTTCTGCTCTTTTCACACCCCAAACTACCCCTGTTAGCTCCTAATTATTACTGTATTACCCCACTGCAGCAGTAGGACATTTTGAACTTCTGCAAGTTCAAATTCAAGATGCCCCAAACTGAATTCTAGCTATTATAGTGCAGCTACAATCCATTCACAGATAATGTCAAGCAATCAACTAAACGACAATGATTCGATCAGTCATATGAAGCTATACAAATCAGAATTTTTGTACATTCAGTCTTATGAAACTAATCGACATCATTTATCTAATCGACTATACTAATTATGACATGGAATAATCAGTTGACCCAACAAACAACACGAACGGGGCATCAACTGCCTTCAACAACTTTGCATGACACAGGGAATTTATATGAATTATCTATTCAACGACATTAATTAACTCGAACATGTATATCACCATACGCATTCAAAACATAAACATAATAACAATCGACCGAATAAAAGGTCATACGAAGATGGAGAACAACTGATAGAAAAATAGAAATAACAAACAAACTAACTAAACATGCTGACAAACTCAAGAAACATTTAAATAAAAGGAGAAAGGAAAGAGGGAACTCACTCTGAAAGCTCAACAACAAACGACCCCAGCTTTGACTGGATTTGCCCATTTGAGGCCGAACAGACCTTTATCGAGGTGTTCTCAACTGATAACACTTCGATTAAGGTCTATTAGACCCCAACCCTCCGTTTAATCTGGCTGGATTCCAAAAATTCTTGAGTTCTAGGGTTCAAACAGTCCGATTTGGGGTTCGAGGATTTGTGGGTAGATTCGGACCAAAACAAGCTTGGTTTGGTCACGAGTGAGGGCAGGATAGTGGCTGGTATGAATCCGGGGTGGGTTGGTGTAGATCGGGGTTGGGCTCGAATCTTCAAATCAAGATTCGAGATGAAGGGGGATGATTCGAGGCAAAGAGGTAACAGATTTGGGTTCAGGGAGTGAAGGAGGTGCTATGGTGTTAGAGGGGTAACCGGTGGCGTAGATGCCGCCGGGTTTCAGGCGAAGGAAGCTTAGGGCGGCTAGGGTTTGGGAGGTTTGGGTTTGGGATGATGAAGGGGGGGTGTTCGGATGGGGGCGTGGGGTGTGATGAATGATTTATATATGGGATAAGGGATTAGATCCTGGCCATTGGATCGAGTTGGATCTATGGCCAGGATCTATCTAGCACCAGGAAACGACGTCATCTCCCTTAAATGGGAATGGGTCGACCTAAGGTTTAAATGGGTTGGGTGCTGGGGAAAGCTAGGGGATCATTGCATTTGGTGGGACGGACGGTTCAGATCAAACGCCTCATATGGCGTCGTTTGGGGGGCGTCCCTGGAAGACCTGGTTTGGACTAGGTCACTGTATTGGTTTGGGCCCGATTTTCAGTTGAATTTTCGGCCCAAATCAGATATTTTCCCTCTAATAATTTAGACAAAAATTCCTAAAAATTAAAATTAAACATACAAATATTAATTAATACCTAACAACAAATATCACACGAATTAAAACATTTTAATAAAATTACGATGACAACAAAAATGCGTATTTTGTGATTTTCGCTTTTAAACAACCAAAGTATAATTAACTAATTCCTAAATGCACCAATTATTCCTAAATGCCTGCAACATGTATTTTTGTATTTTCTAACTATAGCGAGGCGAGCATTTACGGACAGAACAATTATCAAAATGTCACATAAATCCTTAAAATTGTACCCGGGGGTAACTTGTTTTATTTCTTTTCCGATTTCTTTTGGAGTAGTTTCCATGAAGCAAAAATCACGTGCTCACACATGGTCGGCGAGCGGGTGTTGCTTCGGGTGTCGTCTATGAAGGGCGTGATGAGATTTGGGAAGAGGGGTAAGCTTAGCCCTAGGTTCATTGGTCTTTTTGAGATTCTGATCGAGTGGGATGGTGGCTTATAGACTTGCATTGTCGCCGAGCTTATCAGCCATGCATCCAGTGTTTCATGTGTCCATGCTTCGGAAGTATCATGGTGATCCATCCCACGTGTTAGACTTCAGCACTGTCCAATTGGACAAGGACTTGTCCTATGAGGAGAAGCCGGTAGATATTCTAGGTCGGCAGGTTCGTCAGTTGAGATCGAAGAGTTTCCCTTCCGTTCGTGTTCAGTGGAGAGGTCAGCCTGTTGAGGCAGCAACCTAGGAGTCCGAGTTCGATATGCGGAGCCATTATCCCTATATTTTCTCCGACTCAGGTACTTCCTTCTTATGTCCGTTCGACGACGAATGGTTGTTTTAGAGGTAGAGAATGTGATGACCCAAAAGGTCATCAATTATTTTACAAGTAAATTCTGTGATCTGAGGCCTTAAAATGCTCTTTCTGTCTCACCTCGATTTGCATGCTCAGTCCGGATGCGTATCCGGAAAGCCATTATGTGAAATCTGTGAAAATGATAAATTTTTCTTTTAAAATGAATTTAAGTTGACTTTGGTCAACATTTGGATAAACGGACCTGGACCCGTGATTCGATGGTCCTGGAGGGTCCGTAGGAAAATATGGGACTTGGGCGTATGCCCGAAATTGAATTCCGAGGTCTCAAGCCCGAGAAATGAATTTTTAAAGAAAATTATTTTCTAGAATATATAAGAGTTTTTGGAAATGAAAGATTTTTGAAATTGATTGTATCGGGCCCGTATTTTGGTTTTGGAGCCCGGTACAAGTTTGAAATAATAATTAGGTTAAATCTATAAAATTTGGTAAAGATCGGAATTGGTTTGGTATAAAACGGACTTAAAGTTGAGAAATTAGAAATTTTGGTGTTCTTGAATGATTTCATGAATTTGGGGTTTAATTCATAGTTGTTGATATTATTTTGATGATGTGATTGCAGGAGCAAGTCCGTACGATATTTTTAGGTTGGTGTGCATGTTTGGTTTGGAGCCCCGAGGGCTCGGGTGAGTTTTAGATAGGCCACGTAGTGGAATTGATCTTAGGAAGTTGCAGGTTTCAGCTGGTATGTGTTGCAGGCCCTGATCTTGCAATTGCGAGCCTATCAGGCTTGGGAATTGCGAGGGTCACTTCGCAATTGCGAAGTATGCCCTGGCCATCCTTTCTCGCAATTGCGAGCAATTCTTCGCAAATGCAAATAACCCATATATCCCCAGCCGTCGCAAATGCGACATCCCCTTCGCAAATGTGAGTTCGCAATTGCGAACATCTGATCGCAAATGCGAAGATAGCAAGTTCCTTAAGGGTTCGCAATTGTGACATCTACAACCTCCTAAATCATAACTTAGACGCATTTTTCTGCATTTTTCAAACCTTTTCAAGACCTAAACACCTTTGGGCGATTTTTCAAAGACAACTACCCTTCCAAATCGATTGTAAGTCATTTCTAACTCGTTTTCATTAATCTTTAACATCTTTTCACATGATTTCAACTCAAAATCAATGGTTTTCATGGGGGAAATTGGGTGTTTTGGGTAGAACTTAGGTTTTTAAAATATTTGGGATTTGGACCTCGATTTGAGGTCCGATTTCAAAACAAATTATATATTTGGGTTCGTGGGTGAATGGGTAATCGGGTTTTGGTTCGAACCTCGGGTATTGACCATGTGGTCCCGGGGTCGATTTTTGAATTTTTGGGGAAATCATTGGAAAATTTATTTTCATTCATTAGAATTGATTCATTTAGCATTTATTGATATAGTGAAGTAACTTGTGGGTAGATACAAGTGAATAGGTGGTAGAAACAAGAGGTAAAATGGTAGTTGAGGCTTGAATTTTGTTCATGGCATCGAGGTAAATGTTTGGTCTAACCTTAGCTTGAGGGATTAGGAGTTGTGTCTTATTTGCTATGTGCTAATTATGGAGTACGACGTATAGGCATGGTGACGATTATCTATACGTCGGTTTCAATCATGCCCGTGAGTCTCGTATTGTAATTGTTGTGACTCCATTGTGATTTGTTCATGCTTAATATGTTGATTATCATTGTTGGTTCCTTTGTCGGGATGTTATTGTTTATGATATCGTTTCCCTTGCCGGGATGTTATTGTTTATGATATTGTCTCCCTTGCCGGGATATTGTTGTTACACTCTTGTTCCCTTGCCGGGATTATTTTATGATTGGTGTTGAATTGTAAATAGGATCGGTGGCACACCGCCACGGTGATATATGAAATGGGATCGGGTTGCACGCCTGCAACAAGATATTTGAAATGGGATCGCGTGGCACGCTGCCACGGTGATATATGAAATGGGATCGGGTTGCATGCCTGCAACAAGATATATAAAATGGGATCGCGTTGCACGCCTGCAACAAGGAAGAAATGAAGGTGAATACTGTGTTTGTTTTCCTTATCCTTGTTAGCAATTAAATTTTGGGTTCTTTACATTCCTCTTTTGGTATTTTGTTGTTATCTGATACTCCCGCAGCATGCTTTCCCCCTCCCATCTTAAACTGTAAATATTTGCTTTTATTTTTCTGTTGTATATGATTTAAACTGCACAGGTTTATTTGGTAGTCTGGTCCTAGCCTCGTCATTACTTCGCCGAGGTTAGGCTAGGCAATTACCAGCACATGGGGTCGGTTGTACTGATACTACACTCTGCAATGCGTGTAGATCTCGGAGGTGTAGCTTTTGGACCGCATTGAGGGTGATGTCTTCAGTCCATTCAGGTGACCCGAGGTATTCCTACAGGAATCCGCAGGCCTTGGCGTCTCCTTCTATCTTTCTATATTGTTTCTTCTATGTATTTATGAAACAACTTGTATTTATCTTTCATACCTCTGTTTGTAGTATTTGTAGATAGTCTGTGACTTTGTGACACCAAATTCTGGGTAATGTTGTATTTCGGATTCGTGTAGTAATGTTTGGTTAAACAATTAAGTTTCGTCTTTCGCATTTTTGGTTATTTAATTTGCTCCGCTTCTTGATCACATGTTATATTGAACTGTTGAAAAGGCTTAATAAAAAAGGATAATGAATTTATAACACTCGGCTAGCTTTCACGAGTAGGCGCCATCACGACTCCCTTAGGGTGGAAAATCTGGGTTGTGACATTATACCGCTGCATGCGCATTAATATCACATCACAATAACAACTTCCACCACAAGTTCCCATATGCCACAACTTGCCAATAATCAACAATATCATTGTTTCCACAATAATAGATCATGGCTCAACCACAATGTGTACAAGAATACCAACAATAACAATGAATGTGAAATTATCAACAAGAAAGATGTCTCAACAATTAATACTTCTCCTCAATGTGACAACGGCTTTCACAACTTCAACACCAATAACTCAACAATGAGAAAGATAATATGTAACCATAAGTAAGAATAACTCGCAATATAAGAGATAACTTATGTCACGACCCAAAATCTATTAAAGGATGTGATAGCGCTAGACATGCTGTCAGGCTAGCCAACACTAAATAGTTAATTAAATTCTCTTTTTATATTTTTGAAATCATAAAGTTTCCTTCAATCTCACTAGTAACAAATGAACTTTACAAAATAAATAAAAATGTTTACCATTTCATTACAGAATATATCCTAGAACCTGGTCTCACAAGTGCATGATCAATTACTAAGAAATAAAATGAAATACAATAACTACCCGAAATATAAATTGGACAGAAAAGAAAATAAAAATACTCTGAAGGAAGATCATCTCATAAGATGCAACTCACCTAAGTCTACGTATCAACCATGCCGTCGCACCCACGAGGCCACTAGACATACATGTGTCTGTACAACAAAATGTACAGCAAGTGTAGTATGAGTACGAAAACAATGCGTACTCAGTAAATATCTAGTCTAACCTCAAAGAAGTAGTGACGAGGGGTCGACTTCGACAATTACTAGTTGTCCAATAATATTAGATGAAGTAAGAAAGTGAATAAATATGAAACATAGTAATTATATGGAGAAAAACAAGTATAAAATACGTGGTATAATTCCTCTTTCTACAATTTACTCAAGCTCTCAACTAGCAAGTTCCCTCCGTAACTGGAGCATGTATATAGATACGGTGGATTTTATCAAAAAGGTTATCATAATTCAAATCAGGGAAAAACCCTCAGATACACTAGCTTCTTGCCAAATATTACGCACGATTCCATGAGGATAATATATATATATATATATATAGGAAATGACGAGGCGTACGATCTGATCCAACATAAAAGTAAACGGTGCACTGCCGAGGGTCGAATGGGGCGAACCATAGATGCACCTATTAACTTGCCGAGGCGATCGGCCCGCTCCCATGAGAGTAGTAGAAGGAGTTACCCCGCTCGCGAATCATACTTGCGACGCGGTCAAATATAAGTTTAAGGTATTTCTCCGCTCACGAATAATACTTGCGATGTTGTCAAATACAAGTTTGAGGAATTACCCAACTCGCTGATCATACGTGCGACGCGGTTACACATAGATTTCTTAAGTTATTAAAGTATTCCTCAATTCTTTTTAAATTACGGATTTCAAATGAAAACTTTTAAGTTCCGAATTTTTTCTTAATTTCGACTTCTTTCAAAAACATTTAATAAGCTAACTCAATATCGCTTCTTCTTGAGGCAAACAATAAAAATAAATCAACAACAATATCAACAAGGCATGATGTAAGCCTAAAACTACCCGAACATAGGCATAGCTAGTAGCTACGTACGGACTCGCGTCACCTCGTGCATACGCAACCCCTATAAATAGAAGCACATAATAATTTAATTCACCTATGGGTTTAATTCCCTCTTACAAGGTTAGAAAGGAGACTTACCTCGCTCTGAAGTTCCATAACCAACTCCCAAGCCCTTCCGACTACTCAAACTGATGCCCACCGCTCCAAAATTAGTCAATAATTATGCAAACCCATTAATATATAATCAATACCTATTATAATCCTATTTACAATAATTTCCAATTCCGCTTGAAAAGTCGATAAAATCATCCTCGGGCCCACTTGCCCAGATTCCGAAAATCTTCGAAGATAAACTTTACTCATAACACCACGAACTCAAATATATAACTTATTCCAAGTTCCATGTCCAATTGTTTGGTTTAAATCCAAAAATATAAATTTCTATGTTTTTCTTCAAAACTCTAAATTTTCACTAATTTTCCATGAGTTTCCATGTTAAAATTTAGATATAATCCAAGTAATTAACTTGCAATAGGTGGGAATCACTTACCTTGACATAGATGATGAAGATCGAGCTCCAAAAGCGCTCCTAGGTCGTCTCTCATGGAGGAAATGAGATGAAATAAGCCAAACCCACTTTTACAAACTTATACACTGCCATGCAACCCTTCTTCGCGTTCGCGGGCCTCCCGTCGCGTTCGCGATGAACAAAATTCTCGAAAGCCATTCCCAAACTCTTCTCAGACATCCTCTAGTATAATGGTCATAACATTTTGTACAAAACTCCAAATGACAAATAGTTTAACATTTTAAAATCTAGACACCAAGATATACAACTTTTATGTTTTTGTCATCTCCCAATTCATTAAAGATTTCGAGATATAAGCCGCCAAAGTCAGCCATGTGCAACATAAATTTCTTCTTCATCTTCCCGGAGAGCCTGTAGTGTACCTGCCATAACTTTTCGTACTCAAATCCAAATTTTAAATAGTTTACGTTTCGGTAAACTAGACATAAAGGGCTACAACTTTTATTTTTGGATCATCTTCTAATTCCTTATATATTGCAAGATATGAGCCTCCGGATTTCGGCATGTGCAATAGAGATTTCCTTCTTCGCGAATGCGAGAGTCTCTTGGCGAACACAAAGAACAAAATCCTAGAAGGCAAATCCTTCTTCGCGAACGCGAAGAACAACACCAGATATCAGAAAATCGGCATCCAAGCCCAAAATGATCTGAAACACACCTGAGGCCTCCAGGACCCCATCCAATCACACCAACCTGTCCCAAACATGACATGAACTTGCTTGAGGCCTCAAATCACATCAAACAACATCGAAATCATGAATCACACCCCAATTTAAGCTTGATGAACTTTAGAACTTCAAACTTCTACATTCGATGTCGAAACCTATCAAAGCACGTTCGATCGACCTTAAATTTTGCACATATGTCACATTCAACATTACAAACCTACTCCAACTTCTGGAATTGGAATCCGACCCTGATATAAAAAAGTACGCTTCTGTTCAAACTTCTCCAAAAACCTTCAAATTTTTAACTTTCACCAAATGACCCCCAAAATGACCTATGAACCTCCGAATCCACTTTCGGACGCGCTCCCAATACTAGAATCGCCATACGTAGCTATTCCCAGACTTGAAATACCATACGTAGCTATTCCCAAGTCCAAAATCATCATATAAGCCTATTGGAACCTTCAAATCTCGATTCCGAGGTCGTTTACTCAAAAAGCAAACCTTAGTCAATTCTTTCATCTTAAAGCTTCCAAAATGAGAATTTTCTTTCCAAATCAACTTCGAACTTCCTGAAATTCAATTCCGACCATGCGTGCAAGTCATAATGCCTGAAGTAAAGCTACTCATAGCCTCAAACTGCCGAACAACACGCTAGAGCTCAAAACGACCGATTAGGTCGTTACATTCTCTCACTTAAACATATGTTCATCCTCGAATGTGCTAAGAACTGTGTTGGAGTTGTCTGAAATCACTGTTTAACACCTTGTGCACCTACCCGTGCTACCACAACTCAGTTGAGCACATTTTCTCGAGCAAATCTGAATATTCAACATCCGTAATTTTCCACCATGCCTGCTTTCAACATACGAACACCGTATCAATCTCTATGTGATGTACCAATACATGATTGCATACTTTTACTGAATCCACACTAAACACTGCATAACTTACATGACCATAATAATGTCTTCTGATAACAATAGCCAAAATTTCGTGAATTCGATGCTCCCAATGCATCTCATGACATATATAAGTCATGTTCCCACTCTTGCAATACTGCAATGACGGAAGAGATGCGTATAAATTCATAACCAACTGCCGAGTAAATAATTCATTGAGCTTCTCCTCCTGACAAAACTATTGCCTTATTATGAACCAAATAACTATATTTGCTCTTTAATATACTTCATGTAAATCTGACCGCACTGATCTCATGTCCAATAATCTTGTCTCACCCAGTATAAGCTACCCACGCAATAACCCACCTCAGACACTACAAAAATTCTCTTATGATGCCACAACGTGCCAATAAGCTACAACTCGAATTTGATACATAGGGAAAACGAACTCTGGAAAGAACTACTCAACCCACGTAAATAATTTAAACAACTGAAAGGTATTATGAACCTTTATTAGAAAATGGGAAGCAAACATTCAAGAAAAGATATAGGAAACTGTGCTCAACATCACACTGTAGCGTACAACCCGATCCAAACAACATATCCATGGCGGTGTGCCACCTGATTCATACATAATAATCTATAAAGAATTACTTACTGAGCTAGAATGCTCATATATGCAAAGTACCTAAATATCAACCACGAGCACGCGGAGTGCATAATGCAAATTCCTGAGGAGACCGACAGCGCCATATGCTACAAAACTCAAGCATGACTAAGGTGCGTTATATGATCTGAATCTTGAGAGCCATCCTACTCACATAACACCATCGCTACGCAGAACCTCAACACATATGAAATTTATCAAATCGTTTCACAACTTACATGGCATAATATAGTATTACATGAAATAGCCGACGACCACGTATCATCCAACGTTTGAATACCCCTCCATAAGGAGCATTATGCTGAAATGAACACATCCAGCCTGATATATAGCCCATATTTATAATTAGATCCATCAACGAACCTCAAACTGATTCTGATCGCACCGCACTAAGTAATAGCCTTTTAAGGGTCCATAATAACCCCCTTTTAACACACAAGAACAGTCTTCCAATTCGTAACAACCTTCCACGGTCCACAACCAAATGAACCGAGCACCCTTCAGGCATAAATTCTCAATTAGCGATAGTACCACAATCTCCATACTTGGTTTAAAGCCTCAATCAATTAAGTGACGACATATCATACTTATACAATCTTTCCGTGGGATATGATCCCATGGACTTTTGCACCAGGTAACAAGTCTGCACATCTATACCACCGGCCATAGAAATGCTGCAAAGCGAATCAAGGATCTGCAAGTCAATACACAAAACCTCATACTCATGACACTGATCTCAGCTGACCTTGAAGATAATACCAGCTTACTCTAAACATCTAAATTCTTTTCCTGCTCATCCGAGCCCGTGACCTCCTTGGCAATACGTAACTGCAACCTTGATTCTCAACTTCCAAATCCTATGTTGCTCACGACACTTAATCATGACAATGCGCAAGAGTACACGAATTTCATCATAACTCCTTAACCACTAATAGGGTAAACACTTCATCATATAGAAGCCTTTTACTTAACTTATTTCAAGAGAACCATTGCAACCCGTGACTAAATTCTCATAACCGCAGAAAATACCAACCTCAAGTAGTGGTCTGAACCACCATAACTCTTCCGGATCCATATGCACATAACAGGCCATTGTAGACATGTGATTGTTGACCCTCCCCAAGATTTTCCATATCTCAGCGCGTAAATATTTAGTTTAGGCCTAATATAGCTATTTCAACTAATTTTGACTTTTTATACTTTATTTCGTCACAAAAAATGAAAATTACAATATTTTAGTTTACGCATCTTTCAGAAATTCTTTAATTGCTAAAGGAAAAGAGTATACGTATGCGTAACTCAATTCTTTAATTACGAATAATCAAGTGATTTAAAAGTAGTAAAAAGATAATTGCACATAGGTCTTAAAAATGAGTAGTTAAACAATTAAGCCAGGTATGAATTGCTAAGCGACCATGCTAGAACCACGGAATTCGGGGGTGCCTAACACCTTCCCTCGGGTTAATAGAATTCCTTATTCAGAATTTCTGGTTCGCAGACTTCAAAAGGAAAGTCTAATTTTCCTCGATTTGGTATTTAAAATAAACCGGTGACTTCGGACACCAATTAAAATATTTCAAGTGGCGACTCTGAAAAATAAATTAATAATCCCATTTCGAATAATGTCACTTTAAGTTGGAAAAACTCCCCTATACTCCCTCCAGGCTGTAGGAAAAAGGAGGTGTGACAGCCATAATAATCGTTAAGTCCAAAATGCATGTCATGATCATTAAGGCTAGTTATTGAAAACAAAATATATAAAAAAAAGAAACAATAAAAACTCTTCCTTCTGTCGTTTCGATAGGGGAATTTCTTGTTGATACTTGTTTCTTGCATCATTGTGTCCTTCACTTTGAGTTAGTCCTTCTCAAAACAAGCAAGAAAAGATTTTAAAATCTTCTACCAGCTTTTTAGTTGCATAAAGTAAATTTGGTCAGCACACTCAGTTGTTACTACCAACTTGCTTTGAGGATTCATGCAAAGTCTTCCCCAAAAGACTCTTGTCAGCCTACTTGGCGCAAGCAAAGATAACTGGTGATTCTCTCTTACAGAAAAATTGCTTAAAAAGCAGGAAGTCATTCAAGATATCAGTAAAGGTTACCTAAGAAAAGGTCTCTAGTTGGGATAAGGCTGATTGAGCCACAAATACAAATGGTACTGGGTGTGAAAAAATTAGGGTTGATGCAGAGCAAAAGTCTCTTGAAACCGACTCAAGTTGATTGAGCAAAAGCCAAGCTGCCCAAGACTCAAGGCCACAAACTGACCACCATTTTCAAATCTGACAAATATTTCTTTGTATGGAACAGGAATAAAGCGGTGCAAGGAAAGTGATTCAAAAAAAAAAAGAAATGAAAAAAAAACAACAAAAAAAAGAGAAGAAAAAGAAAAGATGAGAAGAGCCGACAAAGGGAAGTTTCTCAAATCTTTGCCTTTATTTGTCTTGCTATTTTGCATAAAATCTTGTCATGGATCTTCACCATTTTCCTCCTAGAATAAAAAGTCCTAGTCTGATGGATTTTCCTCCCAATATAAATCTTAGTTTGATGAATCTTTCTCCTAAGATAGAAAACCTAGTCTGATGAATTTTCTCCTAGGATATAAATTTTAGTCTGACGAATCTTTCTCCTAACATAACAAATTAGAAGACCTAGTCTGATGACCTTTCTCCTAGGATCAAAATCTTAGTCTGATAAATTTTTTTCCTAAGATAGAAGACCTAGTCTGATGAACTTTCTCCTAGGATCAAAATCTTAGTCTGATGAATCTTTCTCCTAAGATAGAAGACCTAGTCTGATGAACTTTCTCCTAGGATCAAAATCTTAGTCTAATGAATTTTTCTCCTAAGATAGAAAACCTAGCCTGATGAACTTTCTCCTAGGATAGATGTCTTAGTCTGATGAATTTTTCTCCTAAGATAGAAAACCTAGTCTGATAAATTTTCTCCTAGGATCAAAATCTTAGTCTGATGAATCTTTCTCCTAAGATACCAAAAAAAAAGGACATAGTCTGATGAATTTTCTCCTAGGATTAACGTCTTAGTTTGATGAATCTTTCTCCTAAGATAGAAAACCTAGTCTGACGAATTTTCTCCTAGGATATTTTGAAGAAAAAAAAGAAGAAGTCTGGATTTGAAAAAAAAGGTCAATTTTTAGTATTCTTAAGTTATCAATGTTTAGTTTCTTGAAATCAGGGGCCCCGCCTAGAGAATAGGGTCAGTGTTTACTTTAGTCAAGCATAGTTTACATTTTTCCGCAAGCTCAATCACTTTAGGAGATGCACATCCTAGGCTAGTCTTTAGTTTACTCTCATCGTTGCATCAATAGTATAAGTGATTTACAATAATGCTAACAACTCACTAATCTTCTTAGTGCAAAATGGGGCAGAAAATTTCAATTTTTTTGTTGGTTTTGATTGCAGGCACCCACATGGAAAACAAGGAAACACAGAAAGTTTTAGTAATCAGGCGCCCACCTGGAGAACAATGGAAAATGGTTCAAGTTTCGGAGAAAGATAGGTCAAGTTCAGCAACCAGGCGCCCACCTGGAGAACAAGGAAAGACAATTCAAGTTTCAAGGAAAAACAGTTTCGAAGGAAGACAGTTCAAGCTTCAACGGAAAATAGTTCGAGTTTCAAGGGAAAGCAGTTCAAGTTTGAACTAAAGTCAGTTCAAGTTTGAACTAAAGTCAGTTCAAGTTTTAGCAATCAGGCGCCCACCTGGAGAACAAAGGAAGTTATTTCAGAATTCAATTCAAGTTAGAAGTAGCAGAAGCTCGTGGCAAGAATGCGAGTCAACAATCCGAGATAATCAACAGAAGTAGTCTCAATCCAACAATAAAAAAAGAAAAAAAAGGAAAAGAAAAAATAAGTGAATCCAAATGCAGAAGTTAATAAAAGATTTGAGCTGCTCAAGACATGGCTGAGGTCACAAGCTCTGCATGTCCCATCTTGATTCGAAAAAGCTGAAGAATATTGAACCAACACCTGCAGCTAACAAGCATCAAGATTCAGATCAGAGTCCGCATGAAGAACCAACCAAGACTCAAGATCAAGCTTCAGAAGACTCATAGATAAGAATCTTGTAACTCATAGCTGATAGGCTTAGTTAGTCTTTTTCATTTTTGATTTTGATGTAATAACGGGACTGCAGACCGGAACCTCGACGGAACGGCATCTCGACCGGCTTTCCACCTCGGTATACTCCATTATCTCACTCACCTCTGAACTACACGTGACCTGATTCCTTTATAGCCAAGGATATATAGGCAGCTCAGATACCAGGGCTCGGTCACATACTCATTTCCCTTAGTTTGGTCTCCTTAAATAAGGGTCTGGTCAAAAAACCTGTCTAGTTGTTCTTTGTCTGAAAACTCTTCGCGTTTCTAGTCAAAGAGGGGCAGCTGTAGACATGTGATTTTTTACCCTCCCCAAAATTTTTCATATCTTAGAACGTAAATATTTAGTTTAGTCCTAATATAGCTATTTCAACTAATTTTGACTTTTTATACTTTATTTCGTCACAAAAAATGAAAATTACAAAAATATTTCAGTTTACGCATCTTTCATAAATTTAAATAAAAAATATATATACAGAAATAGTACTTATCTTTATTTTTATATAATCTTGAAACACAAAAAAATAGTTTTATGCTTTATAGTTTAGTTCAATTAATTAAAATTAGTTTTATATTTTTATATTATAATTGTACATAATTTTAGAAAGAGAAATTAGTTTTAGGTTGGTTTATCCCGTCTTTATAAATCTTGTAGTCCATTTTTTTAGTCTTTGGCCCAATTTTCTAGCCCATAATTTCTAGGCTCATACCCTTAACCTAATCTCAACCCATATATAATAGTACCTAATCCCTAAGTTGAAGAGGAGACCAAAAAAAAAAAAACTCAATCAGCCGTTTCTTTTACTAAAAAATATTCTAGGCATTGTCTTCTTCTTCCCGTTCCAAAATCTGAGAGCTAAAAAATCAGCCGCTTTCAGTCTTCAAACCTAAGAGAAAGGTAACAGCAAACTTCATCTTCCTCCATTTCCTATCATGTAAGAAGCTCCTTAAGAGCTCAATGGAAAGCAGTTGAAATCACGTTAAAAATGCAGCCAAAAATCAGTCCCAAAGAGCTGCAAAACAGCTACAAATCTGCCCGAAAAATGCAGCCTGGAACGACTTCCAAACACCAACCAAACCACCTTCAAAATACTACTGTTTCAGTCCAAAATCCAGCTCAAGAATAGCTGAAAATAACTTCAAAATCAGCTGGAGTTCATCTTCGTTGTTTTTGTTTAGTTCAAGTTTTCCGGTGAGCTTCAAGTCGTCGGAAGTTGTTCGAGTCTCCGTTCAGTTGCAAGTCGAGATACTGTCGTTGTCGCCAGTGAATTTCCGTATAACGGCTCCGGCTCCGGTCTGAGGTTCCGATCTGGTTTTGAGTTAAGGTTACAAGGCGACCGCTAAATCTCATTTTTCACGTTTCTCTGTCGCTTCGTGAGCTTACACCGAGGTTCTTTTCATTCCCCTTTTACACCATTATTTGAATATTTTTGAGTGAGTTGTTTGTTTAATTTTGTTCGATATGCTTTAGTGGTTCTGCTCATTCCTTGCTATTTTGATTTGTTTATTTATTTTGTTTGACATTGCATTAATGAATCCCTAAAAATGTTGAGATTGTTTGTTATTACACTAATTCGTAATTGTTTAAAATTGGGACTAAGTTCCCATCCTCTTTTTGGCACCTTCGGGCAGTGGGGGTTTGGGATAAAACAAAAAAAAATTAAGTTTCTTAAGACAAATGGATCACGGGAAATATCGAGATTGAAAGGATTTGAGCTTTTGGAAAACCTTGTTATGTTACTCCTTTACTTGTTTTTTTTTTAATATTTATTATTCATTTAATTAATTTGTTAGGAGCACGCTAGGCCGTCAATACCCGGGTAGGCAAACCTTTAGGCGCGACTTAGTCAATTATCGTGATTATGTATATGTTCGCGTAACATAATTATAATTTTTTCTAAAAAAGACTCGAGGGATGCGTTCGCGAAAATTCAACCAAATTTTCTTAATAAATAAACAAAGCGTTATTAATTGTGGACTTGTTCGCGTGACATGATTAATGTTGACGCGCCAAAGGAAAAGAGTATACGTACGCGTAACTCAATTCTTTAATTACGAATAATCAAGTGATTTAAAGCAGTAAAAAGATAATTGCACATAGGCCTTAAAAATGATTAGTTAAACAATTAAGCCAGGTATGAATTGCTAAGCGACCGTGCTAGAACCACGGAATTCGGGGGTGTCTAACACCTTCCCTCGGGTTAACAGAATTCCTTATTCAGAATTTCTGGTTCGCAGATTTCAAAAGGAAAGTCTAAATTTCCTCGATTTTGGATTTAAAATAAACCGGTCAGTTGGGACACCAATTAAAATATTCCAAGTGACGACTCTGAAAAATAAATAAATAATCTCATTTCGAATAATGTCACTTTAAGCCGGAAAAACTCCCTTATACTCCCTCCGGGGGTGTAGGAAAAAGGAGGTGTGACAGCCATAATAATCGAAAGCCTCCAAATAAAATCAATTACGACAACCGTCAAACCTCATATGCATTACTGCAATCATATGAATAACTTAATATGCTGAAGGAACTAATCGTTGCCATCATTATACCAATTCAACCATTGCTGACTGATTTTACTACTTCTAATTTACTCTGGGCTTGACTTAGGAATAATAGTAGCCTCATTCAAAACCTCACGAACCCAAATCCGCACTCATCCTAAGTGACCTTATTTCACGAAACCACGCTGTCTCAATTCCCACGAACCATCTCATACCTTCCTTATGTGCATATTCACATCTTTAACTGGTACACCCATTCTGATAATTCCTCTATGTATCCAAAGTCATTTTCTCCCATTCCTTTTAATTTACAGCATAGACCAAAGATAACACAGAACACTCCAATCTCCTTATCGTAATCTGCTGCAAAAGCTCGATATTTAACCATACTATGGACTTGAAACCCTTAGGCACCATACCTTAATCTTTGAACCTACTAGGACCGTTATTGAGAGTCACCCTTTCTGACTTGGTCCCGAATATAATCAGCTGCAAGGCTCCACTAGCATATGACCACCCTCTCAAAGAAGCACCCGGCCGAATCACCTTCCTTGCAACTCACTTCTACGCGAAGCACAATTCCTGAGTCTTCCCAAAGCCTGAACATGAATGGATGATGCCAATTATAGAACACATTCTTCAATTCTTTTGCTTAAATTACCGCTGATATTCTCTTTCCTTAGTCGCAGTAACCCATCAATATGCCAATAACCAGAAACCTCACAAGTAGATAACCATGCAATCCAATTGTAGGCGGTGGGCCTCTCCCACTTAGATCGAAGCCACCACTTCATAACTCTAAAACCCACCAAGATTCATCCTTCCTCTCTGACATGACCTCGCACTATTGACCCGCCAAATTCCTCAAAATCTTCCAACGATGTTGCACCAAGCACAATTACTATGAAACCAATAAACTATCCCCGGGTCCGTGCCCATTCACCAGTTGTACAAGCCCATTCACTCCCCATTTGACATCTACTAAAAGGTGCGACAGTACCTTCAAATCAAAAGTCATGTTGTATCCTTCTTCACATCAAGCGATTCCTTTCTGTTGTATCCAATTTCCTGCCATACATTAGCCAATATTTCAAATTAAGTTCGTAGACCTAGTCACTATCCACCATGAATCCCAAATCACTCTAAACCTTTCTCAAGGAGTGTAGTCATCCTACCACAGAACCCATATGCTACTCTCCCCCAAAGGCAAATTGAAGAAAACCATAACACCAGCAAACTTAACGTATTCAACAAGTACAATGACACCACATCACAGAAGAAAATTCCACCACGCTCAAAAATACCAAGTCTTGTTACTCCATCAAACCAAACTTGAACATTCATCGCTTGATTGCCTCTCCTCTTCCAGAAATAAAATTCTGAATCTCTAAATTTTGCATTGAGTAAATATCCTTCCAAGTCATTCACTGCTTTAATGCATAGACAAGTACCCTATTAGTACACCAATACTATGCGATAGCAACGCACGAATCATCATAACAATTAATCCCAAATATTAAAACCTTAGGTAATACTGATACTGAGCTGAAATGACAGAACGACCTTCCATAAGGCGATAATAATAGCCCAATCAAATACGCATGGAGGAATATCTCGTACCACATCTGTAGTACCATTACAATTTCTCAATTCTCGATCTATAGCATGCTCTTCAAGTCGCATAAGATTGAATAGGAAGGAAATAAAGGCATAAGACTCAAAGGAATCAAGAAGAGAAGTGCTTCTAATAGCCTTGTAACCTCTCGAAGATAAGTACAAATGTCTTTGTACCGATCCGCAAGACTCTACTAGACTAGCTCATGACTCGTGAGACCTAAGTGTATCTATTGCTCTGATACCATGTTGTCACGACCCAAAATTCATTAAAAGGCGTGATGGCGCTGAGCACGCTGTCAGGGTAGCGAACACTAAATAGTTAATTAAATTCTCTTTTTACATTTTTGAAATCATAAAGTTTCCTTCAATTTTACTAGTAACAGATGAACTTTACAAAATAAATAAAAATGTTTACCATTTCATTACTAAATATATCCCAAAACCCGATGACACAAGTGCATGAGCAATTACTAAGAAATAAGTGAAATACAATAACTGTCACGACCCAAACCGATGGGCCGTGAAGTGCACCCGGTACCTTACTCAACCGAGTACCAATATAACGTATCTTTTCATGTCATACTATCATAAATAACTGAGCCGGAGAGGCTGCCATGAAATAGGTAGAATACAACAGGTAATGCCAACTTATACATAAGACACATGGGCCTTTAAGACCAAAATAACCACTTGAACACTGAACATAGGCCGAAAAGGCCATACGATCTTTTACGTACATGACATCTGTCTACAAGCCTCTAAGAATACATAATTTTTATAAAGGTCGGGGCAGAGTCCTGCCATACCAAACAATACATATCTAACTCATACTAACCAAACAAGCAACTCCAATGCAAATAGAGTGCACCAACATCTTCCGCTGAGATGATAGCCTACTTAGAGGGCTCTCAACCTGTCTATCGGGACCTGCGGGCATGAACCGTAGCATCCCCAAGAAAAAAGGGACGTCAGTACGAATAATGTACTAAGTATGTAAGGCACATAAATAAGTACATAACAGACATGGAGGAAGTATAGAGTAAATGACTCCACCTGTAAGTCTGGATAACTTTGTAAATCATGAAATAATTATAGTGTCGTGCATATGCATATGAATGTTATGTCGTGCATAGGTACATGTTTCATTACATCATCAGCCTCTGAGGGTATCCCATAACGCCATTTGGTGTCACTGTGGGCAAAATCATCAACGTATACTAGCTGATCAGGTGGTGGTGCGTATATAACGCCATAACCTTTCCCATATCCCATATACATATATATATACGCGTATATAACGCCATTTGGTCATGGGTCAATGTACGTGAATTCAATGCATAAAAAGTACGTTAATAAAATCTTTCGGAATGTCATAAAACCATTTTTCCTTTGAGTAATATCATAAAGTAAACTCTTTTTAACTTTTGTATTTTTCTGAGACCCATGAACAAATGCTAGAATATTATAACACATGGAAATTCAAGAACATAGATATCTCTAATACTTCTATGAATAGAGTCATTTATTGAATTTGTGCATTTGTTCATTTCATTTGTGTCGTATAGATCATGCCATAAGAAAGAAGGGATAGCCTTAACATACCTGGAGTAGGGAAAAATCCGTATAATATTCTTTGTAGGAGCTCAAATCGTCACTATTTCTAATGTTCTTAATTGTCGAAATCTTTGAAGTAGCTAACATTCTCTAGATTGTAAAATAATAATACATTTTGAGTTGCAAAGGGTCCTAAGATTTCTGATTGTTGAAAGCTTTTGATATAGCTAAAGAAAGCTAATGCTTTCAAGATGTGAGAAAGAAGGCAACATTTTTGGATTTGCAGTAAAGCTTTGAATATGATAAGCTTTGCTAAAGCTTGGTAACATTTTCTTGTTCCTTATTGTCCTAATGATAAGATTTGTATTATAAGAGATAAAATGTCTCTTTCTTGTTACTTGATTGCCACCTATCAAAGAAATGACAGTCATTTCTTTACAATGTGGCTAGCTGCCACGTTTGAGGGGGTGGAATTTATTAAACCTTATCCACTTATTAGTTAATTAGGTAATGTCCTGTTACCTGGTAATTAATCAATTACCTGCATAATTAAACATTATCTCAGCTTACTTAAAATACTAATATCTTTTAACATACCTTGTACACCTTATGGTCATGTAGTACCTTATATGACACTAGTCCATAAATATCGGGTATTTTAGTTCGGGCCGTATTTTACCCAAAATGTCAAACTTTGACGAAAATTCATTTTCTTTGATTTGCTTCCCCTTTCATCTTCACGAATTTATTCATAACTTGTCCAATAGCATAATCCTTATAATCTTCAAATAATCTTTTATTTGGACTGATGTCAATTACCTTACGACAAATTTAACGTACAATACTACAGTGTGCAACATCGTCGTAACTTAATACTGTGAAGTTTAACATCATCGTAATGTAATACTGCAGGGTGCAACATTGTCGTAACTTAATACTGTGGTGCAACATCGTCGTAATTTAATAATGCGAAGCGTAACATCATCGTAATGTAATACTGCGCAACGTAATATCGACGTAATATTGCGGGGCGTAACATCATTCCCCCTTTGGAACATTTGTCCTCGAATGTTGACTGATGCTCTTATCATTTTCATAACTTATAGCTCTTGTGAATACCTTAATACTCTCCTTGTCATTTAAGTAATTGCTCTGTGAATAAATCTAAAGTCTAGGTTATTCACCCTTTTAGTCGTGCTGCTCATATCATGACTTGCGGTCGAAATCTTTCTAATATCACAACTGCTACTACCTCCTGTCATGCAGCCTGTATGACCCTAGCTTGTAAGTATGCTTATGCGATTCATTTTTCCTTTTTCCTTTTAGCTTTTAGTCAATCTCTAGGCCTTACTTTGTAAACATATACAAGGCTTAATAGGATGCCTCTCTGGGAATCTATAGGTGTACTGAAGTTCGTCGCTCGATACTTTGTAGAACTTGCGAATATGGCCATATCTTATTTCATAGATCTGGTCACCCATTCGTATGGCTTTACAACATCTACATGGGTCATACTATACCATAATATTTTTACTTCAATGTATCGTTATTGAGGTATGCTTACGAAACTCCCAGTTACTTTTGTTTCCTATCCTTTAGGTATAAATCTCAGTCCTTTAATGCTCCTTCATTACCATTCATCTTAAAAAGGATGGTGTAATCTCATGCCATACTTTGTAACTTGTATCTGTCCATTGTTGATTCACCTCAATATTTATCTACAATCCTCCACTTGAAGATTTGAAACTTCTTACGTAATACATTGCCGCTAGGTCTTACATTGCATTGAGGAATATTTGAAGTGATTTCCATAATCGTATTTCATAGTGTCTCAATGTAATTCACCTTATGGGGGTATCCTAATCTCGTGCCGTCAGTGAAATCTTTTCTCCTTCTCTTTTTTTTTTCAAAATCATTATTCAAACGAAGGTCCAAATGTCATTCTTTATCTACCACAATTACACCCTCATCTCTTTCAAATGATATTAGTCGTAGACTCCTTTGAGTTCATTTAGGCTATACTGAGCTTTCTATGACTTAGAGAAACCATTAGCTCGCTTGTTTTCATGGGTTTAATCCTGAGGACTTATCCATTCTCGTCACCTTCTCACTCGCCCTTTCGTATCCTTACTCTTGCATTACTAAGACCCTGTCGCTTTTCCATACTTAAGCTCGCGACCTACCCATACTTATTTATATTACTCGCAACCTTCCTTCAACTTGCTTGTATCATAGGTTTCTTTATGTCACTCTGGAACATCAAGCAAGATATCACATCGTCTCTAACTCTTCTTTGCTGTCTTAATTATCCTCCTCAATACCTAGAAACCATAAGCTATAAGATATGCCACTGACGATGCCTCTATCATTCCTGGATATTAAATCCACATGCTTCTAGCCTTCTATCCAAAGTATGGACTATTCACAACTTTCTGCATTTGAGTATCTCGTACGTTGTTCACCTTTACCTTACTTACTTAAAATCTCGCATCATATCTTCTATCTCATTCATAACCTCCCTTCCACATAGGTATGATTCACACCACAACTTAAAGCTCTATTATAATACTACAATCCGGTGGGATCTTCATACTGACTTCTTATGAGGCTGTTACTTTTTTTAATTGGATTTATCATTGAGTCATTATAGACTATGGTTGTTGTACTATCTCTCTCGTACCTTTAATTTTAAGGGAGATCTAGCAATGTTCTCGATCACGATGTTTCTATTTTTTGGGTCCAATAATCAAACTCCTGATTTACTTAGGTAATGTAACTCTTTAGTTTCCTCCTTCTTCTGATTGGCCTTTACGTCAGCTTAAGCTATCTTCCGATATGTGGTTCCTGGTATTAGTTATTCTGTTTAGCATTTCATGGGCGCTGAGGAATATGCATAATACAATGCTTTAATAATTTAATCCTTTGTTTATTACCTAGGCTCAATTCTTTCTTTTAATGTATACCAGAATCTTCTACTGCTGTATATGCTGCATGTATAAAACTCTGAACCCTTAAGTGCGTTCATAACGTAACCAACTCTGGATCATTGATCGAATAATTTCTTTCGTTACATCTTAGCTTTCTTTCAACGTAAGCTATTACTTTTTCTGGTTTTTTTGCCCCCTTGTTGCGTCCGTACTTAGCTTATCTTAGTGCCCATACATGCCAGAGTTTCTGTGCAACTCATATGATCTCGAATATTACTTTTAATTTGCTTCCCGTTCATTAACCATGGTAGGTGCCACTTTCCTTTGGAGTGCTTACAATGTTGTTGTGAGACTGTTGTTACACGCCCATTTCTTCTTTAGGTCATTGTGCTTAAGTTGAAGCCTTCCTCCTTATTTCCTCAACTAGTCTTTCATTGTAGTACTTAGGGAGAACCCTTGACCCTCGTAAAGCTCTGAGCTTTTTATGGACCTTTTGATGTCTTTCCTGCCTATAATTATCCGTAGTTTCTTACCTATGTGCTCTTGTTCTTGTAGGGTTGCTTCTGAACTGACATTTTGATTGCCTTCTCAGTGGCACTTTCTTTTATCCCCGTAACACTCATACGGTACCTTTAACTACCCCGACTCCTATTTGATTATATTTCAAGTATTATAATGACATTACTGCGAGGCTGAATTCTCCATGTTGGGGTTTACTACATTCATCTTGCATGATCTGTTGATTTGTCTGTAACTTCTTGTCTAGTCATGACTAGGCTCTTCTTGAATCAACTACTAATTACTCGTTGGCCTATTCTCATATCCATATTCTGCGTAATCTTTCTTGGGTTATTTCCTTGTCTTAACTTACCTCACGTGCTAGCTCCTTATCTATTAATAACATCCCGGGTAGGAACCCTTACTTCCCCTTTTTTTGACTTCATGCTTACATAACATCCTGGAATCATAGCATATCTATAACATTTGGATAAATGCAATCTCATCCTTTCTCATTTTTATCGCATTCTTCCTTTATCACTTCATATTCCTCCCTTTAGGGGAGTACTAAGACTTGGAGCTAAGACAACCTACCTATAGATGTTTTTCCTCTTCATCTTTGGCATCATTTCACATCATCGATGACCCTTACGCACTTGCGGTAATCTTTTTGTACCAAGGATAACAAAATTCCTCACTCGCGATGGTGACATTTAGTGAAACTGGCACATACAGTCACTTAAGCTTAACTTTGCTCACATTGCTTGCTTTAGGGAAGCGTCTTCCTGAATGACCATTCTCTGAATTTCTCATGAATCTTCTTCTATTGTCCATTCTATTATTGTCGGCACGAAATCTGAAATTCTCATTATGTCGACCATTATCAAATCACTAAATCGCTAATTCATGTTTACTTTATCTTGTTCACCAGCCCATACTGATCTCTATTATTCTGGGGTCTAGCTTTTCCTATTGGTAATTACGTTAGAGTCACGAACTTACTTCTTAAAAATGAGGATATGACTTCTTGTCCTATACTCTTTTGTTGTCCTAAGGCGTGTCACCTCTCGTCTCTTCATTCACTTGACTAGACTCTGTAATACTGTCATTTCTTCTTCTTCTTTTTCCTACCATCGTTATCCATGTATCACACCTTATTCATAATGCTTCCTTATCTCTCTTCTCATTACTCTACTAATATTTTTGCATATCCCTTTTCTTGTGAAAACTTTAACACAAAATTCTCTCTTTTAGCTCTCCTTGCTTCATTCATCGGCTCTTCAGGTTGCTCAACGTCCTTGCTTTACTAGGGACGAGAGTCATGCTAAGGTAATATTTATCCCATCTAGGCTTTCTATGCATATCTTCTAATTTTTTTTTCATGCTAGTATTCGCATCTAATCGTAATATTCTAGAGTTCACCATCTAGGTGTCTCACAAGAAGATCTATTAACACATTTGTAATACCCTTCGGAAATGTCAACTAACACAAACAATCCATTCACCAATTTTGGTTACTCTAACCCCAGCTAGATCTTGATGCCCCAATAGGGCATAATTGAGATGGGTACGGCCAATTATACATACCTCTGTTACTGTTGAATATAACTCGAAAAGCTTATATTCCTCTGCCTGAATTATAAACATTGTTAACCTTCATTAATTGGGCACCTCGTACTCTTCTTCATCATGCTTCTTTTGCTCGTTTAAACTTGTATTTATATTCTAAATCTCTCATTGTCTTTCACCATTAAGGTGGATAGGCATTCTTACCTTAACGCTTCTTATCAGGAAGCTTACACCTTTCAGTACACCCATGATCTGCCAAAGACCTCACATTTACTTATCGTAGGCATCATACAAAAATCTAATTCCTCTAACTCAGCTCTTCCACAACTATCTCTCTTTGCAACCTTCTTTCCAGATGTAGGTATCATCTTATTACGAATAAAATAGAATTTCGGAATTTGAATTCTTATAAATGAGCTTTACCATACGATCTAGAGTAAAAAGAAAGAGTAACAGTCCTAAATGCATGTAGCCTCTTGCTTATAAGTATGGTGCATGACACACCCATAAACAAGACTCTATAGACACGGCTTGTAGACTCCCTAGAACATAACTACTCTGATACCACTTTTGTCATGACCCAAACTAATAGACCACGACAGGCACCCGATACCTTACTCAACCGAGTACCAACATAACATATCTTTTCATGTCATACTATCATAAATAACTAAGCCGGAGAGGTTGCCGTGAAATAGGTAGAATACAACAGGTAATGCCAACTTATACATAAGACATGGGCCTCTAATACCAAAATAACCACTTGAACACTGAACATAGGCCGACAAGGCCATACGATCTTTTACGTACATGACATCTGTCTACAAGCCTCTAAGAATACATAAATTTCATAAAGGTCGGGGCAAAGTCCCTCCATACCAAACAATACACATCTAACTCATATTAACCAAACAAGCAACTTCGAAGCAAATGGAACGCACCAACATCTTCCGCTGAGCTGATAGCCTACTTGGTGGGCTCTCGATTTGTCTATCGGGACCTGCGGGCATGAAACACAGTGTACCCAGGCAAAAAAGGATGTCAGTACGAATAATGCACTGAGTATGTAAGGCACATAAATAAGTACATAACTGACATTGAAGAAATATAAAATAAATGACTCCACATGTAAGTCCGGATAACTTTGTAAATCATGAAATAATTATAGTGTCATGCATATGCATATGAATGTTATGTCGTGCATAAGTACATGTTTCATAACATCATCAGCCTCTGAGGGCGTCTCATCATATCATCTCGGCCACTATGGGCAAAATCATCAACGTATATCAGCTGATCAGGTGGTTGTGCGTATATAATGTCATAACCTTTCCCATATCCCATATACATATATATACATACATATATACACGTATATAATGCCATCTGGTCATGGGTCAATGTACATGAATGTAATGCATGAAAAGTACGTTAATAAAATCTTTTGGAATGTCATAAGACCATTTTGCCTTTGAGTAATATCATAAAGTAAACTCTTTTCAACTTTCATATTTTTCTGATACCCATGAACTGATGATAGAATATTATGACACATGGAAATTCAAGAACATAGATATCTCTAATACTTCTATGAATAGAGTCATTTATGGAATTTGTGTATTTGCTCTTTTCATTTGTGTCGTATAGATCATGCCATAAGAAAGAAGGGATAGACATAACATACCTGGAGTAGGGAAAAATCCGTATAATATTCTTTGTAGGAGCTCAAATCGTCACTGTTTCTAACGTTCTTAATTGTTAAAAGCTTTAAAGTAGTTAACATTCTCTGGATTGTAAAATAATAATACCTTTTAAAAGCTAGAGAAAGCTAATGCTTTCAAGATATGAGAAACAAGGCAACATTTTTGGATTTGCAGTAAAGCTTTGAATCTGATAAGCTTTGCTAAAGCTTGGTAACATTTTCTTGTTCCTTATTGTCCTAATGATAAGATTTGTATTATAAGAGATAAAATGTCTCTTTCTTGTTACTTGATTGCCACCTATCAAAGAAATGGCAGTCATTTCTTTACAATGTGGCTAGCTGCCACTTTTGAGGGGGTGGAATTTATTAAACCTTATCCACTTATTAGTTAATTAGGTAATGTCCTGTTACCTGGTAATTAATCAATTACCTGCATAATTAAACATTATCTCAACTTACTTAAAATACTAATATCTTTTAACATACCTTGTACACCTTATGGTCATGTAGTACCTTGTATGACACTAGTCTATAAATATTGGGTATTTTAGTTCGGGCCGTATTTTACCCAAAATGTCAAACTTTGACGAAAATTCATTTTCTTTGACTTGCTTTCCCTTTCACCTTCACGAATTTACTCATCACTTGTCCAATAGCATAATACTTATAATCTCCAAATAATTTTTTACTTGGACTGATGTCAATTACCGTACGACAAATTCAATATACAATACTACAGGGTGCAACATCGTCGTAACTTAATACTGCGAAGCATAACATCATCGTAATGTAATACTGCAAGATGCAATATTGTCGTAACTTAATAATGCAAAGCGTAACATCATCGTAATGCAATATTGCAAGGCGTAACATCATCGTAATATAATATTGTAGGACATAACATTATCGTAACATCGCAGGGTGTCACAATACCTCCCCGAAATACAAATTGGAAAGAAAAAAAATAAAAATACTACTCTGAAGGAGACTTTGTTGGCTGTGGATCGTCTCATAAGATGCATCCCATCTAAGTCTCTGTATCAACCATGCCGCTGCGCCCACGAGGCCACTAGACATACATGTGCCAGTACAACAAAATGTACAGCAAGTGTAATATGAGTACGAAAATAATGCTACCCAGTAAGTATCCAGTCTAACCTCGAAGAGTAGTGACGAGGGGTCGATTTTGACACTTACTAGTGGTCCAATAATATCGAGTGCAATAAGAAAGTGAATAAATATGAAGCAGATTAATTATATGAAACAAACAAGTATAAAATATGTGGTACAATTCCTCTCTTTACAATTTACTCAAGCTCTCAACTAGCAAGTTCCCTCCTTAACCGGAGCATATATATAGATACAGTGGATTTCATCAAAAAGGTTGTCATAATTCAAATCAAGGAAAAATGCTAAGATACACTAGCTTCTTGCCAAATGTTACGCACGATTCCATGAGGATAATATGTATGTATATATATATAGGAAATTCCGTGGTGTACGGCCCGATCCAACATAAAAGTAAATTGTGCACTACCGAGTTTTGAACGGCGCGAACCATAGATGCATCTATGTCACGACCCTGGTTCGCCCTCCGTAAACCATTGTGACGGCACCTAGTCTCTACGACTTGGTAAGCCTAAATTGCGGAAGATAAACCAAATTTGCGGAAGAAAACAATTTAAAACAGAAATAGAGTAATGAAACAGCGATTAAAAGTGTCGCTCTGCATATACAATATTAACTCTTAAAACCAATACATTTTCCCAAAAACCGAAAACCTATGGATCACAAGCTACAAATATAATAAAAATGTTCTAACTCCGGAATATCTATATCAACAGAAGAAAATAGAAAGGCTATCACTACAAGATAGAATGGAAAGGGACTCCTCGGTCTGCAGACGCAGTAGATATACCTTGAAGTCTCTGGAGCAGTCACCTCGCCTCAAGGGTGATAGGACTGAGTCAAAGTACCTGGATCTGCACATGAAAAACATGTGCAAAAAGGGCATGAGTACACCACAGCAGTACTCAGTAAGTATCAAGCCTAACCTCGGTCGGGTAGTGACGAGGAAGGTCAGGGCCCTACTGAGATAAAATAAAAATATAAGGTATGACAGTATAAGATAAGTAGTACAGTTGAAAGCTAACAATAAGAATTTAATACAGGAAAACAAGGAATTCAATAACTAAAATAGAGGCAAAACAATCACAAGGAAATAACCGGGATCTCTTAGTATCCTGAGGATCTCTTAGTACCCTAAATATATGCCAGGGATCTCTTGGTATCCCGAGGATCTCTCGGTATCCTCAATATATGCTAGGGATCTCTTGGTATAATCAATATATGTGCTAGGTATCTCTTGGTATCCTCAATATCCATGCTAGGGATCTCTCGGTATCCCGCACCTCACCGCAAATCATAAATACGTGCAGGGGATCTCCCGGGATGTCGTCCCGTAGTCCCAAAGTAAAACACGCAGCAACAACACAAGGAATTCTCATTTAAGCTCAATTCGTACCAAGTAAAAGGTAATTCTAACCTAACATGCTTCACATAATACAATTAAGGCAGTTTAAGCAAATAAGCAATTAAGTCAATTAAACATGTTTTTCCTAAGCTAACAGTAGGCTTAAATTGCAAGTAGTATAAAACAGGAAAAAGGAACACAATTGAAATTACTTAAAGAAAACTAGAATTTCAACAATTAGCTCAAGTATGCACGCATCACCCCACGTACAAGGAATTTCAATTATCAAATATACCAAATCTTAAGGAGAAGGTCCCCCACACAAGGTTAGGCAAGCCACTTGCCTCGAACCAGCTCAAATAAATCCGAAACCACGCTCTTGTCACGAGTACTCAACTCCAAATGGCCCAAATCTTTTCAATTCAATTGCATAACGTAAATAACACTTCAAGCAACTGATTCTACAAAGAAATTCTAAGCTAATACGCAAAATTAGGTAAAATGACCAAAATGCCCCTCAGGCCCATGTCTCAGAATTGGGTAAAATTTACATTTCCAAAATCCTCACACTCTCACGAGTTCAGTCATACCAAAAGTACCAAAATCGGACCTCAAAAGGTCCCTCAAATCATCATTCAAAGGTCTCTAATTAGTCAAGCCCTAAACCCTAAATTACCACTGATTTTCCTTAATTTTTCATGCTTATAATGATAAAAATCACTCTAATAACGATTTTAGGGAGAAAAGACCTTACCCCAATGAACTTATCTAAAAATCCCTCTTGAAAAATGCTCCCGAAGCTTCTTCACGTTTGAAAAGAGGTGAAAAATTGCTAAATTTCGCGAAGGCAAGTATTTATATGTTTCTGCCCAATTTATCCGCTTCTGCGGCCTGATGTAGTCCCGCTTCTGCGAGGACATGGTCGCATCTGCGACCTTTCACTTAAAGACCAGCTTCTGCGTATGCAATTACCCATTCGCAGGTGCGGTACCGCTTTTGTGGTAAGTCTCCCACATCTGTGGACCCTGCTGATCCTCCCCACTTCCACTTCTATGATTTCACTGTCTCTTCTGCGCCTCCGCACCTGCGGGACCCAACCGCAGGCGCGGTTATGACAGATATTAGCAGCTTCAGCTGCTTAAAACCAATTCCAATTCTTCCGATAACCATCTGAAATCATCCCGAGGCCCCCGGGACCTCAATAAAAAGAACAAACAAGTCTAATACCACTGTCCAAACTTCTACCAATCCTTAAAACACCTAAAACAACATCGAAACGACAAATAAACCACAGATTCAAGCCTAAGAACTCCAAAACTATAAAAATGCGCTTTCGATCAAAAAGTCTATCAAACCTCGTCCGAATGACCTGAAATTTTGCACACACGTCACATTCAACACTGCGGAGCTACTCCAACTTTCAGAATTTCATTCTGAGCCTCGGATCAAAATCTCACTATCAAAGCGGAAACTTCAAAATTTGACCTTTCAGTATTTCAAGCGTAAATTAGCTGCCGACCAACAAAACACCATCCGATCACGCCCCTAAGCCCGAAATCACCCAACGGAGCTAACAGAACCATTGGAATTCCATTCCTAGGTCGTCTTCACACTGTTCCGACTATGGTCAACTTTCCAACACTTAAGCTCTCATTTAGGGACTAAGTGTCCCAAAACTCTCCGAAACTCAAAACCAAATATCTCGACAAATCAAAATAGCAGAAATAATCACGGGGAAAGTAGTTAATAGGGGATCGGTGCGTTAATTTTTAAGACGACCGGCCGGGTCGTCACATCCTCCTATACTTAAACATTCGTTTGTCCTCAAACGAGCATAAAGATATACCTGAAGTAGTGAAAATATGAGGGTAACGGCTGCGCATATCCTGCTCGGTCTCTTAGGTCGTTCCTCGACCGACTGACCCCGCCACTGAACCTTCACGGATGTAATGTTCTTTGACCTCAGCTTTCTAACCTGCCTGTTAAATATTGCCACTGGCTCCTCAATATAGTATAGATCCTTGTCCAACTGGACTTAATTGAAATCCAACACGTGTGACGGATCACCGTGATACCTCCGGAGCATCGAAACATGAAAAACCAGATGAACTCCTACCATGATGGGAGGTAATTCAAGCTCATAAACAACCTCCCCAACACGCCTCAATACCTCAAAAGGGCCAATAAACCTCAAACTCAACTTCCCTTTCTTACCAAATCTCATAACGCCTTTCATAGGCAAAACTAAAAGCAAAAGCGCTCTCCAACCATATAGGAAATATCACGAATCTTCCGGTCCACGTAACTCTTCTATCTGGACTGAGCTGTGCGGAGTCTATCCTGAATCACCTTAACCTTATCCAAAGCATCCTAAACCAAGTCTGTGCCCAATAATCTAGCCTCACCCAGCTCAAACCAACCCATCGGGGATCTACACCGCCTACCATATAAAGCCTTATACGGTGCAATCTGAATGCTGGACTGATAGCTGTTGTTGTAAGCAAACTCCGCTGATGGCAAGAACTGATCCCAAGACCCTCCAAACTCAATCACACACGCAAGGAGCATATCCTCAAGAATCTGAATAGTGCGCTCGGATTGTCCATCTGTCTGAGGGGGAAATGTCGTACTCAACTCCACCCGAGTACCCAACTCATGTTGAACGGCCCTCCAGAACCGTGATGTGAACTGAGTACCTCTATCTGAAATGATGGAAACTGGAATACAATGCAGCCTAATAACCTCCTGGATATAAATCTTCACTAGACACTCCGAAGAATAGGTAGTACACACCGTAATGAAGTGTGCGGACTTGGTCAGGCGATCCACGATCACCTAAATAGCATCGAACTTTCTCAAAGTCCGTTGGAGCCCGACTACAAAGTCCATGGTGATCCGCTCCCACTTCCACTCTGGAATCTCTATTTTCTAAAGCAACCCACCTGGTCTCGGGTGCTTATACTTCACCTGCTGACAGTTAAGCACCAAGCTACAAATCCAACTATATCTTTCTTCATCCTCATCCACCAGTAGTGCTGCCTTAAATCATGATACATCTTCGCGGAACCAGGATGAATGGAATACCGCAAATTATGGGCCTCCTCCTGAATCATCTTTCGAGGCTAATCAACATTGGGTACACAAATCCGACCCTGCATCCTCAATACTCCATCATCACCAATAGTCACATCTCTGGCATCACCATGCTGAACCTTGTCCTTAAGGACAAGCAAATGAGGGTCATCATACTGACACTCCCGGATACGATCAAATAAGGAAGACCGAGAAACCACACAAGCTAGAACCTGTCTGGGCTCCGAAATATCCAATCTCACAAACTGGCTGGCTAAGGCCTGAACATCCACTGCCATAGGTCTCTCAGATGCTAGTAAATAAGCCAAACTCCCCAGACTATCTGCCTGGCGACTCAAGGCATCGAACACCACATTGGCCTTGCCCGGGTGATACAAAATGGTGATATCATAGTCCTTTAGCAACTCTAACCACCTCCTCTGGCGCAAATTTAGATCCTTTTGCTTGAACAGGTGCTGCAAGCTCTGATGATCAGTATAAATCTCACAGGGAACCCCATACAAATAATGACGCCAGATCTTCAGGGCGTGAACAATGGCAGCTAACTCAAGGTTGTGGACAGGGTAATTCTTCTAATGTACCTTCAATTGTCTGGTCGCGTAGGCAATCACCCTACAGTACTGCATCAACACCTCTCTGAGGCAAATCCTAGAGGCATCACAATAGACCGTATAATACCCCGAACTTGTAGGCAGTATCAAAATTGGGGTTGTAGTCAAAGCTGTCTTGAGCTTCTGAAAGCTCGCCTCACACTCTTTTGTCCACTAGAACGGAACACCCTTCTGGGTCAGTTTGGTCATAGGGGCTCCAATCGATGAAATCCTCTCAACAAAATAACGGTAGTAACCCGTCAAGCCAAGGAAACTGTGGATCTCTGTAGCTGATGATGGTCTGGGCCAACTCTGCACGGCCTCTACTTTCTTCGGATCCACCTGAATACCCTCACTTGATACCACGTGGCCTAAGAATGCCATGAAATCCAACCAAAACTCACATTTCGAGAACTTAGCATATAACCTCTTCTCTCTCAGAGTCTAAAGCACAGTCCTCAGGTGTTGTCAGTATATTCCCGACTCCGAGAATACACCAGAATATCATCAATAAAGATAATGACGAACAAGTCAAGATACAAAAAAAATTGTGCATCAAATGCATAAAGGCTGTTGGGGCATTGGTCAGCCTAAATGACCTAACAAGGAACTCGTAAAGACCATACCGAGTCCTGAAAGTAGTCTTCAGGATATCTGGCTCCTGAATCTTCAACTGATGGTAACCTAAGTGCAAGTCAAGCTTAGAAAACACTCATGTGCCCTGAAGTTGGTCAAACAGATCATCAATACAAGGCAAAGGATAATGGTTCTTCACTGTAACCTTGTTCAACTGAGCGATATTCAATACATATACGCATAGAACCATCCGTTTTCTTCACAAACAAGATAGGAGCACTCCAAAGTGATACACTAGGCCGAATAAAACCCTTATCAAGAAATTCATGTAAATGATCTTTCAACTCCTTCAACTTAGGAGGAGCCATATGATACGGAGGAATAGAAATGGGCTGAGTGTCCGGCAATAGATTAATGCCAAAATCAATATCTCTATCAGGCGGCATGCCGGGAAGATCAGCTGGAAACACATCGGGAAAATCCCGTACTACTGGGACTAAATCAACTAAAAGGGTATCAATACTGACATCTTTCAAATAAGCTAAATATGCATCATACCCCTTCTAAACCATACGCGGAGCTTTAAGGAAAGAAATAACTCTACTGGGAGTGTGATCTAAAGTACCCCTCCACTTAACACACGGTATACCTGTCACAGCCAGTGTCACAGTTTTGGCGTGAAAATCAAGAATAGAAAAATGGGGCGACAACCAGTCAATACCCAAGATAATATCAAAATCTACCATGCTAAGCAACAATAAATCGACTCTGGTCTCAAAACCACCAAGATCAACCAAACACAACTGATAAATGCGGTCCACAATAAGAGAATCTCCCACAGGAGTGGAAACATAAACAGGAGAACTCAAAGAATCCTGAGGTACACCCAAATGCGGAGCAAAATAAGAAGACACATAAGAGTAAGTGGAGCCTGGATCGAATAGAACCGATGCATCTCTGTGACAAACCAGTATAACAGTTGTGATGACATAATTGGAGGCAACAGCCTTGGTACGGGCAAGAAGGGCATAGTATCGGGCCTGGCCTCCCCCTCAAGGGAAACCTCTACCTCCTCGACCTCCACCTCTGGCTGGCTGAGCAGGTGGGTAGCAACTAGAGCTGTAACCATATTCTAAGAACTCTGCGGGGCGCGCTGTAGCTGAGAAGTCTGTAAAGGCGCACTCCTCCCAAGTCTAGGGCAATCCCTTACCACATGGCGTGTGTCACCACACTCAAAACAAGCTTTGGGAGGACGTGATGGTTATGACTGGCTCTGTCCAGGTCTGCTGGACTAACCTCTGAAAGCACCCCGCGCAGGAGGCGCGGTAGATATCAGAGGTGCATAATAAGGCTCCTAAGGTCTAGGAGGAGCTGGAATACCATTGGCTACTAGAAGATCTGAATGAATAGGGCGACTCATATAGCCCCTACCATGATGGCCTATAACTGGGGCACGGGCACCAGAATAATGGCCCGACTCTCAAGACCTCTTAGCCTCCCTCTCCTCTCTCTCCCTAGCATGCATACCCTTAATCCTCTTAGCAATGCTCACCACCTGCTGATAAGAAATATCCATCTCCAACTCACAAGCCAAGTTAGACTTGATACTGGGAATAAGGCCCTCAATAAACCGGTGAACCCTCTCGCAAATAGTAGAAACCAAGGCTGGGGCATTTCTAGCCAAATTAGTGCAACAGACAGCATACTTTGAGACAGTCATAGCACCCTGGCGCAAGTGCTCAAACTCTGCATGCCATGCGTCCCTGAGGCTCTGAGGAACATACTCTCTCAAGAACAGATCTGAAAACTGAGTCCAAGTCAGTGAAGTAGCCTCATTCGGGCTATCTAACTCATAGGTGCGTCATCACTCATAGGCGGCTCCTCGAAGTTAGAAAGTAGTGAAAGAAACCCCGCTCGATCCTGATATACCCATGGTACGGAGAATACGATAACACGTCTAGAAATCCCAGAGCATCATTCGATGCTAGACCACTGAATACAGGAGGCATGTACTTCTTGAACCTCTCAAGCCTCAGCTGCTCACCCTCGAAAAATGCTTCCCTGTCCTCGGGCTGATCTCAGACTGCAGGCTGTACAGGAATAATCTCAGGGACCTACTCAACATGCACTCGCTGCTCAGGAGTCTGGGCGGCGGGAGTCTGTGCTCCTCCCCCGGCCTAAGATGTAGCTGCAACAAGGGGAAGCAGCCCTGCCTGAGCCAAAGTGGTGTACATGCTCATGAACTGTGCCAGAGTCTCCTGAAGTACTGGAGTAGTAATAACAATAGGTGTATCAGGTGCCTGAACTCTGGCTGGAACTGCTGGTGGTACCTCAGTGGCAGCTCGCGCAGGTGCTCTGGCTACCTCATGTGCACGTCCTCGGCCTCTAACGGCTGCAGTAGGGGACGCAGGTGCTTGATCATCTCGGGTAACGCATGTCCTCACCATCTGTGAGAGAATAGAAGATAGAAGTTTAGAATTATGATATCGAAATCTCGCACGACAAGAAAATCAAATGAAGTTGAATTTTCCTAACAGTTACATGGTCTCTCGTAGATAAGTACAGACGTCTCCATACCGATCAGCGAGACTCTAATAAACCGGCTTGTGATTCATGACTCCTATGAACCTAGAGCTTTGATACCAACTTTTCACGACCCCGGTTCGCCCTCCGTGAACCATCATGATGGCACCTAGTCTCTACGACTAGGTAAGCCTAAATTGTAGAAGATAAACCAAATTTGCGGAAGAAAACAATTTAAAACATAAATAGAGTAATGAAACAGTAATTAAAAGTGCCGTTCGGCATACACAATATTAACTCTTAAAACCAATACATTTTCCCAAAAACCGAAAACCCATGGCTCACAAGCTACGAATATAATAAAAATGCTCTAACTCCGGAATGTCTACATCAACAAAATAAAATAGAAGGGCTATCACTACAAGATAGAATGGAAAGGGACTCCTAGGTCTGCGAACGCGGAATATATACCTCGAAGTATCTGGAGCAGTCGTTTCGCCTCAAGGGTGATAGGACTAAGTCAAAGTACTTGGATCTGCACATGTAAAACATGCGCAGAAAGGGCATGAGTACACCACAGCGGTACTCAGTAAGTACCAAGCCTAACCTTAGTTGGGTAGTGACGAGGAAGGTCAGCGCCCTACTGAGATTAAATAAAAATATAAGGTATGACAGTATAAGATAAGCTGTATAGTTGAAAGCTAACAATAAGAATTTAACACAGGAAAACAAGGAATTCAAGAACTGAAACAGAGGCAAAACAACCACAAGGAAATAACTGGGGATCTCTCAGTATCCCGGGGATATCTTAGTACCCTCAATAGATGCCAGAGATCTCTTGGTATCCTGAGGATCTCTCGGTATCCTCAATATATGCTAGGGATCTCTTGCTATCCGTAATATACGTGCTAGGGATCTCTCGGTATCCCGAGGATCTCTTGGTATCCTCAATATCTGTGCTAGGGATCTCTCGGTATCCCACACCTCAGCTCAAATCATAAATACGTGCAGGGGATCTCCCGGGATGCCATCCCGTAGTCCCAAAGTAAAACACGCAGTAACAACATAAGGAATACTCAATTAAGCTCAATTTTGTACCAAGTAAAATAGGTAATCCTAATTTAACATGCTTCACATAATTCAATTAAGGCAGTTTAAGCAAATAAACAGTTAATTCAATTAGACATACTTTTTCTAAGCCAACAGCAGGTTTAAAATGCAAGTAAAATGAAACAGGAAAAAGGAACACAATTGAAATTACTTAAAGAAAATCAGATTTTCAATAATTAGCTCAAGTACGCACTCGTCACCTCACGTACAAGGCATTTCAATTATCAAATATACCAAATCCTAAGGGGAAGGTCCCCCACACAAGGTTATGCAAGCCATTTACCTCGAACCAACTTAAATAAATCTGAAACCACGCTCTTGCCACGAGTACTCGACTCCAAATGACCCAAATCTATTCAATTCAATTGCATAATGTAAATAACACTTCAAGTAACTAATTCTACAAAGAAATGCTAAGCTAATACGCGAAATTAGGTAAAATGACCAAAATGCCCATAGGGCCCACATCTCAGAATTGGGCAAAATTTATATTTCCAGAATCCTCACACCCTCACGAGTTTAGTCATACCAAAGTACCAAAATCGGACCTCAAATGGTCCCTCAAATACTCACTCAAAGGTCTCTAATTAGTCAAACCCTAACCCCCAAATTACCACTGATTTTCCTTAATTTTTCATGCTTATAATGATAAAAATCACTCCAATAACGAGTTTAGGGACCAAAGACCTTACCCTGATGAACTCCTCTAAAAATCCCTCTTGAAAAATGCTCCCCAAGCTTCTTCCCGTTTGAAAAGAGGTGAAAAATAGCTAAATTTCGCGAAGGCAAGTATTTATATGCTTCTGCCCAGTTAATCCGCTTCTACGGCCCTGGGATCGCATCTGCGGTCCCGCTTCTGTGAGGACTTGGTCGCATCTGCGACCTTTCACTTAAAGACCAGCTTCCGCACCTACGATTACCCATTCATAGATGCGGTACCGCTTCTACGGTAAGTCTCCCGCATTTGCGGACCTTGCTGATCCTCCCCAATTCAGCTTCTGCGATTTCTCCGCCGCTTCTGCGGCTCCTCACCTGCGAGACCCAACTGTAGGTGCTGTTATGACAGATATTAGCAGCTTCAGCTGCTTCAAACCACTTCCAATTCTTCCGACAACCATCCGAAATCATCCCGACGCCCCCGGGATCTCAACCAAAAGCACAAACAAGTCTAATACCACTATCAAAACTTATACCAATTCTTAAAATACCTAAAACAACATCAAAATGACGAATCAACCACGGATTCAAGCCTAAGAACTCAAAAACTCTAAAAATATGCTTTCGATCAAAAAGTCTATCAAACCTCGTCCGAATGACCTAAACTTTTACACACACATCACATTTAACATTATGGAGCTACTCCAACTATCGAAATTCTATTCCAACCCCCGGATCGAAATCTCACTATCAAACCGGAAACTTCAAAATTCGACCTTTCGGCATTTCAAGCCTAAATTAGCTACAGACCTCCAAAACACCATCTGATCATGCCCCTGGGCCTGAAATCACCCAACGGAGCCAACGGAACCATCGGAATTCCATTCTGAGGTTGTCTTCTTACTACTTCGACTACGGTCAACTTTCCAACGCTTAAGCTCTCATTTAGGGACTAAGTGTCCCAAAACTCTCCGAAACTTAAAACCGAACATCCAGGTAAATCAAAATAGCAGAAATTAACACAGGAAAAGCAGTTAATAGGGGATCGGGGCATTAATTCTTAAGACGACTGGCCGGGTCGTCACAATCTATTAACCTGCCGAGGCGATCGGCCCGCTCCTATGAGTGTAGTAGAAGGAGTTACCCCGCTCGTGAATCATACTTGCGACTCAAACAAATATAAGTTTAAGGGATTTCTCCACTCTCAAATCATACTTGCGATACGGTCAAATATAAGCATAAGGAATTATCCCGCTCGCGGATCATACGTGTGACGCGGTTACACATACATTTCTTATGTTATTAAAGTATTCCTCAATTCTTTTTAAATTACGTATTTTAACTAAAAGATTTTAAGTTCCCTACTTTTGCTCAATTTTGAGTCATTTCAAAACATTTAATAAGCTACCTCAATCTCACTTCTTCTCAAGACAAACTACATAAATCAACAACAATCTAAACAAGGCATGATGTAAGCCTAAAACTACCCGATCATAAGTATAGCTAGTAACTACGTACGAACTCTCGTCACCTCGTGCGGACGTAGCCCCCATAAATAGAAGCACATAATAATTTAGTTCACCTATGGGGTTAATTCGCTATTACAAGGTTAGAAAGGAGACTTACCTCACTCCGAAGTTTCATAACCGGCTCTCAAGCCCTTCCAATGACTCAAACAGATGCCCAACGGTCCAAAACTAGTAAATAATTATGCAAACGCATTAATATATACTCAAATACCCATTATAATACTATTTACAACAATTTCCAACCTCGCTTGGAAAGTCGATAAAATCATCCTCGGGCCCACGTGCCCGGATTCTGAAATCTTCAAAGATAAACTTTACCTATAACACCACAAACTCAAATATATAATTTATTCCAAGTTACATGTCCAATTTCATGGTCAAAATCAAAAAATATAAATTTCTAGGTGTTTCTTCAAAACCCCAAATTTCCACTAATTTCCATGATTTTTCATGTTAAAATCTAGACATTGATGATGAAGATGGAGCTCCAAAATTGCTCCTAGGTCGTCTCCCATGGAGGAAATAAGATGAAATTAGCCAAATCCATTTTTGCAAACTTACACACTGCCAGGCAACCCTTCTTCGCGTTCGCGGGCCTCCCATCGCGTTCGCGATGAACAAAATTCTCGAAAGCCATTCCCAAACTCTTCTCATACAGCCTCTAGTATAATGGTTATTACGTTTTGTGCAAAACTCCAAATGACAAATGGTTTAACGTTTTGAAAATTTGACACCAAAATCAACAACTTGCATGTTTTGGTCATTTCCCAATTCCTTATAGATTTTGAGATATAAGCCGCCAAAGCCAGCCCTGTGCAATATAAATTTCTTCTTCATCTTCCCGAACAGCCTGTACTGTACCACCCATAACCTTTTCTACAAAAATCCAAATGCTAAATGGTTTGATCTTCTAAAGACTAGACACAAAGGGCTACAACTTTCATTTTTAGGTCATTTCTAAATTCCTTATAGATAGCGAGATATAAGTCTCCAAATTCAGACCTGTGTAACAGATATTTCCTTCTTCGCGAATGCAAAGGTCTCTTCACGAACGCGAAAAACAAAATCCTAGAAGCGAAATCCTTCTTCGCGAATGCGAAGAACAACACCAGATATCAGTAAATCAGCATCCAACATAGCCCAAAATGATCCAAAACACACTCGAGGCCTTCAGGACCCCGTCCAATCACACCAACCTATCCCAAAACATGACACGAACTTTCTCGAGGCCTCAAATCACATCAAACAATATCGAAATCATGAATCACACCCCAATTCAAGTTTAATGAACTTTAGAACTTCAAACTTCTATATTCGAAGTCAAAACCTAATAAATCACGTTCGATTGACCTCAAATTTTGCACACAAGTCACATTCGACATTACAGACTTACTCCAACTTCCGGAATTGGAATCCAACCCTGATATCAAAAAGTCCACTTTCGGTCAAACTTCTCAAAAACCTTCGAATTTCTAACTTTCGCCAAATGACCCCAAAATGACCTACGAACCTCCGAATCCACTTCCGGATGCGCTCCCAATATCAGAATTACCATACGGATCTATTCCCAGGCTCGAAATCCCAAACGGACATCGATAACATTAAAATGCACTGCAACCCAAATTATAAAATTATTCCAAAATGCCAACTTCCACAATAGGCGCCGAAACGCTCACGGGTCATCCAAAACCTGATCCGAACATACGTCCAAGTCCAAAATCATCATAAGGACCCGTTGGAACCTTCAAATCCTGATTCCAAGGCCGTTTACTCAAAAATCAAACCCTAGTCAATTCTTTCAAATTAAAGCTTCCGAAATGAGAATTTTCTTTCCAAATTAACTTCGAACTTCCCGAAATTCAATTCCGACCATGTGTGCAAGTCATAATGCCTGAAGTGAAGCTACTCATGGCCTCAAATTGCCGAACAACATGCTAGAGCACAAAACGACCGATCGGGTCATTAAAACTTATACCAATGAGTTCAAATAAGGATAATCAATAATAAAAAGATAACATGTAACAATGACTTCAAATAATGATAATCAATAATGAAGGAGATAACATGTGACAATAACTTCAAATAATAATAAATCAACAATGAAAGAGATACATGTAATAATGAGAGAGGCAACAAGTTCAACTAAAGCATAAGAGCAAAATATCAAGTAAGATGTGAACAAGTATTAACAAAGTCATTTAAGGCATGTGAAGATAGACTAATACAAATAACAGTAGATTGACTATGAGAATTTAGAACATGATATGATAATTCAACTAAAGCATGGAAAGAGTCTAAGTAACATGCACCAGTAAACTTCCACATACAACTCATGTACACACTCATCACTTTGCATACACGGCTTTCACGTAGTAAAAATGACACAATCAATCCCAAATACCAAAGGGTAGTTCCCCCACACAAAGTTAGGCAAGATACTTACCTCAAACAAGCTAACTCAATCCACTAGTAAACCTTTTTCATGAATATCCAACTCTGAACGGCTCAAATCTAGCCAAAAAAAAACTTTATACCATAAATAAAAACCATGGAAAACTATTCTGGATAATAAAATTATAATCTTTAAGAAAATTAAAAAGTCAACCTCGGTTCGCGTCTTAGAATCCGACCAAACTTACAAAATCCGAACACTCATTCAATAACGTGTCCAACCATACAAAAATTATTTAATTCTGAAATCCTCAAAATATAGCTTATGAAGTTTTCACAAATTTTCTCAATTTTTTCAACTCAAAACACTAATTAAATGGTAAAAACAATGATGGATTCATGTATAATAGTCAAATCCGAGTTAAAATTACTTACCCCGATCAACTCCTTAAAATGTTCTCTCAAAATAGCCCAAAACTAAGCTCTCTAACTCAAAATATGGATATTGAAATAAAACCCTCGATTTCTCTATTTCTGCCCAGCGATTATCGCTTCTGCAGCCAATCTGTACCACCTACGACTCCCCACCTGCAAAAACGCCATCGCAAATGCGGCCTCCACTAAGGCCCAGATATCTCCGCTCCTGCGGTCCAGCTTTTGGGGGAAAAAACTCGCTTTTGTGAGCATGTTTCTGCGGATGCCTGATCGCACCTGTGGTCCTGAGGCAGTAGACCAAACTCCGCTTCTGCGGATGAAAATCTGCAGCTACGGTCGCGTACATGCGCATGACTCTGCACCTACGATCACAACCTACCAATGCCCAAACCGCTTCTGTGGTTTCGCACATGCGGCCAAAACCAAGCAGGTGCGATCAAACTAGAAGCTTCAAGCTTCAGCAGTTTCCTTAAGTCCAAACTCAATCTAATATCCATCCGAATCATACCCAAGGCCCCTGGGGGCCCATCTAAACATACCAAGTTTATGCCAAACCAACTACGATTGACCTTAAATTTTGCATACAAGTCATAAATTATACAACGGACCTATTCAAACTTCCGGAATCGAAATTCGACCCCGATATCAATAAAGTCAACTCTTGGTCAAAATTCTCAATCTTCCAAACCTTCGACTTTCCAACTTTTGCCAACTCAAGCCAAAACGACCTACGGACCGCCAAATCAATATCTAGACATACACCTAAGTTCAAAATCACCTCGGAACCATAAAACTCTATTTCGAAGTCATCTACACAAAATTCAAACTCCGATCAACTCTTTCAATTCAAGCTTCCAACTTTGGGACTAAGTGTCCTAATTCACTCCGAAAGTCACCTGAAACCAAACCAACCACCCCAGCAAGTCTCATAACTACAGTATAACGTAGCGGAGTCAATAAATATGGAAACAGGGCTAAAATACTCAAAACAATTGGCAGGTTTGTTACATCCTCCCCTCTTAAAATAAATATTCGTTCTCGAACGAGCATATAGACATACTTAAAGTGATAAAAAGACAAGTATAACGGCTACACATATCATGCTTGATCTCCAAATTCGCCTCCTTGACTGGTTGACCTCTCTACTGAACCTTTACTAAAGCAATGCTCTTTGACCTCAACTTTTGGACCTGACGGTCCAAGATGGCTACCGGCTCCTCAACATAAGACAAATCCTTGTCCAATTGGATTGAGCTAAAATCTAAAACATAGGATGGATCTCTATGATACTTCTGGAGCATGGATACATGGAACAACAGATGAACTGCAAATAGAATAGGTGTTAATGCAAGCTTGTAGGCCACCTCTCTCACTCTCTAAAGGATCTCAAAGGGGCCAATATACCTAGGGCTCAACTTGCGCTTCTTTTCGAACCTCACCACACCCTTCATGGGTGAAACTCGAAGAAAAACTCGCTCTCTAACCATAATGCTACATCTCGAACCTTCTGATTGGATAACTCTAATACCTAGATTGTGATGTACGAAGCCGATCCTGGATCAACTTGACCTTCTCCATGGAATCTCGAACCAAATCTATGCCCAATAATCTAGCCTCACCCAGCTCAAGCCAACCAATTAGAGAATGGCATTATCTCGCATATAGGGCCTCATAAGAAGCCATCTGAATACTCGATTGGTAGTTGTTGTTATAGGAAAACTCCACAAGTGGCAAGAACTGATCCCAAGAACCTCCAAAATCCATAGTATAGGCACGAAGCATATCCTCTAATATCTGAATGGTGCGTTCGGACTGTCTATCCATCTGGGAGTGAAATGGTTTACTCAACTCAACTTGTGTGCCTAACTCACATTGTACGATTCTCTAGAAGTGCGATATAAATTGCGCATGGATCAGATATGATGGATACCGGCACGCCATAAAGTTGAAAATTCTCACAGATATAGATCTAAGCCAGCTGCTCTGAAAAATAAGTGGTCACCACCAGAATGAAATAAGCCGACTGGGACAACCTATCTGTAATCACCCATACAACGTCAAATTTCTTTTGAGTCCGTAGAAGACTAACAATGGAGTCATGGTAACACGCTCCCATTTAAACTATGAAAACTCAAGTCTCTGAAGCAAATCCACCTGGCTGCTGATGCTCATACTTCACCCGCTGACAATTTAGGCACTGAGATACATACTCCACTATGTACTTCTTCATTCTCCTCCACCAATAATGCTGCCTTACATCCTGATACATCTTCGCGACACCTGGATTAATGGAGTACCACGAACTGTGATCCTCCTTGAGAATCAACTCATCACTATCTGATCCATATTGGGAACACATAATTGGCCCTGCATCTGCAACACACCATCATCTCCGATAGAGACCTCCTTCACATCATCGTGATGTACTGTTTCCTTAAGGACAAGCAAATGGGGGTCGTCATACTCACACTCTCTGATGTAATTATATAAAGAAGAGCGATCAAGAACTTGACTGGGCTCCGACACATCCAATCTAACAAATTGGTTGGCCAAGGCCTAAACATCTAAGGCTGATGGCTTCTACGCTGCCGGTAGATATGCCACACTACCCATACTCTCCGCCTTTAGACTCCAGGCATCGACCATCATATTGGCCTTCCTAGGATGATATATAATAGTGATATCATAATCTTTAGGCAACTCTAACCACCTTCCCTACCGCGAATTAAGATCCATCTGCTTGAATGGATGTTATAGACTCTAGTGGTCGGTATAGACCTCACAAGGGACACCGTACAAATAGTTTTGCCAAATCTTCAGGGCATAAATAATAGATGCCAATTCCAATTCGTGGACCTGATAATTATTTTCATAGACGTTCAACTGCCTAGACGCGTAAGCAATCACCCTACCATCTTGCATCAACATTGCGCCAAGACCAACACATGATGCATCACAGTACATAGTGTAAGACCTCGAACCCGTAGGCAACACCAACATTGGGGCTATAGTTAAAACAGTCTTGAGATTCTAAAACTCTCCTCACACTCCTCGGACCATCGCAAAGGAGCACCCTTCTGGGTCAATCTGGTCACAGGTGCAGCAATATATGAGAAACCCTCTACAAAATGGCGATAATATCCAGCCAAACCAAGGAAACTCTGAATCTCAGTAGCTGAAGACGGTCTGGACAACTTTGTACTACTTAAATATTCTTCGGATCTACTTTGATCCCCTCACTTGACACTACATTACCCAAAAAGGCCACTGAATCAAGCCAGAATTCACACTTTGAGAATTTCGCATACAACTTCTTTTCTCTCAAGGTCTGGAGCACAATCCTCAAATGTTGCTCATGATCTTCCCGACTGCAAGAGTACACCAAGATGTCATCAATAAACACAATGACAAATAAATCAAGATATATCTGAAATACACTGTTCATCAGGTGCATAAATGTTGTTGGGGCATTGGTTAACCCAAATGACGTCACGAGGAACTCATAGTGACTAGAACGAGTCCTAAAAGTGATCTTTGAGATATCCGAATCCCAAATCTTCAGCAGATGATATCCTGACCATAAATCAATCTTTGAGAACGCTCTAGCACCTTGTAACTGATCAAACAAGTCATCAATACGGGAAATGGATACATGTTCTTCACTATAACCTTGTTCAATACCGATAATCGATACACATCCGCATAACACCATATATTTTCTTCACAAATAGAACTGGAGCACCCTAAGGTGACATACTAGGGCGAATGAAACCCTTATCAAGCAACTCCTAACTCTGCTCCTTTAACTCTGCTGGATCCATACGACATTGTAGAATAGAAATGGGTTGAGTGCCCAGCAACAAGTCACTACCAAAATCGATATCTCTATCAGGCGGCATGCCCGGAAGTTGGAAATACATCTGGGAAGTCTCTCACTACCAGAACTAACTCAACGGTTGGAGTATCACATTGGCATCTCTTACAAAGTTTAGATACACATCGCAACCCTTCTCGGCCATCCATTGAGCCTTTAGAAATGACACAACCCTGCTATGAACATAATCCAACACACCCCTCCACTCTAATTATGGTAACCCTAGCATAGCCAATGTTACAATCTTGGCATGACAATACAGAATGACATGATAGGGCGACAACCAGTCCATACCCAAGATAACATCAAAGTCTACCATAATAAGTAACAATATGTTAACTCTGGTCTCAAAACCACCAATAACAACTAAACATGACCGATACACATGGTCCATAATAATAGAATCTCCCACAGGCGTTGACACATAAATAGGAGAACTTAAAGAATCACGAGATATATCCAAATACATAGCAAAGTAATATGACACATATGAATAAGTGGATTCTAAATAAAATAAGACTTACGCATCCGTATGGTAAACTAGAACCTACTTGTAATGACTGCATCTGAAGAAACTGCCTCCTTCCTACCCGGAAGAGCATAGAATCTAGCCTGGCCTCACCCTTTAGCGCGACCTCTACCTGCCCATCCCCCACCCCTAGCTAGTTGTGCGGGTGGAGCGGCAACTGGGGCAGCAACCATGGCCTGAGAAGTCTGTGGACCTGACTGAATCCATGGAGCCTGATTAGTCTGTGGAGGTGCACCCCTTCTATGTCTAGGGAAGTCTATAACCATATGTTGGGTATCACCTCACTCAAAGAAAGCTTTCTGAGGCCTGGCTGCTGAAACTAGCTCGGGCCTGGTCGGCTGGACTAACCGATGAAATCACCCCGTGTAGGAGGTGCACTAGACAGTGGCAGTGCATAATGGGCAAACTAAGTCTTGGAAGAAGCCGGAGTACCACTAGAAGATAGAAGTGTTGAATGAACTAGACAACTCACATAGTCTCTACCATGACGGGTTATAGCTGCGTCATGACCACCACAAAGTCCTCTTGGCCTCCCTGCCCCCTCTCTCAGGGCCCCACATACCCTCCAACCTCCGTGCAATATCTACCACCTACTGATATAGGGTATCTGTCTCCAACTCTCGAGCCAGCTGAATCTAATACCATAGTTGATCCCTTATAAAATCGACAAACTCACTCTCAATGTAGAGATCAAAGCATGTACATGTCTGGATAAATTACCGAATCGAAAAACATATTCTGACATTATCATAGTACCCTGGTGCAACTGCTTAAACTTTGTGCACCATGTGTCCCTAAGGGTTTGAGGAAGAAACTCTCTCAAGAACAACTCTGAAAATCAAGTCCAGGAAAGTGAAGCTACATTGGCAAGGCTATACTCCTCGTACACTCTTTACCACTAATATGCTGCTACTGACAACTAGAATGTAGTGAAATCAACCCTACTCATCTCCACAATACCCATAGTGTGGAGAATATGGTGGCACTACAGCACGATAAGGAATCAAAGAAGTGAAGTTTCCTAATAGTTTCATAGCCTCTCGAAAATAAGTACAGACGTCTTTGTATTAATTCACAAGACTCTACTAAACATGCTTATGACTCGTAATACCTATGAACCTAGAGCTTTGATACCAACTTGTCACAATCCCAATTTACCTCCGTAAAATGTCATGATGGCACCTAGCCTCTACGACTAGGTAAGCCTAACATTTAATAATAACTTGACAGAAAAGATTAATAAAAATGCTAAAGCAAGTTTGATGAATTAATATAATCTTCTGAAATAGAATCTCAAAAACACACTTCCCAAAATCTAGCGGAACTGAGTCATAGGCTTTACTAAGTAATATTAGAATGTATACTATATTATTATTTGAATGAAAATGGAAGTAAACATAAGGGAAGGTGAGTTTGAGGCCTGCGGATGCCGAGCAGGTATACCTTGAAGTCTCCATAAATTAGTTGACAGTCGATCACTAATGTCCGGCACGAGCAGACGTACTTGAATCTGCACAAAATGATGCGCAAAAGCATAGTATGAGTACACCATAATAGTACATAGTAAGTATCCAGCCTAACCTCGATAGAGTAGTGAAGAGGCCAGGCCAAGACAACTACTAGAATATAATAAAAAGAAAGAAGATGTAATAACCAGGAGTAATGGAAAGCGGAGCAATAAGTAATATGAAGTGAGTTAATAACATAGACTAATAAGTAGATTGCATGTGATGACCCAAAAGGTCATCACTTTATTTACAAGTCAATTCTATGTTTTGAGGCTTTAAAAACCTCCTTTTATCTCAACTCAATTTGTGTGCATGGTTCGGGCATATATCCAGAACGCTTTTATGTGAAACTTTGATTAAAATGCTGATTTTGCTTTTAAAATTAAATTTAAGTTGACTTTGGTCAACATTTTGGGTAAACGAATCCGGACCCGTGATTTGATGGTCCCGGAGGGTTCGTAGAAAAATACGGGACTTGGTCGTATGTCTGGAATTGAATTCTGAGTTCTCAAGCCCGAGAAATGAATTTTTGAAGAAAATTGTTCAACTGAAATTATAAGAGTTTTTGGAAATTTAAATATTTTTGAATTTGATGGTATCGGGCCCATATTTTGGTCCCACAGTTTGGTACAGGTCTTATATGGTATTTAAGTTGTGCTTGTAAAATTTGGTAAGAAACGGACTTCATATGACATGAATCGGACCCTCGCTTATGAAATTTGAAACTTAAGAGTTCTTGAGATTTTTCTTTGATTTTGATGCTAAACTTGAAGTTCTAGGTATTATTTTGGCGATTTGATCGCACGAGTAAGTCTGTATGATATTTTTAGGTTTGTGTGCATGTTTGTTTTGGAGCCTCGAGGGCTCGGGTGGGTTTCGGATAGGCCACGAGATGTTTTTACACTTAGAAAAGTTGCAGGTTTTGCTGCTTCAGGTGCATAGACATTTTGTGCTTCGCGATTCTCGCGATCGCGAAAGGGAAAGAGGAATGGGGAGGATTTTACCCTATGTAGACGTGAGACCCAAGGTCGCGAATGCAAAGCATTGGGGGGTTTCTCTATGCTAACGCGACCGGTCAATCGCGAACGCGTAGCTTTAGGATGGGCTAGTTAGGAACTTAGGGAGAACTACGTGAACACAACCCCTTTATCGCGAACGCGAAGGCAGGGCTAGGCTAAACCTTCACGATCGCGAAGCTTCTCCCGTGATCGCGTAAGTCCACAACTGGCTGCTCTTCGCGAACGCGACACTGCTCACGCGAACACGATAAATATTGTTGCCTAGCACTTAAAACAGTAGCAAAATCGGGATTTAGCCCACATTTTCATATTTTCAAAACTAGAGAGCATTGAGGCGATTTTCAAGAAGAAAGTTCTTCCCAAAGTATTGGTATATGATTCTAAACCTTTTTCTTTCGATTTCCCTTTGCAGTTCATCAATCTTAATCCAAAAATCCAGGGTTTTTATGGTAGAAAATGGGAATTTGGGTAGAGTTAGGGTTTTTGAATAATTGGAATTTAGACCTCGTTTTGGGGTCGGATTTTGAAACTAATTGCATATTCGGGCTTGTTGGTGAATGGGTGATCGGGTTTTGGTCCGAACCTCGAGTTTTGACCAAGCGGGCCCGGGGTTGATTTTTGACGTTTTGGGGAAAATGATAGAAAACCTATAATTAAGCATTGGGTATGAATTCTTTAGCATTTATTTATGTTGTTAAATTAATTTGGGTTAGATACAAGTAAATTGGAGGCGAATTCTAAAGGAAAAGCAGTGTTTGAGGCTTGAGTTGGCCGTAAAAGTTTGAGGCTTGAGTTGGCCGTAAAGGTTCGAGGTAAGTGTTTGGTCTAACCTTAACTTGAGGGAGTAGGTATTGTGCTTTATTTGATATGTGCTAGGGTACTGTATGACATATAGGTGTGGTGATGAGTAACTATACGTTGGTGTCAAACATGCCCGTCAGTCTTAAATTGTGATCGTTGTGTTTCTTAATAAGTACTACAATTGCCTAAATTGTTGATTATCCATGTTGAGCAAGACGTATGATTATCTTCTTGGTATTGGTTTATTGTTGAACATTGGCTCCAGTTGAGGTTTATTTGTGAAGTTAATTGTTGGTACAAGTTTGGTTATAGCTGATTCCCTTGTCGGGACATATTTATTTCTTACTGTTGATTCCCTTGCCGGGATGTGTTTATTTTTATTGTTGACTCCATTGCCGGGATGTTGTTGTTGCTATTGTTTGGGTGAGGAAAGAGATATAAAGCACGAAGGGTGATGTCGTGCACATTCATATTTATACATATGGTGAGGAAAGAGTGATAAAGCACGCAGGGTGATGCCGTGTACATTTTCATTGATATTGATGCATATGGTGAGGAAGAGAGATAAAGCACGAAGGGTGATGTCGTGCACATTTCTAATATTTTCATGGTGAGGAAGAGATATAAAGCACGAAGGGTGATGTCGTGTTCATTTTCATTACTTGATTGCATTGGTGAGGATTAAGAGTAAAAGCACGAAGGATGATGTCGTGCACTTATTATCTGTTTGTTATGATTTCTTGTTGTTTAAGGTTCAAATACCTTAATTTTCTTATTCCGCTATTACTTTGATACTTTATGTTGGTATAACCCCATATCATGTTACCCCTCCCAGTTACTTTTGAATTACTTCTATTACTGTTATTCTGCTAGGTATTGTTTAATTGCAGGTTATTTGTTTTTTGTGTCCTAGTCTCGTCACTACTTCGCCAAGGTTAGGCTCGACACTCACTCAATACATGGGGTCGGTTGTACTGATACTATACTCTGCACTCTTTTGTGCAGATCCCGGTATTGGAGCATACAGACCTTAGCTAGGGGTTGCTGTCTTTGGTCCATCACGAGACCCGAGGTAGTCTCCTGCAGGCGTCTGCAGGCCTTGGCATCCCCTTCCTATCTAGTTTCTTTATGTTCTTTTCTATTTAAGAGACAGACACGTACTTTCTTGTTCAGACCTTATTTGTAGTTTTCTTAGATAGTCCATGAGAATGTGACACTAGTTCTGGGTGGTTTTTGTTTATGGATTCATATTGGTATTAGTTAATTGTTAAATTTCTTTCTTCCACATTATTATTTCCGCTATTTATAATATGTTAACTTGCATTTGTTAAGAGATTAAAAATGAAAAGGGTAAATTAATCGGAATAGTTGGCTTTCCTAGCTTTCACTAGTAGGCGCCATCACGACTCCCGAGGGTGAAAAATCTGTGTCGTGACAAGTTGGTATTAGAGCTCTAGTTTGCATAGGTCTCACAATTCACAGACAAGCTTGGTAGAGTCTGAGGGATCGGTACAGAGACGTCTGTGCTTATCCCCCAGAGGCTACAGAGTTAGGAATAGTTTCACTTCTATTCTTCTCTGTCGTGCGATTTGGTTTGTTAATGCTAATTGAACTTCTACTCTGTTCTTTCGCAGATGGTGAGAACATGTGCTTCTTCATCCGCCGATCAGTAGCTCGAGCCCCTAGCAGCAGCTCCCATGAGAGGCAGAGGACAAGGCATAGGCCGTGCTAGGGGTTGAGGTCGGGGCAAAGCTCAGCCCAGAGCAGCAGCACCAGCGGCGGAGCCTCAGGTAGAGTTTGATGATGAGGTTCCGACCCAGACAGTTCTGGTAGGCCTAGCTCAGGTCCCAGAGGGGTTCATTGCTACCCCAGTACTCCAGGATACTCTGGTCCATCTAGTGGGCTTTATGGAGAGTGTCACCCAGGCAGGCTTACTTCCTGTAGCACCAACCGTCTCTCAGGCTGGGGAAGGAGCACAGACTCCCGCTACCCACACTCCGGAGCAGATGGCTCCCCAATTTCAAACTCTAGCAGCTCAGCCAGTTGGAGCAGTTCAGCCGAGTGTAGTAGCTCAGACCGGTGATAGAATAGTTATGTCTGCCGATGCTTTGTGGAGATTGGACAGGTTCACCAAGTTGTTCACTACTACTTATGGTGGTACATCTTCATAGGATCCCCAGGATTACTTAGACAGTTGTTATGAGGTTCTTCGGAACATGGGGATAGTGGAGACCAATGAGGTTGACTTGCTGCTTTCCGTCTGTCAGGTTCCGCCATGAAATGGTGGAGAGATTATTGTTTGGCCAGACCAGTTGGATCACCAGATCTCACTTTGGACCAGTTCTCGCAGCTATTTCTCGATAAATTTCTTCCTATCACTCAGAGAGAGGAGTACCGTAAGCGGTTCAAGCGTCTCTAGTAGAATTGTATGACTATCACTCAGTATGAGACGAGGTTTATTGATTTGGCTCGTCATGCTCTTCTGATACTCCTCGCCGAGAGAAAGAGGGTGATGAGGTTTATTGAGGGACTCGCTCAACCTATTAGACTATAGATGGCTAAGGAGACAGGTAGTGAGATTTCTTTCCAAGATGCGGCCAGTGTGGTTAGACGGGTTGAAATGGTTTTAGCTCAGGGGAGCGGTCAGGGGTTTGATAAGAGGCCTCGTTATTCTGGCATATTCAGTGGTGCCTCGTTAGGAGGCAGGGATTCCTTTGGTAGAAGCCATCCTCCTAGGCCATTTTAGTGAGCACTTCAGGTTTCTTACGATGCTCTAGGTGGTCGTGGTTCTCATATGTAGTATTCCGATTAGTTGCCCTATAGTGCACCACCAGCTCCTATCAGTGTGTGAGCACGTGATTTTTGCCCTATATGAGAATTACTCCCAAAATTTCAAAACAAAACAATTTTCCTTTGTGTGCAATTTTTGTGTTCTTCGTGGCATTTCTGTGTAATTATTTGCATTTTTGTCTATGCATGTTTATTTGTTAGATTAATAAAAAATATAAAAATATATCGCATTTGAGTTTAATATTTAATTAAGTTTGTTTACAAAATGAAAAAATCATAAAAATAATGTACATTGCATTTTTAGCATTTAACGTCTAAATTGTGAGATTTTATCGTTAATTGCTATTTAAATGTGCGATAATAGTTATTTGGAATTAATTAGTATTGTTTATAGGTTAATTTAGTTTAGAAGTTATTTTAGAATTTTAGTTTTATTAATTAGGAAGTAAAAGAAAAGAGAGCAAGAATATAAAAGAAAATCGGAATTAGGCCTCTTCTTCAATTTTGAACCACAGCCCCAAAAAGACACAATCTTCCCAAACGACCCAGTCCATTTCGAACTGGGTCAACCCAGTCCGTAACCCAAAACCTCACCCCACCCTTTCTATTTTCATTCTTGAAATTTTTTTGCAAAAACCCTAAAATACAAGACCTAACCATCCCCCCCCCCCTCTCTTTTCCTTCTTCCTCCCCAAGCTTCACCAAAGCCTCTCCCATGGCTGCCTTTGCCCTTCCGTCTCCTTCCCCTTCACCCCATCACACTCACACACACACACATCAACACATACACACACATACACTGTGCAAAACCAGCTCCACCATGAACAACCAACGTTCATGGCTGCTGCTTCCTCCTTCGTTCTTCGTCCAAACAGACCCTGCTGCTCCTCTTTCGTTCTTCGTCCAAACAAGACCCCGCTGCCACTGCTTCATCTTCTTCGTCAAGCTAGAGCTTGAGCTCGACACTCATGGCTGCTGTTGCGTCTTCTTCTCCACCCCGTCACACGCTGCTACTTCTCCTCCTTCACGGCTGTGTTGATGTTTCTTCTTCTTCGTCATTGTCGTTGCTGCTCCTGCTACGTCCAGCCATGGACGAGATCCTCACTGCCATGGTTGCGTCTTCAAGCTCGAGATCTCGTCGCACCATGGCTGCTGCTCCGCTCCTGCTAGGCTCGTCGCTACTGCTGCTGCTCGATGCTTCTTCTTCTCCAGCTTCGCGCAACCATGGCTGCTTTGTTGCTGCTGCTCGATGCTTCTTCTTCTCCAGCTTCGCGCGGCCATGGCTACCTTGTTGCTCCTTCTTCGTCGTCGTCGTCGAATTAATTTGGGGCGATAATTATTTCCGGGCAGATTTGTTTCATTCAAGTTCTTCGTCGTTTCGATTCGGTTAGTGGGTTTGAGTTTCATTTTGTCCGTATTTTGTTTTGATATTCTCGGATTTAAAAATCGATAAATGTTTGATTTTTGTTTTGTTCGTGTTTATCGCTTAATTAATTAGTTTTTCAGTTAATTTTTAATGTTGTTAGAATCAAATTGAATTTAATTAATTATTTTTCAGTTTGTTTCATGTTAATTTTATTGTTAGCTTAATTTAATATTGTTAGAGTCAAATTGAAATTGTTAGTTTAATTTTAATGTAAAAAGAAATTGTTAGTTTAATTTTAGTTTAATTTGTAAAAGAAATTGTTAGTTTAATTTTAATGTTGTTAGATTCGAATTGAAATTTAATTAATTATTTTTTAGTTTGTTTCATGTGTTTTATTTATTTTTGTAAAAAAAAAAGAAATTGTTAGTTTATTTTAATATTGTTAGATTCCAATTGAAATTGTTAGTTTATTTTTAATGTAAAAGAAATTGTTAGTTTAATTTTATTTTAATTTTTAAAAAAGAAATGGTTAATTTAATTTTAATGTTGTTAGATTTAAGTTGAAATTCAAATAATTATTTCTTCTTCGGTTTGTTTTTATTCGTTTTAAAAGAATTTAGTTGTAATATAGAAATAGGGTAGTTTAATCGCTGGAATCATCCATCTTTGTTGATTAGTTTAGATTAAATTCGTGTTCATCTTTTGGTTGAAGTTCGTTCTTAATCTGGTCACTTAATGTGAGTTTATGTTTTAAATGCTTGATTTAATTTGAATATTCATCTTGGTTGTAATGTTGTTAGATATAGTTTAAAGATCAAATGATTATTGAATTTAGAAATTCAAATCTAATTATTTGTTATGTTCAATTTGTTAATATTATTGAATCTGAAAATATATGTGTTGTTAAAAATATCGTTCAGTCAAAATAATTTCGATTGTTGATTTGTTGTTCATCGTTTAAGTTTGAATTTGTTGATTGAACTGGATTAGAGATTGGTTATAGCTGGTAATTTAATTTTAGGTTCTTAGATAATTCTGAAGTTTGAACAGATTTTTAATTAGGGCGTAACAGTAGTTTTAGGGATAAAACGAGAATTAACCAATTACGGATTATTTAATTATGGTGGGGGACAAGACATAATAATAAAAGCAAAAAGGAAAAGGTTGATAATGATGTCTTCTTTTCAAAAAGACGGAACATGGGGGGCCCACATTGACTACTTTTATTAAAGTAAAAGTGTAGGTAATAATAAAAAGTTAAAGGGTACACATAGTAAAGAATATTGGGTTAAAAAGTAAAAGAGGTAAAAAGAAAAGGTAGTCTTGCTTGAGGTATAAGAGGACTCATTTGACACTTAAAAAAAAGGAGAATTTTGGGAGAGATAAAAAATTTCAGAACTAAAGAGGAGATAAGAACATACTTTTAATCTTGAAGAAGAGGATTTCTAAAAATATCTGAATACTATTTCCGTGTATTCCTGAGTGTGATCTCTACCTACTATTTGCTTCCGGGATTTTCAATTGGCTTCTTGAGTTAACTGTTGGTCCTTTGTTATTGCTTTATTGAGTGGTTGTTGGAATTTCTGTTTGGTTTTCAAGTCTACTGCTGGGTTTTCTAACTGCTGGTTGTTTGTTGTTGTTGCGTTGTTTCTACTGCCGCTGATCCTATTCTTCCTTTCCTTGTATTCAAATACCAGGTACACGACTGTAATACTAGCTATTGCAAGCTGAAAAATGTGAAGCATGAATACATGAAGAATGGAACTTTGAAGTTTTAATTTTGTTTTTTTTTCTTCGTTTCTTTTACTGATTGTATTTAGGCTATTTCATGTATTACTGTTTAATAATTGGAATAAGAGAAAAATAACATAAGTTGGTCTTTAGTGAATCAGCTTGGCAAAAATGGGTTAATTCACTAGCTATGAAAGTTTTAATATGGTCAACAGTAGGTCAATCATGAATGGTTAGTTAAATTTAGTTAAAGCCAAACAAGACTAGATAATGTTTAAGTTTAATAATATTTCTAATAAGCTTTAGTAATTGTGGTTAAATCTAGTTTCAAATGGTTATGAATAATTAATTCCAATAGTTGTTTTTTTATATATAACAATGCGAGCTTCAATCTAGCTATATTTGATTTCTTTTGAATATTAGTTGTCGAATTTCTTATTTTATTTATAATTTCGAATTTTTTTTCTTTAAAATTCTTTCATTTAATATTGGTCCTAATCTAGCAATTAGTATGTTACATGTTCTTAATTTTTCTAACTCCTAATTAATTAGGATTTTCTTTCTTTATTTTAGAGACTAAACTTAATAGAAACAATGTAGTCATTCTAAGATTATCTTTTTAAAAAAAAAATAAATAAAGAATAATGAGACGAGCCTCGCCAAATAAAAATGCAAATTGCGGGGCCCTCACAAAATGTATGTGTTAATTATTTAGAACTCGGGATAGGCCTCTTAGCGAACTCCACGGCCTTACCCAAAATAACAACACGCTAGTTTCTTTAGGATGCGTCTTAATTAATCTTACTTTCTTAAACTCGGGTGCACATTTATGTGACCCAAATCTAAATCTCACCGGAGTCGAAATGTGTCTCTAATCACGGGTACATTGATTGTGACGTGGTTCGAGATGCGTGACCATGACGTTGCAAATTCCTTTTAAAAAATAAGAATGAGATGAGCCTCGCCGAATAAAAAATACAAATTTGTGGGGCCCTCAGTAAATATTTGCTTTAAAATTGCTTAGACTTCGGGATGGACCGTTTAGCAAAATTTCACGGCCCTACCCAAAGTAAATGATACGCTAGTCGCTTTAGGCGCGCCTTTAATAATTTAATCTTCTTAAACTCGGGTGCACATTTATGTGACCCAAATCCACATCTCAACGGAGTCAAAGTGTGTCGACGATCACGGGTACATTGATTGTGGCGCGGTTCGAAATACATTTTCACAACGTTGCAATTCCCTGTAAAATAATAATAATAATAATAATAATAATAATACGTATTCACAATGTTGTAATTCTCCATAAAATAATAACAATAATAATAATAATGAAAGCGGTAAAGAGTTAAAATCTGCACATAAGCTCATAATTGTATAAAAAATCAGATAAACAAGCCGAATATGACAGTTGAGCGACCGTGCTAGAACCACGGAACTCGGGAATGCCTAACACCTTCTCCCGGGTTAACAGAATTCCTTATCCGGATTTCTGGTTCGCGAACTGTAATACAGAGTCATTTTTTTCCTCGATTCGGGATTAAATTGGTGACTTGGGACACCCTAAAATCTCCCAAGTGGCGACTCTAAAATAAATAAACAAATCCCGTTTAGATTGTCCTTTAATTAGAAAAACTCCTTGTACCCTCGCGGTGCCGGAAAAAGGAGGTGTGACAGCTCTGGCGACTCTACTGGGGACTATAGAAGAGCCTAGAACCACTGGTTCAGGGTTAGAAATTCGAGCTTATGATAAACTGTTATAATGTTGCTTTATTATCAGATATTTTCATGTGATATGTGCTTAATGTGCAAAATGATGTTTTGTTACCGCTTTGATATTATTTGACTGTATATATAAATTGTGCCGAACTCTTCTCTCTTCACCTCCGGGGATGTGCTTACTGGTTGAGACTCCCTATTCTGTTAGTGTCATACCCTGAAATAAAAAAAAGAGGGTCGGACAAGTTACGAAGTCGGATGGCCTTTTGGTTCCCGGTAAGTTGCCTCCTCCTCGACTTGAGTTGTCCGCTCGGGTACACAGTCTAGAACACCGACTCAGGTTTTGAACATAGAATAACATGACTTCATGCCGGATCCCTAGTAGGAACGATTATTTGCATCATGTTGCATTTGACTTAGGGGACTCAACGCAGGGGTTGGGTCCGTCTAGGACTAGCAACCTGAAATGAAAAGAACATCCTGCTGCATCCTATTTGTGCTGTGCATTTATTCCGAACCCGCATGTTGACCGGTTTTTGAATCTCGGGAATGTTGAAAAATTGAGAAAAAAGAGAAAAAGAGAGAAATAACAGTTAGGGAGTTAATTAATTATTTTAGAAAAACCCAGTGTCCAAGTACTGTCGGAACTCTGCCGAAATTTTTTTTTCTTAAAAAAAAATATATTTTACTTTTAAAATTGTTTGTTTACCCAAAAAAAGCAGAAAGTGTGTAGGAAAAAGTCCTTTATTTTAGTTTGCTTTGTTTTCAAAAAAAACGAAAAGGAATAGTTTCTTTCCCTAAAAAAGGGGGGGGGGGGAATATGTTTGTTTTCAAAATCAGTTAGTTTATTTGCCCGAACTATGCTGGTTTGACTCTCACTGGGTGTGAGATACGTAGGCAACCCTCATCGGGTCCAACCTCCCTTTTTGTAAAAAATAACCAAAAAGTCTATTTTAATTTTCGTTATAAACAAGTCGGATGATGCCGTTTTTTGCAAAAAATAGCCGAATGTTCCTAAGCAGGACGCCGGAAGGCTGACATTGCATAAACGGCCATCTTTGGTCATCATTTTTGATTTTTGACCGGTTGACTCTCGCAACCTTAAAATCTTCGTTCCCGAAGTGCTAAAAGGCCGCATTTGAAAACCGAGTCCATCGTTTTGAAAAAAAATCTTGGAAAAGAATATAGATAGTTTTATTTTGAGACAAATAGAAGTTTTTCGTTGGCATAATCACCTTAATAAATGTGCAGGATGAGCACAATACAAAACGAACCCTTTTCAATAATGACTAAGATCCCTTTTGAGTTGTGATTATGGTGGAATGACCTAGGCAAGGAAGGGCAAGACAAAGTAAAGAAGTATCTGAAAGATCTCCCAGATTTACTAGACATCTAGCCTCAGGGTGATATTATCAGATCATTGGTCACTTGCTGGGATTCAGTACACAATGTATTTCATTTCTCGGACTTGGAGCTCATCCCGACATTGGAAGAAATAGCGGGATACATCGGAAGGGATGAAGCTCCGTTAAGGTTTAAGTACTTGATTGCACCCAGGGCCGTCACTGTACACCGGTTTTTGGATTCCCTAAAAATACCCCGAACATTTCACCATCCAGATTTTGCAAAAGGTTTCTGCAGTCTCCGCCTCATATATGCTAGATACGGCCACGTGGGCGGGTTCAATAAGCCAGACATCAAACTATGCAGTAGAGATAACCGACAGAAGTGGGATGAACACAGGCTGGTAGCTTTTATGATAGCTTTTTTGGGTCTTATAGTATTCCCAAGAAAAGACGGAAACATTGATTTGAAAGTAGTTGGGGTCGTCAGTACCTTGCTCACCCAAGATAAAAGCACTCTGGCGCCTATGATTATGGCTGACATCTTCCGGGCTCTCACTGCTTGCCGAGCCGGGGGTGACTTTTTCGACGGATGTAACCTATTGTTGCAAATGTGGATGACCGATCATTTATTCCACCGCTCCCAGCTCTTGGGTTACGGATCGCCCGAGAAGACTTGTATTGGAGAATTTTACACAAGAATCAAAGGGGTTAGTCTACCAGAGGGAGTCACAGCTTGGACGTCATTCTTCCGAACTCTCACTGCCAGCCAAATCCAGTGGACGCTCGGATGGTTGCCTGTTGAGGAAATCATATACATGCCGGCAACCAAGCCCCACTTTCTGTTGATGGGACTTAAAAGCAACCAACCCTATGCACCGTATTGGGTTTTGAGGCAACTTGGGAGGTATCAAGTAGTGCCGAAAGATGAAGACTTGAGTACCCAAGTGGTTGAAATCAATCCTGACGGTCGGTTCCCCGAAGAAGAAGTTTGCCAGATCTGGAGTGAGTGTCAACATTTGACGGCAAATACTTGTGTGTTGGATAGGGCTAAAGGAGAAGTTTCCCCGGGGTATCACGCTTGGTTCAGAGGTGACATGTCCTGCGGGAGACCAGCTAAAAGACCTCATCTCAAAGATTTCGCTGAGTCATCCCAGGAGCAATGGAACTGGTTAGCAAAGGAAAGGGGTTATCGGGCAGAGATCAGTGAGTTGAAGCAACAGGTTGAAAGTCTGAAATTCGATAATAGTATGCAAGTTACTGCGGATCGAGGCAAAAAGAATATATTGGCCCAAGAAAATGAAGAACTTAGGGCCCAAATCCAGAAATTGAGAATGGCTCCTGATAAACAACCAAGGAGTCGATCAAATGAGCAGTAGATAAAAGGGCTGAAAAATGAAGTCAGAGAATGGCGGGGTGGTTTAGAAAAGTCTGAGAACGTCATGGCAGAGCTCAAAGCACAGTGGGGTACAAGAGCAGATAAGCGCCGCCGATACTCGAATCAATTGAAACGCGACCACGAGAAAACTGTTGCCAATATGAAGAGAAAGGTAGCTACACTTGAGGGTAAAGCAGTTAAGCAGGCTGAGGATTTCCAAATTAAGAGCAGACACTGTTACGACTTGTTGGCCCGAATGGAGGTAGAAGTGAAGCAACTGAAGAATCAGCATATGCAGGATTCTCAAGCATTAAAAACATGCAGTGATCAGATAAAACGCCTGCTTATAGAAAAGAAGCAAGCAAGGGACAGGACTAGAGCCATTGCCCGCGCCATTTTTAGAAGATGTCGCTCTTGTGAAGACATGACCCATGCTACTTTTGTCTCAGCAGTGCTAATCTATGTGAAACGGACCATGAATGAATTAGAGCAACTCAAAAGGGATTTGGAACCTAGGCCCGCGGCGAGGCCGAACGATGCCCCGCGGGCACCCATATTTGAAGCTTTAGAGTATGCGTAGTTCGTGTATGTATTTCTCTATTTTTTTAGCCTGTGGTTTGTCTGTCCATTGTCTTTTCGCATCAAAGTATTTCCGTAGTATTGGAACTTGTATTTGACCTTAGTTTGCGTTTGTTATTTTCTTTCTGCAAAAAGGATTTTAGTTTGTAATAGTTTGTTTTAAGTAATGAAAAATTGAAAATCTTTCTTCACGAACTACGCCTGGTCTGATTCGTGCGGGGTCACGATACGTAGGCAATCTCCATAGGATTCGACTGTAATTGAAAAAAAAAGAGGGGTTTCTAAAACACTCGAAAGAGGCACAAATAAAATAAGCCGGGATGATGCCTGCAGTCAGAGCAAAAGCATATTAGAAATGGTTACTTGCCTAAGATCATTGCATTCCCCAATGTGCAATTACAATATCTGTTAAGACTCTAACACTGACAAGTTTGTTGTTTGTCCAATTCAATACCAGTTAGTTGTTAGAGCGTACTGGCACCGTACCATTATCAAACAAGATCGAAAGGTCCTATACCAGAAAGCATGACTGGATCAGACAACAGCGTTGAGTCGGAAAAGACAACAAATCAAATGCTAAAGGAAGCCCTCGAGAAAATGGAAAAAATGAGGCTGGAAATGAATGAAATGCAGATAGCCTTAGCTAGAGCCCAAAAGGGGCAGGAACTACCTGTTACTCCTACTCTCCAACTAGGACACACGTCAGAATACCCCTCCACCGGCCCTTCAACGAGTTTTCCAAGCCATCACTACTATCAGGGAAGAGAGGCCTATGATCCCCAAGCTCCACCACCCAGTCAAAACCCTCCTCCACCAAATGTTCCCTTCTTTGTGGCGCCTCCCCTAGCCCCATTGCACAGATCATCTAGTGAGCCGTTGTTTCAGGCTCACGACACACAATATTACCCCCCTGAACTCACATTCAAAGCACCCGAGCCACATACCTATAATCCCCACTTTAATGTCCCGGTGGAGATTGAAAAGTCGGCTAAGAGCCCAGAGCAGGACGAGGTGATGCGGAAATTTAAAAGTCTGGAGCAGTCCTTCGGGAACATGCACGGGTTAGGCAACCAGGTCAGCGTGGCTTACAAGGATCTATGCCCTTTCCCTGACGTCCAATTACCAGCAGGGTTCAAGATGCCCAAATTCGATTTATACGAAGGGCATGGCGATCCTATGGCACATCTACGGGGCTTTTGCAGCAAAATGAGGGGAGCGGGGGCAAAGATGAGCTACTGATAGCTTACTTTGGCCAGAGTTTGAGCGGGTCGGCACTAGAGTGGTATACAAGACAAGATCCAAGCAGGTGGTACACTTGGGATGATCTGGCACAGGCTTTCGCAAGACACTTCCAATACAACCTTGAGATAGTCCCAGACCGTCTCACATTGCTAAAGCTTGAAAAGAAACCCGAGAGAGCTTCTGGGAATTTGGGTTCCGATGGAGAGAACAGGCAGCCAGAGTTGATCCTCCAATGAGAGAGGGAGAAATGGTAGATTACTTTCTACAAACTCTAGAGCCAACTTACTTCGGTCACTTGGTAACGTCAGTTGGCAAATCCTTCAATGAAGTGGTGAAAATGGGAGGTATGATAGAGGAGGGACTTAAGTCCAATAAGATCCTGAGTTACTCGGACATTAAAGCAACAACTCAGGCCATTCAGAGCGGCACGGGAGGTGCGCTCGGAAAGAAAAGGAGAGAGGAGGTCACGACAATAGAGGCAGGCAATTGGTCCAGATCTAGAGGTCCTTCCCCTCATTACCAACCCAGACCCCATCATCTAAACTACCCACACATTCCAAATTACCCTCCACAACCCTACTACCCACCACAAGAACAATATTCTTTCATCCATCACGCCCAAACTTACACCCAGCCTCCGGCTCGTCCGCAATGGCATGCACCGGCTCCCCAACATACATATCTACCTCCACAAAACACATATCCACCTCCACAAAATACATATCCACCACCGAGGGCCTATAGGAATCCTTCAGGGCCAAGCTTCCGCGGAAATCAGGCTTTCAGGAACGAAAGGATGCAGAAGCCAAGAACATTCACTCCATTGGGAGAAATCTATACTACTCTGTTTCACAAGTTGAAGCAGATAGGCCTACTAAGTCATATTGAAACCAAATTGCCAAATCATCTTCCCAGAAATCTGGACCATTCAATAAGCTGCGAATATTGTTCGGGTGCTCCCGGGCATGATACTGAGAAATGTTGGAAGTTGAAGACTGCCATACAAGATCTTATTGACACAAATAGGATCGAGGTTCAAGCACCAGAGACACCCAACATCAATGAAAATCCGTTACCGGTGCACCATGAAGCCCATATGATCGAACTAGTGCACGAAGGAGGGAAACCAAAAACACCCTCACAAACGGTAATGATGATTCGAGTCAGTTCTAATGAAGAGTCGACCAGTGAAAAGGCAGTGGTACAGTCGGGAAAGGTATATGACATGCCATTTGTGGTAGTAGGGAAAGGATCGTCTATTACTGCGAAGAAGCCAGAGTCAGTCAGAGCAGTGTTGCAGGGAGTAGCAAACAAACCAATGTTGGTAGTAAAAGGGGTCCACGTGGAACCAGTTGTTATCAAGCCGGTCATACAGTTGCCGATAACAAGTGAGAAAGTTGTGTCGTGGAGCTACAGTCAAGTGATAGTGACGCATAAGGGGAAGGAGGTTGTGGAAGACGTATGCGAGGTACAGGGGTTAACTCGATCGGGAAGGTGTTTTGCTCCCGCGGAATTGAGAAGGGTCAATCCTGAAACAATAAAGAAACCAGTGACAGAGGAAGAAGCAGAGGAATTTTTGAAGAAGATGAAGGCGTAGGATTACTCAATTATAGAGCAATTGAGAAAGACCCCAGCCCAGATTTTGTTGCTATCCTTGTTAATCCATTCAAACGATCATTGTCAGGCCTTAATGAAGATTCTGAACGAGGCCTATGTCCTGGACAAGATATCAGTGAACCATTTGGATAAAGTAGTGTACAAGATCTTTGAAGTAAACTGAGTGACATTCTCTGACGATGAGTTACCGGTAGAGGGTACTGAACACAACACAACACTCTATCTGACGGTAAAATGCGAAGAATCGGTGGTTACTCGAGCACTAATTGATAATGGGTCAAGTGCCAATATCTGCCCTTTAGTTACTCTGAACAAACTAAAGGTTGCAGATGATAGGATCCACAAGAACAGTGTCTGCGTCCGAGGTTTTGATGGGGGTGGCACTGACACAGTGGGTGATATCGTACTGGAATTAACCATTGGTCCGGTCGAGTTCACCATGGAATTTCAAGTAATAGATGTGGCGGTGTCGTACAATCTTTTGTTAGGACGACCCTGGATCCATGCAGCCAAAGCAGTGCCTTCTACACTGCATCAAATGGTCAAGTTTGAATGGGATAGACAAGAGATTGTGGTACAGGGGGATGACGGCACACATGCCGTCAGCGATGCTATTGTGCCCTTCATAGAAACCGACGATGATAAGGGCCCATGGGTTTATCAGGTTTTCGACGCAGTCTCAGTAGACAAAATTCCAGAGGGCGGGGGCCTTTCACTTCCCAGAATCACAGCTGCAACCTTCATGATAGCATCAGAAATGTTGAATAATGGGTTTGTACCAGGAAAAGGTCTGGGGGTTGATCTGCAGGGAATGATCCAGCCAGTCTCTTTGCCCAAGAACCTGGAAACTTTTGGGCTGGGATTCAAGCCTACTGCAGCGGATGTGAAGCGAGCCCGCAAATTGAAGAAAAGAGTTTGGGTCCTTCCTAAACCAGTCCCTCGCCTGTCCAGATCATTTGTCAAAGTAGAGTGCAGAAAGTTGTCGGTCCCGAAAGTTCTTGGACCTCTGATGGGGCCAAACGGAGATTTGAATGAAAGCTTTGGAAGAGTGTTTGCCGACGTCAACATGATAGAAGCTGGAGAGGGTTCCAGTAAGGCAAACATACAGTTTGTGGGTCCTAAGGTCAAGGTCAACAATTGGATGGCTACTCCTCTTCCTACTTGGAGGGAGTCCTGGTAGTTGGCTCTGACTTTCCTTTTCTGTTTTCTGGATTATTCCAGGGTTGTAATCCAGATTTCTTTTTATTGTGTTCAATAAAGTGTGAAACCTTATTATCCCATAATTCAATAAAATGAAAAGTTTCTTCTTTATTTTTTATTTTATAAGTTATTATTTTTAATTTTGTTTCTTTCGTTTCTTTTTCTGAACAGTTCTTTTCATACTGGTTCTAGTGACATGGCATGCACAACGGATCTTCAACCTAGTCTAAAAGATCAATCTGATTCCGAGTTAATCATACAAGAGGTCGATTATGATAATGAATCGGAATACGATGAGGATGAAGCATTCGAGGAGATAAAAAGGGAGTTAAGCCAGTTTGAAGAAAAATGCAAACCCAACTTAAATGACACCGAAGCCATCAATTTAGGGGATGTCGGCGATATCAGAGAAACTAAAATAAGCATCCATATTGCACCAAGTATTAGGGAGGAATTGATCAAAACACTTGTTGAGTTCAAAGATGTTTTTGCATGGTCGTATGATGACATGCCGGGTTTAAGCACAGATTTAGTGGTTCATAAATTGCCCACTGACCCGGCATGCCCTCCCGTCAAGCAGAAATTGAGGAAGTTCAAAACGGATATGAGTGTGAAGATTAAAGAAGATGTAACCAAGAAGCTGCAAGCAAAGGTTATTCGTGTCACTCGATATCCTGATTGGCTGGCTAATGTGGTGCCGGTACCAAAGAAAGATGGAAAGATCAGGGTATGCGTCGATTACCGTAATTTGAATAGGGCAAGCCCTAAAGATAACTTTCCTTTACCCAACATCCATATCTTGATCGACAATTGTTCCGGACGTGAGATCGGATCTTTTGTGGATTGCTATGCTGGGTATCATCAGATTCTGATGGATAAGGAAGATGCGAAAAAGACAGCCTTCATTACGCCGTGGGGAACTTACTGCTACAAGGTAATGCCATTTGGTTTGAAGAATGCTGGAGCGACGTACATGAGAGCAATGACCATTGTATTTCATGACATGATCCACAAAGAAATTGAGGTGTATGTAGACGATGTGACCATAAAGTCCAAGCATCAGGAAGACCACGTAGCAGACCTAAGGAAGTTCTTTCAAAGACTTCGAAGGTATGATATTAAGCTCAACCCGGCCAAATGTGCATTTGGTGTTCCATCTGGGAAGCTTTTGGGATTCATCGTCAGTCGGCGAGGTATTGAACTGGATCCGTCAAAGATCAAATCTATCCAAGATTTGCCACCGCCGAAGAACAAGACAGAAGTAGTGAGTCTGTTGGGAAGGTTGAATTACATCAGCAGATTTATTGCTCATCTCACAGCAACCTGTGAACCCATTTTTCGACTATTGAAGAAGGATGTCGCGGTAGGATGGACGGCGAAATGCCAGGAGGCATTCGACCAGATCAAAGAATATTTATCAAATCCACCTGTATTGGTTCCCCCTGAGCCGGGAAGACCATTAATTCTTTATCTAACGGTCTTGGAGAATTCGTTTGGTTGCATGTTGGGGCAACACGACATTACAGGAAGAAAAGAGCAAGCCATCTATTATCTCAGCAAGAAGTTTACAGTATATGAGGTTAAGTACACTCAACTCGAGAAGACATGTTGCGCCCTAACTTGGGTGGCCCAGAAATTGAAACATTATTTATCCTCATATACTACTTATCTCATTTCCCGCTTAGATCCGCAAAAGTATATTTTCCAAAAACCTATGCCCACAGGAAGGTTAGCAAAATGGCAAATATTACTCACGGAGTTTGACATTGTCTATGTGACGAGGACAGCCATTAAGGCCCAAGCGTTGGCAGATCACTTGGCTGAGAATCCTGTTGATAAAGAATACGAGTCATTGAGGACGTATTTTCCTGACGAGGAAGTAATGCATATAGATGAGTTGGAGTTACTTGAGGAACCCGGTTGGAAGCTTTTCTTTGATGGAGCCGCAAATGCGAAGGGAGTTGGAATAGGAGCAGTGCTTATTTCTGAAACAGGACGTCATTATCCTGTTACAGCTCAACTGCGTTTCTATTGTACCAACAACATGGCTGAGTATGAGGCATGCATTTTGGGTTTGCGATTAGCGGAAGACATGGATGTCCAGGACGTCTTGGTCTTGGGGGACTCGGACCTCCTGGTGCATCAGATTCAGGGTGAATGGGAAACACGGGATTTGAAGCTCATACCATATCGACAATGTTTGCACGATCTGAGCAAGCAATTTCGATTAGTGGAGTTCATACACATCCCAAGAGTTCATAATGAGGTTGCCGATGCATTGGCCACTTTAGCATCAATGCTGCACCACCCAGACAAAATTCATGTTGACCCGTTGCACATCCAGGTTCGTGATCAGCATGCCTATTGCAACATGATAGAGGAAGAAGTGGATGGCGAGCCATGGTTTTATGACATCAAGGAGTACCTTAGGATGGGGATATACCCGGAGCAGGCACCGGAGATAAAAAAAGAGCCATTCGGCGATTGTCAAGTGGTTTCTTCCTCAGTGGAGGAGTGTTGTACAAAAGAACCCCAGATTTGGGATTGCTGAGATGTATAGATGTCAGTCAAGCCACGACTGTTATGACAGATGTACATGCTGGAGTTTGTGGGCCACACATGAGCGGATATGTATTGGCGAAGAAGATTCTTCGAGCAGGATATTATTGGCTCACTATGGAGCATGATTGTATCAGTTTCGTACGAAAATGCCATCAGTGTCAGATACACGGAGATCTGATTCATTCTCCACCAACGGAATTGCTCACAATGTCAGCACCATGGCTATTTGTGGCATGGGGCATGGATGTCATTGGGCCTATTGAGCTGGCAGCTTCGAACGGTCACAGGTTCATTCTGGTGGCCATCGATTATTTTACTAAGTGGGTTGAAGCCAAAACTTTCAAGTCAGTGACCAAGAAGGCAGTGGTGGATTTTGTCCATTCCCATATCATCTGTAGATTTGGGATCCCGAAAGTGATAATCACGGACAATGGTGCTAATCTTAACAGCAATTTGATGAGAGAAGTATGTGAACAATTTAAGATTACACACCGTAATTCCACACCTTATCGTCCCAAGGCAAATGGAGCTGTTGAAGCAGCCAACAAGAACATCAAGAAGATATTGAGGAAGATGGTAGAAGGATCCAGGCAATGGCATAAAAAATTACCATTTGCATTGTTGGGTTATCGCACTACCGTCCGGACTTCAGTAGGTGCAACCCCTTATTTGTTGGTATATGGAACTGAAGCAGTAATACCGGCGGAAGTGGAAATTCCATCCCTTCGGATTGTCGTCAAGGCTGAGATTGATGACGATGAGTGGGTCAAAACCCGTTTGGAGCAGTAGAGGTTGATTGATGAAAAGAGATTGGCAGCCGTGTGTCATGGCCAGTTATATCAAAGGAGAATGGCAAGAGCCTACAACAAGAGGGTGCGCCCCAGAAAATTTGAAGTGGGGCAACAAGTATTGAAACGAATCCTGCCACACCAAGCAGAAGCAAAGGGCAAGTTCGCCCCAAATTGTCAAGGACCATTCATTGTAACCAGAGTGTTGTCTAATGGTGCTTTATGTTTAACAGATATCGAAGGGAAATGCGTCGACATGGCTATCAATTCCGACGCAGTTAAGAGATATTATGTATGATCTCTTTTGGTTGTAATTGTCATTTGTTTGTGGTTGGCATTTATCGGAGAATGAAATGACGGAGGCAATTCTTTCTTCTATCCAAACACTTTAACATTTGCTTACCCTTTTTGAGCCTTATTTATTCTTTTATATCCCTCCTTTGGAGTTAGTAATTAAAAAGAAAAAAAGAAAAAAAAAAGAGAAAAACAATAATAAAGACAAAAGAAAAATCATAAGAAAAACAAAGGAAGTGGGAACTACGTTTGACCTGATTCCTCAAAGAAGGATACGTAGGCGCCTCACGGCTCGGTCATAGTGTAACTAAAAAATAAAAATCCCCAAGCAAGAAGAACTGGGGCAGAAGTTGTGAAAAGAAAGTTTGATTCCAAGAGTTGTACTGTTTCACCCCTCCAAATTATTTTAAACTTTTGATACCCCTTTTCTTTTTAGCCATACACAAAAAACCATATTGATATCCAAAAAAGACCTCCCGATCAGTAACCGAGAAGTGCCAAGTTCATGCACGTGGAAGTCGGGAACAACACTCTGATCCTCAGCAGAGAAGAGGATCATAAACTGGAAATAAATTGATAGCCGAAAGAATCCCCAACAAAGAGCGTCATATCGACAACGCTCCAATCCCCAGCTGAAAAATAAAATAAAATGAGAGAGTCTTATCGGTGAAAACCTTCACAGGCACCATGAGGCGACGGGAGTTGAGAGAAATGAGAGAGTCTTATTAGTGAAAACCCCTCGAAGGGCACTATGAGGCGACAAGGCGAGATTGGCGGAAAAGGTCCACATTTGGCAAAAGTTGAGTATTTATTTATCCCCAGCAAGATGAGGCCATCCGAAAGATTGATTGATACAAATAGACTGAGTTGATCAATCCGGAATGCACGACATGATCGTTGGGGTTGGCCATATCATTCAGATAAGTTCTTTTCTTTTCTTTTTCCCCAGCGTTTGTTCAGAAAGACTTCTTTTTCTATCTTTAAAATTATCACGCTTTCATTTCTTGGTTTAAAAGATTTTATTTCCCCAACAGTTTATTTTTGAAAAGGATTTTCAGAGCTTATTACCAGTTGCCAAAATGGTGCAAAGCAAAATGCGAAAAGGACAAGCCAAAGATAAGGTGACAAAGCGAAAAGAAGTTTTTCGCAAGACCAAATGATGAATGAGTCTAGATCCTAAGAGGCCCAAATTTCCAAGGGAAGTTATGGATTAAATTCCAAGAGGATCCCCAGCAGATGTGCGAGATACGGGAAAAACTCCGATAAATTCTCGACCAGGTTCCACAATAGTCGAACAACACAGAGCGGGGAAGGAAGAGAAAAGAAAAAAACCCAGCCCCAACAATCAATATTCTCCCCAGCAAGTTTTATAGCAAAGCAAGGAAAAGAAAAGGGAAAAATCATCCCCAGCAGAAGTGGCACGACCACTCGCCCCGTTTTAAACTAACAAGTTTTTCTTTGATTTGAAACAGGGAAAGGAAATATTATTGACCGCAGGAAGACAGGGTCACAAAGAAGATTATCAAACTGGGGCAGAAAATTTTCTCTCATTACGAAAATTTTCTTAAAATCAGATAGTCATTTGGGAAAGAGAGAAGATAACACAAGTGTTGAAGGAAGAAAAATCCCCAGCAGTATACGATAAGGGAGATACAAGTTTTAAGAGAAAAGCAATCTTGAAAGAAGCAAGATAATCAGTATCATCCCCACCATTGTTAAAAGGAGAAAGATAATTCCCCAGCAGTGTTATTCCCGGCAGGTTTCAGGGAAGTGAAAGCACCAGCTTTAAAGGAAATAGTCTTTGAAGAAGGAAAATGACATATTGATGAAATAAAATATCGGTGTTATCCCCAGCAATTTTCAGAGGAATAAAACACCAATTTTGAAGGAAGCAGTTGAAGAAGTCAGGAGCCCGCCTGGAGAATGGAGGTGTTAGAATTTAAGAAGTTGTTGAAGTCAGGAGCCCGCCTGGAGAATGGAGGCTGAATTATTTTGAGAAAGTTGTTGAAGTCAGGAGCCCGCCTAAAGAACGGAGGCTGAATTATTTTGAGAAAGTTGTTGAAGTCAGGAGCCCGCCTAGAGAATGGATATTTTTCGAAGTTGAAGAAGTCAAGAGCTCGCCTGGAGAATGGAGGCTGATTTATTTTTCAAAGTTAGAGAAGTCAGGAGCCCGCCTGGAGAATGGAGGCTGATTTATTTTTCGAAGTTGAAGAAGTCAGGAGCCCGCCTGGAGAATGGAGGTGTTAAAATTTAAGAAGTTGTTGAAGTCAGGAGCCCACCTGGAGAATGGAGGTTGATTTATTTTTCAAAGTTAGAGAAGTCAGGAGCCCGTCTGGAGAATGGAGGCTGAATTATTTTGAAAGTTGGAGAAGTCAGGAGCCCGCCTGGAGAATGGAGGCTGAATTATTTTGAGAAAGTTGTAGAAGTCAGGAGCCCGCCTGGAGAATGGAGGCTGAATTATGTTGAGAAAGTTGTTGAAGTCAGGAGCCCGCCTGGAGAATGGAGGCTGATTTATTTTTCAAAGTTGAAGAAGTCAGGAGCCCGCCTGGAGAATGGAGGCTGATTTATTTTTCGAAGTTGAAGAAGTCAGGAGCCCGCCTGGAGAATGGAGGTGTTAAAATTTAAGAAGTTATTGAAGTCAGGAGCCCGCCTGTAGAACGGAGGTCGTTATATTTTTAAGTTGTTGAAGTCAGGAGCCCGCCTGCAGAACAGAGGAGTACATTTCAAGATCAAATAGAAGTCAGTAATGAGGGGGAGTACAATAAAGATCCCCAGCATAACAAGCTTTAATGTAGGAAGCGGTGTCCCCAGCAGACAGAACAGAATAATAATACTTATGTTCAAAAAGGCAAAAGGCCAGTGTCATCCCTAGCAGTTTTCGAAAAAAGGCACCAGAGGAAACACAAGCCGACAAGAAAGCAAGGCAACTAGAGCAAGGGGAATTACTCCCAAAATTTCAAAACAAAACAATTTTCCTTTGTGTGCAATTTTTGTGTTCTTCGTGGCATTTCTGTGTAATTATTTGCATTTTTGTCTATGCATGTTTATTTGTTAGATTAATAAAAAATATAAAAATATGTCGCATTTGAGTTTAATATTTAATTAAGTTTGTTTACAAAATGAAAAAATCATAAAAATAATGAACACTGCATTTTTAGCATTTAACGTCTAAATTGTGAGATTTTATCGTTAATTGCTATTTAAATGTGCGATAATAGTTATTTGGAATTAATTAGTATTTTTTATAGGTTAATTTAGTTTATAAGTTATTTTAGAATTTTAGTTTTATTAATTAGGAAGTAAAAGAAAAGAGAGCAAAAATATAAAAGAAAATCGGAATTAGGCCTCTTCTTCAATTTTGAACCACAGGCCCAAAAAGACTCAATCTTCCCAAACGACCCAGTCCATTTCGAACTGGGTCGACCCAGTCCATAACCCAAAACCTCACCCCACCCTTTTTATTTTCATTCTTGAAAAAAAATTGTAAAAACACTAAAAAACAAGACCTAACCATCCGCCCCTCCCCCCTCTCTTTTCCTTCTTCCTCCCCAAGCTTCATCAAAGCCTCTCCCATGGCTGCCTTTTCCCTTCTGTATCCTTCCCCTTCACCCCGTCACACTCACACACACACACATCAACACATACACAGTGCAAAACCAGCTCCACCATGAACAACCAACGTTCATGGCTGCTGCTTCCTCCTTCGTTCTTCGTCCAAACAGACCCTGCTGCTCCTCCTTCGTTCTTCGTCCAAACAAGACCCTGCTGCCACTGCTTCATCTTCTTCATCAAGCTCGAGCTTGAGCTCGACACTCATGGTTGTTGCTGCGTCTTCTTCTCCACCCCGTCGCACGTTGCTGCTTCTCCTTCTTCACGGCTGCGTTGGTGTTTCTTCTTCTTCGTTATTGTTGTTGCTACTCCTGCTACGTCCAGCCATGGACGAGATCCTCATTGCCATGGTTGCGTCTTCAAGCTCGAGATCTCGTCGCACCATGGCTGCTGCTCCGCTCCTGCTAGGCTCGTCGCTACTGCTGCCCCGTCACTGCTGCTGCTCGATGCTTCTTCTACTCCAGCTTCGCGCGGCCATGGCTGCCTTGTTGCTCCTTCTTCGTCGTCGTCGTCGAATTAATTTGGGGCGATAATTATTTCCGGGCAGATTTGTTTCATTCAAGTTGTTCGTCGTTTCGATCCGGTTAGTGGGTTTGAGTTTCATTTTGTCCGTATTTTGTTTTGATATTCTCGGATTTAAAAATCGATAAATGTTTGATTTTTGTTTTGTTCGTGTTTATCGCTTAATTAATTAGTTTTTCAGTTAATTTTTAATGTTGTTAGAATCAAATTGAAATTTAATTAATTATTTTTCAGTTTGTTTCATGTTAATTTTATTGTTAGCTTAATTTAATATTGTTAGAGTCAAATTGAAATTGTTAGTTTAATTTTAATGTAAAAAGAAATTGTTATTTTAATTTTAGTTTAATTTGTAAAAGAAATTGTTAGTTTAATTTTAATGTTGTTAGATTCGAATTGAAATTTAATTAATTATTTTTTAGTTTGTTTCATGTGTTTTATTTATTTTTGTAAAAAAAAATTGTTAGTTTATTTTAATGTTGTTAGATTCAAATTGAAATTGTTAGTTTATTTTTAATGTAAAAGAAATTGTTAGTTTAATTTTAGTTTAATTTTTAAAAAAGAAATGGTTAATTTAATTTTAATGTTGTTAGATTTAAGTTGAAATTCAAATAATTATTTCTTCTTCGGTTTGTTTTTATTCGTTTTAAAAGAATTTAGTTGTAATATAGAAATAGGGTAGTTTAATCGCTGGAATCATCCATCTTTGTTGATTAGTTTAGATTAAATTCGTGTTCATCTTTTGGTTGAAGTTCGTTCTTAATCCGGTCATTTAATGTGAGTTTATGTTTTAAATGCTTGATTTAATTTGAATATTCATCTTGGTTGTAATGTTGTTAGATTTAGTTTAAAGATCAAATGATTAGTGAATTTAGAAATTCAAATCTACTTATTTGTTATGTTCAATTTGTTAATATTATTGAATCTGAAGATATATGTGTTGTTAAAAATATCGTTCAGTCAAAATAATTCTGATTGTTGATTTGTTGTTCATCGTTTAAGTTTGAATTTGTTGATTGAATTGGATTACAGATTGGTTATAGCTGGTAATTTAATTTTAGGTTCTTAGATAATTCTGAAGTTTGAACAGATTTTTAATTAGGGCGTAACAGTAGTTTTAGGATAAAACGGGAATCAACCAATTACGGATTATTTAATTATGGTGGGGGACAAGACATAATAATAAAAGCAAAAAGGAAAAGGTTGATAATGATGTCTTCTTTTCAAAAAGAGTGAACATGGGGGGCTCACGTTGACTACTTTTATTAAAGTAAAAGTGTAGGTAATAATAAAAAGTTAAAGGGTGCACATAGTAAAGAATATGGGGTTAAAAAGTAAAAGAGGTAAAAAGAAAAGGTAGTCTTGCTTGAGGTATAAGAGGACTCATTTGACACTTAAAAAAAAAAGAATTTTGGGAGAGATAAAAAATTTCAGAACTAAAGAGGAGATAAGAACATACTTTTAATCTTGAAGAAGAGGATTTCTAAAAATATCCGAATACTATTTCCGTGTATTCCTGAGTGTGATCTCTGCCTACTATTTACTTCCGGGATTTTCAATTGGCTTCTTGAGTTAACTATTGGTCCTTTGTTATTGCTTTATTGAGTGGTTGCTGGAATTTCTGTTTGGTTTTCAAGTCTACTGCTGGGTTTTCTGACTGCTGGTTGTTTGTTGTTGTTGCGTTGTTTCTACTGCTGCTGATCCTATTCTTCCTTTCCTTGTATTCAAATACCAGGTACACGACTGTAATACTAGCTATTGCAAGCTAAAAAATGTGAAGCATGAATACATGAAGAATGGAACTTTGAAGTTTTAATTTCGTTTTTTTTTCTTCGTTTCTTTTACTGATTGTATTTAGGCTATTTCATGTATTACTGTTTAATAATTGGAATAAGAGAAAAATAACATAAGTTGGTCTTTAGTGAATAAGCTTGGCAAAAATGGGTTAATTCACTAGCTATGAAAGTTTTAATATGGTCAACAGTAGGTCAATCATAAATGGATAGTTAAATTTAGTTAAAGCCAAACAAGACTAGATAATGTTTAAGTTTAATAATCTTTCTAATAAGCTTTAGTAATTGTGGTTAAATCTAGTTTCAAATGGTTATGAATAATTAATTCCAATAGTTGTTTTTTTTATATATAACAATGCGAGCTTCAATCTAGCTATATTTGATTTCTTTTGAATATTAGTTGTCGAATTTCTTATTTTATTTATAATTTCGAATTTTTTTTTCTTTAAAATTCTTTCATTTAATATTGGTCCTAATCTAGCAATTAGTATGTTACATGTTCTTAATTTTTCTAACTCCTAATTAATTAGGATTTTCTTTCTTTATTTTAAAGACTAAACTTAATAGAAACAATGTAGTCATTCTAAGATTATCTTTTTAAAAAAAAAAATAAAGAATAATGAGACGAGCCTCGCCAAATAAAAATGCAAATTGCGGGGCCCTCACAAAATGTATGTGTTAATTATTTAGAACTCGGGATAGGCCGCTTAGCGAACTCCACGGCCTTACCCAAAATAACAACAAGCTAGTTTCTTTAGGACGCGTCTTAATTAATCTTACTTTCTTAAACTCGGGTGCACATTTATGTGACCCAAATCCAAATCTCAGCGGAGTCGAAATGTGTCTCTAATCACGGGTACATTGATTGTGACGTGGTTCGAGATGCGTGACCATGACATTGCAAATTCCTTTTAAAAAATAAGACTGAGATGAGCCTCGCTGAATAAAAAATATAAATTTGCGGGGCCCTCAGTAAATATTTGCTTTAAAATTGCTTAGACTTCGGGATGGACCGTTTAGCAAAATTTCACGGCCCTACCCAAAGTAAATGATACGCTAGTCGCTTTAGGCGCGCCTTTAATAATTTAATCTTCTTAAACTCGGGTGCACATTTATGTGACCCAAATCCACATCTCAACGGAGTCAAAGTGTGTCGACGATCACGGGTACATTGATTGTGGCGCGGTTCGAAATACATTTTCACAACGTTGCAATTCCCTGTAAAATAATAAATGAAAGCGGTAAAGAGTTAAAATCTGCACATAAGCTCATAATAATAATAATAATAATAATAATAATAATAAAAGCGGTAAAGAGTTAAAATTTGCACATAAGCTCATAATTGTATAAAAAATCAGATAAACAAGCCGAATATGACAGTTGAGCGACCGTGCTAGAACCACGGAACTCGGGAATGCCTAACACCTTCTCTCGGGTTAACAGAATTCCTTATCCGGATTTCTGGTTCGCGGACTGTAATACAGAGTCATTCTTTTCCTCGATTCGGGATTAAATTGGTGACTTGGGACACCCTAAAATCTCCCAAGTGGCGACTCTGAAATAAATAAACAAATCCCGTTTCGATTGTCCTTTAATTGGAAAAACTCCTTGTACCCTCGCGGTGCTGGAAAAAGGAGGTGTGGCACAGTGCACCTCCTCTCTGGAGTTTTTAGGGTGGTTATCCAGGCTGTCAGGGTCAGTTTCAGGGTCAGCAGTCTCAACAGCCAAAATCTTGCTATACTGGCGGTGATATGAGGCACATTACTAGGTTTTTCCCTCGAGCCTCAAGTAGTTCTAAGCACTAGGGTTCTCGTGCTATGGTTCCAGCACCGGGTGTTCCACCGCCCGCTCATCCAGCTAGAGGTAGGGGCAGAGGTGTTAGAGGTGGAGGTCAGGCCGCTAGAGGTGGAGGCCAGGCGGCTAGAGGTGGAGGTCAGCCAGCAGGAGGCCGTCCTAGGGATGCAGTTCAGAGCAGTGGTGCCCAACCCCAATATTATGCTATGTCAGGCAGACCTGAGGCTAAGGCTTCTGATGCAGTTATCACAGGTACGATTTCAGTGTGCAGTAGAGATGCCTCAATTCTATTTGATCCAGGGTCCACGTATTCTTATGTATCATCTTATTTTGCCCCTTATTTGGTTGTGCCTCGTGATTCTTTGAGTGCTCCTGTGTATGTGTCTACACTGGTAGATGATTCTATTGTGGTAGATCGCATTTATCATGCTTGTATGGTCGTTATTGGGGTCTTGAGACCCGTATAGATCTCCTACTTCTCGATATGGTAGATTTTGATGTCATTCCGGGGATGGATTGGTTATCCCCTTATCATGATATATTGGATTGTCATGCCAAGACTATGACCTTAGCACTATCGGGGTTGCCTCGTTTGGAGTGTAGAGGGTCTCCTGGTCATTCTACCAGTAGGGTTATCTCATTTATGAAGGCTTGGTGTATGGTTGATAAGGGATGTTTGGCCTATTTGGCGTATGTTCGTGATTCTAGTGTTGAGGTTCCTTCTATGGATTCTGTGCCCATTTTTCGTAAGTTTCCAGAGGTATTTCCTTCAGACGTGCCGGGGATGCCACCCGACAGGGATATTGACTTTTGCATTGATTTGTCTCCGGGCACTCAGCCCATTTCTACCCTATCATATCGTATGGCCCTGCCAGAGTTGAAAGAATGGATAAAGGCCTTATTAGATCGAGTGTCTCACCTTGGGGTGTGTTGGTGTTGTTTGTCAAGAAGAAGGATGGATCGATGAGGATGTGTATAGACTATCGGCAGTTGAACAAAGTCACCATCAAGAACCAGTATCCATTGCCAAGAATTGATGATTTGTTTGATCAGCTCTAGGGTGCCAAGGTATTTTCGAAGATTGATTTGAGATCTATCTACCATCAGTTGAGGATTAGGGCATCCGATGTCCCTAAGACAGCTTTTTGCACTCAGTACGGGTATTATGAATTCTTACTGATGTCATTCGGGTTGACAAATGCCCTAGCAGCTTTCATGGATTTGATGAACTGAGTGTTCAAGCCTTATTTCGATTCCTTCGTGATTGTCTTTATTGATTATATTTTGTTCTATTCCCGCAGCTGGGAGGAGCACGAGCAGCATCTTTGGGTCGTTCTTCAGACTCTGAAGGATAGTCAGTTGTATGCTAAGTTTTTGAAGTGTGAGTTTTGGTTGAGTTCGGTTGCATTCTTGGGTCATGTTATATCAGCAGAGGGTATTCAGGTAGATGCTAAGAAGATTGCGGCAGTCAAGGACTGGCCTAGACCCACAACAGCCATAGAGATCTGGAGTTTCTTAGGTTTGGCGGGTTATTACCATCGATTTGTGGAGGGGTTTTCATCTATTGCAGCCCCGGTGAACAGGTTGACCCGGAAGAGTGCTCAGTTCAGGTGGTCGGACGAGTGTGAGGCGAGCTTCAGAAGCTCAAGACAGCTTTGACTACGGTGCCAATGTTGGTAATTCCCATAGATTCAGGGTCATATACAGTGTATTGTAATGCATGGCGTATTGGACTTGGTGCAATATTGATGTAGAATGGCAAGGTTATTGCATATACTTCGCGATAGTTGAAGATCCACGAGAAGAATTATCTAGTTCATGCTTTGGAGTTAGCAGCCATTGTTCACGCACTGAAGATTTGGAGGCATTATTTATATGGCGTGTCATGTGAGGTGTTTACGGATCACAAGAGTTTGCAATACTTGTTCAAGTAGAAGGAGCTAAATTTGAGGCAGAGGAGGTGGTTGGAGCTGTTTATAAACTATGATATCACCATCTTGTATCATCCGGGGAAGGCCAATGTAGTGGTCGATGCATTGAGTAGGAAGTCAGCTAGTATGGGAAGCCTTGCGTATATTCCAGTCAGGGAGAGACCGCTTGCTTTGGATGTTCAAGCTTTGGCCAATCAGTTCGTGAGGTTGGATATTTCTAATCCCAGCTGTGTGCTAGCTTGCACAGTTGCTCGTTCTTCATTACTTGAGCGTATCAGAGATCGGTAGTATGATGATCCTCATTTGTTTGTCCTTAGAGACATAGTGTGGCACAGAGGTGCCAAGCAGGTTATAGTTGGAGATGATGGAGTTCTGAGGATGCAAGGTCGTATCTGTGTGCCTAATGTTGATGGACTTCGTTAGTTGATTCTAGAGGACGCCTATAGTTCCCGGTATTCTATTCATCCGGGCGCCGCTAAGATGTATTAGGACTTGCGGTAGCATTACTGGTGGAGGACAATGAAGAAGGACATTGTTGCCTATGTAGCTCGGTATTTGAATTGTCAGCAGGTATAGTACGAGCATCAGAGAGCTGGTGGTTTGTTTCAGAAGATTGAGATTCCTTAGTGGAAGTGGGAGCAGATCACTATGGATCGTTGTTGAACTCCCACGGTCTCAGAGGAAGTTCGATGCAGTGTGGGTTATTGTGGATAGACTGACCAAGTCAGCGCATTTCATTCTTGTGGCAGTTTCCTATTCTTCGGAGCGGTTAGCTGAGATCTATATCCGGGAGATTGTTCGTTTTCATGGCGTTCTTGTGTCTATCATTTCTGACCAGGGTACACAGTTTACCTCGCATTTTTGGAGGGTAGTATAGCGTGAGTTGGGTACGCGGGTCGAGTTGAGCACAACATTTCATCCTCAGATAGACGGGTAGTTCGAGCGTACTATTCAGATTTTGGAGGATATGCTTCGAGCATGTGTTATTGACTTTGGAGTTTCTTGGGATTAGTTCTTGCCATTAGCAGAGTTTGCCTACAACAACAGCTACCAGTCGAGCATTCAGATGGCTCTCTGAGGCATTATATGGTAGGCGGTGTCGGTCGCCGGTTAGGTGGTTTGAACAGGGAGAGGCTCGATTTTTGGGTACAGAGTTAGTTCAGGATGCCTTAGATAAGGTAAAGATCATTCAGGATAGGCTTCGTACCGCTCAGTCCAGGCAGAAGAGTTATGTCGACTACAAGGTTTGTGTTGTGGCATTCATGGTCGGAGAGCGAGTGTTGCTCTAGGTGCCGTCCATGAAGGGCGTGATGAGATTTGGGAAGAAGGGCAAGCTAATACCTAGGTTCTTTGATCCTTTTGAGATTCTTGATCGAGTGGGAGAGGTGGCTTACAGACTTGCGTTGTCGTCGAGTTTATCAGTTGTGCACCCAGTGTTTCACGTGTCCATGCTTCAGAATTATCACGGCGATCCATCCCACGTGTTAGACTTCAGCACTGTCCAATTGGACAAGGATCTGACCTATGAAGAGGAGCCGGTGGCCATTCTGGACCGCAGGTTCGTCAGTTGAGATCGAAAAGTTGCCCTTTTGTTTGTGTTCATTGGAGAAGTCAGCTTACTGAGGCATCTACCTAGGAGTCCGAGTTAGATATGTGGAGCCGATATCCCTATCTTTTCCCCTACTCAGGTACTTCTTTTCTATGTCCGTTCTAGGACGAACGGTTGTTTTAGAGGTGGAAGATGTGATGACCCAAAAGGTAATCACTTGATTTACAAGTAAATTTTGCGTTCCAAGGCCTTAAAACCCTCCTTTTATCTCACCTCAATTTGCGTGTGTGGTCCGGGCGTATATCCGGAACGCTTTTATGTGAAAATTTGATAAAAATGCTAATTTTGCCTTTAAAATTAAATTTAAGTTGATTTCAGTCAATATTTTGGGTAAACGGACCCGGACCCGTGATATTATTGTCCCAAAGGGTTCGTAGAAAAATTTGGGACTTGGACGTATGCTCGGAATCGAATTCCGAGGTCCCAAGCCTGAGAAATGAATTTTTGAAGAAAATTGTTTAACTGAAATTATAAGAGTTTTTGGAAATTTAAATGTGTTTGAATTTGATGGTATCAGGCTCGTTTGCTTTCGGAGCCTGGTACATATCTTATATGGTATTTAAGTTGTGCCTGTAAAATTTGGTAAGAAACGGACTTCATTTGACGTGAATCGGACACATCTAAATGGAAATTTAAATTTGTTTGATGTCTTTAATTGTAAATGTGTTTAACTTGATTGCATTGGTGAGGATTGAGAGTAAAAGCACGAAGGGTGATGATGTGCACTTATTGCCTATTTGTTATGATTTCTTGCTGTTTACGGTTCAAATACCTTAATTTTCTTATTCCGCTATTACTGTGATACTTTATGTCGGTATTTCCCCCATAGCATGTTACCCCTCCCCCATTACTTTTGAATTACTTTTATTACTGTTATTCTGCTAGGTATTGTTTAATTGCAGGCTATTTGTTTGTTGTGTCCTAGACTCGTCACTACTTCGCCGAAGTTAGGCTCGACACTTACTCAGTACATGGGGTCGGTTTTACTGATACTACACTTTGCACTCTATTGTGCAGATCCTGGTACTGGAGCATACAGACCTTAGCTAGGTGTTGATGCCTTCAGTCAAACAGGAAACCCGAGGTAGTCCTGCAGCCGTCTGCGGGACTTGGCATCCTCTTCCTTTCTAGTTTCTTTCTGTTCTTTTCTATTTCAGAGACAGACACGTACTTTCTTGTTCAGACCCTGTTTGTAGTTTTCTTAGATAGTCCGTGAGATTGTGACACCAGTTCTGGGTGGTTTATGTTTATGGATTCGTATTGGTATTAGCTTAATTGTTAAATTTTGTTCTTCTACATTATTATTTCTGCTACTTATAATATGTTAACTTGCACTTGTTAAGAGGTTAAAAATAAAAAGGGTAAATTAATCGGAATAGTTGGCTTGCCTAGCTTTCACTAGTAGGCGTCATCACGTCTCCTGAGGGTGGAAAATCCGGGTCGTGACATTGCAAGTATAGAGATAACATAAGGGAAGCAATTGAAAAGAGCCACAATGTTCATATACGGACAATAACTGATGAAACATGGAAGAACAAAACAAAAAGGAATGTTCCCACCAAATCATTCTTTGCAACATGAGATAAATAACAAGAATCACAATGAGGTACTGCCTCGTATTGACTTTTCTCAATTTCAATCACAATCTTTTCTTATACCGTTATGTAACCTTATATTTAAATAGTTTTAAAAATATTTTTGCCCGAAATAGCTACATGCACTTTAGCCGATCTTATGACGTTGCGTGACTTCACGTAATTCTCCTACGAGCATCACACACATAAGTTCCACCTTATGACGTCGCATGCAAATTACCCTTATCTTTATACTGCCGCATGCGCATTAATATCACATCACAATAACAACTAGCACCACAAGTGACCATATGCCACAACTTGCCAATAATCAACAATATCAATGTTTCCACAATAATAGCCCAAGGCTCAACCACAATGTGTACAAGAATACCAACAATAACAATTAATGTAAAATTCTCAACAAGAAAGATATTTCAATTAACAAATAAGACTTTGCCTCAATGTGACAACGACTTTCACAACTTCAACACCAACAACTTAATAATGAGAAAGATAATGTGTAACCACGATACTAAGTAAGAATAACTCGTAATGGAAGAGATAACTTATACTGATGACTTCAAATAAGGATAATCAACAATGAAGGAGATAACATGTAACAATAATTTCAAAATAATGATAATCAACAATGAAGGAGATAACATATGACAATCGTTTTAAATAATGACAAATCAACAATAAAAGAGATAACATGTAATAATGAGAGAGGCAATAAGTTCAACTAAAGCATAAGAGCAAAATATCAAGTAAGATGTGAACAAGTATTAACAAAGTCATTTAAGGCATGTGAAGATAGACTAGAACAAATAAGAATAGATTGACTATGAGAATTTAGAACATGATATGATAATTCAATTAAAGCATGAAAAGAGTCTATATAGACTAAACTGGTAAAATACCACATACAACCCGTGTATCCACTCGTCATCTTGCGTACATGGCTTTCACGTATCACAAATGACACAATCAATCTAAAATCCTAAGGGGTAGTTTCCCCATACAAAATTAGACAAGATACTTACCTCAAACAAGCTAACTCAACCCACTAGTAAGTCTTTTCCAAGAATATCCAACTCCGAACGGCTCGAATCTAGCCAAAATAACTTTATACCATAAATACAAACCATAGGAAACTATTCCGGATAATAAAATTGCAATCTTTAAGGAAAATCAAAAAGTCAACTCAAAAAGTCAACCTCGGGCTCGCATCTAGGAACCCGACCAAACTAACAAAATCTGGACATTCATTCAATAACGAGTCCAATCATAAAAAAAAATTATTCAATTCCAACCTCAAATAGACCTTCAAATCCTCAAAATATAGCTTATGAAGTTTTCACAAATTTTCTCAATTTTTTCAACTCAAAATACTAATTAAATGGTAAAAATAATGATGGATTCATGTATAAAGTCAAATTCGAGTTAAAATCACTTACCATGATCAACTCATCGAAAATCTCTCTCAAAATCGTCCAAAACCGATCTCTCTAACTCAAAATGTGGATAATGAAATAAAACCCTCGATTCTCTATTTCTGCCCAATGATTATCGCTTATGCGGCCAAACTGTCGCACCTGAGACTCCGTACCTACGGGAGAGCCATCGCAGGTGCAACCTCCACTAAGGCTCAGAGATCTCCGCTATTATGGACCAAATCCGCTCCTACGGTCCCGCTTCTATGGACCAAAGCTCGCTTCTGCGGATGCCTGTCCGCACTTGCGGTTCTGAGGCAGTAGACCAAACTCCGCTTCTACAAAGAAAAATCTGCATTTACGATCGCGCACCTGCGCGTGGACTCTGAACCTGTGATCACGACCCACCAATGCCCAAACCACTTCTGCGGACCCATGGCCGCTTGCACATGCGGCCAAAACCACGTAGGTACGATCACACAAGAAGCTTCAAGCTTCAGCAATTTCCTTAAGCGCAAACTCAGTCCGATATCCATCTAAATCATATTCGAGGCCCCCGGGGCCTATCCAAACATACCAAACACATCCCAAAACACATAACGAACCTATTCAAGGCAAAAAATTGCACCCCAATTTAAAGCTATTGAACCCATGAACATTCAACTTCCAATACTAATGCTGATTCATTCCAAACCAACTCCAATTGACCTCAAATTTTGCACACAAGTCATAAATGACACAAAGGACCCATTTTAACTCCAGAAATCGGAATCCGACCCCGATATCAATAAAGTCAACTCTAGGTCAAACTTCTCAATCTTCCAAACCTTCAACTTTCTAACTTTTCGCCAATTCAAGCCAAAATGATGTATGGATTTCCAAATCAATATCCGGACATATGCCTAAGTCCAAAATCACTATACGAAGCTATCAGAACCATCAAAACTCCATTTCAGAATCGTCTACACAAATGTCAAACTTTGGTCAACTATTTTAACGTAAGCTTCCAACTTTGGGACACTTCACTCCGAAACTCACCCGAAACCACACCAACCGTCCCCCCTCCTCTGGCAAGTCACCTAACCACAATATAACATAGATGAAGTAATAAATTGAGGAACGGGGTTAAAATACTCAAAACGACCGACCGAGTCGTTACAATAACTTAAGCGTATTTGGATCATTATTAGTCCAAATACCAACCCTAGTATAAATAGACTCTTATTTTCATTTTGTAAGGTCAGCTAACATTGAACATGAAAGATTTTCCTAGCATCTAGGTTCTCTTTAGTTGCTAGAATTAGGGTGTTTGATTTTTCATTAATTGTTCTAATATTATACAATAAAGTGGATCTTTTTCAAATCCCTACTTTTTATCTCTAATTTCTTTTTTATCGCATTTTAATATGCATTAGTTTGTCGATAAGAATAACGTGTCATCCATTTTATGGGTACACGTTAAATGTACATTATTGTCTCTCCCAAGTCCTATCCTACTTAATAAAAATCAAAACCATGTGAGGTAAGGCAGAATGATTGTGAAAAATTGAGAGAGTAAGGGGCTTTACTACTCATTTTTAGGAAGTTAGGTTAGGCTTAAGTGTGTGATATTGGTGAATGAGTGACGACTTCTTATTCCTATCTTTGCAAACAAACCAACCAATTATTTCGATAATCTGTCTATTAACTTTATTCACTGCCATAAGTCATGGGCTTCTATGGGTCCCACCATAGACGAATTTAGGATTTGAGGCTTACTGGTTCCTACCGTAATTTAAGATTAATATGCAATAATAACTGGGGTTCACAGTCAGATATTTACCAATATTTTATGAATTTTTTAATATAAATACATGATCTACGCAAGTGTTACTGAGTTCCCGAGAACTCGTAGTTTATGCACTAGGTCCGCCCCTGGGTCCTACCCCATGTCATCCTCAACATTTTATTTTTTTCTTTTTAAAAACATGTTCTGGGAATTTCATTAACGAGAATTACTCATTCGTATTTAATGTTTATAGCAAGTTTTATTAATTTACCATGATCAAATTATTTTATTGAGTGAAAATATACATTAGTAATTAATTATAATTAAGTGATAATAATCTATTAACAATCATATGGTATACATATTAGTACAGTACGCGTAAGTTTTACCTTTCACTAACCAACAGTATATTATAATTCATTGGTTTAAATCTGAAAAGTTCTTTATCCACTGGGATCTCGAGAGCTCACGACAAGAACTCCGTGGGTCCCACTAAATTGTTTCTCTTTTATCGTAAACAGCTGGAAATTAATGGGATTAATTTAGTTTAAATATACTTATGTCATTATCTTTCTTTATACCAAGATTCGCTTTGGATGGAGACTAGCACAGTTGTTTTAACATCTTTAATCACTTTCTAGTTGCTTGATTTATACTTAAATATTCAACCTTCTTGAAACAGAATTAACTGCTGTCTCTGCCTCGTCCAACTAATTAATCTCTCAATTGTCTATTTTTTTATTGGCGTTCTAGCGAATTTACTAGTTATAACTTGGTGCAAAAGATATTCTAACAATTAGATCACTTAAACGGAACCTTAGAACCATACTGTTAATCCACCTTTCAGTATTTACGGTAACTAGTGGTGGCAAAATGGTTTAAAAAAACAGTTAATCACTTATATTATTCATTAAAAAATAGGTTAGATAATGGATATTTTAAAAAATGGTTAAATATAGATAAGAACTATATTATTCATTTAGAAAATGGATAACCAATGAGTTTAACTTTTACATTCGTAAAGCCTCAAATATGGGGTTCCTCGAGTTTGGAAGACTAGGAATTCTCCCAAAAGTGATCATATTCAAAAAGTTATGGGGTTAACCTTTTTTTATTCGTATTAAATATGGATCGGATCAGATAATTTATCCGTTTTTTCATTATTCGTATTCGATCCGAATCATATCACTCGCCCATTTGTCACTCCTAAAAGTAACCATGAATTGATAACCTGAAAGTTATGACAAGTAACATCTCCATTTACATTGATTGTGTCACAAATAAATTAATCATAAACAGATACTCCCTCCATTTACTTTTAATTAGCACGTTTTGACTTTTCACACCCTTTAAAAAATATTTTCTCCGTTTTAATTTATGTGAACCTATTTTCTTTTTGGTACGTACCAAAAAGAATGACCCCTTTCCTTATTTGGAAACAATTTACTTTTATGTAATGATTTATAGTCACACAAAATATATGTGTCTCATTTTACCCCACAAGTTCAAAAGTCTTCTCTCTTTTCTTAAACTCCGTGCCCAATTAAATGAGTTCACATAAATTGAAACGGAGGGAGTAATAAATGAAGTGTGTAATTTACGATGGTACTCATATTAATTGATGCATATTTTATTGGATTTGAGAAAATAATTTAAAATGAGTAATAAATATTGTGGATATAACAGCAAATATAATATGCATAAAATAATAAGTAAAAATAAAAATTTATTTTTAGTATATATGTAAATACTAATTAATTGATGATATTTAGCAAGACGTACGGATGTGCTAAGAAAAAGACCAGCAACATTAATTCGCTAGGCGTACTTTTTGACAAAAATGCAAAAAGCAAGCTGAGAAAGCTGCTTTTTTCTTTTAAGAATCCGATGTTGTGTCAAATAAAAGCTGCTGCCGCCTGCCTACACTTTTTATCAAAAAGAAATCAACTGTTTCTTCATTAGTACTCCATGCACTGTTTTAAGATTCTTCTCCATGCAGTTTTAAGATAGAGATTTCTTTGGTTGCCTTTTTATCATTAGAGATTATCCAAGCTTTAAAGAGGCCCATTGTCAAAAAAGCCACATCACCTACCAACTAACTAATCCGTCTTGTATATATGCTACCAGATTTACTCTTCACTTTTTCTACTCGGGATACATCAGAGTATAGACAAATTATACACAATTATATAGTATTTATTATATATGAATTATATACATTGGCGGATCTAGAGTATTGTTTCTAAGTTCTAAGAACCCAATAACTTTTGCATAAATATTATATTTCTATTAAAATCTACTAAAATTTATAAAGATCTAGCTGTAAACCTAGTTATTATTGTATTTTAATTTAAAATTACGGTAGGAATCCATAAATTTTAAATCTTAAATCTGCCTTTGATTATTTATACATAAATTATATATGCATCGATTATTTTTAATTTAAATGGTTGGGCGAGCAACTCTATATTTAATGATGGAACATGAGAGATGGAACCCCCATACTTTTTGTCTTTCCTAGAAGCTTCACATGCGATTATTTGATTAAATTAAAGAGAAATGACTAGTTAATTAATACAATTTACCGGGATTGCGTTGCGCTTGATTAATATGATAGATTTGGTATCTTACACTACTATCTTATAAGGTTTTATTTTCATCCAAAACTTTTCCTTTTTTCACCCCGTCAGTACACCCCAAATAAATGAGAAGCAAAATAGGATGTTGTTGGGTTTTTATGTATTTAATATATTAAATACTTAGAAGAGGGTGAATGGAAAATGGAGGGAAATGAAATTTTTGAGTGAAATTTTAAGTTTTCCCCTTTGGCAAAGGGACATTGTCTCAATAGGAAGAGTAAGAGGTTTTTTATGGGTATATAAGCAATTGCTCTTCTTCTAGCTCTTAAAGAGTTGAGAAGAAGGCAAGTCTCGCGTCGTCGTTGCTCGCTTGCTCGGCTCGGCTTCGGATTCGGATTCATGTTTGGTCAATTGATTGATTAATTTTTTGGATCAAATTTATTTGTTAATAGTAAAATATTAACAAAAATGTTATTAAATATTCGTGTTAATAACAGAATATTAATATTAAATCCAATTCAATTTTCCCTCTTTATTGTTGAGTAAATAGTCATTTATGCTATGGCATTTATGTTGTGGCCGTTTTGCATAAACAGCCATTCTGAAGAGTTGCACCTCTTCACATTTCAACCAAACTTTGGCTATAAATACAAGGTTATTCTGCTCAGAATTTTCATACAATTTTCTGAGTTTCTCCTCCTTCTGCATACTTTTAGCATCAAACAAAGAAATAGTAAGTGTGATTTGCTACCGAACTCTGTGTTCGCTGAAACACTGGAGTTTGAAGTACCACTACACCAGTGTGTAATTCGTTCTATCCTGGGAGGAAATAATTCATAACCTTGGGTACTAGGAGGGGATTAAATTCATTAAGGAAACACTGTGAATTCAGTGGGCTAGAATTGGTTTTCTGTTATTTCGCTGTTCATTCCTGTTTATGTTCATTTCTGTTTATGTTCATTTACATTTCTAGAATTATTTTACAAATACAGTTTACTAACAAGCTTAAGGAATTTAAAATATTTTTTGTATTTGTACTCACTATTTCTGGAGAGTAAAACCTTTGTGGTTTTGTACTCTATTAAAATCCACGTGATTTTAACGTTTGTGTCAATCTTTTATAGAAATGACTAATGATAATGTGAATGAAGTTGTTCCAATGGTGACTGCCAATGCCTCAACAAGTCGAACAACACCTACAGCATTGGCACAGGCGGAGAAACCCGAAAAAATTTCCGGGATTGATTTCAAGTGCTGACAGCAAAAGATATTCTTCTATTTGACTACTCTAAATCTCCAGAAGTTCATCAAGGAAGATGTTCCTGTGTTGTCCGATGAAACTCTAGAAACTGAACGCTTTCTCGTGACTGAGGTGTGGAAGCATTCAATTTTTTTGTGCAAGAATTATATTCTAAGCGGGCTGGAGGATGCTTTGTATAACGTCTACAGTGGTGTGGAACCGTCAAAAGAACTTTGGACTGTGCTTGAAAAGAAATACAAAACCGAAGATTCCGAGTTGAAGAAGTTCGTTGCTGCAAAGTTTTTGGACTACAAAATGGTAGATAGCAAGTCTGTTATTACCCAAGTCCAGGAATTACAAGTGATTATTCATGATCTCCTTGCTGAAGGTATAAATCAAATTAATATTGATGTTAAAAGTAGTAATCTTAGTATTTTTACTAACAGAAATTTCATTGAAGGTCTTGTCATCAATGAAGCATTCCAAGTAGCAGCGATGATTGAGAAGTTGTCTCCTTTGTGGAAGAACTTCAAAAACTACTTGAAACACAAACGCAAGGAGATGTCCCTTGAAGATCTCATTGTTCGGTTGAGAATCGAAGAGGACAACAAAGCTGCTGAAAAGAGAGGTCGTGGAAACTCAACAATAATTGGAGCAAATATTGTTGAAGAGAACAAAAAGAGGAAGAAGGCTTTTGGACCGAAATACAACCCAAGCAAGAACCGGCTAGTGGAAACTGCTACAACTGTAGAAAAATCGGACACAAATCTACGGAGTGTCGTGCTCCGGAGAAAGACAAAAAGAATGGTCAATCAAACATGGTTAAAAAGCATGATGATGTTGATGACTTATGTGCAATGCTTTCCGAATGTAACTTGGTGGGCAATCCTAAAGAGTGGTGGATTGATTCTGGAGCCACTTGCCATGTTTGTGCTATTAGAGAAGCTTTTTCTACTTATGCCCCTGTTAGACCCGATGAGATGATTTCTATGGGAAATGCTGCAAAGGCCAAGATTGAAGAATGTGGGAAGATATTTCTCAAAATGACTTCCGACAAAGTGGTGACTTTGAACAATGTCCTTTATGTTCCCGAGATTAGGAAGAATTTAGTCTCTACTGGACTTCTTGTTAAGAACGGTTTTAAATGTGTATTTGTATCCAATAAGGTTGTAATAAGTAAGAACGAGATGTTTGTAGGAAAATGTTACCTCACTGATGGCCTTTTCAAGCTGAATGTAATGGTTATTGAAAATAATAATAATATTTCAACTTCGGCTTACTTACTTGAGTCAAATGAATTATGGCATATATGTTCGGGTCATGTTAATTATAAAACCTTGCGAAAAATGATTAATTTGGAAGTATTGCCTAAGTTTGAATGTGACAAATCAAAATGTCAAGTATGTGTGGAATCTAAGTATGTTAAACATCCTTATAAGTCAGTTGAAAGGAATTCAAATCTTTTAGACTTAATTCACACAGCTATTTGTGACATGAAGTCACTACCATCTCGCGATGGAAAGAAGTATTTCATAACTTTTATTGACGATAGTACTCGATATTGCTATGTTTACTTACTTAATAGTAAAGATGAAGCAATAGACGCATTCAAGCAATACAAAAATGAAGTTGAAACGCAACTTAACAAGAAAATCAAAATGATAAGAAGTGATAGGGGTGGTGAATATGAATCTCCTTTTGAACAAATATGTTTAGAATATGAAATTATTCATCAAACAACGGCCCCTTACACGCTCCAATCCAATGGGATTGCAGAAAGAAAGAATTGTTCATTAAAAGAGAGGATGAACGCATTATTGATAAGTTTTGGTTTGCCACAGAACTTGTGGGGGGAAGCCGTTCTTACGGCTAGCTGAATACTAAATCGAGTACCTCATAGCAAAACACAATCCATTCCATATGAAAAATGGAAAGGAAGGAAGCCCAACTTGAATTATTTTAAAGTGTGGGGGTGTTTGGCAAAAGTGCAAGTTCCTAAACCCAAAAGGGTAAAAATAGGACCGAAAACCGTTGATTGTGTTTTCATAGGATATGCGACTAATAGTAAAGCATATCGATTTCTGGTTCATAAATCAGAAAATTCCCGACATTCATAACAATACTATTATAGAATAAGATATTGCTGAGTTCTTTGAAAATATATATCCATATAAAAAGGAATGTGAGTCGATTGGTGAAGGATCTAAACGACCCCAGGAAGAAACAAAAGAAAGTACACTTAACTAGGAGGATCCAAGACGTAGTAAACGTCAAAGAACATCTACTTCATTTAGACCAGATTTTGTGACTTTCTTATTGGAAAATGAGCCTCAAACATTTAAAGAAGCTATGTCTTCTTCGGAATCATTATTATGGAAAGTGGCAGTCAATAGTGAAATAGAATCCATACTGAACAACCATACATGGGAATTGGTTGATCTTCCTCCTGGAAATAAACCGATGGGTTCTAAATGGATCTTTAAGAGGAAAATGAAAGATGATGGCACTATTGACAAATATAAGGCAAGACTTGTGGTCAAAGGGCATAGACAACGAGAAGGTCTTGACTATTTTGATACATACTCTCCAGTTACAAGAATTACGTCCATACGAACGTTAGTAGCGTTAGCTGCAGTTTATGGTCTTGAAATTCATCAAATGGATGTTAAGACGACCTTCTTAAATGGTGAGTTGGAGGAAGAAATCTACATGGAACAACCTAAAGGGTTTGTGGTTCCGGGTAAAGAAAAGAAGGTCTGTAGACTTGTTAAGTCCCTTTACGGACTAAAACAAACACCCAAACAATGGCATACGAAATTTGACGAAACAATATTGTCAAATGGGTTTAAGATAAATGAATGTGATAAATGTGTGTACATTAAAATTGTTTCAAATCACATAGTCATTGTTTGCTTATATGTGGATGATATGCTCATAATGAGTAATGACATTGCCAACATAAATGCTACTAAGTGTATGCTAACTAGCAAGTTTGATATGAAAGACTTGGAAGTTGCTGATTTAGTTTTGGGAATTAAGATCCATAAGACTCATCAAGGTCTTGCATTGTCACAATCTCATTATATTAAGATAGTGCTTGAAAAGTTCAAGCACTTAGGGTTTAAATTTGCAAAGACTCCAATTGATGTGAATCTTGCATTAGCAAAGAACAAATGCCAAAACATATCACAATTAGATTATGCTCATGTGTTGGGATGCTTAATGTACATCATGAATTGTACACGGCCAGATATAGCTTGTGCTATAAGTAAATTGAGTCGATACACGAGCAATCCAGGTCAATCTCATTAGATGGCAATGAAATGAGTTTTGGGATATTTAGAACATACCCATGGTTTTGCTTTGCACTACAGTAAATATCCTGTAGTGAAGAGGGATACTGTGATGCAAATTGGATCACCATTTCAACTGATTCTAAGTCCACAAGTGGATATGTGTTCACTATTGGTGGAAGAGCGGTATCTTGGAAGTCATCTAAACAAACTTGTATTGCCCGCTCTATAATGGAGGCTGAATTTATAACCTTGGATAAAGCCGGTGAAGAAGCTGAATGGCTCTGGAATATCTCGGAAGATATTCCATTTTGGCCCAAATCGTTAGCACCAATATGCATACATTGCGATAGTCAAGCGACAATTGGAAGGGCTGGGAGCGTTATGTATAACGGTAAATCTCGTTATATATGACGAAGACATAAAACCGTTAGACAATTACTCTCTAGAGGAATTATCATGATTGACTATGTAAAGTCAAGTGATAATGTGTCGGATCCACTTACAAAAGGCCTAACTAGAAAGGTAGTTGAGAAATCATCAAGGGGAATGAGAATGTGGCCGAGAACAAGTCATAGTGGCAGTAAATCTACCTAGAAGACTGGAGATCCCAAGATCTAGGTTCAAGGAGATCAAACAAAGTCATTAATGACGATTCAACATTGTCAACTAAACTTTTGGTCCATTCTCGTGATGAGACAAGGTTCAGTATCAAGGATAAAATATTATGGTTTTTTAATGATTTCTAAATTTGATACGAGGTATATCAAATATTGTATCTACGGGATGACATGTTTAGGAATTACCTATATAAGTGTGATGTGTTATCCGCATCAAGGAGAACTTTGTAAGGCCAGTTCTCTACGCACTTATGAAACCAGACAGTGTTCATGGCTGAAACGAACACAACAATGAGAACCAAAGACGGTTAAGGGTTGGTTGTGTAACTTGTGGTTGTCTAGGTATACACCAAAGTTCGACGGTTCAAAGATATCAAATCTACCAATTGATAGAGTATATCCGACATAAGTTTACTACGGAAAGTTCAAAGAGAAACCTACTCATCCAAATGCAATTAATCCTTGCTTGCGAATCACACAGTTTTTCATGCATACTTCCGTGATATAGCCATTCCCCATTCATGTGGGGGATTGATTGGTTTTTATGTATTTAATATATTAAATACTTAAAAGAGGGTGAATGGGAAATGGAGGAAAATGAAATTTTTGAGTGAAATTTTAAGTTTTCCCCCTTGGCAAAGGGACATTGTCCCATATTGGAAGAGGAAGAGGTTTTTTATGGGTATATAAGCAATTGCTCTTCTTCTAGCTCTTAAAGAGTTGAGAAGAAGGCAAGCCTCGCGACGTCGTCGTCGCTCGCTCGGCTCGGCTTCGGCTTCGGATTCGGATTCATATTCGGATTTGGATTTGGATTTGGTCAAATGATTGATTGATTAATTTTTTGGACCAAATTTATTTGTTAATAGTAAAATATTAACAAAAATATTATTAAATATTTGTGTTAATAACAGAATATTAATATTAAATATTAATATTAAATCCAATTCGTTTTTCTGTTTTGGTAACAGAAAATTAACTAACCTCTTCAATTTTCCCTTTTTATTTTCCCTCTTTATTGTTGAGTAAATAGCCATTTATGTTGTGGCCGTTTTGCATAACAGCCATTCTGAAGAGTTATACCTCTTCAGATTTCTGCCCAACTTTGGCTATAAATACAAGGCTATTCTGCTCAGAATTTCCATACGATTTTCTGAGTTTCTCCTCCTTCTTCTGCATACTTTTAGCATCAAACAAAGCAACAGTAAGTGTGATTTGCTACCGAACTCTGTGTTCGCTGAAACATTGGGATTTGAAGTACCAGTACACCAGTGTGTAATTCGTTCTATCCTGGAAAGAAATAATCCATAACCTTGGGTACTAGGAGGGGATTAAATTCCTTAAGAAAACACTGTGAATTCAGTGAGCTAGAATTGATTTTCTGTTATTGCGTTGTTTATTTCTATTTATGTTCATTTATGTTTATGTTCATTTATATTTCCAAAATTATTTTACAAATACAATTTACTAACAAATTTTTCATATTATATGGTGAAAACTAGGTATAATAGTCACTATGATATCGATGGACTCAACATATGTTGGAATGAAAAGTGCCTGTAGAAATTATATACGCAGAAGACAATACTGTAATTGACAAATTCAATTAGGAGAATGTCATTCTTTTTAAAAAATTATACTGGTTATAGAAAAATTTTAACAATTTTGTAATCATTGTGTCAACCAAATATTTTCATCCCACGAAAAAATTAATAAGATCACAGTTAAGATTAACAATATTTCAAGAAAGATTACATGCTTTAAATACATTGTCAATTAAAAACGAATTGATTGTAAAAAAAGAAATATATTCTTTTACGTATTAAGAAAACTCCAAATAAAATATAAGAAAGATTACTGAATAAACTTAAGGCCTTCTTAAAATTTTTGCTTTAAGCCACATAATTGGGTAAAAATAGCACGGTCTAGCCAGTTTTTGGACTGGTCATTTAAAAATAGCCAGCATTTGTAAAGTCATTGAAAAATAGCCACTATTTTGCTGCAACATGGAAAGTTTCAGCATAATATACTGGAGATTGGTGCACCTGTGTATGAACTTCCAGCTTATTATGCTGGAACTCCAACACGCGGAAAGTTCCAGTATAATATCCTGGAGATTGGAGCACTGGTATATTGTGCTGGACCGATATATTATACTGGACCTCCAGTATATTATACTAGAGTTCCAGCATACTTATGCTGGGGTATTTTTTCGGATTTTGAACAGTGTTTTCGTTCAGATTTATCTTTACATAAAAAATGACTAAATTTCGATTACTTTTGAAATTGTTAATATTTTTTAATAACCACTTGTAATCTGGTTATTTTTTAATTTCTCCCCGTAATTGGGCTGCCCCTGTTAGGCTTAGAGGCAATTTATGCGAGAACTAATAATGTAAAAATTGCAAAGTGGAGAATATAATTTAGGAAATAAAATATGAGGATTATTTCTGGATAGGTGTCAATTAGGTTCTTCGTCATCTCTTGTGCAGAAAGAAAAGAATGTTGTGTGGGCCAAAATTAAGGTCACAAACCTACACAAATATCCAACTAAACTAAACCTATATGTTTTTGCCGCGTGGAAGTTGATTCTTGATTAATCTGTATATACCTTATATATTTCTGATATTGATATGTCTGCCCAACGTACTACGATGTTTGTCCAATTATTTGTTGAAAATTTAGCCTTTCTTTTAATTTTCATGTGACAAGTAGTACATGTCACAATTTTGATGTTCTCGAGTAGAACTCCCCAAGACAAAGAAAGTAGAGTATGATGGGTAGAAAGAAACTTAGTCTTAATTTTATTTTTAGTTTTTCATGAACTTGGAAATCAAAAGTGTAAGGACTAATTATCCGTAATTAGGATGGTCAACTAAAGTAACTAGAGACGAATTTAAAATTTTAAATAAGCATATATCAAATTTCGTTGCATGATTGCATCCACTATTTATTAATTACTTTTTGGCAATATAAGTATAACAAACTTAATATTAAAAATATTTAACTTTATATGGAGTATAACTCAAATCAAATGCAACACACACTACAATCAACTCTTACATATCCACCATTTTTTTAGCTCCTATCCTAAGTGTCACGTCATTAGTCTTGAACTAAGCGCACATGCAACACTTGACAACTTGCTCACGATCTTACTATGCCAAGTTAGCCTAAAGGAAATTGTTATTTTTTTAAAAGAATTTGGCTTTTATTTCATCAAAAAACTGTCTTTACATTCCCAGATTAATGTTGACCATTAATCTCCTATTCACTATTACAAAGTAAAACTATATTATACTGACATTAATTACAAGTTGCTATATCAAGGAATATTTTTTAAAATTTTCCAATTCTGCCCGCCATTTGATCTTCTTTCTGCCTTGTATGTATATATGTATTGCAATTTCCTTGCAAAGTTCATCTATGTTATATCTTCCTTTGTTAAATTGCATCGAATTCATTTCACGCCAGATGCAGTAAACAACCATTGTAAACAATGCTGTGATCATTTCTGCCTTGCAATCTCTCCTCTTTGCCATACTGCTTATCCATTTCAATTCATGTTGTCAGCTTCCTATCTGCCTCGCATTGCCCATCCATACCAATACTCTTTAACATAGCTTATTTGTACTTGGGCAACCAAAGTATAGGTGATCAAATGTTTCCACAGTCTTTGCACAGAATACACATTCTGATTGAACTTGAATTCCAAACTTGGCAAGTCTATCCACAGTTGCTATCCTTTGGTGGATAGTCAACCATAGATGGAACTTGAACCTAGGATGGATCTGTGCATGTAGATGAATACTCTTCCAATCTACTTTGGGGAATCGAGGCTGCAATTGGACATAAGCTTTATGTATCTGAAATTTGCCTTGCTTCACAAAGCTGTCCAGTGTGTTTATGAGATTGCTATGAAATGACCTCAGTTTCTGTACTTCATCCTTTGCCTCTATGATCTTACTCATCACCCATGCTGCTGCTTTGGGTGTGCTTACCTCTTCAATAGGACTGTTTTTTATGTAGCAGATGTGAGCCCATTTAATTCACAAAGTATCCTTCTTCATAGCCAAATCCCAAAGATGTTTTAATAAAGCTGTTTTGTTCCATATCTTCATATTAATCACATTCAAACCACCAGTAGCTTTAGGTTGACATATTCTGTCCCACGCAATCAGTGCTTTCCTGGAGTAATCAGCTGAGCCAGTCCATAAGAAGGTTCTACATATAGTCTCTATCATTTTCATGATTTTCTTTGGCAATAGGAAAATTTGAGCCCAATACGTTTGTTTTCAAAATAACACTGATTTTATGAGTTGAATTCTTCCTGAGTATGAAAGCATCCTAGCTGACCATCATCTTACTCTCTCTGTAATCTTTTCAATAAGAGGCAAACATTGATGAATGTTCAGTTTTCTTGCAGATAGTGGAACTCCCAGATATTTAAAAGGTATACTACCCTTTTCATATCCAGTAATCTCGATCAGTTGTTCTTTTATATGCTGTGCTACACCAGCAATACAAATAGAACTCTTGTCTACACTTGCCTGCAATCCTGATGCATTTGAGAACCTCTTAAAGGTTTCCTGCAATATAGTAACTGATTGTGTGTCACCCCTGCAAAACATTAACAAATCGTCAGCAAAACAAATGTGTGCCACTCCCAGCTTCTTGCACTTTGGATGAAATTTGAATTCCTTCTGCATAGCTAATTGATTCATCTCCCTCTGCAAGTACTCCATGGCAATCACAAAGAGGTAATGAGACATTGGATCTCCTTGTCTTATACCTCTCTTAGCAGGGAAAGGTCTAGTGAATCCTCCCTTCAGTACTAGAGAATAGGGCACCGTTGTCACACACTCCATTATCCATACAATGAATTTCTGAGGGAAGCCAAGATCTGTGAGCATATATCTAAGGAACTGCCAGTCCAATGAATCATATGCTTTCTTTAAGTCAACCTTGAGTACACACCTTAGAGATAAGCCTTTCCTATTGTAACCATTGAACAACTCATGGCTAAACAATATATTATCCATAATGCTCCTCCCTTCTATGAATGCAGACTGTGCCTTCCCAATTATATGTTCAATTACCTTTTTGATCCTTTTAGTCAGAATCTTGGAAATGATTTTGTAGATAGTATTACAACAAGCAATAGGTCTATAGTCTTTCACAGTTGTAGGTGCAAGAACTTTTGGAATCAATGTTATGGCTATGAAATTCTATGCTTGCTTCATCTTGCTTGTTTGAAAAAAGAACAGTACACCATCATATACATCCTATCTCACTTCTTCCCAGTGCATTTTAAAGAACTCTATTGGAAAGCCATCAACTCCAGGGGCTTTATCATTTGACATGTCTTTCACTACTTCATCAACCTCTTCATATGTTACTTCCTTTATTAGATCCTGTTCTTGTTCCAATGACAAGCACACTCCTGCTTTGATGAAATTAGGACATGGCTTGATCCCAATGTCATTTCCCATAAGCTGCTTAAAAAAGGTGATGAATTATTTTTCTACAGCTTTAAGTTCTATGACTCTAGCTCCCTTATCATTATACACAGTAGTAATTGAGTTCTTACTTGCTCTGATTTTCAGTTGTGCATAGAAATATTTAGAGTTTGAATCCCTATAGTCTATCCAGTTGACTCTTGCCTTCTGTTTTAGAACTCTTTCTTCTATTATACTCTATTTCTCTAGTTCCTGCAAGGTCTGCTTTTCCTTCTCAATCAGATCCTGATTAAAGGGATCAAGCTTCAGATTAATCTGAGTATACTCCAGCCGCTGTCTTATTTGATTCAATATTTTCTCATAGCTTGTCATCCCCCTGTTTAATCCTTTAGTCTTAGTTTTCAGTTGTTGTAGCTTCTGCCATATGCTGTCCATAGGGTCATTTCCCAGCTTCTACTTCCATACTTTATCCACCATAGGTTGGAATTCCTTGTGTTCTATTGTTACCATATACAACTTGAATGACTTAGGATATATATTCTTCCTTCTCCATATTTGGATCACTATAGATGAGTGATCTGACACCCCAGGTTCTAGGCAATCAGCTTCCACATGTCCATAGTCCTTGATCCATTCAAAGTTCCCAAAGGCCCAATCAATCTTACTGTATACCCTGTCATCTGTATGCTGCTTATTGCACCAAGTATAGAAAACACCCTTTGTCTTCAATGGGGTCAATTGCATAGAATCAATACAATCCTTGAATTCTTTCACCTCATTCATAGTAACTGGTTGTCCTAACCTATCATCAGTGGTTAGGACATTGTTGAAGTCACCACTTATGAGCCATGGAAGCTGAACCTGCCCCCCAAAGTTGTAAGTCACACCATAAACTTGCTCTTTTCTGCAATTTGTTTCTAGCATACACTACTGTCAACATAATCTGGTATCCAGTTACTGAATCACTTACTATACAATGAATGAATTGTTCATGAACTTGAACTATGTTGACTGAAAGATTGGTCTTCCACAGTACCCAAATTCTATCATTCTTAGCCTTTGTATAGTTGCAGCAATATCCCCAATCCATTGCTACCTTTTATAGAATCTTTTTTGCTTTCTTTTCTTTGACTCTAGTTTCTAGATATCCTAAGATGTCTATTTTATTCTTCTGTAGAAAGATTTTCAATTCTTTTTACTTATAAGGCTTGTTCAGTCCTCTTGTGTTCCAAGTACTAATGCTCATGGTGGGTGTTGTTTGGGCTCTAGATTCAAACCCCCTCCCTGTACAGATGTTTGTCCATATTTTTTTAATACTCTGAATCTATTAGCATTGCTAACTTAATCAATTTCACCCTGCTGATCTATTGAAGTATTCTGTCTTTCATTGTCATCATCTCTATGTATCATTCTTCTTCTTTGATCTGTATCAGCTTCAGAGTTCTGTTTCCCTTTGTCACCTTCTATTAGAGGTTGAATTTCAGTCACCTCACCATTCCTCTCATCCTGTTCCTGCTGATCCTTTGGCTTCCATTCCTGAACAACTCTCCTCATTCAGCCTCTATTTCTTCTCTTAGGGGCTTTGAATTCAGCATCTTCTTCTTTCTTACTTAGCTTCCAACATTCAAAAACATCATGCCCAAAATGCAAACATCCATTGCAGAAGTTTGGCTTCCACTCAAATAGAATTTCCTGATGTTTTACACCATTGGGAGTCATAATTTCAACATTCTCTACCAATGGCTTTGTTATGTCCACTTTCACTAGCACTCTTGTATAAGAGATTTTGTTCAATTCAGCTATGTACTTGTCTGTGTACATTGACATACCAACAGCACTGGCAACCTTACTTAGAGTATCAATAGTCCAATACCCAGCCGATAAACTTGAAAACTGAATCCACAGTGGAATAGTAGTGATACATTTAGGATCAAAATGGAAATCTCTCTCCCAATTCTGTAAGATAAATGGCTTGTTATGATATGTATATGGCCTTGTTTGAACAACTGTATCTCTATCCTCTATAGTTGTGAATCGAAAAACATAATAGCCATCATGGTGATATAGAATTTGGGGCTAAGATACAAAATCCCAAACTATTTCTACATAACTCACCATAGATTTCTCATACGGAGTATCTCCCAATATATACCCAATTAGAGCCGTTTCCTAATATTCCTTCAACTCACTCACATCATCTTCCTCTATTTGAATGACCACTTTGCCATCCCTGTGGCTTGGTAGAACATATTCTAATCTCATCCCCATCTGAGAGTTTCGATTCTGTTGTCGAAGTTCCTTTGCATGTACTGTCTTCTCCACCCCTATCGCTGCATTTGCTGCAAGATCTAGATCTGGAGTTGGCTTTGAAGATTCAGCCTCAGAAAATTGTAATCGTTTTGGAATTGTTGGCAGTTGATCCTTACACTTCTGAGCTTCCTTGTAGGATTTTCAATTTTACTGTTCCATTGTTTAATGTTCACCTCTTCCGTTCCATTTAGCTCACTTTCCTCACCAATTGGTTGAAAACTAGCTGGTAAGAAACTTCCAAACATTAACGAAGTGATAGTCTGCATCATCGAGTTCACCGACGTTGTAGCAGCGGTCGCCGAAGCTGCTTGCGTCTCCTAGCCATCAGTGGTGCACGTTAGCCTGCCTTGGCTTATCGTGCGCTGAGAGCATTTTTAGGAGCGCATTCTTGTTTGTACTTCCCAAAGGAAACTTTTGTATTAGAGAGAACTTGATTTGTTTTCTTGGTGAGTTACGAATAAATTCCCCCTGTTTATACTAATCACCATGGGCTAGCGTGTAAATAATAATTGTTCCACAAGTCCTTCCATATTTACAAATAAGTGCACCCTCTAAAATTTTCTATATGACTAGAACATTCCAAGGCTTTCCAAAAGAGTCTTCCTACCAAGTCCATAAATGTCTAGAGCATTCCCAAGAAAATTCTCCATAGTTCTAAAATATTCCACCAAAAGCTAGTCCCTAACTTATGTAACCCTTCCATATGGCAAAAATATATGTCAAGTGACACCCAGTGGCAGAGGTAAAGTGCCAAGACCGGGTTCGACCGAACCCAGTAACTTTGATTCGAACTCTGTGTTTGTCTTACAAAATCCATTGAATATATATAAATGATTAATTTAGAACCCAATAACTTTTAACGATTAAAATCCCGAACCCATAAGCTTGAAATCCTAGTTTCGCCTCTGGTAACACCTACGTGACATGATGATGTGGCGGGCCATGACATAAGTAAGCATAATTCAAAGAGAACACAAAAGAAGATTATGAATATATGGCACATAGACAAGTCATTAATTTCTAGTCACAGAGTGGCCCACATAACATCCTAATTATATACTGCGATATTTATTTGCCCGATTATAGCAACATGCTTATTCCGTAATGTTTGGGGGAATCCTAGACCTAGAACTACATGGATGGGATTGCTCCATCCATTATTGCTTCCTGTTTAAGAATGTTGATTCACATTACGCCAAATCCTTTTCAACTTTTCCGGACACAGATGAATTTAAGGCGAGTTCAATTAAACTTAATATTTTCAATTAGAACTTTGTATATATAATTATATGTAAGTGAAAAAGTTCAAAGTATGTGCATGCTACATACTAGTAAGGTCGCATTAATTTTGAACTTACTGCCTCTAGAATTTGGATTCGTTTTTTATTAAAGAAGTTTGATAGCTAGTAGCCTAGTACTATAGCATTTTTGAAAGCTCTTCTTAACCTACCAATGAATCCGCTACATATGGACAGATATAATACACATATACTCATATCCTGTGTTACTATCAGTTCATAGTTAATAATTGTATATATTTGGATTTTTCTTAATTTCGTTTGTATATGGAAAAATAAATTAACCATGATTAGAAAGTCGGAATCAGCCGCAATTTGCAATGGGGAGCACTTTTATCCATTCATTTATTGGGTGGGTCCTTTAATCATTCCCAAAGAAAATGAAACTTGAGCTACACACAGAGGAAATTGTTATAAATGAAGTGGCTTGACTTAGAGACAAAAACACTAAATAATTGAATGTCTTCACTTTACATAAGTTGGCACGCAACTAAAAATTAAATCGATATTAGCTTGCTTAGCCAGCATAAGATCTTCAGGATTTTGCATTATTTCATTTAAGATGTTTATTTAGGTGTACTAGACAAAATTTTCATCTGTATTAGTTTTTAATCATTTTGTGTATCTGTCTCTTTGATGTTTGATTATTCAATTATTTTATTCTTAGTTATACAATACTCTACATAATACAGGCCGACAAATTGAAGACCTCAGCAATGATTTTTCACAACAAATTAGATCATTCATAATACTATATATTAACCCTCATTTAGCACGTTGAGGCACACTGATGTTCCATATTCTGTATACAAGGTTGTACAAAAGCATTTATTTTTCAGTTCTACGTTTTTATCATTCTTTATGATTGCCTACATTATGAAATATGTACTTGATTTACGAGGGTTAAATATATATCTCCTATAATTGATGTAGAACGGAAATGACTCATGATAATGTACATGCGTCCTTGTCAGTCAAGTAGGAGTATCATATCGCACAAATTAATAATGTAAGCGAAGTTTCTGAAACCGATAAACAAAATCTAATTTTTGAATAAAGTACCAACATTAGTCTTATAAATAAGAGTAAAAACTTTCTGGGAAGACAACATTCGTCATTTAAATTTTAAAAAACACCCAATTATTAGGAGATACACACGTGAGCAATGATTGAAGCCAATCATATTTCGGATTCCCCATAGACAATGACACGCCTCAAATTCTATCATCAACAAACAATCACAACTAATTTAAATATTTAATTCCAGGTGTTGTAAACCGAATGATCCAAATCTTTAGGGGTATAAAATAAGAAATTGATTGACAATATTATTGTATTTGGTAGAAAATTGGCGATTTGGTAATAGTAGATAAATGGGGTCAAGGACGGGGTCGACCACAACGTGGTAACAGGAAGCCATCATCAAAAGGACGGTTGTCAATAACGAGCAGCTGCAGCGAAGAAATATCGATAGGATAGGTTCAGATATGAACATAAGGTATATTTCTTTGGATATTACTTATTTTGTACTTTTTAGGGTTTCTTGGGAATATCCTTTATAAATAATAAGAGATACAGAACAAAAGGGGGATTAGGACTTTATGAGAAAAAACACTTTGTAAAAGGTTGACCCTGAGAGAATATACTAAAGTTGTCTTGCTCATCGATTACATTATTCAAGCACACATTTTTGATTCTATATTCACAAGATCCAAAAATCCCTGAACCCCCTTTGATTTCTCTTCTTTCCACGCTGTTGTCGGGGAAAAGAGCCATTCAAATCTTACAATAATTGGGTGGTATATTCTTTACTGTTATCTTCACTGTCATTATCTGCATTTATTGCATATTTATGCTATCACTTTTACTAACATTCATTAAATATAAATGAGCTATTTAATGCTACTAAACGTCGTTCACTACATCGATTCCTTAGCACATTTGGTCAAAAATTTATTATTCTTACCTAAGATTCATCCTACATCTCATCATTAATTAGTTTAACTAAAAGATTTGACACTCTTTTGGTCAAACAATTTGGCGCCGTCTGTGGAGAGTTTTTTAGTTAAAGTTTTAGTTTCTTCTAGATCATAAAAAAGGACAACCATCTTTTCCTCGTGGACACAAACTAACAATGGCAGGAAAAGGAGATGCAAGACAGAAAGCAATAGTATGTATCATTTCCAACATTTTGAACACAATCAACGAGGATGACAGAGAAGACAATGAGAATGTGACGCCAAGCGTTACGCCCATGCGGAGTGACTCACCTCCCCCTCATGAAAGTGTAACCGTTTCACGCGAAAGGGGAGCTTCTACATCCACAGCTGAGGAAGCACCACTAGCTGTGAAAAAATTATTGGAGGAGTGGCTGACAAGTACCCTAAATGACATGCTCGACAAACCCGCTCAAAGGGCGAGTAGAAATGCCGCACCAGCTGATACCATGACGACTACCAGTGAACATCCCACTCTTCCAACATGTAACACTCACAGGGATGCAGGTAATGACGCATTGACATCCATTCTAATGAAAATGGAAGAAATGAAAAACGAAAATAAAGCACCCCGCGACCAGATAAGAGAACATCAAGAAAGGGTAGACAAGATACTGGGCGCCCCAAAATTGTTACTAAAGCGGGATGTTAGTCAATTGGTCAAACAACCGTATAGCGAGGAGGCATCCCCATATGACATAACCAAGACTCTCAAAATGCCACCATATTTGAAGATATATGATGGCACTACAGATCCGGAAGATCACATCATTCACTATGTCATAGCGGTAAAGGGCAACGACCTATACAAGGAGCAAGTATCGTTAGTACTACTAAACAATTTTGGCGAAACCTTAATCGGAGGAGCCTTAACTTGGTACTCACAACTACCAGCACGGTCTATAACAACATTCGAGGAAATGGCCGACAAGTTTATCACTGCCCATGCCAGAGCTAAGAAAGCGAAGGCCAGGGTGAATGACATATTCGCCGTGAGGCAATCGCTTGGCGAGGGACTCGGGGACATCCTATCTCGGTTTAGTAGGGTAAGAATGAGCTTACTAAACGTATCGAAAAGGATGGCTGTAGCAGCCTTCCTAAACAGGTTGGACAGGAATGGATCGAGGGCAACCAGGAAGTTATTAAGCAGACTTATGAAATACCCTCCCACAACTTGGGAAGAAATTAACAATGCCTACTGTGCCGAGGTAAGAGCAGACGACAATGACCTCAACGGTCTAACCCAACGTTTGACGTCAATCCAAATAGAGTTGAGGAAAGATCGTCATAACGACAGTTGAAGAGACCAGTCAGGCCCATGCCTCAACCGAGACAGGCATCAACCCTATGTCAGAACCGTCATTCCACCATCCTCTCAACATACAGAAGAGCCGTCCAGGCTACACACAGGGACTCAGCAAAGCGAGAGAGGTATGCCTCCACTCTTATCTGCTCATAATTTTTGTGTTTCTCCTTCAGAAATAGTGTACGCACTAGAGAAGCTTGGCACGAAGGTGAAGTAGCTGCAAAAAATGAAGTCCAACTCAAGTACCTGAAAGTCGAATGTCCTTTGTGAATTTCACCAGAAGCGGGGCGTAAAACCGAGGACTACATAGCCCTACGACAAGAAGTAGTGAACATTCTAAACTAAGGGTACCTGAATGAGCTGATGAGTGACCGAGGACGAGTCAACTTTAGCTGCAGACGAGAACAACACCAAGGCCCTCCAAAGCCGCCCTCTCCTGCCCATACCATTCAAATGATCATCGGTAGAGGAGACAAAATAACAATCAACAACATAAAGTTTAGCAACACACAAGCTGAAGCGGTTAATCACCCACTATCGGTATGATGACCTTGGAGAAAGTATCATCTTTGATAAGTCATATACCAACGGTTTGATATTCCCTCACTCCGATGCTCTTGTCATCACTTTACGTATTTAAGATACTGATGTTAAAAGAATAATGGCAGACGACGGAAGTGGCACGTGTATTATTCACCCTCGAGTGTTTGCACAAATGCAACTCGAGGGCAAAGTAGTACCACATTTCATAACTCTAACGGGTTTTAACAATGCAGTCGAATGAACCTCAGGAGAAATAACGCTACCCGTTCTGGCCGGGGGCTTCACCCTAGAAACAACGTTCCATGTCATGAACCAGGATGTTCAAGACACATCTTACAACGCAATCATATGATGACCATGGATACATGCCATGAGGGCTATCCCGTCTAGTTTGTATCAAGTAATCAAATTCCCTACCCCGTTGGGCATATTCAACATCCGAGGCGAACATCGGACATCCCAAGAATGCTACCGTATCTCCCAAGACTACATATTTACTCAACAGTTGAAATGGATAAACTCAGAAGCATAGCAATTATCCAAGTCGGGGTCCAAACTCAATGATCAGAAAGAGGTTATCAAGGACCCCGACGTCGTAGAAGCAACGAGATCAACCATAGAGGATCTCGATCCCGTCCAACTAGATAGCGGCAATAACACCAAAAGGCTTACATAGGCCATAAGCTCTCCGAGCCAGGTAAATTTCATGAGTTTTTAATCAATAATGCTGATCTGTTTGCTTTTTTCCCATGCAGATATGCCAGGTATTCCGAAAGACGTTGCCACACATAAGTTGAACGTTGACCCCTTCTACCCCCAGTACGAAAAGGGAGGAGAAAATTCAACGTTTCAATCAACGAGGCCGACAGTGAGGAAGTAGATAAACGACTCGCTAACGGCTCCATCTGAGAATCGAAATATCCACAATGGGTTGCCAATGTAGTCATGGTGAAAAAGAAAAATGGGAAAAGCCGGATGTGCGTGGATTTCACAGACCTAAACAAGGCCTGCCCAAAAGACTCCTTTACCGTACCTCATATCGATCAGCTCATTGACGCAACAGCAGGGCACGAGTTGTTGAGTTACTTGGCCGCCTACTCAGGTTATAACCAAATCCTCATGGAGGAAGAGGACCAGGAAAAAAATACTTTCATCACCCACCAAGGGATGTACTGTTACCGAGTCATGTCGTTTGGCTTAAAGAACGCAGGGGCGACTTATCAAAGATTGGTAACCAAAATGTTCAAGGACCAGCTCGGCAAAACTATGAAAGTTTACATAGACGACATTTGGTCAAATCAAAAAGGAAGGAAGACCACATCGACCACCTGAAAGAAGCCTTCGAAATACTAAGGCAGTACAATATGAAGTTGAACCCCCAAAAATGTGCTTTTGGAGTAATGCCAGGCAAGTTCCTCGGGTTCTTGGTGTCACAAAGAGGCATCGAGGTCAACCCCGACCAAATAAAAGCCATCGAGAGAATATCCGAAGTGTTAACCATCAAGAAACAGATGCAAAAATTAACGGGTCGCATAACTGCCCTGTCAAGGTTCATCTCGTGATCTTTCAACATATGCCACAAATTCTTTAACGTGCTCAAAAAGGACAACGGGCTCCAATGGAATATAGAATGCATCAAGGCCTTAAGAGAATTAAAGGTGTACTTGTCATCTCCCCCGCTACTCGCCAAAGCTGAACCTGGTGAGTGTCTCCTTGTATACTTGGTCGTATCAGAGGTCGCGGTAAGCGCAGTATTGGTCTGCAAAGAAAAAGGTACGCAGTCTCTGATATATTATATTAGCAAAACCCTCATCGACGCCGAAACGAGGTACCCTCACCTCGAGAAATTGGCCTTGGCATTGTTCATAGTTTCACGAAAGCTTAGACCCTATTTTCAATGCCACCCCATATCGGTGGTGGGGCGATATATCTTGCATAAACACGATCTGTCGGGGAGATTGGCCAAATGGGCGAATTAAGCGAGCATGATATAATGTATCAGCCGCGAACAATGATAAAATTGCAGGTACTCGCCGATTTCATCGCCGATTTCATCGCCGATTTCAATGCCAAAATAGTAAGCGAGGTCGAAAAAGAAATTTCTCGTACCTCGTCTGGTCTTCCCGAACTATGGATCCTATACACCGTCGGCACATCCAACGAGTCAGGATTTGGACTGGGACTCGTACTCGAAGTCCCAACGGGCAAAGTCATTCGCCAATCCATATGGTTCCCTGATATGACTAACAATAAGGCCGAGTATGAGGCCGTAATTGTAGGATTGAAGCTAACTCTCAAGTACGGAGCACGACGAGTCATCCTTAGATGTGACTCGCAACTCGTTATCAACCAAGTCATAGAGACTTTCCAAATCAAAGAATAGAGACTTTCCAAATCAAAGAATAGAGGCTACAAAAGTACCAGGAGGAAATTCGTAGACTTCTACCACAGTTCGACGAATATCGACTTGATTAGATACCTCTGGAACAAAACATAAAGGTAGAGGGTCTCGCCAAGTTATCAACGGCCACCAAGAACTTCACAAAGGAAAACGTGGTCACCCTCCTGCATTCATCGATTGACCAACTCGAGGTACACTCTGTATATATGACTTGGGACGGCGCAACCGTATGATAACATATTTGTAGGAAGGAACACTCCCATCAAACAAAAAAGAAGCCAAAAAGCTTCGAATGTAGGCGGCCATGTATAGCCTCATGAATCACGAGTTATACAAATGAACGTTTGGAGGCCCCTTAGCAAAATGCCTAAGGCCGAATCAAACAAGGTGCGTATTTGAGGAAATACACGAAGGCCACTGCGGCACCCATACCAGCAATCGGGCCCTCTCTAGGTGCCTCATTCAAGCAAGATATTATTGGCCCACAATGAAGAATGAAGTCGCTGATTATGTCAAGAAATGCGAACAGTGCCAGAAATATGCCCCTATAATACACCAAGCGGGCAAGCACCTCCATTCTGTTACATCGCCATGGCCGTTCATCAAATGGGGAATGGACATCATCGGATCCCTCCTAGCAGGTGAGGTAACGTACGTTTTCTTTTGGTTTTAACTGACTACTTTTCCAAATGGGTAGAAGAAGGTGCGTTCACCCAAATATGCGAATAGGAAGTCATCACATTTATATGGAGAAACATCATATGCCGTTTCAGTATCCCTAAAGAAATCAGCTGCGACAATAAGCCCCAATTCACCGGAAAGAAGACCGTCGAGTTCTTCGAAAAATGGCACATCAAGTGAATACTCTCTACGCCATATCACCCGCCGGTAACGGTCGAGCCGAATCCTCCAACAAAATAATATTAAACATCTTGAAGAAAAAGCTCGAGTACGCCAAAGGACTATAGCCAGAATTTCTACCAGAGGTACTATGGGCCTACCGCACCACTCCAAAAACAAGCACATGCGAAACACCATATTTGCTAGTCTACGAGACCGACACCATGATACCAGTCGAGGCCGGGGAACCTAGTCTGAGATACTCTAATGAAAATGAACAAAGCAATGACAAGAACAAAAAACAAGACCTCGACAAGGCAGAAGAGCGAAGATACATGACTTACATAAGAATGGTAGCCCAAAAACAACAAGCAGAAAGGTACTACAACAAAAAAGCCAAAATACGACCACTCAAAGTCGGAGACCATGTTCTCAAGGACAAAGCATAAGCGAGCAAAGATTCGAGAGAAGGCAAACTAGGAACCAATTGGGACGGGCCATACAAAATCACGGCAGTAATAAACAAGGGATCATTCCAACTAGAAACAATGGAGGGAAAACTACTACAAAATAATTGGAACGTCACCCACCTCAAATACTTCAACTTCTAAAAATAGACACCCCCAAGTCGTACTCTTTTTCCCTCACCCGGGTTTTGTCCCAATTGGGTTTTCTCGGAGAGGTTTTTAACGAGGCGACGAAGGGGACGTCTCGAAGTTCAAAGTGTGATTTATCGCCCCACCTACCGACTTCTTCTTCATGCTAAACCATAAAGGAACTAGGTACACTAGAACTTCTCCAGTATGTGTATGGAACAAACAGAAACATGTAATACTCTCCAATGAATGAAATAAAGCAGCTTCTTTGCACATCTCAACCAAAGTCGTTCTACACTTTACATTCGACCTCGCTAGAATTACTTTACATTCGACCTTGCTCGAATTACTTTACATTCTACCTCACTCGAATTACTTTACGATCTACAATCGACTACGCCAAAACACTACACGCAAGCGGCCAAAAAAGTCAGGGACTTCACCATATAGCAAACAAAAAGATAACAGAAATCAAGAAACACATAGCAAGGGGGGAGGGGGGCTGTTTCATTATAGCTATCAAGTTACAATACTTTTTACAAAGGGCCCAAAGATGCCCTCACAAAAATAACAAAATGGAAAAAAACTAAGTATGACGGCTTTACATCGTGTCATCCCCATCGACATACTCATCATCATTACAAGAATTGGAGGCAAGCCTATCCGCATCATCGTCAACAACGTCCCCACCAGGTGTACCAGGGGCATAACCGCAAGCTTCATGGGGCACACGTGCCTTAACATGGACGCGCTCAAGTTCTGCTTCAAAAATCTTCCTGTTGGTTTTCAAAGACTAATATACGTCAAGTTGAGCCTCAGCGTGAACCCACATCTCATACAACTCCCGCGGAATGCCGAGATTGGCAGAAGTATGAGACATGGACGGCTGTGATTGCTATCGCATCTCTTCAGTTTTCAAGGTAACGACCTGCTCGTTCAATTCGGATAACTCTACCTCTAAATTCTGGATCTGTTCCTCTAATCGCACAACCATAAGCATCGATGTCTCCACCTTGTCTCCCGTTCAGTCCTGCAAATGTGGAGAGCGTCCTCTAGCGCCATCGCTTCAGCCACATCGGCCATTTTGTGTTTCTTGGTACAAGCCAACTCTTCAAACTTGGCGCTGAAATCACCCAGCAGATCAATAACATTCACCTCCCTCTGCCCAAGTTCGGCAGTCAAAAATGCCACCCGCGCTTGAAGATCAGTATTCTCAGCCATCACCCTTTTACTCACCTCCAGCTCATCATCTTTGGCCTTAAGAGTTCTCTCGAGCTCACTGCATCGGTCGATAGCCCTCACTAGCTCCTCATCCCTCTCCTTTAACTCTTCATCTTTCTTCGCCAGCTCCTTGTCTTTCTGTTTGAGCCCATCGCTAAACAACTAAAACTTGCTATCCTAGGTAAAAACATCGGCCAATGTTTGGTGCTTAGTACGGTATTCATTTTACTTGGAAGTCACCTTTTTAAAGAGGACCATCCTCCACTCTTCCCTCCGTTCATGCTCAATCCCCATGATAAGAGTCTGACATGCAGAAGAAAAGAGTTAGTGTGAGCGGATTACACGCACAAAACAAATCCTAACAATAAGAAGCACTTACTCGCAGAGCCATGCAAGATATACTTAGTGATAACTCAGCATCGCTCATCACCTGCAACACCGTGTTCTTAAAAGCCGCACGCAAGGGGCAAAGGATGACGTTGCCCGTTCCGAGTTGGCCAAAAGGTCATAACCCATGGGGATGATTATGTTCCGGTTGAGACCCTTGCGTCCTTACCTCCATGCGAGTGTTCCTCTCCAAGAAGGCCCACATTTCTTCAGGGTCGATGTTCGAACCAGAACTATCGTCCCCCCAGGTACCGTTCTATCTCCCCCGACTGCCGATGACGTGCCACCTTTCGCGGTCCTTATAAGCTCCCCGCCTTCATGTACTTCCTCGGCCCTAGAATGCCTCTTCTTCATGATGACATCCACCATAATAATGGCACCTACGTCTGGTACAAGTGTAGGCGCCACTTCCGGAGCAATGAGTTCCTCCGATTCAATACCAGTGACAACATCTTTTCCAAGCTCCACTCTTCGCCTCTTTATCGATGGCAACTCCTCTCCATCGGAAGACTCATCTACAAGATGGTAGATAGGTCGGGAAGAGATCTCACCCCGCACGACAATATTCTAAAGGGCGGAATCCCTCGTTGATAGAGCTTGAGTACGACCCTCGCTAGCGGACTCTACCAAAACAAATTGCATCCCTACCGATGTGATAGCCTGGCAAAATGCCGGCACTGGAGCTTTCTTTTTAACTCGTCGACCTAGGCACCAAAAGGAGGTTGTATCAACAGACAATAGAAACAACGGAGAGCTGAAGTAAAAGTAACACTTACTAGACGGGACCTTCAATCCGTAGTGTTTGTAGAAAACCTCCCAATCACGAATCCCTGCCATATGAGGTAGAATGCGAGCCACCCAATCTTCTATGTCGAGGACAGGGGGGTGCATGCCTCTCAATTGAAAAACAAAGAGACCGCAAATGAGCTGAAAATGAAAGGGCAAAAAGAAACAACGATCGTATGACGAACACTTACGATTATGGTTCCACTGCTCGAGAAACCCATTCGGGTCCACCACTAAGTGCTCGGTCTTGATAAAGAAGTACTTGTGCCAAAACTTTCGATTTTTCCTGTCATCCATCCCGACTATCAGTCCTCTGTTCCTGCGATGCCGTAGGTGTATCATAGTGCCTCTATAAAAACTTGGTGAAAATAAGTGCAGCAGGTGGCGAACATCAACCTCGCAACCAGCCAATTCCGCGTATTTAGTTAGCATCAGAAAAGCCTTATACAAATAAGGAGAGAGTTGTGCCGGGCAGACGTTGTAAAATCGGCAAAATTCCTCTGCTAGCGGAAGAAGAGGGAGAGTATAACCAATCAAGAATGGGTAGACATAAAAGGCACAATACCCAGGTTGATAGACCTCCACTATGTCACACCAACTGGAACTATCTCGACATTGGGGGGATGCGATATGTGGACCGAAGCTCAGCTATATGAGACAGACCAGTCTTAGAGATCACCTAAGTGGGAGGGGGAGCAGGCTCCTTGGGAAAATTGTTCCTAGACAAAGGGTTTCTAAGAACTAGCTCCTTTGTAGTAGGAAAAGTCTCACTCTCTTCAACCATAAATACCTCACCACTGGAAGGAGGAGCCACCAATAACGGAGTAGCGTCGGAAACTTCATCATGAATGTGAAGAGTTTGTGACATTTCGACAATGAAATATATTCAACCAAACCCAAAGAAAAAGATAACTACTAGGTAAGGAAGAGAGGAATGGAATTAGAAAAGCAAAATCAAGAGCAGAAACTGGGATAGAAGATCAAAGAAGAACAATACCTATGCAAAGAAGAAGATGGAGAAAACTTCTGAAAAACGAAACCCGCATCTATTTATAAGGCTGGGTGGCGCACGAATTGCAGAAGAGGATAGTCAAATGGCACCAAAACCGAAGCAACAACCACACAGATGCTGCCTCAGGAAGATGCATAATGATGACGCGTGTGACCATGACATCACTCTACGACAACCACACCAAACACCACTTCGTTGGTTGCACCATTTTCCCCACCTTGACCGAGTCGATTTATCCTACGCAGCCAAATCTCTTCTCAACGGAAGCAAATTAGGTCCGCTTATCAAGGGCTTGTAGGATCACAACCTCAACAAGCGAAGGGACTAACCATATTGGTCTAAAATTGGCAATTTGGTAATAGTAGATAAACAGGGTCAAGGATGGGTCAACCACAATATGGTAACAAGAAGCCATCATTAAGAGGACTGTTGTAAACGACGAGCAGCTGAAGCAAAAAATAACGATATAGGTTCAGATATGGACATAAGGAATATTCCTTTGGATATTCCTTATTTTGTACCTTTTTAGGATTTCTTGGGAATATCCCTTATAAATGGTAAGAGATATAGAACAAAAGGGGGATCGAGACTTTATGAGAAAAAACACTTTGTAAAAGGTTGACCTAAGAGAATATACTAAAGTTGTCTTGCTCATCAATTACATTATTCAAGCACACATTTTTGATTCTATATTCACAAGATCCAAAGATCCCTGAACCCCCTTTGATTTCTCATCTTTCCACGCCGTTGTTAGGGGAAAGAGCCATTCAAATCTTACAATAATTGGGTGGTATATTCTTTATTGTTATCTTCATTGTCATTATCTACATTTATCGCATATTTATGCTATCACTTTTACTAGCATTCATTGAATATAAACGAGCTATTTAATGCTACTAAACGTCGTTTACCATATCGATTCCTTAGCACATTTGGTCTAGAATCTATTATTCTTAACTAAGATTCATCCTACATCTCATCATTAATTAGTTTAACTAAAAGGTTTGACACTTTTTTGGTCAAACAATTATTCATTCTAAATGTTTACCCTAAAAATAGATAACAATTGAATTTATATTGTGATATTAAGGATACATGATTTTACTTGGCACAAATTGAGGAAAACGTAGATTTATATTGAAATTGACAATAAATAGGAATTAAAGCAAACCAAATGAATCAAGTAGTCTTGGCACTCGAATTTGATCACCCATAAACCAAGTAAAGCTCAGTTGACACAAGAACAAAGTAACAGAATGTTAAAAGCTTAAGAGAGAAGTAGTATATAGATTTATGTAACATGAATATGATCCTTTACAAATGATAAGACCCCTTTTATATAGTAGGGGAGTCCCATTCTTGGTACAATTCTAAATATAGTAGGAAATCTCACGATTGGCTAATTAATCGGTCATTTCATGATACGTGCCGGGATTTGCTCGAACTCGAAGTAAAAGTAGCCCTTAGGCTTTATGGTTGAGTGAGTACTTACTTGAACTCGAGATAAGGTGGCCCTTGGGCTCGAAAGATAGTCCCCGAGTGAGAATTTGCTCGATATCGGGTTAAGGTAGCCCTTGGGCTTGGTAGTCAAGTGAGGACTTGCTCAAACTCGAAGTAAAAGTAGCCCTTAGGCTTTATGGTCGACTGAGGACTTGCACGAACTCAATATAAGGTGGCCCTTGGGCTTAAAAGATAGTTCCCGAGCGAGAATTTGCTCGAACTAGGTTAAAGTAGCCCTTGGCCTTGATAGTCGAGTGAGTACTTGCTCGAACTCAAAGTAAAAGTTTCCCTTAGGCTTTATGGTCGAGTGAGGACTTGCTCGAACTCGAGATAAGGTGGCCCTTAGGCCTTTGTCCTTTTGCTTTCTTTTGTGTCTTTTTCGCGTCCATTTTGTTACAGGTTTCGGACGTCTCCAAGCCGTGTTAAATTGGTCATAGATTTTAAAATTCATGGGTTGCATAAAAGGTCTTATGCCCTCGACGCTCAATAGTTCGATATGTTCGAGTTTTATTTTTCGGACGGTAGCCCCCGAGTGTGGGGATGAATATTCGAACTCTGATTATGATCGGCCCTTAGGATCATTTCCACAATAAATTGGAAGTATGGAACTATAAAGTAGAAGAACCTTTTCTAAGACATGAGATAATTGCAAGGAAAAATATTTCTCTTTATTCTTGTGAACAATGATTACACATGCGTACATGTTTTGAGCCAGGGCTCGAATAACCTATTTGAGCACGGTTTGTTCGATCGTTTGGCTCTATCAAGACCCTATCATTATGAAGTAATTCAACAAAGTTGACATCCAAAGGCAATGCCCCCAAGTATTCGAGGTTGATTGTAAGGGAACCTCAGATACTAGTAAATGCTGTCTTTGGCATTGATTCGTGATCGGCCTTCAATTCTGAGTTAGCACGATGCACTATTACCTTGTTAAAAACCTTGCCGAAAAACCCAATGGGAACAAAAATAGTTCAAGGGAAAAAGAGTGCAACGTGTGCTTTATGACCTAAGGCTTTATGCTGCTCCTTGTCGACAACTTGCAAGTGTTAGTCGGAAAATAGAAAGAATTGAAATAAGGTCGTACCTGATCATTTGGATTTCAAGTGCTTAATGTGACCTTGTTCAGTACCAAGTCCCCATGAACTTTGACCTCAATCATTTCTCCTCTCATTCTGTGCAGAATTTTGCCAGATACGTTCCCTCTACGGTTCCCCTTATATGGTTGATATCGATCTTTATTTGTCATTGGTTCTCAGTCAATATCTCTGTTGACTCTATCTACGAGCCTGTTAGGATAAACAGACTCAAAAGTAGTCCCGAGTTGATCAACCTGGACCCTGATCTTTTACTGATATCGATTATGTACATCGACCTAAGTGACAATTGGGATATTCGAACAAATTCTGCTTCAACTGCTGTGAAGCTATGGAACTCCGAATGTTGAGACCTTGAGTGAAAGCTTGAACACAGCCCAATCCTCGGTGATCGGTGGCAAATCCATTTGTTCCATTTGGAATCGAGATACAAATTCCCTGAGCATTTCGTTGTCTTTCTGCCTTACCTTGAAAAAGCCCAACTTTCTTGTAACAACCTTAATGGCTCCAGCGTGTGCCTTTACAAAAGAATGTGCAAGCATAGCAAATGAATCAATAGAATTAGGTGGTAAATTATGATACTATATCATAACAACCTTCGATAGAGTCTCCCTAAATTTCTTCAGCAATACAGATTCAATCTCGTCATCTTCCAAGTCATTTCCCTTGATGGAACACGTGTATGAGGTGATGTGTTCATTTGGATCAGTCATCCCGTTATACTTAGGAATCTCGGGCATATGGAACATCTTGGGGATTGGCTATGGAGCCGCACTTGGGGGGAAATGTTTTTGTACAAACATTTTAGAATCTAGTCCTTGAAATATCATTGGTGCCCTCGGGATTTGGTTGACCCTAGAGTTATAAGTTTCCACCTTCTTATCATTTTTCGATCTTCTTTTCCCCTATCTTGATTCTCTTTGTCAATTCCTCGAGCATCTTTAAGATAGCAGGATTGGTCTTCGATGCCTTCTCATTCGATTTTGTCGAAGCCGATTCAACCCCATGTACAACTTCTTGGGATGGCTCGAGTTCGACCCTGCTTGGCGTGTATTTCTGATTTTGAAGCTGAGCAATTGCTGCCTGTTAGGCTTGCAACGTTTTGAAAATTACATGCAGGCCGATTCTTCCATCTTCACCACCATGTGCATTTTGAGTAGCTGATCGGGTACCCCCACGAATGTTGCTTTCGGGATTGAAGGCCAAAGTTTCATTGATGGCTACATGTGAATTGACGTCGAATGGATCTACAGCCGAAACTCCATCGAGGCTAGCAGAGGGTACATCGTTTCCTGGTGCAATGTTCTCATTCTCGTCGTGGTGGCTGAGATCATTGTCAATGTGTTGAGGTGCTGACTGAGAGTTTGACATTTTTTTATCATGTAATCAAAGACACTTCAAATAACAAGCGTAAAATAGTGTGTGTTACAAAAAATTGTACCAGGAATCACTATTATCCTTGGCCACGGTGGGCGCCAAATTGTTTACCCTAAATACGGATAACAATTGAATTTATATTGTGGTTTTAAGGATATATGATTTTACTTGCAAAAACTGAGCAAAACATAGATTGATATTGAAATTCACAGTAAATAAGAATTAAAGCAAACCAAATGAATCAAGTAGCCTTGACCCTCGAATTTGATCACCCTTGAACCAAGTAAAGATTCAATTGACACAAGAATAAAGTAACAGAATGCTGAAAGCTTAAGAGAGAAGTAGTATATAGTTTTATGCAACGTGAATAATCTATATTGTGGTCCGGGCCCGGCCCGGGACCGCGGGCCAAACAGGCCAAATGGGCCGGTCAAGCGGGCCCGGTCTCTAGTGGTGCATATGCCTGTAGCGGGCCGGTCCAACCCAAGTAGTCCGTGAGCCCGGGACCGGCAGGCGGGCCTGGGCCGGTTCAACCAGGCCCAACGGGCCAAACGGGCCCCAACGACTATTTTTTTAATTTTTTTTAAAAAAATGACCAACGGTCAGATTTTTAAAATCTAGCCGTTGGCCATCAAAATTCAACCATTTGGCACTTTAAAAAATAGCCATTTAGCCCCAAACTTTGTTTTAACCCCAAACTTTTTATAATTACACTTTTTCCCAATTCTCAACTATAAATACCCCCCCCCCCCCATTCTTTCATTTTTACTCACAAATTCATCAATCTCTCTCTAATTTTCTTCTATAATTGCTTACTTTATTATTGCAATTTCGTGAAAAATTGTGAAGTTGGTGAATTGAAGTATTCAAGTCTTCAAGTCTTCAACGATATTCAATTTTCAAGAAGTTGTTCGTCAATTCGGTAAACTCGTTCCAACTCTTAAGTTTTAATATTATAGTTTTGTTAGTTTTATTTAGTATAATTATAATTAATATGACATTTTCTTTGAATTTTTTTTGGTGGTAACGGTAAGGAAAAATCTAAAATTGGTGAATCTAGTAGCCAAGCTACTACTCTTCCCCCGGCTCCCTGGCCCAGACCTGTTACCCGTCCTCCTCCACCTGTTATTTTTGATAGTGATAACCCTTGTTTTCAATTTTCCGATAGTTAATTTGCCATGATGTTGCACCAGGTCAACAATTAAATGAAGAAGTTATGAATGCTCTTTATCCTAATCTAATTATCTTTGAAAATGATGAGAAAAATGATGATTTAGATGAAACGCAACCGAACTTAGATGATACACCTACTAGTCCTGTTAATAAGCCAAATGATGCCCTGCCTGACCCTCCTGTAGTAACCCCTACTTTTAATAGACAACCTGCTAAACGGCCTGAAACTTCTCTTGTTTGACACTTTTTTACTCAACTAACAGAACAAAATAAGGCTAAGTGTAAAACTTGTGGGTCTCAACTAGTTCATAAATTTACTAGAAACCGTAGCGGTACGGGTAGTTTGACTAGACATATATTGAAACACCCTAGAGATAAAGCTAGATTTTTACAAATGAAAGCTGCACAAGAGGGGACAAGTGTAGATAATTTTATTAACCCTAGTACAAGTTCAAATCTAGTTCAACCGGGAATTAACACTGTTACCGGTGGCATTTTATATTATGATCCAAATAAAGATCATGAAGAATTGGCAAAAATGGTTACTGTTATGTGCTAACCCTATAGTTTTCCTTCTAACCCTCATATTGTGAGTTATATTAGAAGAGTTTTTAATGCTATTTATAAAGGATGACCTCGCGCAACCGTAAAGAGCGATATTTATAAATACAAACATGAATATGAAAAATATTTGTGCTATTTATTTACTCATATAGATTGTCGCATTGCTATTACTACTAATATTGCTAGAAGTGGTAATGACTGTGATTATCTAACTGTTACAAGTCATTGGATAGATGAGGAGTGGATAATGCAAAAATGCATTATTGCTTATAGAATAATTAATTCACGCCATAGAGGTAAGTTTATTGCTAATACAGTTGCAGATATTTATAGATATTTTTGCATTAGAGATAAAATTATGTCAGTTTCAATGGATAATGCTTCTAGTAACACTAACGCTATAGGCTTGCTTACAACTACACTAAATCCTACATTTAGTAATATTTTTCATGTTAGATGTATTTGTCATATTTACCATTTAATCGTCGGTGCTGGTATGAAAGTTTTAAATGTAGAAATTGAAAAGGTTAAAATGGTTCTTAATTGGCTTTTTTATTCAAACCGTAGAAGTAGACTTAGAGACTATTTTAAAAAATATGATGAATTTCGCCTTAGAGAAAGAAAGGTTCCTAAACCTTGTCCAACTAGATGGAATTACATGTATGAAAGTTTAGTTGTTGCATATGAATATAGGAACCCAATAAGCGCAACGTATAATGCTCGTGTAGGTGATGATGATGATGATGATGATGATGATGATGATGATGATGAGCACCTTACAAATCAAGATTGGAGTAATGTTAAAATGCTTGTAGACTTTATAGAACAATTTCATATTGCTACAAATGAATTATCTGGCCAATATTATCCTACTATTTCTAACTGTTTAGTTTATACTGCGGCACTTGTAGATTTATTTACTCAATTTTGAGAGGGTGGAGTAATTTATAAAGAAGCTATTAATTCTATGAAAGCCAAGTTTAAATTTTTTCCCCTATCCCCCTATTTTTGGTGTTGCTGCATTATTAAATCCTACAATGAAATTAGGAGGTCCTCACTTTTGGTATTCAAAAACTTATAACGCTTTCTCACTTTCAGCTGAGGAATTTGCTACACTTGGAGATGCAAAAGCCTCAATTAAAATAAATTCTCAAACAATTTATAATGCTTATCAACTTGCCTTAGATCAAGTTAGACCAAATGTTCCAACTTCTACTTCGTCTAGTTCGCAAGCATCTAAAAGAACTGGGGCCTAAAAGCCCTTAGTTCTTGGACGGAGTTCAGGGGTTCTCAAGGTGATAATTTTGGTGATAGTTCACAACTAAATGAGCTTCAAGTTTATTTGTCACACGGACTTGAATCAGAGAATCCCGACGGCTCCTTCGATGTTTTGGAATGGTGGAAGGACAAAAAAAAACACTATCCGATTCTTTCAAGAAAATGCTAACGGAACTTGTGCAGGATGCTGCTTCGCCTGGAAGCGATGATGAAGAAGCTTCTTTTCCACCACCACCAATGGAAATTCCTCCGGACCTTGAAAGATTTATGAGATTTGTTAGAGATAATACATAGACTAACATGTAACTTGTATTTTGGCACATCTTCCTTAGTTTTTTTCCTTTTAACGGTGGTATTAGTACCTTGTTGTGCTCATTCCATTGGGGGGAGGAAGACTAAGAAAGATATTGCCAATTGTTAATGTCGTAATAGTAAAATATATATGCCATCTAGCAAATATTAATTTTGAAGCATCGTGCTTAAACACTTAGTTTGTAAATCAAGTTCAAGAATTAATAAAAGTTTTGAAGTTCATCTTCAGGGCCTTGCTTCTCGGCCTACAAGGTACATATTTTTATTCTTCTTTTTAGTATTTTTGGTCTCTCTCCCTAGCCGTGACTATGTCCGGCTAAATAGATTCATATCTATGTTGAAGAACTAATTTCTCTTGCATATTAACCATGAAGAATCCAAACTCTTTCAAAATATAAAGAAATTTTAATATAGTTTCTTGATTTGGTTCCAAGATGGTGGTACAGTCGGTTCTGGTACTACTCCTATTGGCTTTGCCTTAGTGGCTACGTCTAGCCAGCTGTGACATTAAAGCCCGCTGAAGTTGTCAAAAGGGCTACCTCTTTCACAGTTAGAACTGCTAGACACATGGGCTCAGTAAGAGTATGTATCGGGCTTAGACAGGCCCCTTGCTTGGGTAAAAGGATATAGATCCTTCCATACAGTCATTAAACTATAATAGAATTTTCGTATATTTCGAATCCTTATTGGTCGTGCGGACTACCGCCAACCTTTAAAGTGAACTAAAGCAGCTAGATCTGGATGGCCGTGCGGACTACCGCCCGCCTACCTAGATCCTGGTGTTAAATGGTATCAGAGCCTAGGAATTTTCATGGTAAATGTGTAATAGATATGAAAGATTCAACATAGATATGAAGCTTTTGGAATGGATCTGGGAGAAACAAGTACTAAAAGTACTAGACTTGAAGAGGTAGATATACCTCAAAACCTTGATTTATTAAATAAATGGACAATTCCTAAAGTTTCTATAAAAACCATTTATGATATAAGGCAATATATAATTATATATACACATAATACACCCTTATATATACATACTATACATACTAAATATACTTTATATATTTATATAGCTATATATAAGCAATTTATACTAGTATATACATATATAGTTTACAAGAAAGTGTCTTAGATAAACAAAATTTTAAAAAATAACCCGGAACGAAAAAAGCCCGTTAGGCCCGCGAGCCCGACCCATTTAGCCCAGGACCATGTGGGATTAGGACCACCGTGAGCCGGTTCCACACATTGGGACCGTGAAGCCCGAGACCGCCTCAGCCCGGCCCGCCTCAAGCCCAGGCCCGGGTCCGGACCACAATACAGCCTTAAACGTGAATGTGATCATTTACAAATGATCAGACCCCCTTTATATAGTATGGGAGTCCCATTCTTGGTATAATTCTAAATACAGTAGGAAATCCCATAATCGGCTAATTAATCGGCCTCTTCTTGATACGTGCCGAAATTTGCACCATGATCCTCGCCCGATTGCGGATATATCATCTTTTCGCTATTTAACCCAGTAAGCTTACCTATATCTCCATCTTATTCGGTCCCGATCTTGGTCGATCTCAATCTTGGTCAGTCTCGGTATTGGTCGGTCTCAGGGTCTCGAGGTTAATCGGTCTCAGGGTCTCGAGCTTGACAAATTAACTCTGCACCATATTTTGATATAAATCGAAGCCTATCCTCGACTAATCATTCTCTAGCCTCGATCAGTTGCAGAAAAAGGGCAAGCCCGACCGTATACACTAAATTTAAGTCGTGCTAGATTAATGCAAATAAAGCAAATTCTTAATGCTAATTCTTTGGGCTGAAGTAGAATTGCGGGGGCTAGCGCTTGGAGTTGAACATGGTAAAATAAGAAATTGATTGAAACTATTCATTCTAAAATTCTCTGAAAATTTAATTATAGGTTCTATCTCAACGGGAATAATAAGGTCATTATGCTCATTTTTAGACCTATCCACTACTATGAAACTGTCAAAAATCATCCAAGAAAATCGATTCGAAACAGAGGAAAACTGACCGACTTTAATTCGTAAAAAAAAAGTGATCGCTAACGTGTGGCGACCGATGACGGTCGTAATTTCCGACGGAACTCGGTCGGTTGATTCAACCAAAAGTTTGACCATTTTATCTGACAATTTTTGTTTGGAAAATAAATATACTAATCGAAATCGGTCGGTAATATGTAAATTATTTTTTATTTACTTTTTAAAGTAGCGACCGTTTTCGATCGGAAATATAATTATTTGATAATTTTATATTTCTTTTTAAATTTTAACATACCGATAGAAATCGGTTGGAATCATTAAAAAAATTAAAAGAAAGTTATTTCTAACCGACTTCGGTCGGTAATTTCGTATTTCTGTAGAATGCACATTGAAATTACCGACCGAAGTTGTTCGGAAATTATGAATTTCTAGGCTTGCAATATGAGAATTCCGATCGAAATCGGTCAGAAGTCGATCGGTTTTCTAGGTAAAAACCTGGCAGAATATGGCTGCTTTTAAGCTACACCGCCTGACAATTACAATCAATAACCATCCTATAATGGTATCATTACATTGCTGCCATTCTACCACAATTAACCAACAACAACAATAATTAACCTACCACAACAAGAACGCTAATAACAACCACAACAATAATGCCAACAACAACGCTGCTAATAACAAGCGCAATAACAACGCTAATAACAACCACAACAACAATGCCCGCCACCACAACAACAATATAAATATTCAATAACAAAATAATATCAACAATACAATCATTATTCAAAACTATTACAACTGGCACGACTCGCAATTCCTACTGTCGGTACCGTGATGGAGCCTAACATTTCACTTGCTAGGGAAGCCAACGTTAGATAATCATAAAGCCAATTCTTATATATTTCAGTAATTAACAGCAAATAAGCTATAATGAGTTAAAGTGAATGCAAAATTTTATAACAGTCTCAATATATGTACTACTACCTGGATCTGGGGTCACAATTCATGAACATTCTAGGACTTAGTACAAGTAAAAGTGTGAAAGAAATACAACTATTTGAATGAAAGAAATAATAAAACAGAAGAGATAGGCGAGGACTTCAAGGTTTGTGGATGCTGACAGTTCTACCTTGAGTCTCCGATGGTCTGGTCCGAGATGCTATACCTCTCGATCAACTAGGACCAAAACAAAATCTACACAGGAAGTGCAGTATCAGTACAACTGGCCCCATGTACTAGTAAGTGTCGAGCCTAACCTTGGTGAAGTAGTGACGAGGCTAAGATAAGATACCCACAAATAAACCTGTGTAATTTAACAGTATATGTACTCATAACAACAATGAAAGAACGAGACAAGTAATATCGGGAAGGGGCATGCTGAAGGGATCATAAGATAAAGAATCACAGCAGTAATAAGAACTTGATCAATCGATATACCTTGAACAAATAAACAAGCAAGCCAAGTAAAAGAAAATGTACGGCATCACCCTTCGTACTTTTACTCTCAACCTCACCATATGAATCAATAGAAACATCATGGCATCACCCTTCGTGCATTAACTCTCTCATAACATGGCACGACATCACCCTTCGAGCATTAACACTCACAATATGGAACGGCATCACCCTTCGTGCATTAACACTCTCCATCACCAAAACAATGAACAATTACAATTGGGAGATAGAAATAACAACAACACATCTTACTTCAACATTTGGTTCCACAATACCAACCTCAACTTTGAGTCAATACTCAATCAATACCAAAGTCCGTAAACAAGATAAGAATGATCAACATAATGATTAACTAGTCTAAGCATGGATAATATGATCAAGGAAAGCAATAATTACAAGAATAAGACCGACTCGCATGCTATAACAAGAACACGTCTTACATCAACATTTGGTTATAGAATACCAACCTCAATTTTGAGTCAATACTCAATCAATAACAAAGTCCATAAACATGATAAGAATGATCAACATAACGATTAACTAGTCTAAGCATGGATATTATGATCAAGGAAAGCAACAATTACAAGAATAAGACCCACTCGCATGCTATAACCCGACAACAATGCATAGGTACTCGTCACCTCACCTATACATTATGCCTAGCATTCAAACACATAGAAAATAGACAATTAAGTCCTACTACCTCAAGCCAAGGTTAACCATGACACTTACCTTGCTCCAACGGCCAAACTCAATGCTCAGCCATGGCTTTTCCCTTCAAACAAGCCTCCGAACCAATAGAATCTAGCAATTTACTGATCAAACGATTCAAATTAATCCTTAGGAACTACCCACAATTGCAAAGAATTCAATTTAGGCCATTATTAAAAAGTAAACACCTGGTCCCGCTTGGTCCAAACCCGAAATTCGGACCAAAACTCGATTATCCATTTACCCCGAACCCAGTTATGTAATTTGTTTTGGAATCCTACCTCATTGAGGTCTAAATCCCTAATTAATCAAATCCCTAGTTTCTACCCAAAACCCCCAATTCCACCATGAAAACCTTAGATTTTAGGTTGAAATTTTATAAAATGTAGTAAAAGATTGAAAGAAACTAGTTAGAATCACTTACCAATGATTCGGGGAAGCAAAGTTCTTTGGAAAAATTGCCTCTAAGGTTTTAGGTTTTGAAAAATTGAAGAATAGGAGAAAAATCCCGTATACGTCATATTTACCCAACTGCAGATGTCGCGAATGCGACCTGGCTTCGCAAATGCAAAGCCTGCAAATGCGAAACTCCCACATTTTTGCTGCTTTCACAAAAGCAAACAAAATGTTCACAAATGCGGAACCTGAGGATCGCAAATGCGACCCATGTCTTTGCAAATGCGAAGAATCCCCTTCCCCAGCTCACCTCGCAAGTGCGAAGAATATTTCACAAATGTGAAACCTATGTGGCCCATCTTCTCTTCACACTTGCGATGAGAAGGTTACAAATGCGATGCCTCATCTCACAAATGTAAGATCAGAGGCGTGTAACAAGATCTGATACACCAGCAACTTCTCAAGTTCTAATTCACTCCATAGCCTATCCGAAACTCACCTGAGCCCTCGGGGCTCTAAATCAAAAGTGCACATTAGTCTAAAACATCATACGAACTTGACCGCACGATCAAATCGCCAAAATAACACCTAGAACTATGAATTTAGCACCAAATCAAATGAAATTTTCAAGAAAACTTTGAAACTTCTAATTTCTCAACCGGGCGACTGAATCACGTCAAATCAACTTCTTTTCTCACCGAATTTCACAAATAAGTCATAAATGTGATACGGTACCTATACCAGGTTTCAGAACCAAAATATGGACTTGTTATCCAAGAAGTCAAACATTGGTCAAATATGTCAAATGCATTTATGTCATGCCCCAAACCTGAAGAGGCGTGGCGGGCACCCGGTGCCATACTCGGCCCGAGCGTACCACTCTGTAACTATGAACTTTGGAGGGGTAATCCTCAACTTAGGCCGATGAGTCCATATTCTTAATCATTTGAAAATAACGTCTCTCTTATCTAAGGAGTGACTGACTGTCAGTTGATATATATATATATATATATATATATATATATATATATATATATAATTGTGCAGGCCGACGAAGACGCCATGAACTTCTACTGCTATACAAAATAAACTAGACTCATCTACAAACCTCTAGATATAACTGAATTGTACTATGGCCGGGACATGGCCTCGACCTACCTATCAAACCTGTATATATAAAATTGACTCCAAGGTCTAGACCTGGTAACTCCGAAGTAGTGGAGCTTACCAACCAAGCTAATGTTTGACTCTATCTGCTGGGAGGGTCTGTCCAACTGTCAATAAGGACCTGCAGGCATGAAATGCAGCACCCCCGGCAAAAGGGATGTCAGTACGAAATAATGTACCGAGTATGCAATATAACAAAATAACTGAAAGCTAAAAATTAAACTGATTATATAATAACTGAAAGTAACTGGAGTCAAAGATAAGCTGAAGATATACTTACCTGCTAATACTGACTCAACTCTCTTAATATAGTAAGTAAAATAGATGTCCGTCCTTACAAGGCTCAGTATTTGTAACTGCTCTACCGTAATAGGCTCGCTCATAGGCACTCGGCCATACTAGGCTCTATATTTCATACATTCTAGGCTCACTCATAGGTGCTCGGCCACAGTAGGTTCGGTATATAACTCACCACCTGATCAGATGTTGTCCAATAGGGGCCTGGCTATCAATTATAGCTCGATGGTGGTGAAAATACTATAATACTGTATATATATAGACTTTTTGCGCTCTTGGCTGACAGAAGATAAAACTAAACTTAATATGAAGTCCCGATAAGGGAGAATGTTGTAACTCATGAGACTCGGACAATGTACATAAATTCAGGTATATGAACTTCTCTTTATTTCTCGTTATCAAACACATGCAGTTACTGGATCATGCCAAAATGAAAGAAAGGTTTAGCCTTAACATACCTTAACTCCGTTGAGTCCTTAATACCTTTCAAGAAATTCTTCAAACAACTCAACTCAATCTACCACAACATAAGGAGATTCAAAATCAGTGCTGAGTAATGGCTAAGTCCGCAACTTAAACTAGTAGCTCGTTTGCATAAGCTTCGGCAGCATATCTACCGTAACAAGGCCCTCCTCCAATACAATATACCAACAACAACAAGAATAGAACAATAACAACCTATATGTATTCTGTTCCAACCTTATCTCCATCACAATATACCAAAAATAGCCCTCACATCATACATAAAATGACAACCAAAGTAGTGTCAAACAACCTAAAAAATATACCGACGAACGACCAGCAAACCACCCTGCCATTATGTGGTGTTTTCCCACACCCTTTATCCTCCAAAACTCCACAAAAATAGCAGCAAAAGAGACAATTCAACAACAACATGAAATAGCTCACAAAACATTCCACTACAAATTGAACAACTCGAACTCACGGCTTCTGATCACCGTCCCGTGAGTTCTTACAATTAGTGAATGAATTTCCCTACTTTTACAGCAAAACAATGGATGAAAAATGGCAGTATACTTGCAATATTTTGTGAATATCTCAGCTCTTATCTTGATTCTTCAACCCTTAGGTTTTTCTCCAACTGGAACTTGTTAGGGTTTTGTGTTGAATTTTTGGGAGAATTTTTTTGGGTTCTACCATCTACTTCTGATTTTTTTTGCTCTATTATGAATGTAATATATGAAGTAAATCAGACCTTAAAAGGTCTCTTTGGCCAACCTTGGAGCTTTTAATTGAGGTCTCTCCTTTTGGCAAGTAGGTGATGTACCTACTTGTCACCTACCAGTCTGCGCAGTCTCGCGAAAATGTAAATATCTCTCAATTCCAATATCATATCGATAAACGATTTAATGAGTTAGAAATTAGACTCATAGATGTTCAATTGAATGGGACTCAAAGTTTATGTAACACCCCAAAAAACTATGTATATTGGGATAAAATCGCATTTAAGTTCGACCCAAAGTTTCAGTAAAACTTATGAATGTAACTCTTAATGACTTTCATCGAATTTTGTTCCACAACTCACTTGACTTCAAACATAACACACGATTATCATACAACTAACATAAATCATAACGTAACCTTCTTATAAAGTTAAGAAACTTAGTCTCACCCCAAAAGTACATGTTATCACATTCCCAACTTGTCGACTTTCGACGAAACATTGTTTTCTTCAATTTCTTAGCTTCTAAACCTTCCAACCCTCTTTGTACTTGTTGTTCATGATCTTCAATATCTATTACATCCGAGTTAAGATGATAACTTACTTTATATACTTCCAAAGATAATATCGTTTTTGGTCTTACATCAATTGACTTAAGACGTGCTCCTACGTATGAAAATACGGGGTGTAACATCATCCCCCCTGGAACATTCGTCCTCGAATGTTGGTTGATGTGCTTATCAGTCTCATAAACCATAGCTATGATAGATATTCTAATACTATCCTTTCCATCTAGGAAACTGTTCTTTGAATAAATCTGAAGGCTAGGGTATTCCCCCCTTTTGGCCTCTTTCTCACACCATGACTTGTTGTCAGAATTCTTCCAATCTCGTAGTTGTTGCGAGCTTCTATCATGCAGCTTGTATGACTTTGTTCTTGTATGTGCGCCTAGGCGACTATTCTATCCTTTTTCCTCCATCTTATAGCCAATCTCTAGGCCTTACTTTGGGAACGTATAAAGAACTATGACAAGTTATTCCTCCCGGTATATATAGGTATACTGAAGTTCTTTACTCGATACTTTGTTGAACTTATGATTGTTGATATATCTTGTTTCGTAGCCTTGTATATATTTCCTTATGCTTTAATACATCTAGGTAGGTTATACTATGCCCTAACACTTGCTTCGGTCTATTATTACAGAGGTTTGCTACCCAACTCCAGGTTATTCTCTCACTGCTTATCCTATATGTATAAATCTAAGTCCATTAGTTCTTCCTTATTACTTTTCATCTGAAGAACGATGGCGTAATCTCATCTCATATTTTGGACCTTTTATCCGCGTATTGTTGATTCACCTTAATGTTGATCTATAATCTACCACTGTTAACTTGAAACCTCTTACGTAATAAATTGTCGTTAGGGCTCAAGTCTCATCGGAGAACATCTGAAGTTATTTGCTGATCCACCTAGGGACGATACTAATCGTCAATAATTATATTTCATAGCATCCCAACGTGATTCATCTTATAGGGGTATTCTACTACCAGGGTAGCATTCCATCTCTTCTAAATTCTCCTAGTCTTAAACTCCTCTGAGTTGGCTCATGCGATACTGAACTTTTTATAACTTTATAGAAACTATCAGCTCTCTTATTGTGATGGGTTTAATCCCAACGACATACCTATTTTTGTCACCTTTTCACTAGCCTTTTCTTATCCTTACTCCGGTCTATCTAAAACCTTGTCGCTCCACCATACTTTATCTTGCGACCTACATATATCTATTTATACTACTCGCAACCTTTCTTTAACTTGCTAGCATCGTAGATTTCCTTTTGTTATTCTGGAACCTCATGTGAGACATCATATCATCTCTAACTCTTCTTCACTCTCCTAACAAGACCTCTCTATATCTGGAAACCACATGCTGGAAAATATGCCACTGATGACACCACTATCATTTCTTGATACAGAATTACGATGCTTCCAGTCCTTTATCTGATATCTGGATTATTCGTAACCTTCTGTACTTGGGCATCTCGTACCTTCTTCACGTGTACCTTACTTACCTTTAAATCTTGCATCTTATCTTCTATCTCTTTCATAATCTCTCTTCTACATAGGTGGAATTCAAATCCACACCTGAAAGCTCTACTATAATACTTGCACATCATGTGCATACACAATCTGGCAAAAGCTTCATACTGACTTCTTATGAGGTTGGCATTGTTCTAACTAGATTTATCGTAGAGCCATTATAGAATATGGTCATTGTACTATCTCTCTTTTACCTCTACTATTAATGGTGATTCTACAATGTTTTGAGTCACAATTTCTATAATCATCCAGGTCTAATAATCGGACCCCTGATTTACTTAGCTATTGTAACTTTTGAGCTTCCTTTTCTCTATCAGCCTTTGTGTAGGCTTAAGCTATCTTCCAATCAATGGCTCAAGGTATTAGTTATACTTTCGTCTTTCGTGGATGCTATGGGACATCCATAATATAATCTTCTAACAATTGAAGCCTTTATATGTGAGGTGGACTCGATTTTTTTCCTTTAACTTATACTGGAGTCTCCTATAGCTGTAGGAATGTCTATATATATGCTGCATGGATAACACTCCAAAATCTTCAGTGCGTTCACAGCATAACTAACTTTGGGTCATTTATCGAATAATTCCTTTCGTGCCTTCTCAATTTTCTTTAAAAGTAAGCAATTACTTCCCCTAGTCATTCTCCCACTTGTTTCATGAATACTTGGCTTATCTTAGTGCCCACACCTATTGGAATTTTTTACAACTCATATGATCTCGAATATTACTTTGGATTTTACTTCCCGTTCTTTAGTCACAATAGGTACCACTTTTTTATAGAGTGCATACAATGTTGTAGTAAGACTGTTGTAACAAGACCAATATCCTTTAGGTCACTATGCTTATGTTGAAGTATTCTTCCTTATTTCCTCAGCTAGTCTTTCGTTAGAGCTCTTAGTGAAGACTATCTGACTCTTGTAAAACTGTGAGGTTATCCCATCATATACCTGACGGAATTTTTGATGTTCTTACTCACCTATAATTATCCTTAATTACATACCTCTGTGCCCTTGTTTTCATAGGGTTACTTCTGAACTCAATTTTTTTGTCTCTCCCGTGGCACTCTCTTTTATTTTCATAACACTTTTACAACAACTATAACTACCTCAACTCCTATATGAATATTTCTCAAGGATTACGATGTCGTATCTACGAGACTGAATTCCCAATGACGAGGTTCACTAGGTTTATCTTGCACAATCTGCTGATTTATCTGTATCCTCTTGCCTAGCCATAACTAGGCTCTTCCTAAATCAACTACTTTCATGCCCCATTTTCTCGCGAAAGTGGGTTTCGACATGTGACAACACTTTTAAGGGAGGTGTTCTAATAAAGAGAGTCGCCACCTAACGGATTAAGGTGCGTTAGGGCACCTATTTGCAAATAACTCTATCTAACCAGTTTGCGTCACCAAAGATCGGGTAAGGGCCCAAAATTACCTCGAAGAGAAGGTGTTAGGCACTCTTCGAGGTCTACAACTATGGGTCCTGACCGAACTCAATTATATGAATTAGTCTATATGATCAAAGCTAAGAAAAAGGGAATTACTAAACTTGAATAATCGATTGAAAGACAAGGTGGGAGGGGGGTCCTATGTTTTTTAGCCTAAAGAATCATCCCATGCAACATAAATTATACTTCGTAACTCTCTCGAGATGGGGTGTTACTCATATTATTCAGTGGGCACAGAATATCATCTCCTTCTACCCAATTACTATCTTTAAGTTGTTTACCTAAAATGCACTAGTCAATTCTAAGTCGTCTCCTATGCATGCACTACCCGTCCCATGTCTATGGTCCAGGAGGCATTTGGACCTCTATTTCAGGGTGGTTCTAGACTTTAACTTAGGTTGCTCAAAAATGTCAAAAGCTAGGTGGCATACAAAACACATTGGACTTTCACTTATAAGCAAGTAAGGGCTCAAGTTGGTCTCCGCAATTAGACAACAAATGCACGCAAGTTAGATTGACAAAGATAGTTTGCTGATTTTAACTAGTTAAGATTGCAGAAACCTATAGGCAGGATCTCCATATGAATTTGAATTTAATGAGTGGGCAGTTTATAACCTGTGAACCCTATAGAGTTTCCTATTGATTACAGGTATATGCGATTAAACTATATGCATGATATCTAGGCACTTTATGCAGCAACTAATAGTAGTAATTACGCGATCATATTTAGAATTGGGTAATTGAATCCTATAGGCATGGTTTCTAGTGACAACAGTTATCCCAACATTGAGGACTATTAAAGAAACGAGTAAAACGGTTAATTGATTCAGATCCTATAAGGAAGATTTCTATAATTAAAATTGATTTTAGATCCTATAGGCATGATCTCTAAAACTGACCTTTGTACCTGCAAGCATGATCTCTAAAACTGATTTTTTAGATCCTATAGACATGATTTCAAACAAAGTAGATGTAGAGTATATTTTAACCAAATAAAGGACCTATAGGTAGGATTTCTACTGGAAAATAATGCGTTTTGAACAAGGATAGACTACCTATAGGCATAATTTCGGAAAAGTAGCACGTTTTGAGCAAAGACAGATTACCTATAGACATGATTTCTAGCACATGAAGCTGAACATGTTTGAACATAATAACACATTTTAGCTAAGTGATGAGCCTATAGGAAGGATTTTTACCTATTTCAGTGCAAGTATAGGATAAAGCCCTTTACCCAATTTAACTAATGCCCCAAATTGTTATTACAAATAATTATTACAGACCAAAATTTAATGTAATGAATTACATAATAAGTATAACTATAGGGAGCCTACAGCAAGCCCAAATACATTTGGACAGGCCAGGCCTTCAACCCACAACAACACTAAAATTCATGTCCATAGATACAAAATAACCAGTTGTTGAGTGATTCACCCATATATCAAAGCTGAGCATACAAAACCCAAGTCCCTAGTATGTCAAAGTTCCCAAGGGCTTCAAGAACCCAGGGTAGTGCTCACACTAGAGAGATTGATTTGCGTCAGATTTCACAAGGGTCTCACATTAACCCTAAGCAGTGCTCACACTAGGGAGGCCAAAGGATAGAACCTAATTAGCCTTGCTTTCAACCGGCTAAGAACAAGAATTCAGAAGGACCATATAGTAAATGAATAGAATGGATTCAAGGGATTTCACTGAAGGACGAAATCCAAATTGAACATATACACACAAATAACAGACATGCTTGAACTTAGGCAGAGTTAGTCAAGTTTTCAGGAAATGAAGCCAATCAAAAGTCACAAAAAATATATTTATAGTGATAAAAGAGGATCCGGATTAGGCTAAGTGAAGAAACTAGTGTCATAAGAAGAAAACCGTTAGCAATAGATCATGACCTGTTAGGGACTAATTAGGCAGTTATTAGAGGTGTCAAAAACATGATGAAACATGATCAAACATGCCACATTATAGCAGGTTCAACAAACAGATTTGCATATATCTATACATAGTTAACTAGCCCATAGAAGAAGATATGAGAACATGTTCAAAGAGCAGAATTATAACAGAATTGAACTTATAGGGATACCTATCAGTAAAATATGGTTAAGCAGGATTGAACTAACAAACTCACAGTAGATTTAAGCGTGTCTCAGTTGTAATAACATTTAAGATAGTATAGTTTAATTAAAGTAACACATAGATAAAATGGCAGATAATCAGAATGAAATGGTAAAAGGCATGATAACTCACCAGTTAAGATGAAACAAGGATGAAGGAATTAAGCAATATGGTAAATATCACCAAACAAGAGCAAGAACTTAGAAATTTCTGGCCTTGGCTTTCATCCGGCTAGGAATCAGAATACAAAACAAGATTATTCAAGAGTGGAAGCACACAACCTTAGTTTATCATGTTCTTAAGGATATTTCAAACCTAATCAAAGGGGAGTGGGGATGGGTTTAAATAGTGTAGGAACTGAACACATAAACATGAAAAATAATTAATTCAAATACTAGAAAGGCAAGCATTTAAATTAGTAAGGAAGAAAATTTGAAACCCTAATTTTTGAATAAAAATACACAAAAATCGGTAGAAAATAAAGCAAAGAATCACATAATTCATACAATGAACATAGACAGGAAATTATTCAATAGAAGCACAGAATAGAACCAGATTTGGTTCGATTAAGAAGATCTGAAACCCTAACTTAGGGTAAGTAAAAAAATCAACAGAAATAGGCAGATTCACACATAATAGAGTGAATATAGATGAAATAATACTCAAAATCAAATCTTGAACCAATTTTGGTTCGAATCAAAAGAGAATCTGAAAACCCTAACCTTAGGGTTATGTACGAATCAGCGAGATTCGAGCAAATCAGGCTCACACGGTACAAAATAACGCGTTTGGACTTAAGGTTGTCCAGATTCAAGAAGTAAAAATCGATTAGGATAGAATCAGAGTGGGGTACTTGACATATTTAGGCAAGTACTTAAGTTATTCCGTAAAATATTACCAAATAAAGGAAGTATATCAAGATGGTAGGTGAATGGGGAAAGAATCTCATTAGGAACGAGATTTGGGGGGATTTTGGTGAGGCGGAGGCTTAGGGTTCATCAGAGGAGGGAAGTAGAGGTAGCGGGTTTGAAAAATCGGATTTAGGGTTTGGGGGACGGTAATATATGGAAAGGGAGGGGTTGTTTATGAGTCGTTGATCACTTTTTATCAACGGCTAAGGTTTAGGTAGGAGTTGGGTAGGGTTTTAATAAGTGAGTGAGGGTGCTGGGCTAATGGGGTTGGGTTTGGGGTAATTGGGCTATGTTTGGATAGTTTTAGGTCCTAATTTAGTTATGAAATTAGGGCCAGATTTTTAAATACCCAATTTTAACAAATAAATAATTATAAAAATAATAAATAAAAAAAATATCATTTGTGCACTAAAATAATTTAAAATAGTTATTTAATATTTTAAAAATATAAACTCTGCATAAATACTATAATTATACATTAATATGGGCTATTATTGCAAAGATGTGCAATTTAGCATTAAAAATGCAAATGTAATTATAAGAATACACTAAAAATATTTAAATACTATGTTGGCCTAAATGATAAATTTAGATGATTAAATCATCATAAAAATAATATGAAGGATAATTATTGGATATTTATATAATAAAATGTAGAAATAAATTGATTTAAAGCCTTTAAAAATTAGATACATGAAATACCGGATGGACAAACTCCAATTCTGAGGGAAATTCTAACTCATAAGCTACTTGGCCCACTATCTGAATGATCCTATAAGGTCCAACATACCGTGGGCTAAGTTTGCCTTTCTTGCCAAACCTCATCACACCTTTCATAGGTGACACCTTTAAGAATACCCAATTATCAACCCTGAACTCTAAATCTTGTCGCCGCAAGTCAGAATATGACTTCTGACGATTCTGAGCTGTCAACAGTTGCTCCCGGATAAGCTTTACTTTATCTATGGCCTGCTTAACCAGGTCTGGCCCATATAACCCAGATTCTCCAGCATCAAACCACCCTATAGGAGATCTACACCTGCGCCCGTACAAAGCCTTGTACGGAGCCAACTGGACACTGGAGTGGTAACTGTTATTATATGAAAACTCGATAAGAGGTAGATGTTCATCCCCACTTCTTTTAAAATCCAGCACACATGCTCGCAACATATCCTCGAGCGTCTGAATCACGCGCTCGGCTTGTCCATTCGTTTATGGATGAAAAGTTGTGCTGAGATTCACCTGAGTTCCTAAACCTTTCTGAAATAACCTTCAAAAATGTGCTATAAATTAGGGCCCACGATCAAATATAATGGATATTGGCACTCCGTGTAGTCGCACTATTTTTTTAATAAATAACTTTGCATAATCTTCTGCTGTATAAGTAGATTTGATTGGTAGGAAATGTGCTAATTTCGTGAGCCTATCGTCTATCACCCATATGGAATCAAACTTACGTTGAGAACGAGGTAAACCCGTGATAAAGTCCATGTTTATCGCCTCCCATTTCCATGTCGGGATCTCTATAGTCTGCATTAGCGCTCCGGGCTTTTGGTGCTCTATCTTCACCTACTGGCAACTAGGGTATTGAGCAACATACTCAGCAATGTTCCTCTTCATATTGTTCCACCAATACACATCCTTAATGTCATGATACATCTTTGTAGACTCAGGGTGAATGGAATACCATGAATAATGTGCCTCTGACATAATCCTGTCTCGTAGCCCTGCTACATATGGAACACACCAACGACCCTTGTATCTGAGAACCCCATCTCCTGTTAGTTCTAACAAAGACTTCTTCTGTTATGGAACCCGCTCTCTCAACTTGACTAAATCTGGATCCTCATATTGCCTCTCCTTTACTTCAGCTATGAGAGATGATTTTACAGTATTTTGGAGTACAACTCCTCCATTGCCAGAGTCTACTAATCGAACCCCCAAACAAGCCAATTGATGAATCTCTTTTGTTAATTGTCTTTTCTTGGCCTCTACATGTGCTAAGCTACCCATAGATCGGTGACTTAAAGCATTTGCTACAACATTAACTTTCCTTGGATGGTAGAGATTGTTAACATCGTAGTCTTTCAATAATTCAAGCCATCACCTTTGTCGCAAATTCAACTCTTTTCGCTTGAAGATTTAAGGCTCTTATGATCTGTGAATATATCAACATGCACACCATAAAAATAATGCCGCCATATCTTAAGTGCATGGACAACCACAACTAACTCAAGGTCGTGGGTCGGATAATTCTGCTCATGCTTCCTTAACTACCTTGAAGCATACTCAATTACTTTCCCATGTTGCACTAGAACACATCCTAACCCGACACCCGAGGCATCACAATACATGGCATAACCATCTGGACCTTCTGGAAGTGCCAGAACTGGCGCTGAGGTCAACTTGTTCTTAAGCTCTTGGAAACTCTGCCCACAGGCCTCTGTCCACTGAAACTTAGTCGTTTTATGCGTCAGCTTTGTTAATGGTGCTGAAAGAGAAGAAAAACCCTCTACGAACCTCCGGTAATATCCTGCTAAGCCTAGAAAGCTACGAATCTCTGTCGGAGTGGTAGGTCTAGGCCAGGATTTCACAGCCTCAATCTTCTGAGTGTTTACCTTTATACCTCCATCGGATACAATATGCCCCAAGAATGCTACGGATTTCAATCAGAACTCACACTTAGAAAACTTAGCATATAAGTTATTATCACGGAGGGTTTGGAGTACTGCTCGCAGGTGATCCATATGCTCTTCCTCTGAATATGAATAAACCAGAATATCATTAATAAAGACTATCACGAACAGATCCAAATATGGCTGGAATAGGCTATTCATCAAGTCCATAAATATGACAGGTGCATTCGTCAACCCAAAGGGCATAAGAAGGAACTCAAAGTGGCCATATTGGGTCCTTAAGGCTGTCTTGGGAATATCTTCCTCCCGAACTCTGACCTTGTGGTACCCCGACCTTAAATCTATTTTTGAAAAGCATCTAGCTCTCTGCAACTGATCAAACAAGTCATCTATCCTTGGAAGTAGATACTTATTCTTAATAGTTACATTGTTCAGTTGCCTATAATCGATACACAAACTGATACCGTACAACCTCGGTAAATGCATCTAGCGATAATCGATTCTCCGACCGGTGTAGATACCGCAAAAAGATCACATAGTATTTCAGGCACTACACCAAATTTCCATGCGACAAATGGGGTAATACATGATAAAGTAGGTCCTGGGTCTATCAAGGCATAAACATCGTGGGAACAAATGGTTTACATACCTGTCACAACGGCTGGTGAGGACTCTTGGTCATGTCGACCTGCTAGCGCATAGATACGATTCTGGTTACCACTTGAACTAGACCCTCAACCTCTGCCTCGACCTCTACTGTCACGACCCAAATCCCGGTCGTGATGGCGCCCAAAACACTACTAGGCAAGCCCGACCATTATTCCACACTTAACCCAATTTATCAAAAATAGCGGAAAGAAATATCAATTAAGCAAGATTAAAGAACTGAAGAATTTAACAAAATACACAATATAATCTCACTAGGACCCGGTGTCACGAATCTGAGCCTCTAGAATACAGAATATCATCCTAATACATGGTATATCCAAAGTCTGATAATGCGGAAATAAAGAGATAGGATAGGAGGGAGAAGATCAATGGTTGCGAATGCCGTGCAGCTACCTCGATACTCCCAGAAGCTGGATCTGCTGATCAACTGGATCTATTGAGCCTGAGACTGCCCTGGATCTGCACTCACGGTGCAGGGAGTAAAGTGAGTACTCCGACCCAGTGAGTAATAAAAGTAACTACAGTCTGAAGATAAGAAAATCCAGTAAATACACAAAGTAAGCTAAAATCCAAATATACAGCAACATATGGAACTGAGCAGCTAAACAACAGTATAAATAGAAATACATGAATGCAATGCAATGCATATGATGGTACATTCCAGTACCCACTGCGGCGTGCAGCCCGAGCCATCCATATTTATTTATCGTCGACGACGCTCACTGGGAGTGTGTACAAACTCCGGAGGGGTTCCTACAGCTCAAGCGCAATATCTTGGTCAGTCATTGTTACCTGACCGGTCAGCCATTGTTACCTGACCAATTTATATCATACAGTGCCATTGTTACCACTGTTCAAGTATATCATCCAGTGTCATTGTTACCACTATTTCAAGTATATCACACAGTGTCATTGTTACCACTGTTTCAAGTATATCACACAGTGTCATTGTTACCACTGTTTCAAGTATATCACACAGTGTCATTGTTACCACTGTTTCAAGTCACTTTATAATCAGTTCAGAAAATAATATAATAAGCCCCTTGGGCATTTACAAAACAGAAGTTCCCAGCCCGGAATACATTTAAAAATATCATTTAAGTTTTCAACACTTAAAATTATGGCTGAGTTTGCAAAACAACATTTAAAATCTTGGACTTAAATTAAATGATATGCAAATCATGCTAAGCAGTAATATCAATCCTCGAAAGATTTTACAAATCGGCACAAGGCCCCAAACATGGCATCAAACCCCGTAATATCAATGAAGTATGTGTATCAATCACCAGTATAGTATAAATATCACATGGGATGGACCAAGTCACAATCTTCAATAGTATCCGACCCCGCACTCGCCATGGAGTGCGTGTCAAGCGTCAATATAGCGTTACGATGTGAAAGTCCGGGGTTTCAAACCCTCAGAACAACATTTACATCTATTACTCACCTCAAGACGGCCAAAAGTCTACTCCGCGATGCCCTTTCCTTTCGAATCGACCTCCTCACACGTCGAATCTTGCCAAAACCACAAGGAATATATTACAATAGGCTAAGGGAATATAACTCAATCGGAAAGACTCGAAAAATATCGAAAATCACGAAATTTACAATACCCGAGCCCCAGGCCCACTTCTCAAAAAATTACAAACGTCACATCACCGGATTCCTCGTCTCTCCACGAGTCCGTACATATAAAATTTACCAAAATCGGAGTTCAAATGACCCCTCAAATCTTCATTATAGAATTTCAATCTCAAGCCTTAATTTCTTATAATTTGGCTATGTTTTCATGGATTTCAAGGATGATTCTTCAATAAAATCATGTATTTAACTCATAAAACTTACCTCCAATCGATCTCAGTTGAAACTCCCTTCAATCCCCGTCCAAAAGCTCTCAAAATGACTGAAAATGGTGGAAAAATGACCCAAAATCGGATATAAACTCACTGCCCAGATTTTTCGCAATTACTGTTCACCCGCGCGGTACTGTTCACGCACGGGTTACTGTTCACTGCTGCTAAAAAATGCACCAGCAGCCAATTTAAATTGCAGCACAACTATTTTTCACTAAAATAGCTCTAACTCCATCATACGAACTCGGAATTAGACGATTCTTTTTCCTATGAGTCACAAATAATAATACAAACACAACCCTTCAATCGAAACTGAATTCGGAGCTCATTTGCCCAGTGCGATATCTATTTCGCTCGTTAAACAATTACTCATGTTTCGCGTCAAAAACCTAATCGCGACTTGATGAAATTAGACAAAATTTCCAGATCAGTCCTATAATTCATTACCAAAATTCCGGAAGTCTCGGAATCAAATTTGGATTTCTAGAACTAAAAATGAACCTTTAGATCATTACATTTATGCTCAAAACGGCAAAAATCTTCCAAAAACTCTTCCAAAATTTGTCCGAGCCTCATGGGATCCCAACAAAGTATACTAACAAGTCCCATAATATGAAACAAACTTAGTTGTTCCTTCGAATCACCAAAAACAACGCAAAAATACTAAATTCACCACGGATTCAAGCTTATGAACTTTGAAACTTTAAATTTTCACATCCGATGTCGAAACACGTCAAAACTAGTCTGAATGGTCTCAAATTTTGCAGACAAGTCCAAAATGATATAACGAAGCTACAGAAACTCTCGAAATTCCATTCCGATCCTCGAATCAAAATCTTACCTATCAACCGGAATTCGCCAAAATACTAACTTTGCCGATTCAAGCTTAATTCTACACCGGTCATCACAAAAATATTTCGGACACACTCCTAAGTCCCAAATCACCTAACAAAGCTATCTAAACCATAAAATTCACATTTCGAGCACTCTAACACATAAATCAATATCCAGTTGACTTTTCCAACTTAAGCTTCCTTAAAAGATACTAAGTGTCTCAAACCTTACCAAAATCATTCAGGAATGACTTCAAATTTTGCACACAAGTCACATTCGACATTACGGACTTTCCCCAACTTTCGGAATCGCATTCCGACCCCGATATCAAAATTTTCACTTCCGGTCTAATTTTCTCAAAAACCTTCAAATTTATATATTTAGCCAAACGGCTCCAAAATGACCTACAGACCTCCGAATTCACTTCCGATCGCGCTCCCAAATCCAGAATCACCATACGGAGCTACTCCCAGTCTCGGAATTCCAAACGGACATCAATAATACTGAAATGCATTTTAAGCCAAACTGATGCAATTTCTTCTAAAATGCTATCTTCCACAATAGGCGCCAAAACGCTCCCAGGTTATCCAAAACCCGATCCAGGCATACGTCCAAGTACGAAATCATCATACGAACCTGCTGGAACCTTCGGATCCCAATTCCGAGGTCTTTTACTCAAAATTTCAATCCTAGTTCATTTCTTTAATTTTAAGCTTTCAAAATGAGAATTTCCATTTAGATTTGACTCCAAACTTCCTGAATTTTAATTCTGACCATACACTCAAGTCAATATACCTGAGATGAAGCTGCTCATGGCCTCAAACTGTTGAATGACGTGCCAGAGCTCAAAACGACCGATCGGGTCGTTACAATCTCCCCCACTTAAACATACGTTCGTCCTCGAACGTGCTAAGAACTACACTAAAGTAGTCTGAAATCACTTGTTTAACACCTCATGCACCTTCCCGTGCTACCACCACTCAGTTGAGCACATTAGCTCGACAACTCTGTAGGTTTACTCCCTTATTCAAGCAAATAAGCCATTAGGTCCACTTCCAACATCCTGAATTTCCTGCCAAGCCTGTTTCCATCATACGACCACCATATCAATCTCCACATGCTGTACCCAACATGGCTGCATAACTTTGCTGAATTCACACTTTGCATCACTTTACTCATAGGACCACAATAACATTCTTTAAACTAAATAGTCGAAATTCCATAAATCTGATGCTCCCATTGCATCTCATGACCTACATAGGTCTTGCTTTAGTTTTTACAACATCGATACGACTGAAGAGATGTGCCGAAATTCATAATCAACTGTTGAATCAACAATTCATTAGATCTATACTCCTGACAAGTTCCATTACCTTGTCTCAAACCAAAGAATGATCTTTGCTCTATAATATACTTCATATAATCAGTTTGCACTGACCCCAAATCTAGTAACCTCGTCTCACCCAGTACGAACTGCTCAGGCAATAAGTCACCTCGGACATAATCAAAAATCCCACAAGACGCCACAATGTGCCAGTGGGCTACCAATTCGAACGCGATACAAAAGGAAGGCGAACTCTGGGAGGAACTACTCAACTCGCACACTAACATGGATTTCCTCAGAAAACAGGGAAACAAAACACATAAAAGCAAATATGGGCAATGAACTGAACATCACACTGTTGCGGCGCGCAACCCGATCCAAACCACATACCCATGGCGGCGTGCCACCCGATCCACATATAGGACTCACATAAGGAGATACACGTCGAGCTGAATAGCTCACCACATCCAAATACCGAATATCGGTCATAAACACACTAAGGTGCATAATACCATTCCCAAGGAAACATATAGCGTTATAGGCTACAACTCAAGCACAACTGAGGTGCGATACATGATCTAAGTCTCAAGAGCCATCCTGCTCATATAACATCACCGCTGAGCGGAACCTCAACACATAAGGAATTTACCAAGCCGTCTCACAACTCATACATCGCAATATATCTTTACATGAATTATCTGACCACGAAATAAGACCGCGACTATCCTTCCATAAAGAGCGCATTGCTGAAATAAACACAACTGGCCTGACGTAAGGCTCACTTCCACATTTAAATCTATCCCCCGACCTCAAGTCGATCCTGATCGTGCCAAGCTAGGCCAATAATATTTCACAGGTCTATAACCCAATAAGCAGAGTGCCCTCCAGGCATAAATTCTCAAATGGAATATATTACCAAAATCCTCATATTGGTTTAAATTTCTAATTAATCAAGTGACTACATGTCACACTTATACAATCTTCCCGCGGGACAAGCTCCCACCATCTTCCGAAATAATTAACAGGCCTGCACATTCAAACCACTGGCTGCACTAACACTGAAAAGCGATCAGGAATCCCTAACCAGGATTAAAGCCATTCTCACAGAACATCGACCTCAGGTGATACTGATGTCAATACCCATCTTACTCAAACCACTGAAACTCATATACTGCTCATCTGAGATCGTGACATCTCAGTCATTGACCAAACTGCAAACTTGGTCCTTACTTCAAATTCCATACCACTCACTGTACCTCACGTGCCAATATACGATAGACGCGATTTCCATCACAACTCTGGAACCGCCGATAGGCTAATACTTCATCACATAAGACTTTCCATTTAACTCACTTTAGGAGAACTATAGCAGCATACAAGCGAATCCTCATAATCGTCGAATATGCCAATCTCTAAGTAGTCGTCCAAGCCACCACAACACTTTGTGGGATCCGCCTACTCATAATAGGCCCTACCAAAAGAATGCTTCAGAATAACATCAATCACTGCAGCCGACAAGCCTCACATGCATAACTCGATCATGCTGAACGAACCGATCACTGAAACCAGTATACCAACTCAACTATGGCTAATCAATCTACTTCCTTCCATTTTATCCTTGATTGCCTTAGAAATAATAATATCTCCCTTTAACACCTAACTTATTTCAACCAAACTCACCTCGAGTGACCTTAAATCACGAGACCATGCTGTCTCAAATACCATGACCATTTCATATCTCTCAAATGCTACACCGCAAGTCAAAACATCATAGAACATTCTGTGCCTTTCTTCATAAGTTGCTTCAAAAGCTTGACTATTAACCGTACTTATAGACTCAAAATCATTAGGCACCACACTTTACCTCTTGAATTAACTAGGACCGCTATTGAGAGCCACCCAGCTCTGACTTGGCCCTGAATGCAATGAACTCTACTGAATATTTTATAACATATGAATACCATCTCAATAAAGCACCCAACGAAATCACTTCCCTCGAAGCCTGCACCTATACGAGCAATAAATCATGAATCTTCCCTCAAGTCTAAATATGAGCCAATAAGGCTAACCATATCATGCATCCAACAATTCATTTACTCAAATTACCACTCATGGTCCTTTTCCGTAGCTGCAATAACCCACCAATACGCCAATAACTAGAATTCACACAGGTAATAAACCGTGCAATCAGCTAATCAACAGCAAGCTCCCCAACTTGGCTCGAAGCCATAGATTACAACACATATACTCTATTGCAGTCGTAATATCATGGTGAGATTAAACTCACTCCATCATAAGCTCGTGGAAACACGAATCATCTGGAATTTTAACTCTTCTGCAATTCTTGCATCTACTCACACAACAGTTAAGCCCACTCTCTAGGCGACCATTTTTTTTACTAAGTCCTAAATTTTTCAAAAATTTCGGCAGAGCCTCCTTTGTAATTGGTCCTATCCACCTGCCAGAGAATCACCAAAACCATCCTCACAACACACCCACAACTTGACAAAGCATCACAATGCATATCAATTACATAAATCTAAATTGATACATGGACATGCGTTGCACCTATTTGAATTATAACACATAGAAAATACCCTTCAACCCTCCATTATTGGGCTATTCAACCAAGTAGGAACATAATCTTTCTTTAATATTTTCGACCTTCAAGGTGGTCTCCTTGACTCAATGATTTCGTCATAATACATTTACGAAAGAGATCTCAGCTCCCAGACTTATCTAACTAGGAGACACGAAAAATATTCTTCACGCACCCATAACTCGGGCTACTCAACAGATCACAATAAGAAACGAATCACTTAACAGTTCATCTACTATCCAGTAGGCTTCTTCACCACTACCAAGTCATACAAATACACCTCGCAATACTAACATACTCATCACGTGGATATCCAACCGCCATTCCGGCTAACAAGGACAATAATGAACATATGAGTTCAAAACACTTGCTCACAAAATCAGCACCTCGGTGCTCAAGCCATTGGCAAAGATTTGGCCTCAAGTCCTCCAGACTGGTCTAACTTCAAACTCACAGAGATTACACCTCGCCCCTCGATCGGGGAATCAAAGCCATCGAGACACATCTGATACTGAGTGCCCGTTGGTGCGTACGATCACGCGGAAGGAATTTCAAAAGTTTATTTTCAAGCTGAATCAAGGACGCACGATAAGAATTCAAGAATGTGAAGTTTTCCTAAAGGTTTGGCAGCCTCTCGAGGATAAGTACAGACGTCTCCGTACCGATCCGCGAGACTCTACTAAACCGGCTCATGACTCACGAGACCAAGTAACCTAGGCTCTGATACCAACTTGTCACGACCCAAATCCCGGTCGTGATGGCGCCCAACACACTACTAGGCAAGCCCGACCATTATTCAACACTTAACCCAATTTATCAAAAATAGCGGAAAGAAATATCAATTAAGCAAGATTAAAGTACTGAAGAATTTAACAAAATACACAATATAATCTCACTAGGACCCGGTGTCACGAATTTGAGCCTCTAGAATACAGAATATCATCCTAATACATGGTATATCCAAAGTCTGATAATGCGGAAATAAAGAGATAGGATAGGAGGGAGAAGATCAATGGCTGCAAACGCCGTGCAGCTACCTCGATACTCCCAGAAGCTGGATCTACTAATCAACTGGATCTACTGAGCCTGAGACTGCCCTGGATCTGTACACAAGGTGCAGGGAGTAAAGTGAGTACTCCGACCCAGTGAGTAATAAAAGTAACTACAGTCCGAAGATAAGAAAATCCAGTAAATACACAAAGTAAGCCAAAATCCAAATATACAGCAACATATGGAACTGAGCAGCTAAACAACAGTATAAATAGAAATACATGAATGCAATGCAATGCATATGATGGTACATTCCAGTACCCACTGCGGCGTGCAGCCCGAGACATCCATATTTATTTATCATCGACGGTGCTCACTGGGGGTGTGTACAGACTCCGGAGGGGCTCCTACAGCCCAAGCGCAATATCTTGGTCAGTCATTGTTACCTGACCGGTCAGCCATTGTTACCTGACCAATTTATATCATACAGTGCCATTGTTACCACTGTTCATGTATATCATCCAGTGTCATTGTTACCACTATTTCAAGTATATCACACAGTGTCATTGTTACCACTGTTTCAAGTATATCACACAATGTCATTGTTACCACTGTTTCAAGTATATCACACAGTGTCATTGTTACCACTGTTTCAAGTCACTTTATAATCAGTCCAGAAAATAATATAATAAGCCCCTTGGGCATTTACAAAACAGAAGTTCCCAGCCCGGAATACATTTAAAAATATCATTTAAGTTTTCAACACTTAGAATTATGGCTGAGTTTGCAAAACAGCATTTAAAACCTTGGACTGAAATTAAATGATATGCAAATCATGCTAAGCAGTAATATCAATACTCGAAGGATTTTACAAATCGGCACAAGGCCCCAAACATGGCATTAAGCCCCGTAATATCAATGAAGTATGTGTATCAATCACCAGTATAGTATAAACATCACACGGGATGGACCAAGTCACAATCCCCAATAGTATCCGACCCCGCACTCGCCATGGAGTGCGTGTCATGCCTCAATATAGCGTTACGATGTAAAAGTCCGGGGTTTCAAACCCTCAGAACAGCATTTACATCTATTACTCACCTCAAGACGGCCAAAAGTCTACACCGCGATGCCCTTTCCTTTCGAATCGACCTCCTTGCACGTCGAATCTTGCCAAAACCACAAGGAATATATTACAATAGGCTAAGGGAATATAACTCAATCGAAAAGAATCGAAAAATATCGAAAATCACGAAATTTGCAAAACCCGAGCCCCGGGCCCACTTCTCGAAAAATTACGAAAGTCACATCACCAGATTTCTCGTCTCGCCACGAGTCCGTACATACAAAATTTACCAAAATCGGAGTTCAAATGGCCCCTCAAATCTTCATTTTAGAATTTCAATCTCAAGCCCTAATTTCTTATCTTTTGGCTATGTTTTTATGGATCTCAAGGATGATTCTTCAATAAAATTATGTATTTAACTTATAAAACTTACCTCCAATCGATCTCAGTTGAAACTCCCTTCAATCCCCGTCAAAAAGCTCTCAAAATGACTGAAAATGGTGGAAAAATGACCCAAAATCGGATATAAACTCACTGCCCAGATTTTTCGCAATTACTGTTCACCTGCACGGTATTACTGTTACGCAACGCCTTCCTGATGATCTTTGGAAGGGCAACGTAAGGCTAAGCAACCGATGTCAGTGCGGTTGCTGTCCGCCAATGAGGTCCTCGCCGCACGCTAGACTAGATTGTCAGTGCCGTGCGGGAAAACCAATGTCGTGGGCAATTGCGGAAGCTGAGAGAGAATTGGGTTTTGAATGATGATGATGATTTTATTGCTGAATGAAAATGATGATTACAATGATGTGGTGTCGAGGGGGAGAGACACCAGAAAATGCTGATTGAAATGTTTGATTGTTTGGTCCCCCTTAATAATGCTTAAAAAAATAAACCAACATTACAAGACTAGTCCTAATAAAGCTGTAGAAGCACACTGAAATGAAAATGATGAAAACTAGTCTATGATTACAATGAAAAGAACTTAGATTATTACAAGGAAAAACTAAGTCCGATGGCAGCATCTTTGTCTTGCGGGTCTGCGCGCGCGTTGCTGTGGGCGCGCGCGACACTTGATGTGCTGGCCTGAGGCTGGGCACTGGTGCTTGGCATCAGGGTCTGTGCGCGAGGCGCTGCTGGAATGGGCCTGCAGCTGGGCGCTGGCGAGGCATCAGGATCTGCGCGCGCGGCATTGTCAGGGCGCGTGGCGCTGTTGTCATTGGCCAGCCCTTGGGCGCTGGCGAGAGGCATCGGTGGGGCGACAGAGGCACATGCGCGCTTGTCACTTGGCGCAGCCAAGACCACGGGGCCGACCATGGCGCTAGGCATTGTGAGGCTTGCTAGGCCGCCATGGGGCGCGGCCAAGGGGTCATGGGGCATGTCTGGAAAGCAGCCCATGACATTCTCCCCCACCTGAGTTGGCGCCGTCCTCGGAGCCTTATGATGATGATGATGATGATGATGATGTTTCTGATGGTGGTTGGATGGGAGGTCTGCGCCCCTCTGTTGTTTGAGCTTGCTGTTGTAGCGAAGCAATGATTTCATGCGGCTGACATGGAAGACTGGATGGATCTTCCACCAGGATGGAGTTTTTACCTGGTATGTGGACTCCCCAATGCGTTTTTCAATGGACAGGGGCCCGATGTATTTTTGTTGCAGGCGAGGGTCATGGGTCCTTTCTGCAAACAAGTACTGCTTTGGGACGCGTAGCATTACTTTGTCCCCTGGTTGATGTTGGGCAAAGCAAAGATTTTGTTCGGTGAACCTTTTTGCCCGCTTTTGGGCCCTGATGAGATAGCTCCGCACTATCTCCATGTTGCGCTCCCATTCGCTCGAGAAGTTGGCAGCTCGAGGAGATTTCGGCATGGTTGATGCATTCACCGTTTGCGGGAGAAGCGGTTGCTGTCCGGTAACAATTTCAAAAGGGCTCTTGCTTGTATGATGGCTCTTTTGAGAATTGAAACACAGTTGAGCAGCATCCAGGAGCTTCACCCAATGCTTCTGTGATCCGGTTGCGAAGTTGCGGAGATATTCCTCCAGCATGTCATCGAACCGGTCTGTCTGGCCATCCGATGGTGGATGGATGTCTGTGTTGTGACTCAATGTTGACCCAAAGCACCTGAAGAGATGGGTCCAAAAGTTGCTAGTGAAGCGTGAGTCGCGCCTACTAACAATGTTTTTGGGCAGGCCCCAATGTTTGACAATGTGCGAGAAGAAGAGTCGAGCTGTATCTTCTGCTAAGATGTTTTGCGGGGCTGCTATGAAAGTTGCATAGTCTGAGAACTGATCTATGACAACCATGATGGATGCAAGATTGCCGACTTGGGGCAATCCCGTGATGAATCTGAGGGAAACACTTTCCCATGGTTTCTGAGGGACATGTGATGGCTGCGAGGGTCCCGGCTGTGATGAGTGATCCGACTTGTCCTTATGGCATGGCTGACAAGTCTTCACACGATGATGAGCGTCACCAATCTTTTGAGGCCGATGACATGATGGCTGATTGTTGCTGCGAAGGGCAGCCTGAACCTGGGGTTCACGTCTGTTGACTACCTTCTCCAACTGCATGGCCGAGATGTTTTCAGCGGCCATCTTGATGGGGAAGCATGGTATGGTGCAGGGCTTGGCCCCTTTTTCTCCCATCATCAGGAGCATGTTGGCATATGGTACCGGAATGGTGTTGGTTTGCCTCATGAACTCCAAACCCACTATGATGTCGAAGTCATCTATGATTGCGATGCGCAGGTCGATGCTTCCTTTGTATGGGCCAAGTTTCACTGGGACATTTGTAGCTGTTCCACCCAATGTCTGAGGTGGTGAGTTGATAGCCTTGACGCGGCCTTTGCTCTTTTGTACCACAAGACCTAGGCGATCTACTTGCGTTGATGACAAGTAGTTATGGGTGGCACCCGTGTCTATCAAGGCGTGAAGGGGCTTGCCGTTCACTTTCAATTCGACGAACATTAGGGTCCTCGCTTGCTTAGGAGGTCCTTCGTCCATCTTTTCTTTCCCTTTCCTGGTGATCGGGACTGATGTTTTCTTAGGAGGACATGCACTGGTCCCCGCTAAGGCATGAGGGATAGAGCCAACAATTGCATTGAAGGCGCCTACCTGGTTGTCTTCTGATGTGTCTGATGCATCTGTCTCATCCTCGACAGTCTGATGAGCATTGACCTTGATGTTTGGGCATTCATTGTTCCAATGTGACCCGCCGCAATGACGGCATTCTGAGGGAGGCTTTCTCCCCTGATTGTTGTTGATGGACTAAATCGTCGGCACGCTCCTGTTGGAGGTCCTCAAATTTGCCATGAATATTGGCAGTTTCAATGGCTGCCGTTTGTCGATCCTCGTCGGAGTCACGACTGATGTTTGCAATGTCATTTTCGGCCTGCCGCATTCGGCGGTCCAGGTCATCCAACCTTTGCACTAGGTTGTTGTTTTGATCAGGCACCGTTTCTACGATGGGTCGTAATCGGTCAACCGTCTCTTCTAGGGATGCTAGACGCTCCCCATGATTCACCATGTTCAGAAATGGTGATGATGGAAAATGTTCCCTCGTCCGATGTCGAGCCTAGGCTCTGATACCAACTGTTACGCAACGCCTTCCTGATGATCTTTGGAAGGGCAACGTAAGGCTAAGCAACCGATGTTAGTGCGGTTGCTGTCCGCCAATGAGGTCCTCGCCGCACGCTAGACTAGATTGTCAGTGCCGTGCGGGAAAACCAATGTCGTGGGCAATTGCGGAAGCTGAGAGAGAATTGGGTTTTGAATGATGATGATGATTTTATTGCTGAATGAAAATGATGATTACAATGATGTGGTGTCGAGGGGGAGAGACACCAGAAAATGCTGATTGAAATGTTTGATTGTTTGGTCCCCCTTAATAATGCTTAAAAAAATAAACCAACATTACAAGACTAGTCCTAATAAAGCTGTAGAAGCACACTGAAATGAAAATGATGAAAACTAGTCTATGATTACAATGAAAAGGACTTAGATTATTACAAGGAAAAACTAAGTCCGATGGCAGCATCTTTGTCTTGCGGGTCTGCGCGCGCATTGCTGTGGGCGCGCGCGACACTTGATGTGCTGGCCTGAGGCTGGGCACTGGTGCTTGGCATCAGGGTCTGTGCGCGAGGCGCTGCTGGAATGGGCCTGCAGCTGGGCGCTGGCGAGGCATCAGGATCTGCGCGCGCGACATTGTCAGGGCGCGCGGCGCTGTTGTCATTGGCCAGACCTTGGGCGCTGGCGAGAGGCATCGGTGGGGCGACAGAGGCACATGCGCGCTTGTCACTTGGCGCAGCCAAGACCACGGGGCCGACCATGGCGCTAGGCATTGTGAGGCTTGCTAGGCCGCCATGGGGCGCGGCCAAGGGGTCATGGGGCATGTCTGGAAAGCAGCCCATGACATTACTCACGCGCTGGTTACTATTCACTGCTGCTAAAAAATGCACCAGCAGCCAATTTAAATTGCAGCACAACTATTTTTCACTAAAATGGCTCTAACTCCATCATATGAACTCGTAATTAGACGATTCTTATTCCAATGAGTCACAAATAATAATACGAACACAACCTACAATCGAAACTCAATTCGGAGCTCATTTGCCCAGTGCGATATCCATTTCGCTCGTTAAACAATTACCCATGTTTCGCGTCAAAAACCTAATCGCGACTTGATGAAATTAGACCAAAATTTTCAGATCAGTCCTATAATTCATTATCAAAATTCCGGAAGTCTGGGAATCAAATTTGGATCTCTAGAACTAAAAATGATCCTTTAGATCATTACATTTATGCTCAAAATGGCAAAAATCTTCCAAAAACTCTTTCAAAATTTGTCCGAGCTTCATGGGATCCCAACAAAGTATACTAACAAGTCCTATAATATGACACAAACTTAGTTGTTCCTTCGAATCACCAAAAGCAACGCAAAATTACTAAATTCACCACGGATTCAAGCCTATGAACTTTGAAACTTCAAATTTTCACATCCGATGTCGAAACACGTCAAAACTAGTCCGAATGATCTCAAATTTTGCAAACAAGTCCAAAATGACATAACGAAGCTACATCAACTCTCGGAATTCCATTCCGAGCCTCGGATCAAAATCTTACCTATCAACCGGAATTCGCCAAAATACTAACTTTGCCGATTCAAGCTTAATTCTACACCGGTCATCACAAAAATATTCCGGACACACTCCTAAGTCCCAAATCACCTAACAAAGCTATCCAAACCATAAAATTCGCATTTCGAGCGCTCTAACACATAAGTCAATATCCGTTTGACTTTTCCAACTTAAGCTTCCTTAAAAGAGACTAAGTGTCTCAAACCTTACCAAAATCATTCAGGAATGACTTCAAATTTTGCACACAAGTCACATTCGACATTATGGACTTGCCCCAACTTTCGGAATCGCATTACGACCCCGATATCAAAATTTCCACTTCCAGTTGAATTTTCTCAAAAACCTTCAAATTTCTATATTTAGCCAAACGGCTCCAAAATGACCTACGGACCTCCGAATTCACTTCCGATCGCGCTCTCAAATCCAGAATCACCATATGGAGCTACTCCCAATCTCGGAATTCCAAACGGACATCAATAACACTGAAATGCATTTTAAGCCAAACTGATGCAATTTCTTCTAAAATGCTATCTTCCACAATAGGCGCCAAAACGCTCCCGGGTTATCCAAAATCCGATTCAGGAATACGCCCAAGTACGAAATCATCATACGAACCTGCTGGAACCTTCAGATCCCAATTCTGAGGTCTTTTACTCAAAATTCCAATCCTAGTTCATTTTTTCAATTTTAAGCTTTCAAAATGAGAATTTTCATTTGGATTTGACTCCAAACTTCGTGAATTTTAATTCTGACCATACACTCAAGTCAATATACCTGAGATGAAGTTGCTCATGGCCTCAAACTGCTGAATGACGTGCCGGAGCTCAAAACGACCGATCGGGTCGTTACATCTACCAGTCGAAGACTGAGACTCATGCCCTGAAGGATGCACAAACATAGCTAATCCTGTTGCTGAATTTGCTGGTTGCGCCATACCCCCAGAATCTTTATTTAGGAAATCTCGCATCATATGCCCTAGACGTACACATGTATAATAAGCATCGGAACCGGCTCGTCACTGGCCTAAGTGTCCTCGACTGCAGATGACATATCGCAGTTGAAACGGCCCTGTCTATCTCAAACCTCATTATTGCTGCAAACTTGATGCATGGGGCTCTCACCTGGTCCTGATTGAGTATAGTGGTCATACATGTAACCCTGTAGCTAATGTGGCGGAGGTCTAGGTGGCCGTTCGAAGTACTGGGGCCTGTAACTACCCTGAGACTGCTCCTGAGACCTGACAAATCTCATCCTCTTACGCTGCCCTGACTTAGTCCTCTCCATACTCTGTTGCCGGCACCTACCCCTCTCTATATTCCGGGCAAATGCCTGAATCCGCAAGATATCTATACTATCCTATAATGAAACGGTGGCACACGCCTCGGTTAACTCTAGGGCCAACCCCGTTATAAACCTATGCATTCTATACCGCATAGTAGAAACTATGGATGGTGCATATCTGGCCAACGAGTTAAAACAGAGATTATATTCTCAAACACTCATATTGCCCTGCTTAAGGGCTAGAAACTAATCGAGTCGGGCTTGTCGGATTTCTCGTGGTAAGTACTAGTCAAGGAAGGCATCTGAAAAATTCTCCCAAATAGCAGAAGGTGCATCACGTCCCCTGGACCTTTCCTATCACTCATACCAAAGGATGGCTATATCTCGAAGTCGAAAAGCTGCTAACTCAACTGCCTCTTTCTCCGTGGCATGCATAACTCGAAAGATCCTATGAAGTTGATTTATGAAATCCTGCGGGTCCTCCCTCTGATATGTCCCCATGAACTCTGGGGGATTCAAAGCAATAAACTCTCGGACCCTTAAACTCCCAGATCCCTCATAAGGTCCTGCACTAGCGGATGCCCTAGCATGTTGCTGGGTAGCTACCAACTATGCCAACAAATGCACCGCACTCCTCAAGTCCTAATCTGATGGAAGCGGAGGGGAACTGGATGTGCGGTCTCCCTAAGAATCTCCTCAGGTGGCGGAGGAGCCGATAATCGCTAAGTAGGGGTCTCTCCCTACGACTCCGATTGGGCCCCATCTGTTGGGGGTACCCTGCTAGTCCCCACACCTACTGTTGGTTCTCTCCTCTTGCTAGCCGTAGTCTTCCTAGTTATCGTCATCTGTGCATGAAAATGTCAACACGTAAGTTTAACTCAAATTTTCTATAACTCAGTGCTACAACACGATTTAGATTTGAAAGAAGGGTAACCAACTCCTAAATGCCCTGTAGTCCCCTGCTTATATAATGTGGTACACCACATATTTATAAACAAGACCCTACTAGACACGACTTGTAGACTCCCTAGGTAGAACTGCTCTGATACCACTTTTGTCATGCCCTAAGCCTAGGGGTGAGACTAACACTTAGTGCCTTAACTATCCTTGCGTATCACTTATGACTAAGAGGCTCTGAACGTGTAATGTTATATTTTTTTGGCCATGGGCCACATTGTACGATAATGTGCGATGCAAAATATAAAACTAATAGAGACTAACGCTGACTAAACATCAACATAAAGTTGGGCCGGCAAGGTCGTCATAATTACTACAACTGATAAGCCAACAAAATATACGTACAGGGCCTACAAGCCCAACATACTGTACTAACCGACAGTATATATCTACAAGCCTCTACTGATAGATGTACTATGATCGGAATAGGGCCCGACCTACCCATAACCTATCTACATATATACACAAGATACCCATCATACTGCTAGACCCGACAACTCCGAAAGAAGGGGAGCTTATCGAAAAAGCTGAACTCGGGCAACACCTACTGATGAGGTCTACCCGTCTGTCTGTCTGAACCTGCATGCATGAAATGCAGCGCCCCCAGAAAGGGACGTCAGTACGAAATAATGTACCGAGTATGTAAGGAAATATACTAAAGCTGAAACTGAACTGATAATATAATATCTGAAAACAACTGGGAGTCAAAAAAAATCTGAAGATATGTTCATCTGTTGATACTGACTCAATTCTCTCAATATAGTGAGTAAAATAGTTGTCCGACCCTATATGTCTCGGTATACATATATATCTGCTCTACCATAGTAGGCTCGCTCATAAGCGCTCGGCCATACTTGGCTCTGTATCTCGACCAACTGGTCTCGCTCATATGTGCTCGGCCACAGTAGGATCATCATATAACTTACCATCTGATCAGAGGTTGCCCAATAGGGGCCTGACCATCGATTATAACTCGATGGTAATGAAAATACTTTTAATACTGTATATATGTAAACTCTCTGCTCTCTTTACTGAAAGAATAAAATACTCAATTGAATATAAAGTCCCGATAAAAAGAATATGATAACTTACAAAACTAGAAAAATATTAACCTCCTGCACGTATTTAAAGTAGTTGCCTATAATAACACTTGTAGTACTAATTATATATGGTTTGTTTGCGTTTTGTCAACATAAATTCCTTAATCATATGAAAAAGGCAGTAGTATTTCCCAGGATATTGGACGTAATTTTGTCCACAAGACTAACTTATACTTGATTCTTTATTTGCTTCACTTCTTTCTAGGAATATCATGGATATCCTTAATTGAAAAGGTTCTGCTGTACATTCAAATATGAAATGTAAATTAAAAATTGGTTTTATGAACATGCTTCCCGTTATTAGAGGGAAAAGTATATATACAGGACTACTTGTTCAAATAGAAAAATATACGTAAATTCCGGGATACGAATTTTTCTTTATATTTCATTATCGAACTTGTGTAATTACGATATCATGTTAAAATGAAGGAAAAGCTTAGCCTTAACATACCTGGGGTAAAGAAAAATTCGTATGATATTTTTTGGAAGAGATTGCACCGTACTCCTTTAAAACAGCAAAATATTTACGTTGCTACGGTTCTAAAAATTCTCGTTGGATTTTCTGTTGTAGGAATTTCTTGCAAGAAAAAAATACAGTAACATTTTGTTTGAATTGAACTTACTGAAAAGTTTGGAATGAATTTACTGAATGTTGAAATGAAATGTGTTGGAAGATTTTTTTTTGGAATTACTAACGTTTTCCACCTCCCTTCTGAATTTTGCAAAGTCTTTGAGATTCAAAGACATTAATGTAGTAAGGATTATCTACAATCCACTTAATAGGAAATGAATCCTAGTCATTTCCTTATGAAGTAGCTAACTGCCACGTTCCTTTTGGTGAAATTCATTAAATTTTATCCGCTTATTAGTTAACTGGGTAATGTTCTGTTATCCGGTAATTAACCAATTACCCGAATAATTTAAAAATTATCACAAATTACTTAAAATTCTATTTATTTTCAAAATACTTCATATATACTTTATCTATTACACTACCTTGGTCATATGGTACCTTGTATGGTACTAGTTTATAATTATCGGGTATTATTACTTGATCCATATTTTATCCAAACTTGGCAATTTTCAACGAAACTCATTTTCTCTAATTCGTGCATCTTTTATCCTCCATGACACTTATTTATTGCTTGGTATAAATAGCGTAAATACATTAACGTCAAGATGATCTCTTCCCCGAGTCTATGTCAATTTACTAAAGGCGAAACCTTAACGTACAGATAATCAGAATGAAATGGTAAAAGGCATGGTAACTCACCAGTTAAGATGAAGCAAGGAAGAAGGAATTCAACAGTATGGTAAATATCACCAAACAAGAGCAAGAACTTGGAAATTTCTGGCCTTGGCTTTCAGCCGGCCAGGAATCAGAATACATAACAAGATTATTCAAGAGTGGAATCATAAGGCCTTAGCTTATAGTGTTCTTAAGATTTTTCAAACTTAATCAAAGGGGAGTGGGAAAGGGTTTAAATAGTATAGGAACTGAACACATAAACATGAAAAATAATTAATTCAAACACTAGAAAGGCAACATTTAAATCAGTAAGGAAGAAAATTTGAAACCCTAATTTTTGGGTAAAAATACACAAAAATCGGTAGAAAATAAAGCAAAGTATCACATAATGCATACAATGAACATAGACAGGAAATTATTCAAAAGAAGCACAGAATCGAACCAGATTTGGTTCGATTAAGAAGATCTGAAACCCTAATTTAGGGTAAGCAAGAGAAATCAACAAAAATAGGCAGATTCGCGCATAATAGAGTGAATATAGAAATAATACTCAAAATCAAATCTTGAACCAGTTTTGGTTCGAATCAAAAGAGAACCTGAAAACTGTAACCTTAGGGTTAAGTACGAATCAGCAAGATGCGAGCAAATCAGGCTCACACTGTACAAAATAACGTGTTTGGACTTAAGGTCGTCCAGATTCAATTGGTGAAAATCAATTAGGACAGAATCAAAGTGGGGTACTTGCCATGTTTAGGAAAGTACTTAAGTTATTCCGTAACAAATTACCAAATAACGGAAGTATATCGAGATGGTAAGTGAATGGGGAAAGAATCCCATTAGGAATGGGATTTGGGGGGGATTTTGGTAAGGCGGCGGCTCAGGGTTCATTAGAGGAGGAGAGTAAAGGCGGCGGGTTTGTAAAATGAGATTTAGGGTTCATCAAAGGAGGAGAGTAAAGGCGGTGGGTTTGGAAAATGGGATTTAGGGTTTGGGGAACGGTAATATATGGAAATGGAGGGGTTGTTTATGAGCCGATTATCATTTTTGATCAACGGCTAGGGTTTAGGCAGGACTTAGGTCAGGTTTTAATAAGTGGGTAAGGGTGTTGGGATAATGGGCTTGGGCTTGGGGTAATTGGGCTGTGTTGGGTAGTTGTAGGTCCGAAATTAGTTATGAAATTAGGGTCAAATTTTTAAATACTCAATTTTAAAAAATAAATAATTTATAAAAATAATAAATAAATAACAAAAATATTATTTGGGCACTAAAATGATTTAAAATAGTTATTTAAAATTTTAAAAAAGGAAAAGATCATTTTTTGCATAAATAATATAATTATACATTAATACGGGCTATTATTGCAAAGATGTGCAATTTAGCCATAAAAATGCAAATATAATTATAAGAATGCACTAAAAAATATTTAAACACTATTTTGGAATACATGATGAATTTAGATGATTAAATCATTATACAAATAATGTGAAGGATAATTATTGTATATTTATACAATAAAATGAAGAAATAAATTGATTTAATGCCTTTAAATATTATATAAAATTATGAAACATATTTGTATATGCTTATAAATCAAGTGATTATGCATATGCACTATTTTGAAAGTATATATATATATGTTTAAAATTTGAGGAAAAATTGGGTATCAACAACTACTAACTACTTGTTGGTCCATTCTTATATCCATATTCCGCATATTCTCTCTTGGGTTGCTTCCTTTGTCTTAACTTACCTCTAGCACTAGCTCCTTATGTATCAAGTGTTCATTCGCACTTATTTATCAATAACATCCTGGGAGGGAACCCTTATTGCATCTCCCTGCCATCGTGCTTGTATAATGTTTTGGAGTCATAACATATATGTAGGAACTGAATAAATGCAATCTCACCCCTTTCGCCTTTTTACCACATCCTTCCTTTACTAGTCAATAGATACTTGAACTACATAACTTCGACTTACTACCATATCACACCGTCTTCCCCCCTTTTGGGGAGTACTCGTATTTAATGCTATGAGATTTACCTATATATGGTTTACCTCTTCATTTTTTGTGCCTTTTCATGTCTTAACCGACTCTTACTCGCCTTGCGATAAACCTTCTCTACTAGGGATAACTGAATTCCTTACGCACGAGGGAGACACCTAGTGTAACTGGCACACTTAGTCCCTTAAGCTTAACCTTGCTCAAAGTTTTTGCTTTGGCAGAGTGTCTTCCTGAATGACCTTTAAAGGTTATTCTTCTGTTGTCTATTTTTTTAATTGCTGGAATGCGATCTTTGAAATTCTCTTGATGTCGACTATTACCACATCATTCGATCCCTAATTGATGTTCAGTTTATCTTGTTCACTAGCCCATGCTAATTTCTCTTACTCCGGGGGTCTTAATTTTAGTTCTAGTAATCACATTGGACTCACCAACTCATTTCTCGAAATGAAGATATAACTTTTGGCCTATACTCTTTTATTGTCTCAAGGTCTGTCACCTCTTGTCTTTTCCTTCACTTGACTATAGACTCTGTCATCATATCATATTTTGATTTATTGTTATCACCATTTATCACATCTTACTCATAATACTTTATTTACTCTCTTCTTATTCTCCTGCTAATGTTTTCATCTATTACCTTATTCTGAAAACTTCAACAAAATATTCTTTCACTTTTAGCTCCCCTTACTATATCCACTGGCTCTTCAGGTCACCTAGCATTCTCTCTTTACTAGGGACGGGAGCCATACAAAGGTAAATATTTATCTCTTCTAGGATTCCACTGCCTCTCTTCTGAATTTTTTTGGACATTCTAGTATTCATATCTAAATGTACTATTCTAGAGGCACCATCGGGATGTCTCACACGGAAAACTATTATTACGTTTGCAATATCCTTTGGAAATGTTAGCAAATGCTAACAATCCATCCACAATTTTGGGTTAATCTAAGCCCAGTTGGATCATTATATCCCATCCTTATCTTAAACAATATGTGTTAGCTCCCATAGGGCATAACTAAGATGGGTGTGACCAATTGTACGTACCTTTATTTGTGTTGAAGGTAACTTAGAAGCGTATATTTATCTGCCCTAATTGAAAATTTAGGTAATCTTCATTAATTGGGTACCTCGTACCCATCTTCACCTTGCTTCTATTATATGTTGGAACTTTTACTTTTACCTTCTAATACTCTCATGGCCTGCTATTCGCAGGGTATATCAGATATTACTGTCTTAGGGTCTTAAGTAGGAAATCCGCACATCTAGTATGCATGATCTGATAGGGCCTCAAACTTGGCCACATTGTCAAGAATTCTCTCTCTACTAGTGCTCTTACCTACTGTTGTATTATCCCTCTAGCTAGTGGTAATTTTTCAAATTGCAAGCATCTCTATAATTAGAAAATATAAGTCTTGGCTCGAACTCTTATGACTCAGCTCTATAGAATGACGTGGATTTGAAAGAATGTTAACATACTCCTAAATGCCTTGTAGCTTCCTGTTTATATAAGGTGGTGCACAACACATCTATATACAAGGCTCTACTAGACACGGCTTGTAGACTCCCTAGGACATAATTGCTCTAATACTAAGTTTGTCACACCCCAAACCTGAAGAAGCATAGCGGGCACCCGGTGCCATACTCGGCCCGAGCGTACCACTCTATAACTGTGAACTCTGGAGGGGTAACCCTCAACTTATGCCGATGAGGCCATATTCTGAATCATCTGAAAATAATGTCTCTCTTATTTGAGGGGATAAACATACCCAAAAGTTGATATATATATATATATATATATATATATATATATATATATATAATTGTGCAGGCCGATGAGGCCGCCATGAATATCTACAACTATACAAAATATACAGGACTCGTCTACAAGCCTCTAGAGATAACTGAATTGTACCATGGTCGGGACAGGGCCTCGACTTACTTATCAATATATAAAATGAAATCCAAGGTCTAGACTTGGTAACCTGAGGAAGTGGAGCTTACCAACCAAGCTGATGCTTGACTCTATCTACTGGGAGAGTCTATCCAATTGTCAATGAGGACCTGCATGCATGAAATGCAACGCCTCCCGCAAAAGGGAAATCAGTACTAAATAATGTACCGTACATGCAAGGCAATAGAATAACTGAAAGTTGAAACTGAACGATAATATAATATCTGAAAGTAATTGGGAGTCAAATATAATCCGAAGATATGTTTACCTGCTAATACTGACTCAACTCTCTCAATATAGTAAGTAAAATAGTTGTCTGTCCTTATAAGGCTCGGTATGTGTAATTGCTCTGTCGTTGTATGCTTGCTCATTGACGCTCGACCATACTGGGCTCTGTATCTAGGCCATTTTGGGCTCGCTCATAGGCACTCGTCCACAATAGGCTCGGTATATAACTCACCATCTGATCTAAGGTTGCCCAATAGGGGCCTGCCCATCGATTATATCTCGATGGTGGTGAAAATAATATAATACTATATATATAGACTCTCTGCTCTCTTTGCTGACAAGAGACAAAACTAAACTGAATATGAAGTCCCAATAAGGGAGAATGCTGTAACTCATGAGACTCGGACAATGTACATAAATTCAGGAATATGAAGTTCACTTTATGTCTCGTTATCAAACACATATAGTTACTGGATCATGCCAAAATGAAAGAAAGGTTTAGCCTTAATATACCTTAACTTCGTGGAGTCCTTACTACCTTCCAAACAATTCTTCAAACAACTCAACTCAATCTACTACAACATAAGGAGGTTCAAAATCAGTGCTGAGTAAAGGCTAAGTCCGCAACTTAAACTAGTAGCTCGTTTGCGTAAATTTGAGCAGCATCTCCCCTGTAACAAGGCCCTCCTCTAATACCATATACCAACAACAACAAGAAAACAACAATAACAACATGTATGCATTATCTTCCAACCTTATCTCCATCACAATATACCACAAAATAGCCCATACACCCTAATCACTTCATACATAAAACGATAACAAAAGTAGTGTCAAACAACCAAAAAAATATACTGCCGAACGACCAGCCAACCACCCTACCATTATGTGGGTTTTTTCACACCCTTTCTCCTCCAAATATACACAAAAACAGCAGCAAAAGAGACAACCTAATAGCAACATGAAACAACTCACAAAATAGTCCACTACAAGTTGAACAACTCGAACTCACGGCTTCCGATCACCGTCCCGTGAGTTCTTACAATTATTGAATGAATTTCTCTACTTTTAGAGCAGAAAAAATGGATGAAAATGGAAGTATACTTTCTTTTTTTGTGTGAATATCTTGTATCCTATCTTGATTCTTCAACCCTTACGTTTTTCTCCAACTAGAACTTGAAAAGAAAGAGAAAACTATTTAGGGTTTTGTGTTGAATTTTTTGGGAGAATTTTTTTGGGGTGTACATCTGATTTTTTTGATATATTGTAAGTGTAATATATGAAGGAAATCATCCCTTAAAATTTCTCTTGGGACGACCTTGGATCTTTTAATTGAGACCTCTCCTTTTGGCAAGTAGGTGATGCACCTACTTGTCACCTACCAGTCTGTGCAGCCTCGCAAAAATATGAATATCTCTCAATTCCAATGTTGTATAGATAAATGGTTTAATATGTTAGAAAGTAGACTCATAGAGATTCAATTTGATGGGTGGAACACCCCATAACTCTATGTATATTGGGATAAAATCGCAGTTACATTCGACCCGAATTTTGAGTAAAACTTATGAATGTAACTCTTGATGACTTTCATCGACTTTTGTTCCACAACTCACTTGACTTCAAACATAACACACGATTATCATACAACTAATATAACTCATAACATCACATTCTTATCAAGTTAAGCATCTTAGTCTTACCACAAAATTACATGTTATCACATTCCCAACTTGTCGACTTTTGACGAAACATTGTTTTCTTCAATTCCTTAATTTCTAAACCTTCCAACCCTCTTTGTACTTGGTGTTCATGATTTTCAATATATGTAACATCCGAGAAAAGATGATAACTTACTTTATATACTTCCAAAGATAATCTCATTTTTGGTCTTACATCAGTTGACTTAAGACGTACTCCTATGTACGAAAACATGGGGTGTAATAATTTAGCCTTTAACTATAAAATTTCGACAAGGTTTGATATCTCGGGCTAGGGACTTTCGATTTTGATTCCGGGCATACGCCTAAGTCCCAAATCACGATAGGGACCATCGAGACTGTCAAAATACGAATCCGGGTCTCTTTACCAAAAAGGTTGACCGAAGTCAACTCAAATGAAGTTTTAGGATCATTTTTCTTGTTTTATCAACTTTTAGCATAAAAGCTTTCCAGAAACACGTCTGGACAATGCACACAAATCGAGGAGGGTAAAAATGAGATTATTAAGGCTTAAAAGCACAGAATTGAGTTCTAAAATATAAGATGACCTTTCGGATCAAATCCTTGTCCTCGAACGGACATAGAAAAGTACCTGAACTGGTGAAAAGGTGGGGGAATCTATTCTGCATGTTCGAGTCAGACTCCCAAGTAGCTACCTCGACGGGCTGACCTCTCCACTACACTCGAACTGAAGGATAACTTTTCAACCTCAGTTGATGAACCTGCCGGGCTAGAATAGCCACCGACTCCTCCTCATAGGTCAAATCCTTGTCTAACTAGATAGAGCTGAAATCTAATACGTAGGACAGATCGCCGTGATACTTCCGGGGCATGGATACATGGAACACCAGATGAACTGCTGATAAACCAGGTGGTTGTCACACCTCCTTTTTCCCACATCCCGAAAGGGGCATATAAGGAGTTTTTCCAATTAAAGGACAATCGAAACGGGATTTATTATTAAGATTCAGAGTCGCCACTTGGGAGATTAATGGTGTCTCAAGTCACCGGTTGAATCCAGAACCGAGAAAAATATGACTCTGTTAACAGTCCGCGAACTAGAAATTCGAGTAAGGAATTCTGTTAACTCGGGAGAAGGTGTTAGGCATTCTCGGGTTCCGTGGTTCTAGCACGGTCGCTTAACTGTCGCATTTAGCTTATTTATCTGATTTTATTACATGATGAACCTATGTGCCGATTTTAACTTTTAAATGCTTTTTATTCAAATTAAAGAAAGTTGAACGTCGTTTAAAATGTGTCTTTGGATCGTGTCACATGAAATGCACCCGCAATCCTAAACACATTTTATTCAACATTTTGGGATTTGATTTGGGTCACATGAAATGCACACCCGAGTTTAGGAATGTAATTTTATTAAAATCGCGCCTAAAGTGGCTAACGCGTTGTTATCTTTTGGGAAGGCCGTGAAATTCGCTAAACGACCCATCCCGAATTCTAAGTATTTTAATATAACCAATTATCGAGGGCCCCGCAACTTGTAGTTTTATTTGGCGAGGCTCATCTCATTTACTATTTTAAAGGACAAGCCTAAAAGTGACGATGATTTTCTATATATACTTTTTTTCCCAATAACAAAACAGAGGTCCTAATTAGTGAGCCTTATTTAAGACCCAGTGCTTTTGAATTTGTGATATTCAATTAACCCAAGCCTTTAAAGGTGTTGAGACCTCAATATTTGTCTAGAAACGAGCTGGGCCTAACTGCCTTGACATGTTTGCTACAGGCATGAGGTCCGGGCCATCTGTATAATCCATCGCACCCCACGCGGTCCAACAATGGACTATTATACTAATACCAGTTCAATCCTAAGCCCTTTTGACTTTTTCCACGTTTTGGGGCTACTGAGATGCACACAAAAATCAAATTACACGGAGGCTATCACAAACATATCTTAATCACGTATTCATTAGATTTAATAACCTATACTAATACTACTACCTAGATGTGCTAGTGAATTAACAAAGTCATGACATAATACCTAATCAGATTTATACTTGATTGATACCTATTTCGAATTTCATACTGGGTTGAGATAACACCAACGAAATAAAACAAATTCATACGAATCTAAGCTACACTCGACTCAACTTGATAATTTTGTTATACGACAGACCCATTATTTTAGATCATGTGCTATAATACTACATCCTTCTATTTCAAATGATGCAATTATATACGATTACACATCTCAACAATTACTACAAACTGAAAATTCAAAATAACAGTCCAAGTAATTTTAAAGTCCTAAGTGGCTTCCATATTATGCCGATTTAAACAAGTTCTACTTGTTCAATCTAACATGATTTAACCATCCAGAACGAATATAGGAAAGGGAGCTAAAGCAGTAGTGAGCAATTGCACTTCAAATTCTCCTTAATTAGGCTTCATTCAATCTGAATCTATGCATCACTCAAAGTGGAGATGAATACCTGGAAGCAGAATAGAAAAGGAAGAGAAGAGATCAGCAGCAGGTAATCAAACTGACATTCAGCAGTTCAAGCAGCAGTAATAGGCAAGCAGGAATCAACAGCAGCCCAGATATAAGATCAAACGACCCAGAAATGTTCAAACCAAACAAAAAACCCACAGATCAACTCCATAACGCAGCAAACCAACCCAGAAATGAACACCAATGCATAGACAGCCAGCAAAAACACCCAAACTAGACTTAGAACACTAATTTCAACTCGAAATGAACCTCTACACTTCAACAAGCAAAGATAGCAACCGCAGAATGTGAATCAGTAAACAGAAGTTGAAATCAACTTCCAATTTCAATGGAACAATAGATTTTCTTTTTTGATTTTTTAGTTTTTTGTTGTTTTTGGTTTTGAAATTTGAAATTTTCTATTTCAGATTTGAAAAACTAGAGAGAAAGAGCTTTGGGGAAACTAGCTGGCTGAAAAAAGAACCCCCTAAACAATGCATTCGTGATGCCTTTTATATGCAACTCAGAAGTGAGCACAGATTTTCAGTTTTTCTCTTAGTCCATGTGCATTTTCAGTTTAGTCCCTTTGTTTTTTTAACTTATTACGCAAGTTAACACCCTCATTTCCTAACTTGTTACTCAAGTTACTGCTTCTAAAAAGCTGAAACTTACACCAAGGCCCCCTTCTAGAAGGCCCTAGGGTATTCTTCTACCTATAGAATACCTATACTACCCTTATTTTGGTTTTGAAATTACTATTCTTAACAAAATAACCCTTTTCCATGCCTAAACTACCCCTGAAAGCCCCCTGAAATTACTGACCCTAATTAAACTTCTAACAACTATACCTAATCACCTAAACTGAGACTAATTAAAAGGGATTGAACCTCAAACTAATGAACACTGAATTGAAGAACACTTGAAACTTGATTAAACTAACAAGACATTAATCTAAACAATTTTAACAAAGGTTTGGAACAGAATTAAACTGAAAATCTAAAGGGTCAAGAATCAGATTACAAAAGGAAATTAGACTAAACCAATCAGTTTGAACTAATTAAAACTATTACTTAACAATTAAACCAATTAGTTGAACATTTAAACTAAGTAAAATGAAAATCGACTCAGTGTTAGCAAAGATGGAAACTAACCTAAGGATTAACCTACACATCTATCACTAATAATAACAACTAGAAACAAATTGATGCCAAGCTAAACTATTAATCAGAACTAAACGATAATTGAAGTTCATTTAATTAAACAACTAAAAACATGCACCAATCACACATAAAACCAAACAAAATTAAGCAACAGTCAAACATTAAAAATAAGCGGAAACTCACTAAAAAAAATCCGGCCAACTCTCAGAGTCCAAATTCGATCATCTCCAGTGGGAATTGGGTGCTATTGACTGCAGATTCTACAAGAGGGAAGCCCAGGGACCATGTGGTATCAATTTGGGGTAATTTGGTGCAACTAGGGTTTTGGCCGAAAAAGTTCAAACTAATATTCGAACAGTTCCGGCCACGTTCGAGGGTCAGGACCTTGGGGTTTTGATAGAGGAGGTTGTGATGGTCCTATGGTGTAAGTTTAGTGGTGTGTGGGCTACTTTGAGTCATGGCCGGAAAAGCTTCAATCCAATATTTGACGAGATGGGGTGGGATTCGAAGGAAACAGAGGGTGGATTTGTGAAGAGGAGGAGAAGGGGAACAAGTGGTGTTATTTTGGGTGGGAATGGAGTGGTTACCGTCATCGCCGCCGGCGAACTTGACGGAGCGTATAGAGGCGGCGTCTCTAGAGTTTGGGTAGGGGTGAGTTCTGAGAGGTGAGGTAGGGGGGGTAACGTTTGGACATTAATAAACTAAACAACCCAAGCTTCTCGTCCGTTGGATTGATTAACCTCGACGACCCGGATTGATCGACGCCAAACGGCGTCGTTTTAGTTATGTAAAGGGGCGGACCGGGTAGAGGCTACAGGGCTGGGTCATTTCGGATGTGTAATTGGGCTGAAGAAACGAATTGAACGGCCCACTTCGTTGTAACAGTCTACTTCTCCCTTTTTATTTGTATTCTCTTTATTTCTTTTATTTATTTATGTATTTTTGTATTTTTTCTGATTTTATAAAAATACAAAAAGTAAAATAGAGTCCTAATATATTTCAAAGTTAAACTAATTAACTCCTAAAATTATTTAAAATCTATTTCGTGACAAATTCACAATTAAACAATTAAAAATGCTAAAATGAACTATTTTTGTTATTTTCTTCATATTTTGTTCTAAAACAAATTAACCCCTAATTAATACTAAAACATGAAATTAAAACCTAGATGCAAATGTATTTCTGTATGTTTCATATGAATTAGAATGCACAGATAAAAATGCAATAATTACCAGAAAATGACACAGAAATTCACAAAAATTGTAAAGTAATAAAGAAACTGTTTTATTTGAATTTTGGGAATAATTCATATATAGGGCAAAAATCACGTGCTCACAGCTGCCCCTCTTTGCCCGGAAACACGAAGAGTTTTCGTGCAAAGATAAGTGAGCGGAAACGAGCGATTTTTGCCCGTTTGAATATTCTGTGCGAAGCATTTTGAAAAGTTTGACCGCACCCTACTTCAGAGGTTGCCTACATATCCTGAGCTAAACAGGAATTAGGTCAGTGTAGTTCGGGAATGTCTGTAGCTAGGACTACCAGGAGCTGTGATTTCACTGCGATTGCTGCTGCCACTGCTTGCAGACCTCCCTTATTACACCATGTTAAAATAAAAGAATCTAAACTTAAGCTATGATCTATGAATTACAAGAAATCCTATCTAAGTTCTTCAAACTTGTTCTTGTACTTCCTTGTTGTCTTGTGTTCTCTTGGTAAAATCCCTTGTTACCATTGCAAACTACAAACTGAGGTGTTGTTCCTTTCTTCAAATTGCTGAACTTGAATGTATTCCCCTGTTGTACGAGTGGGCTCCTGACTTCAAAGCTCAAAATGGATTATCCTATTCTCCAGGCGGACTCTTGACTCTGTTCTCTAGGCGGGCTCCTGACTTCTGAACTTGAAATGTATTCCCATGCTATCCAGGTGGGCTCCTAACTTCTGAACTTGAAATGTATTCCCTGCTCTCCAGGCGGACTCCTGACTTCTGAACTTGAAATGTATTCCCTGCTCTCCAGGCGGGCTCCTGACTTCACAAAATAGACAAAACAAAGAATTTTTGAAAGCTAAAACTTTAAATTGTACTCCCTTGTTCTCCAGGCGGGCTCCTGACTGCTGCGATTGAATGTATTCCCTGCTTTCCAGGTGGGCTCTTGACTGCTGCATTTGAAAGTATTCCTTGCTCTCCAGGAGGGCTCCTGACTTCAAAATAGACAAAACAAAGAATTTGAAAGCTAAAACTTAAATTGTACTCCCTTGTTCTTCAGGCAGGCTCCTGACTGCTGCGCTGGAATATATTCCCTGCTCTTCAGGCGGGCTCCTGACTGCTGCATTTGAAAGTATTCCCTGCTCTCTAGGCGGGCTCCTGACTTCAACTCACAATGTATTCCATGCTCTCCAGGCGGGCTCCTGACTTCACAAAAATAGACAAAACAAAGACAATTTTTTTGCCCCAGTTTGGTAACTGGGCACATATGTGAATGTTAAACTGAATCACATTACCAAATATTACTAAGAATTTGAAAGCTAGGTCCCATTATGTATGGGGGTCCTGACAACTCTAAACGACAGTTTTAAATCTAAGTTTATCTTCTACAGGTGTGACTTCTGCTAAATCTTGCTATCTAAGAGAATCTTTAAACTACTCCCCATTATGCAGGAGGGTCCTGAAAATCAAAGGTCAAATTTTGTCTTAAGGGTGACAACCTCATGTCTGAATTATACTACCCTACAATAGAGTTAATGCTATATGTTGTTATCTAATTGAAATCTTAAAGCTAAGTCTCATTATTCAGGAGGGTCCTGGAAACTCCTAATTGAGTCCTGTCTCGAACATGCACACTTCTAAGCCAACTTATATTCCTTTGGGATATATTTATGCTAGATTATGCTATTTCTGAACTTTAAACTAGGTCCCATTTTCCAGGAGGGTCCTGAAAATTAAAAGCAAACCTGTTTGGTGACTGCCTTTCTCCACAGAGAGTTCCACTGAAACAAACGAACTTTTCTGCCCCTGTTTTATTCAAAGAAAATTTGTCAGTTCAAAAATGGTGGTTAGTTGGTGGCATTCTTGCTGGAGATCTTTCTGCTGCATTTTTTTGTTCCGACCAGCTTCCCGAACTGGCCCTGAACCGCTTCGACTCTCCGACTGACCTTCGAACCCCCTGACCGAGTGTTCCATACTCATGCTGTTGTTTTGCCTCTGACCCCTTTATCTGAACCTTTGTGTCTCCCATAACATTACCAAACCATTCCACCGTTGAAACTTCCGGTGATTCCTTGTAACCCCTCCTCTCACATCACATTACCCTTAGTACGCTCTGACCACGCTCTGCTTTGCAAATTTGGAAGCTGGTAGTGAGCTTTGACTTGCTTTGAACAATACTGACATTAAAACATCTTAGACAAATGAACCCAAAAGAAAATGAAATGCAATGACTTTGCGGGTTAAGGATAAGAAGAATCCAAAACCAGATGACTGCTACAAAAGGAAAAAGGGAAAGAAACTTATCTGACCGGAACAGCTGGTACCAATGGTCATGACATGCATTTCGGACTAATCGGCTCAATCTGTCCAACTACCCAGCACTTGGTCGCCACACTTTGTTGCCCCAGAATTTGCGTCACTTGATTACTTTACCCAAACCTTAACCTTGTTCATCCTGCGGTGCCTTGAAAGATTTTCACCAGCATACCTCTTTCATTCATTCATCTCTCAACTCTCTTTCGCCTTACGGTGCCTGTGAGGGTTTTCACCAGGAAGACTCTCTCATTTTAATTTCTTTCCACTCCCATCGCCTTAGGTGCCCGTGTGGGTTTTCACCAATAAGACTCTCTCATTTTAATTTCTCTTCTTGCTTGTACCAGAGTGTTGCCCCTGATATGAATTACCTCTCCTTGCTCGACTTGGCATCTCTCGAAGACTGATCGGAAGGTCTTTTTCTGGACCGTAACGTGGGCTTTTGGATAGGGTTAAAAAGAAAAGATATCAAAGGCTCAAAACAATTGACATGTGTTCAAAATTACAAGTTTTAGAATCAGATTTCTTACAACAAACACAACTTCTGCCCCAGTTTCTTGCTTGGGGACTTTTGGATTTTTGTTTTGATGAGACCGAACCTTGAGGCTGCCTACGTATCCTTAAAAGGAATCAGGTCGAACGTAGTCCACGTCATAGAGACTACGTTGTTTTTTTCCTTTTCTGTTCTTCTTTTCCTTTCTTTTCTTCATTTTCTTTTCTTTTCTTTTCTTTTCTTCTTCTTTTCACTTTCAATTTTCTTCTTCTTTTCTTTTCTTTCTTTTCTTCCTTTCTTTCCACTTTTCTTTCTTTTTTTTTCTTTTCATTTTCTTTTCTTCCTTACTCGCGTTTCTTAATGGTGCCATTGATTCCGAAAGAGGGATATGAAAGAAAATAAGTAAGGCTTAAAGGGGATGACAAGTGGTAAAAGTGTTTAGATAGCAGAACAAAACGCCTTCGTCATTTCAATCTTTAAAATATACCAAATACAAACAAGTACAATCAAAATAAAGAATCATACATAGTATCTCTTGACCGCATCGGAATTTATGGCCATTTCTACACATTTTCCTTCCACATCTATCAGATATAATGCACCATTAGACAACACTCTGGTTACGACAAATGGTCCCTGCCAATTTGGAGCGAACTTTCCTTTTGCTTCGGCCCAATGAGGAAAAATACGTCTCAACACTAACTGTCCCTCTTCAAACTTCCTCAGACGCACTTTTTTGTTGTACGCTCTTGCCATTCTTTGCTGATACAACTGACCATGACACACTGATGCTAATATCTTCTCGTCAATCAAACTCAACTGCTCAAGGCGGCTCTTCATCCATTCATCATCATCGATCTCAGCCTCCGCAATGACTCGAAGAGAAGGGATTTCCACTTTTGCGGGTATCACTGCTTCCGTGCCATACACAAAATAGTAAGGAGTCGCCTCCACCGAAGTACGAACAGTGGTGCGGTATCCCAACAATGCAAAAGGCAGCTTTTCATGCCACTGTCTAGATCCTTCCACCATTTTTCGGAGTATTTTCTTTATATTCTTATTGGCCGCCTCAACCGCACCATTTGTCTTAGGGTGGTTTGGAGTAGAATGACGATGAGTAATCTTGAACTGCTCATATGTCTCCTTCATCAAATGACTGTTGAGATTAGCTCCATTGTCTGTAATAATCACTTTGGGTATCCCGAACCGACAGATAATGTTCGAATGCACAAAGTCCACTACAGCTTTCTTGGTCACGGACTAGAATGTTTTAGCCTCTACCCACTTGGTAAAATAATCTATAGCCACCAAAATGAACATGTGCGCATTTGACGCTGCTGGCTCAATTGGCCCAATAACATCCATGCCCCATGCAACAAAAGGCCATGGTGCGAACATCGTGTGTAACTCCGAGTGTGGATAATGAATCAAATATCCATGCACCTGACACTGATGACATTTCTGTACAAAGCTGATGCAATCCCGCTCCATCGTGAGCCAATAATAACCTGCTCGGAGAATCTTCTTTGCTAAAACATACCCGCTCATATGAGGTCCACAAACTCCAGCATGTACCTCAGTCATGATAGATGTGGCATGTATCGCATCAATGCATCTCAACAACCCGAGGTCTGGAGTTCTTTTGTACAACACTCCTCCACTAAGGAAAAACCCGCTTGCCAACCGTCGAATTGTTCGTTTCTGATCACCTGTGGCATGTACCGGATACACACCCATCCTGATATATTCCTTGATGTCACGGCTCACCGTCAAGTTCCTCTTCCACCACATTACAATAAGCGTGTTGATCGCAGACCTGAATCTGCAAAGGGTCCACGTAAGCCTTATCCGGATGGTGTAACATCGACGCCAAAGTAGACAACACATCGGCCACTTCATTATGAATCCTTGGAATGTGCTTGAAATCTATTGACTGAAACCGCTGACAAAGCTCATGCAAACATTGTCGGTACGGTATAAGCTTTAAGTCCCGTGTTTCCCATTTTCCTTGAATTTGGTGTACCAGTAGGTCCGAGTCACCCATGACCAAGACTTCCAGGACACCCATATCTACAGCTAATCTCAAACCCAAGATACATGCCTCATATTCTGCCATGTTGTTCGTACAATAGAAACAAAGCTAAGCTGTAACAGGGTAATGTTGCCTTGTTTCAGAAATAAGTACCGCTCCTATTCCCACGCCTTTCATGTTTGCAGCCCCATCAAAGAAACGTTTCCATCCTGGCTTCTCAACTTGTTCCAACTTTTCAACATACATCACCTCTTCATCAGGGAAATAAGTCTTCAAAGGTTCATAATCTTCATCAACCGGATTCTCGGCCAGATGGTCCGCCAAGGCCTGTGCTTTCATTGCAGTCCGAGTCACGTAAACAATGTCAAACTCTATGAGCAGGATCTGCCATTTTGCAAGCCTCCCCATGGGCATAGGCTTCTGAAAGATATACTTCAATAGATCCAAGCGAGATATGAGGTAAGTGGTATAAGATGACAAATAGTGTTTCAGCTTTTATGCCACCCAAGTTAGGGCGCAACATGTCCTTTCAAGATGAGTATACTTAACATCGTAGGGAGTGAACTTCTTGTTGAGGTAATAGATGTCCTGCTCTTTCCTGCCAGTGATATCATGTTGACCCAATACATAGCCGAATGAATTGTCCAATACCGTTAAATATAGAATCAAAGGTCGCTCTGGTTCTGGTGGGACCAACACGGGTGGATTTGACAAATACCCCTTTATCTTATCAAACACCTCCTGACATTCATTTGTCCACTTGACCGTAGCGTCTTTCTTTAACAGCTTGAAGATAGGCTCACAAGTTGTCGTGAGCTAAGCGATGAACCTACTGATATAATTCAATCTCCCCAACAAACTCATTACCTCGGTCTTGTTCCTCGGAGGTAGCAATTCCTAGATGGCCTTGACTTTCGATGGATCCAGTTCAATACCCCGGCGGCTGACTACGAACCCCAACAATTTTCCAGACGGCACCCCGAACGCGCATTTTGCATAATTAAGCTTGAGATTGTACCTGCGAAGCCTTTGGAAGAACTTTCTCAGATCCCTGACATGGTCAGATTGCTTTCTAGACTTCACGATCACATCATCCACGTATACCTCGATTTCCCGGTGTATCATATCATGGAATATTGTTGTCATTGCCCTCATGTAGATTGCCCCAACATTCTTCAAACCAAATGGCATGACCCGATAGTAGTACGTTCCCCACGGAGTGATGAATGTTGTCTTTTCTACGTCTTCCTCGTCCATTAAAATCTGATGATAACCCGCATAACAATCCACAAAAGAACCAATCGCATGCTTGCAAATTATCAATCAAGATATGGATGTTTGGCAATGGGAAATTATCGTTTGAGCTTGCCTTGTTGAGATCCCGATAGTCAACACACACCCTGGTCTTGCCATCCTTCTTCGGCATAGGCACAACATTGCCTAACCATGTGGGATACCGTGTGACCCGAATGACTTTTGCATCGAACTGCTTGGTAATCTCTTCTTTGATCTTTACACTGATATATGTTTTGAACTTTCTCAGCTTCTGTTTGACAGGAGGGAATGTCGGGTCAGTGGGCAATTTGTGAACCACTAAATTAGTGCTTAGACCTGGCATGTCATCATAGGACCATACAAAAACATCTTTGTATTCAAATAGTGCCTTAATTATCTCCTCCCTGAGTTGAGCTTCCAGATGGACACTTATTTTAGTTTCACGGACATTATCTTGGACTCCTAAATTAACTGCTTCTGTATCGTTCAAATGAGGTTTGGGCTTTTCCTCAAAATGACTTAGTTCCTTACTAATTTCTTCATAGGCCTCATCATCAAATTCCAACTCGTCATCACACTCAATTTCTTGTATTATTATTTCAGAGTTAGATTGGCTTTTAAAACCGGGCCGGAGATTCCTCATGCATGTCATGTCATTGATAGCAGCATAAAAAGGACTGTACAAAAGAAGAAAATAGAATAAAATTAGAAGAAATGAAGGACAAGGACAATTGCATTTTATTAAATTTAAAGATAACAAGGTTTTAACACATCCAACTGGACGGAACATAATATCTGAATTACAGACCCTAGAATAATCCAGACAACTAAAAGAAAATCAAAACCCACTACCAAAACTCCCTCCAGATAGGAAGAGGAGTGGCTTCCCAGTTGTTGACTTTTGCACGTGGTCCCATGAATTGCATATTTGCCTTGCTCGACCCTTCCCCAGCCTCAACCATGCTAACCTCAGTGAACAACCTTTTGAATCCCTTCTCCAAGTCTTCATCAGCACCAATCAACGATCCAGGAACCTTTGACAACAATTTCTTTCCGACACCCGGCCTGACGAATGACCTGGACAGACGCGGGATTGGCTTTGGAAGTGCCCATGCTTTCTGTTTCATTTTACGAGCTCGTCTCACCTCTGCAACTGTGGGCTTGAACCCCAGACCAAATGTATCCAGATTCTTTAGAAGAGAAACTGGTTGCACAATACCTTGCAGTGATGCACCCAAACCCTTGCCTTGTACAAAACCATTTTTCAACATTTCAACGGCTACCATGACTGATGCCGCATCCATTTTTGGAGTTGGAACGCACTTTCCTTCCGGAATTTTCTCTACCGATATTGTGTCGAAAACCTGATAAACCCACGGTCCCTTGGCGTCGTCAACCTCTATGAACGGAATAATGGCATCATTGGGCACACATAAATTATTTTCACCATGTACAAACAAACATAAATTATTTTCACCATGTACAACAATTTCCTGTCGATCCCTGTCAAACTTGATGACTTGATGTAGAGTAGACGGGACTGCCTTGGCAGCATGAATCCAAGGTCGTCCCAATAGCAGGTTGTAAGAAATAGCCACATCAAGTACCTGGAATTCCATAGTAAAATCAACTGGCCCTATGGTGAGCTCAAGCATTATGTCCCTAACTGAATCTTTCCCTCCACCGTCGAATCCCCGAACACAAATACTATTTTTGTGAATTCTTTCATCTTCCACTTTCAGCTTGTTCAACGTGGAGAGAGGACAAATGTTTGCACTAGACCCATTATCGACCAGTACCCGAGTAACCACAGAATCTTCGCATTTCACTGTTAGGTAGAGGGCTCTATTGTGCTCAGTACCCTCCACGGGTAACTCATCATCAGAAAAAGTGACTCTATTTACCTCAAATATCTTGTTAGCTATCTTTTCTAGGTGGTTCACCGAGATTTTATTAGGGACATGGGCCTCGTTCAAGATCTTCATAAAGCCTGACGATGTTCGTCGGAATGGATCAATAATGACAATAAGGAAATCTGAGCCGGTGTTTTCCTCAACTACTCCACAATGGAATAGTCCTGCACTTTCATCTTTTTCAAAAATTCCTCTGCTTCCTCCTCAGTCACAGCTTTCTTTATCAACACCGAGTTGTCTTTGGAAGTTTTAGCTTTTCTCAACTCTTCGGGAGCAAAGCATCTTCCCGATCGAGTCAAGCCATGGGTCTCACACACTTCTTCTCTAACCTCTTTCCCCTGGTAAGTTACTGTCACTCGTTCATAATTCCACGGGACTGCCTTGTTGATCACTGGAAGCTGAGTTACTGGTTTTATAACAATAGGATCTGTGCGAGAACCCTTCACGACCACAACAAGTTTACTTGTAACCCCCGGTACCACCACTTTAGCTTTCTCTGGTTTCACTGCAACAATGCTTGACGACCCTTTCTCTGCTACCATAGCTGGCTTATTATATGCCCCTTTCAACTGGACCACTGATTTCCCACTGGTTACCTTTTTTTTTTGAACTGGTTTCACTTGAACGAATCATCATCACCATCTGCGAGGGCTTCTTAGGTTCCCCTCCCTTGTGTATCAACTCAATCATATGGGTCTCATGGTGAGCTGGCAGCGGATTCTGGTTGATATTTGGTTCTTCTGAGGCCTTAACCTCGATCCGATGAGTATCAATAAGCTCTTGCACAGTTGTTTTTAGTTTCCAACACTTCTCTGTGTCATGTCCCGGGGCCCATGAACAATACTCACAACTTATCGAGGCGGTTAAGATTTCTGGGAAGGGGATTCGACATTTTGGCCTCGATTGGACTCAACATATCCAACTGTCTCATCCTGTGGAATAGACTAGTATAGGATTCTCCCAATGCAGTAAAAGTCTTCTGCTTTTGTAACCTCTCATTCTTAAAGGCTTGATTGGGTCGAAAACCTGTTCCAGGAGGGTTTCTATAGGCTTTTGGAGGTGGATAGTTATTTTGTGGAGCTTGATATGGATTTTGGGGAGCCGGTGCGTGCCATTGTGCATGAGCGGGAGGTTGGGTATAGGTTTGTGCATGATGGACAGAAAAATGGGGATCTGGCGGTAGGTAGTAATGTTGTGGTGGGCTATATGGAGTGTGGGGGTAATTTTGGGGATAGGGTCGAGGCTGGTTGTAGTAATGTGGAAGGTTCCTAGATCCACCCCAAGCTGCTGACTCAATCGTTGCAACGTCCTCTTTCTTTTTCTTTCCAAGTACACCTCCAGTACCGTTTTGAATGGCCTGGGTGGTTGCTTTGATTGCTGAATAACTCATGATCTTATTGGACTTGAGTCCCTCCTCAACCATGCCTCCCATTTTCACAACTTCATTAAAGAACTTGCCCACGGCCGACACCAAATGACCAAAATAAGTGGGCTCCAAAGCCTACAAGAAATAATCAACCATTTCACTTTCCTTCATCGGGGGGTCAACCCTCGCTGCTTGCTTCCTCCAACAGAACCCATATTCTCGGAAGCTCTCTCCGGGCTTCTTCTCGATCTTTGTCAACGACAGTCGATCTAGGATAATTTCAAGATTATATTGAAAATGACAGGTGAAGGCTTAGGCCAAATCGTCCCATGTGTACCACCTGCTGTGGTCTTGTCTAGTATACCATTCTAACGTCGAGATCCGCTCAAACTTTGGCTAAAATATGCCATCAGCAATTCATCTCTTCCTCCTGCTCCTCTCATCTTGCTACAAAATCCCCTTAAGTACGCTACTGGGTCACCATGCCCATCGTACAGATCAAAACTAGGCATCTTGAACCCGACCGATAACTGAACATCTGGGAACAGACATAAATCTTTATAGGCCACACTTACTTGTCCCCCTAACCCCCTCATGTCTCAGAATGATTGCTCCAGGCTTTTGACCTTTCTGATCATCTCTTCCTGCTCAGGGTTTTTGGGTAGTTTCTCGGTATCTACCGTGAGATCAAAATGAGGGGTGTAAGAGTAGGGTTCTGGAACTTTGAAGGTAGGTTCAGGGGGATAATACTAGTTGTCATGAGTCTGGAACAGAGGTTCACTAGAGGATCGATGTAGGGTAGCAGGTGGAGGTGCCACAAGGACGGAGTAATTGGTGGAGGAGGGTATAGGACTTGTTTGGGTAGAGGAGCCTGTGATGTATGAGAAGTGGTGCCTTGGCACTGTTGGTAGAGGGGAAAGGCTGGAGATGAGTTCACAGTGGGAGGCTCCTGAGGCTGAGCCAACAGTGGGATATAAGCGGGGTTAGCGGGATAAACTGGCGGTGGATGCCACTTTGCCCAGGCTTGGTACATTTCAGCCATCTGTTGCTTCAGCTTATACATTTCCTCCCTCATTGCATGAACGTCCATTTCTTCTACTTCTTTCGATGGGTCGACAATACTCGTTTCTGGTTCCTGATTGGCCATATTCAACCTGTTTTTCGATCGGGTGTTGTATGAATGAGTTGCCAGAATGTCGACCAACTAACCACCTGCTTGAACTCAATTTAACAACAACATTGTTAGTGGTTAGGTTCTCAACAATTTGGTAATCACACATTTGAGAGATGAATGCACCTAAGCAGTTAACCATTTCTATCATGCCTTTGCTTGGCCGCTTGCGTCATCCCGGCTTGGTCATTTGCAACTTTCTTTCTTTTTCTTTTTCTTTTTCTTTGTTTCTTTTCTTTCTTTATCCTCTCTTGTTTTCCCCTCTTTATCCTTTTCCTTCTATTTTTTTTTTGGTTATGGTCGAATCATATGGAGATTGCCTACATATCATAACCCCGCATGAATCAAACCGGGCGTAGTTCTGGAAAATAAGTGCGAAAAAGTAAAGAGACAATTGTTGGAATTTTTTGATTTTCATTAATAAACATTCTATTACAAACTAGACGCTTTCAGAAAGGAAAATAACAGACTCGAAACCAAACCAAATACAAACTCAAGAACTTCTGACAGACTCTGATGCGAAAGGAAAAATAGACTATAATAGACAACAGACTCTAAGGAGAAAGAAAATGCAGACTCGACCCACGAATACATTAAAGCTTTAAATTTGGGTGCCCACAGGGCGTCATTCGGGTTTGCCGCGGGCTTAGGTGTAAGGCCCCTTTCCAGCTATTCCAATTCATACATGATTTGCCTCACAAATTTCATCACTGCCGAGAAGAAAGTAGTGCGGGTCATATTTTCACATACCCGACATTTCCTGGTAATAGCATGAGCAATAGTCAAAATCTTGTCCCTGGTTCGGTCTTTCTCTAGGAGTAGGCATTCTATCTGATCCCCCCTAGCCTTCAAAACCCGAGAATCATGCAGATGTTGTTTCTGTAACTGCTGTATTTCATCTTCCATCAAGGCCATCAGATCATAGCAGTGTTCACTTTCGGTTTCAAAAGCCTTGGCTTGTTTAGCCGCCTCGCTCTCTAGGGTGGTCACCTTCCTTTTTAGACTGGCAATGGTCTTTTCATAATCTTTCCTCACTTGCTGTAAATACTGTGTGTGCTCTTTTGTTCTTTTTGCCCATTGTGCCTGGAGTTGTGCTATGGTACCCTCATATTTCTTCAAATCATCCCGGCACTCACTGATTTCCTTTTTCAACCCTTTTATTAACCGCTCATCCGACCGACTCCTTTGTTGGTTGTCAACATATATCCTCATTTGTCGGATTTGGGCTTTCAGCACCTCATTTTCTTGGGCCAATTTGTTCTTTTCTCCCTGATCGGCATCAACTTGCAAACTATTTTCAAATTCTAGGTCTCCAATCTGTTGCTTCAGCTTGCCTATTTCTACCCTGTAACTCTCTTCTTTTGCTAACTAACCCCATTGCTCTTGTGAATCATTAGTAAGCTGTTGGACATGGGCTCTTTTGGCGGGCCTTTGGAGAATCTGGAACCTTTTCCCAAACCATGCATTATACTTCGGGTCCACCTCACCTTTAGCAGATCTCGGACCATAGTCTTAGGCTCAAGGAATCGGCATTCGTTCCACAATTTGCGAATTTTATCTTTCGGGAATGCGGCTCTCGGACTTAACTCAATGACGTGCTTGCTCAAGTCTTCATCTTTGGGGACGACTTGAAACCTTCCAAGTTGGCGTAGTACCCTATGGGGAGCATACGGTTGGATACTCCGAACACCCATTAAAAGAATATGACACTCTCCCGCTGACATATATAGCACCTCGGTAACGGGCAACCACCCAAATGCCCATTCAATTTGATCGGCAGTCAATGACCTCAGTCGTATGAGCCAAGCTTCGGTACCCTCAGGAAATGCAATACCCCTTACCCGCTTTTCAAATTCTTCGATACAGCTTAACCCAGTCAGCCCATAGTTCATGTACCCCGCCCGGTGGCACAGATGTTCTTGCATCCACAACTGAAGTAATAAATTGCAACCTTTGAAAAACTTTCCTCCCTCTCTACACACAGTCAATGCTCGGTAAATTTCTGACAAAATCAGGGGAACTATAGTGCTATCTGCCCTTTTAATTGCAACATCAACCATCCCCATGAGACCTGTCTCTATTTTCTTATCTTATCGTGGACAAATCACGATTCCCAAGAATGCCATTATGAACGCCAAGGTTCATCTTGCTTCCCATTTACTTCTGTTTCCAGCATGGGTTAGTCCCAGATTTGGTTCTTCGAAACCCCGAGGATTACCATAACGCTGATACAGGAACTGAAGAATGCAACATCCTCTCAACAAATCATCATTCTGAACACTCCGGCTGATGTTTAGCAAATCCAAAAATTTGTGCGGAGATACCGCTCTTGGTGAAAGCAAATATTGACCCCTCAGATTTCCATTCAGACCCGCATAACCCGCGACTTTTTCCAGCGTGGGCGTAAGCTCAAAATCCCCAAAGCGAAACACATTGCGGGTCGGGTCCAAAAATGGTATTAAGGCCTCGATGACATCCGACTTTGGCTTGATATTTAGTAGACCGACAAGACCTCCCAAGATTCTAGCCACTATTTCTTTGTTGCCTTCTCCCAGATCACTCCACCACATGTGGAGCTGGAGGGGGACCTCATTAAGTATGGTGAAAGATTCATTTGCATTTGTGCTCATCCTGCACATTTATTAAGGTGATTAAGAAAAAGGTAAATTTATTTGATTCAAAACAAAAATACTATTTTTGTTTTTTTTTCCAAACTAAAACGAAAGACCTGGTTTTTCAAACACGACCTTTCAGCACTTCGGAGACGAAGATTTTAAGGCCGTGTGTATTAACCGATCGAAATCTTAAAAATGACCAAAGGTGGCTATTTATACAAAATCGGCCTTCCGGCGTCCCTTTTGGGGACATTCGGCTATTTTTTGACAAAAACGACATCACCCGACTTATTTATGACGAAAATTAAAATTTGACATTTTTGGCTATTTTTGCAAAAGGGGAGGTTGGACCCGATGAGGGTTGCCTACGTATCTCACATCCGGTGAGAATCAAACTTGCGTAGTTCGGGCAAGCAAAACAAATTGTTTTTGAAAACAAAACTTCTCATTTTTTTATTTTTGAAAACAACAACTTTTTTTCAAAACCCCTTTTTTCCTTTTTTTTGTTCTTGAAAATTCGGCAGAGTTTCGACACTATTTGGACGGCGATTTTTTTCAGAACAGGCGATTAACTCTCTTTAGCCCTCACATTGCCATTTCTCTTTCCTCAACTTTTCCCAATATTCATAAATCGGTCAGCATGCAAGTCCGAAGCAAATAAATGCACAATTGGATGCATCAAGATGGTCTTTTGTTACGGGTGCACCTGTCCTATACAGACCCAACCCCCGTGTTGAGTCTCCAAAGTCAAAATGCACATGATGCAAACAAACATTCCTACTGTGGATCCGGCATGAGGTATTGTTATACTAGGTTCACAACCTGGGTTTATTTGTTCTAGACCTGGCTTACCCGAGCGGACAGCTCGAGCCGAGGGGGGGCAGCGTACCGGGAATACAGAAGCTTCATCGGCTTTGCAACTTGTCCGAACCTCGTTCTAAATTTGGAATATGACTCTAACAGAAAAGAAGTCACACGAAGTGCACACTTCTTCATGACTTAGAAGATTCAGAGAGAAGAGGGATTTCGCAACAGTTTATATATACAATTCAACAAATATCAAAGCGGTAAAATATTTATCACGATAGCATGGAACATGTAGGAAAATCAGATAAAGCTAAATATAACAATTACACTAAGCTCGAATTCTTAAACCCTGGACCAAAGTTCTGGGTTTGTGTCCCTAGCAGAATCGCCAGAGCTGTCACACTTCCTTTTTCCCACATCCCGAAAGGGGCATATAAGGAGTTTTTCCAATTAAAGGACAATCGGAACGGGATTTATTATTAAGATTCAGAGTCGCCACTTGGGAGATTAATGGTATCCCAAGTCACTAGTTGAATCCCGAACCGAGGAAAATATGACTCTGTTAACAGTCCGCGAACCAGAAATCCGAGTAAGGAATTCTGTTAATCCGGGAGAAGGTGTTAGGCATTCTCGGGTTCCGTGGTTCTAGCACGATCGCTCAACTATTGCATTTAGCTTATTTATCTGATTTTATTACATGATGAACCTATGTGCCGATTTTAACTTTTAAATGCTTTTTATTCAAATTAAAGAAAGTTGAACGTCGTTTAAAATGTGTCTTTGGATCGCGTCACATGAAATGCACCCGCAATACTAAACACATTTTATTCAACGTTTTGGGATATAATTTGGGTCACATGAAATGCACACCCGAGTTTAGGAATGTAATTTTATTAAAATCGCGCCTAAAGTGGCTAACGCGTTGTTATCTTTTGGGAAGGCCGTGAAATTCGCTAAACGGCCCATCCCGAATTCTAAGTATTTTAATATAACCAATTATCAACGGCCCCACAACTTGTAGTTTTTTTGGCGAGGCTCGTCTCATTTACTATTTTAAAGGACAAGCCTAAAAGTGACGATTATTTTCAATATATACTTTTTTTTCCAATAACAAAACAGAGGTCCTAATTAGTGAGCCTTATTTAAGACCAGTGCTTTTGAATTTGTGATTTTCAATTAACCCAATCCTTTAAAGGTGTTGAGACCTCAATATTTGTCTAGAAACGAGCTGGGCCAAACTGCCTTGACATGTTTGCTACAAGTATGAGGTCTGGGCCATCTGTATAATCCATCGCAGCCCACGCGGTCCAACAATGGACTATTAAGCTAATACCAGTTCAATCCTAAGCCCTTTTGACTTTATCCACGTTTTGGGGCTACTGAGATGCACACAGAAATCAAATTACATGGAGGCTATCACAAACATAGCTTAATCACGTATTCATTAGATTTAATAACCTCTACTACTACTATCTAGATGTGCTAGTGAATTAACAAAGTTATGACATAATACCTAATCAGATTTGTACTTGATTGATACCTATTTCGAATTTCATACTGGGTTGAGATAACACCAACGAAATAAAACAAATTCATACGAATCTAAGCTACGCTCGACTCAACATGACAATTTTGTTATACGACAGTCCCATTATTTTAGATCATGTGCTATAATACTACAGCCTTCTATTTCAAATGATGAAATTATATACGATTACACATCTCAACAATTACTACAAACTGAAAATTCAAAATAACCGTCCAAGTAATTTTAAAGTCCTAATCTAACATGATTTAAACATCCAGAACAAATATAGGAAAGGGAGCTAAAGCAGTAGTGAGCATTTGCACTTCAAATTCTCCTCAATTAGGCTTCATTCAATATGAATCTATGCATCACTCAAAATGGAGATGAATAACTGGAAGCAGAATAGAAAAGGAAGAGAAGAGATCAGCAGCAGGTAATCAAACTGACATTCAGCAGTTCAAGAAGCAGTAATAGGCAAGCAGGAATCAACAGCAGCCCAGATATAAGATCAAACGACCCAGAAATGTTCAAACCAAACAGAAAACCCACAGATCAACTCCATAAAGCAGCAAACCAACCCAGAAATGAACACCAATGCATAAACAGCCAGCAAAAACACCCAAACTAGACTTAGAACACTAATTTCAACTCGAAATGAACCTCTACACTTCAACAAGCAAAGATAACAACCGCAGAATGTGAATCAGTAAACAAAAGCTGAAATCAACTTCAAATTTCAATGGAACAATAGATTTTCTTTTTTGATTTATGCCGATTTAACTCAAAGTGGCTTCCATATTATGCCGATTTAAACAAGTTCTACTTGTTCAATCTAACATGATTTAACCATCCAGAACGAATATAGGAAAGGGAGCTAAAGCAGTAGTGAGCAATTGCACTTCAAATTCTCCTTAATTAGGCTTCATTCAATCTGAATCTATGCATCACTCAAAGTGGAGATGAATACCTGGAAGCAGAATAGAAAAGGAAGAGAAGAGATCAGCAGCAGGTAATCAAACTGACATTCAGCAGTTCAAGCAGCAGTAATAGGCAAGCAGGAATCAACAGCAGCCCAGATATAAGATCAAACGACCCAGAAATGTTCAAACCAAACAAAAAACCCACAGATCAACTCCATAAAGCAGCAAACCAACCCAGAAATGAACACCAATGCATAGACAGCCAGCAAAAACACCCAAACTAGACTTAGAACACTAATTTCAACTCGAAATGAACCTCTACACTTCAACAAACAAAGATAGCAACCGCAGAATGTGAATCAGTAAACAGAAGTTGAAATCAACTTCCAATTTCAATGGAACAATAGATTTTCTTTTTTGATTTTTTAGTTTTTTGTTGTTTTTGGTTTTGAAATTTGAAATTTTCTATTTCAGATTTGAAAAACTAGAGAGAAAGAGCTTTGGGGAAACTAGCTGGCTGAAAAAAGAACCCCCTAAACAAAGCATTCGTGATGCCTTTTATAGGCAACTCAGAAGTGAGCACAGATTTTCAGTTTTTCTCTTAGTCCATGTGCATTTTCAGTTTAGTCCCTTTGTTTTTTTAACTTATTACGCAAGTTAACACCCTCATTTCCTAACTTGTTACTCAAGTTACTGCTTCTAAAAAGCTGAAACTTACACCAAGGCCCCCTTCTAGAAGGCCCTAGGGTGTTCTTCTACCTATAGAATACCTATACTACCCTTATTTTGGTTTTGAAATTACTATTCTTAATGAAACAACCCTTTTCCATGCCTAAACTACCCCTGAAAGCCCCCTGAAATTACTGACCCTAATTAAACTTCTAACAACTATACCTAATCACCTAAACTGAGACTAATTAAAAGGGATTGAACCTCAAACTAATGAACACTGAATTGAAGAACACTTGAAACTTGATTAAACTAACAAGACATTAATCTAAACAATTTTAACAAAGGTTTGGAACAGAATTAAACTGAAAATCTAAAGGGTCAAGAATCAGATTACAAAAGGAAATTAGACTAAACCAATCAGTTTGAACTAATTAAAACTATTACTTAACAATTAAACCAATTAGCTGAACATTTAAACTAAGTAAAATGAAAATCGACTCAGTGTTAGCAAAGATGGAAACTAACCTAAGGATTAACCTACACATCTATCACTAATAATAACAACTAGAAACAAATTGATGCCAAGCTAAACTATTAATCAGAACTAAACGATAATTGAACTTCATTTAATTAAACAACTAAAAACATGCACCAATCACACATAAAACCAAACAAAATTAAGCAACAGTCAAACATTAAAAATAAACGGAAACTCACTAAAAAAAATCCGGCCAACTCTCAGAGTCCAAATTCGATCATCTCCAGTGGGAATTGGGTGCTATTGACCGCAGATTCTTCAAGAGGGAAGCCCAGGGACCATGTGGTATCAATTTGGGGTAATTTGGTACAATTAGGGTTTTGGCCGGAAAAGTTCAAACTAATATTCGAACAGTTCCGGCCACGTTCGAGGGTCAGGGCCCTGGGGTTTTGATAGAGGAGGTTGTAATGGTCCTATGGTGTAAGTTTGGTGGTGTTTGGGCTACTTTGAGTCATGGCCGAAAAAGCTTCGATCCAATATTTGACGAGCTGGGGTGGGATTCGAAGGAAATAGAGGATGGATTTGTGAAGAGGAGGAGAAGGGGAACAAGTGGTGTTATTTTGGGTGGGAACGGAGTGGATACCGTCGTCGCCGCCGGCGAACTTGACGGAGCATATAGAGGCGGCGTCTCTAGGGTTTGGGTAAGGGTGAGTTCTGAGAGGCGAGGTAGGGGGGTAACATTTGGACATTAATATACTAAACGACCCAAGATTCTCGTTCGTTGGATTGATTAACCTCGACGGCCCGGATTGATCGACGCCAAACGACGTCGTTTTAGTTATGTAAAGGGGCGGACCGGGTAGAGGCTACTGGACTGGGTCATTTCGGATGTGTAATTGGGCTGAAGAAACGAATTGAACGGCCCACTTCGTTGTAACAGTCCACTTCTCCCTTTTTATTTGTATTCTCTTTATTTCTTTTATCTATTTTTGTATTTCATTATGTATTTTTGTATTTTTTCTGATTTTATAAAAATGCAAAAAGTAAAATAGAGTGCTAATATATTTCAAAGTTAAACAAATTAACTCCTAAAATTGTTTAAAATCTATTCGTGACAAATTCACAATTAAACAATTAAAAATGCAAAAATGAACTATTTTTGTTATTTTCTTCATATTTTGTTCTAAAACAAATTAACCCCTAATTAATACTAAAACATGAAATTAAAACCTAGATGCAAATGTATTTATGTATGTTTCATATGAATTAGAATGCACAGATAAAAATGCAACAATTACCAGAAAACGACACAGAAATTCACAAAAATTGTAAAGTAATAAAGAAACTGTTTTATTTGAATTTTGGGAATAATTCATATATAGGGCAAAAATCACGTGCTCATAGCGGCAACGCAAGCCTGTAGGCCACCTCTCCCACTCGCTCAAGAATCTCAAAATGCGCGATATGCCTAGGGCTCAACTTGCCCTTCTTTCTGAACTTCATCACACCCTTCATGGGTGACACCTGAAGCAACACTCTCTCTCCGACCATGAATGCAACATCACAAACTCTACAATCGGCATAACTCTTCTGCATGGACTGAGCTGTGCGAAGTTGATCCTGAATAATCTTGACCTTATCCAAGGCATCATGTACTAAGTTTGTAAACAACAATCGAGCCTTCCCCGGCTCAAACCATCTGATTGGCGATCGGCACCGCCTACCATACAATGCCTCATAGGGAGCCTTCTGAATGCTCGACTAATAACTATTGTTATAGGCAAAGCCGCTAGCGGCAAGAACTTATCCCACGAACCTCAGAAGTCTATAACACAAGTGTGGAGCATATCCGCTAATATCTGAATAGTGCACTCAGACTGCCCATCTGTCTAAGGATGAAATGTTATGCTCATCTCAACCCGCGTGCCCAACTCACACGGTCCTACCCTCCAGAAATGCGAGGTGAACTGCGTACCTCGATAAGAAATGATAGGAACGAGCACACCGTGAAGATGGACGATCTCGCGGATATAAATCTCTGGCAAACTCTCTAAAGAATAAGTAACTGCCACAAGAATAAAATGCGCTGACTTGTTCAGCCTATCCACAATGACCCAAACTACATGAAACTTCCACTGAGTTTATGGGAGTCTAACAACGAAAACCATAGTGATATTCTCCCACTTCCACTTAGGAATCTCTATCTTCTGAAGCAAACCACCAGGTCTCTGGTACTCATACTTTATTTGCTGACAATTTAGACACCGAGCTACATATGCAACTATATCCTTCTTCATCCTTCTTCACCAATAATGCAGCTGCATGTCTTGATACATCTTAGCGGCACCCGGATGAATAGAATATAGGGAACTGCGAAACTCCTCTAAAATCAACTTATGAAGTCCATCCACATTAGGTACACAAACACTACCCTGTTGTTACGACCCAAATCATTGGGCCACGACGGGCACCCGGTGCTTTACTCAACCGAGTACTAATGTAACATATCTTTATTATTATATCATCATGGGTAAGTGGGCGAGAAGGGTCATATGAGTCAACAAGAATAAAATATGAGGAAACATTTGATATAAAACTACCCAACCTGATCTAGAAACTTATACACGTGACATACGGGCCTATAAGGCCAACATGATCATTTGTAAACTCAAAACATAGGCCAACAAGGCCATACAAGTATATGTATTCATGACATCTGTCTACAAGCCTCTAAGAGTACATAAGTAATATAAAGGTTGGGACTGGGCCCCGCTATACCAATCAATACATGTCCTAATTATACTGATCAAATAAGCAACTCCTGAATAAAATAGAGTGCACCAACACTTATGTTGAGCTGATAGCCTACTTGGAGGACACTCAACCCATCTATTGGGACCTGCAGGCATGAAACACAGTGTCCCCAGGCAAAAGGGACGTCAGTACAAATAATGTGCCGAGTATGTAAGAAATGAAAATCAATAATAATAGATATGAGAGAAACATGGATTAAAAGACTCAACATGTAAGTCTAAATAACTCTGTGAATCATTAATATGTATAATGCCAAGCATATGCGTATAAATGTCATGTCGTGCATAGGTACATGTGTTCATAACATCATGAAGCCTCTGAGGGCATCCCATCATATTATCTCGGTCACTATGTGCAAAATCATCAATGTATACCAGTTGATCAGGTGGTGGTGCGTATATAATACAATAACCTTTTCCCATATCCAATACACATATAATATACATATATACGCTTATATAACGCCATCTAGTCATGGGTCAATATAGATATATAAATTAATGCAATGCATGAGAAGTACGTCAATAAAATCTCTCGGAACATCATAAGACCATTATGCCTCTGATTATTATCAGGAAGTAAACTTTATCAACTTATGTATTTTCTGAGACCCATGAACAAACGATAGTACAATAAGACATATGGGAATTCAAGAACATAGGCACCTCTAATACTTATATGAATAGAGTTATTTATGAAATTTGTGCATTTGCTCGTTTCGTTTGTGTCGTATAGATCATGCCAAAAAGAAATAAGGGATAACCTTAACATACCTGAGCTTATTCTCTTGACAATTCCTCTAACATACTTCAATCGCGACGAAACACTTAATGGCGAGATCGAAATAGGGAACAATCCATATGATATTCTTGAGAAAGATTGCATTGTACTCCCTTAGATCTGCAATTCCCACGTTGCTATAGTATTCAATAGTCTTTGCATGAAGTGTTTGAAGCAACTATGTTTCCATTGCAAATCATTATCCTTGTTGAAGCTTGTTACTTAGAGATGGGATGCAAAATCTATTTTGTGTATTAAAGAAGGCCTTTTGTAGTAGTGGGTGCGGACCCCACTAAATTGATGACTTGGCCAAATAAAAGCCTCAAATGCCACCTTGCAAAGTGACTTAAGAGTCACCAAATGGAACATATATTGTTGCCACATTTGGGGCCCTTTAGTCCTAATCCAATATCTTAATTAATCTCCCACTAATCCTTAATTAACTTGTTAATTTCCCCCATTAATCAATTATCCACATAATTAAGAATTATCTCAAATTACTTAAAGTACTATCACTTTTAACATACTTTATACACCTTACTATCATGGTCATGTGGTACGTTATATGGTACTAGTCCATAAGTCCGGGTATTTTAGCTCGGACCGTATCTTATCCTAAATTGTCAAACTTTGACAAACTTATTTTCTTTCATTTGCTTACTCTCTCTCCTTCACGAATTTACTCATCACTTATTGAAATAGCATAATGCGTATAATCTCAAAATAATCTCAATCCCGAACTTATGTCGATTAACTTACGAAGAAACTTTAATGTACGAAAATACGGGATGTAACATCTCATTTCCGAGCTTTCATCAACTTATTTATGGCATACTTTCATGTAAGAAAACATGGGGTGTAACACATGCATCCTCAAAACTCCATCATCTCCAACCGTAACTTGCTTGGCATCACCATGCCGCACTATGTCCCTAAGGGCGAGCAAATGAGGGTCATCATATTGTCGCTCCCTAATGCGCTCAAAAAATAAAGACTGAGTGACCGTACCATCTAGAACACGACTGGGCTCAGAAACATCCAATAATATGAACTGATTGGCCAAGGCCTGAACATCTAATGCAAGCGGTCTCTCACCGACTAGAATGTATGCCAGGCTGCCCATACTCACTGACTTTCTACTCAAAGCATCGGCCACCACGTTGGCCTTCCCAGGATGTTACAAGATGGTGATATCATAGTCTTTCAATAGCTCCAACCACCTCCTCTGCCTCAAATTGAGCTCCTTTTGTTTGAACAAGTACTGCAAACTTTGATGATCCGTGAATACCTCACACGAGATGCCATAAAGATAGTGCCTCCAAATCTTCAGTGCATGAACAATGGCAGCCAGCTCTAAGTCATGAACATGGTAATTCTTCTCATGAACCTTCAGCTGTCGTGATGCATATGCAATCACCCTGCCATCCTGCAGCAATACTACACCAATTCTAATATGAGATATGTCAAAATATTCTGTATAAGGCCCTGAACCTGTGGGCAACACCAATACTGGCGCCGTAGTCAAAACAGTCTTGAGCTTTTGAGAGCTCGCCTCACACTCATCTGACCAACTGAACGGGGCACCCTTCTAGGTCAACCTGGTCAATAGGGCTGCTATAGATGAGAACCCCTCTAGAAACCGACTGTAATAACCCGTCAATCCCAAGAAACTCTGGATCTTTGTAGCTGAAGTTGGTCTAGGCTAGTTCTTAACTGCCAATCTTCTTAGGATCCACCTGAATACCCTCTGCTGACATAACATGCCCCAAGAAAGCAATGGAGCTCAACCAAAACTATCATTTTGAATACTTAGCATCTAACTAGTTGTCCCTCACAGTCTGAAGAATGATCTGAAGATGTTGCTCATGCTCCTCTCGACTGCGGGAGTAGATCAAGATATCATCAATAAACACAATCACAAAGGAATCCAAATAGGGCTTGAACACCCGGTTCATCAAATCCATAAATGTTGCTAGGGCATTTATCAGCCCAAATGACATCACTAGGAACTCATAATGCCGATACCGAGTCCGAAATGCTATCTTAGGGACATCAGATGCCATAATCCTCAACTGATGGTAGCTAGACCTCAAATCGATCTTTGAAAGCACCTTGACACCATGAAGCTGATCAAATAAATCGTTAATCGTTGGCAATGGATACTTGTTCTTGATGGCGACTTTGTTCAACTGCCAATAATCTATGCATATCCACGTCGATCCATCCTTCTTATTTATAAACAATACAAGCGCACCCCAGTGTGACAAACTAGGTCTAATAAAGACCTTATCAAATAAATCTTGCAACTACTCCTTCAATTCTTTCAACTCTCGCGGGGCAATTCGGTATGGCGAAATAGAAATTGGCTGAGTGCCCGGGGCCAAATGAATACATAAATTGATATCTCTGTCGGGTGGCATCCTCGACAGGTCTATAGGAAACACCTCTGGAAATTCATGAACAATTGGTACTGAATCCATGGAAGGAACCCCCGCACTGGAATCGCGGACATAAGCCAAATAAGCTAGACACTCCTTCTCGACCATATGCCGAGCCTTCACATAAGAGATAACCCTACTGGTAGAATATCCAAGAGTCCCTCTCCACTCTAATCGAGGTAAACCTGGCAAGGCTAAGGTCACTATCTTGGAATGACAATCCAATATAGCATGATAAGGTGATAGCCAATCCAAACCCAAAATGACATCAAAATCGACCATATCGAGAAGTAAGAGATCTACATGAGTCTTAAGACTCCTAATAGTAACAACACACGAATGATAAAGGCGGTCTACTACAATAGCATCTCATAGGGGTAGACACATACATAGGGTCACTCAAGGAATCACGAGGCTCAACCAAATATGAAGCAAAATAGGATGACACGTAGGAATAAGTAGAACCCGGATCAAATAGAACTGAGGCATCTCTACTGCAAACTGAAACCATACCTATGATAACCGCAACAGATGACTCAGTCTCAAGCCTGGATGAAAAAGTATAGCATTAGTACTGGGTCCCACCACTTTGAACTGGATCTCGAGGGCTGGTCTCCACCTCTAGTGGCATGACCTCCACCTCTAATGCCCTGACATCCACCTCTAGCTGTCTGACCCCTACTTCTAGCTAGGTGAGTGGGCGATGAAGCACCTAGTGCCGTAACTATGGAATAAGAATCCTGATGCTGATAACTGCTCGATACACGATGGCAAAATCTAGCAATATGCCTCGGGTCACCACAAGTATAATAGGACCTCGACTGCTGAGACTGCTGACCCTAAAACTGACCCTGTTGGCCTGAGTAACCACCCTGAAAACTCTGTAGTGGAGGTGAACTAATAAGAGTTGGTGGTGCACTGTAGGCTACTTGGTTGGAGTAATGCATATGAGGGCCATGACCAATTGAAGAACCATGAGAAGCCTGGAGTGCTGAACGAAATGGCCTGGGAGGATGGCCCCTACCTTTAGATGAGGCACAACTGAACCCACCATAATGACGAGGTCTCTTGTCAGAACCCTGACCACTCTCTTGGACTAGAACCATCTCGACTCGCTTGGCGACATTGGCAGTCATCTAAAAAGAAATCTCACTCCCAATCTCCTTGGCCATCTGCAACTTGATAGGCTGAGAAAGTCCCTCAATAAACCTCCTCATCCCCTCTCTCTCTCTCTCTCTCTCTCTCTCTCTCTCTCTCTCTCTCGGTAGGAAGCAGAGGAATAGCATGACAGACCAAATCCACAAATCGGGTCTCGTACTGAGTGACAGACATAGAGCCCTACTGAAGATGCCCGAACTGCCTCCGATAGTCCTCTCTCAATGTGACAAGAAGGAACTTCTCAAGAAATAGTTGAGAGAACTTGCCCTAAGTGAGAGCAGGTGACCCAGCTGGCCTGTTAAACACATAATCCCTCCATCATTTCTTGGTGGAACCCGACAACTGAAATGCAGCAAAATCAACCCCATGGGTCTCTACTATGCCCATATTCTATAACACCTCATGACAGTTGTCCAGATAGACCTGGGGATCCTCTGAAGATACACTGCTAAATTGAACTAGGAAAATCTTGGTAAACCTATCCAATCTCTATAAAGCCTCAGAAGACATAGTTGATCCATCACCAGTCTGTGCCGTAACACCCAGCTAAACTACCCCAACTGGCTGGGCTGCTGGTGTCTAGAACTGGGGAGCCATCTACTTTGGAGTGTGAGTAGAGAGAGTTTGTGCTCCTCCCCCAACCTGAGAGATGGTTGGTTCCACAGGAAATGTGCCAGCCTGTGTCACAATCTCCATACGGCCCACTAGGCGGACCAAGGCGTCTTGAAGCACTAGGGTGGTAATGGACCCCTCCGGGACCTGAGCTAGTCCTACTGTAATAGTCTAGGCTGGAGCCTCCTCATCAAATTCCACCTGAAGCTCCATTGCTGGGGCTGCTGCTCGGGCCCTAGGCTGAGCCCTGCCCCTGCCTCAGCCTTTGGCATAGACTCGGCCTCGACCTCAGCCCCACGTAGGAGCTGTCACTGGAGGCTCTGGCTGCTGCTCAGCTGAGGAAGCGGTGCGTGTTCTCGATGAGAGAACAAAATCGCACGACAGAGAAGAATAAAAGTGAAATTTGTTCCTAAACTTCATAGCCTTTGGAAGATAAGTACAGACGCCTCCTTACCGATCCTCCAAACTCTACTAAGCCTGCTCGTGAATTGTGAGACCTAACAACCTAGTGATTTGATACCAACTTGTCATGACCCAAAATTCCCACCGTCGAGACCGTGATGGCGCCTAACATTTCACCCGGACCTGGATTCCCAATTCACGAACATTCTAGGATTTACTACAAGTAAAAGTCTGAAAGAAATACAACTGTTTGAACAAAATAAATAGTAAAACAGAAGAGATATAAGGGGACTTCAAGGTCTATGAACACCGACAGATCTACATTGAGCCTCCAGTGTTCCGGTCCGAGCTGTTATGCCTCTCGATCAATTGGGACCAATACTAAAATCTACATAGGAAGTGCAATATCAGTACAACCGACCCCATGTACTGATAAGTGTCGATCCTAACCTCGGTGAAGTAGTGACGAGGCTAAGACAAGACACCCACAAATAAACTTGTGTAATTTAACAATATATGTACTAATAACAACAATGAAAGAACGAGACAAGTAATATCGGGAGAGGGCATGCTGAGGGGATCACAAGATAAAGAATCAGAACAATAATAAGAACTTGATCAACCAATATACCTTGAACAAATAAACAAGTAAGCCCAGTAAAAGAACATGCATGGCATCACCCTTCATGTTTTTACTCTCAACCTCACCATATGAATCAACATAAATAGCACAGCATCACCCTTCATGAATTAACACTCACAATATGGCACGGCATAGACAAAAGGGGTTGCTCTGATGATAAGCAACCTCCACTTCCAACCAAGAGGTTGTGAGTTCGAGTCTGCCCAATAGCAAGGTGGGAAGTTCTTGGAGGGAAGGATGTCGGGGGTCTATTTGGAAATAGCCTCTCAACCCCAGGGTAGAGGTAAGGTCTGCGTACACACTACCCTCCCCAGACCCCACTAAGTGGAATTATATTGGGTTGTTGTTGTTGTTATTGTTGAATATGGCACAACATCACCCTTCATGCATTAACAATCACAAATCATGGCACGACATCACTCTTCATACATTAACACTCACAAATCATGGAACGATATCACCTTTCGTGCATTAACACTCTCCCTCAACAAAAAATGAACAATAACAACAGCAATATAGAAATAACAAGAACACGTCTTACTTCAACATTTGGTTCCACAATACCAACCTCAACTTTGAGTCAATACTCAGTCAATACTAAAGTCCGTAAGAACCATAAGAATGATCAACATAACGATTAACTAGTTTAAGCATGGATAATATGATCAAGGAAAGCAATAATTACAAGAATAAGACCCACCCGCATGCTATAACCCAACAACAATGCATAGGTACTTGTCACCTCACCTATACGTTGTACCCAACATTCAAACACATAGCAAATAGACAATTAAGTCCTAATCCCTCAAGCCAAGGTTAATCATGACACTTACCTTGCTCCAATGGCCAAACTTAAAGCTCAACTATGGATTTTCCCTTCAAACAAGCCTCCTGACCAATAGAATCTAGCAATTTACCAATCAAATGATTCAAATTAAGCCTTAGGAACTACCCATAATTGCAAAGAATTCAATTTAGGTCATTATTTAAAAAGTCAAAACCTGGGCCCGCTTGGTCCAAACTTGAAATTCGAACCAAAATCCGATTACCCATTCACCCTCGAGCCCGGTTATGTAATTTATTTTGGAACCCGGCCTTAATTTGAGGTCTAAATCCCCAATTTATCAAATCCCTAGTTTCTACCCAAAACCCCCAATTCCACCATGAAAACCTTAGGTTTTATGTTTAAATCTTGTAAAATATAGTAAAAGATTGAAAGAAACTAGTTAGAATCACTTACCAATGGTTTGGAGAAGAAAAGTTCTTTGAAAAAATCACCTCTAAGGTTTTAGGTTTTGAAAATTTGATGAATGGGAGAAAATCCCATCTAAATCATATTTACCTAGCTGCAGATGTTGCAAATGCAACCTGGGCTTTGCAAATGCGAAAGCCCACAAATGTGAAAAAAGCTTTGCAAATGTGGAACCTGAGGATCGCAAATGTGACCCATGACTTCGCAAATGCGAAGAATATTTTGCAAATGTGAAACTTGTGTTGTGCAGCTTCTCTTTGCATTTGCGACGAGAAGCTCGCAAATGCGAACCCTTCAGACGCTGCAAATGCGATGCCTGATCTCACAAATGCAAGATCAGAGGCTTGCAACAAGATCTGATACACCAGCAACTTCTCAAGGTCTAATTTCACTCTGAAGCTTATCTGAAACTCACCTAAGCTCTCGTGGCTCTAAAACAAAAGTGCACATTAGCCTAAAAATATCATAAGAACTTGTTCATGTGATCAAATCGCCAAAATAACACTTAGAACTACGAATTTAGCTCCAAATCAAATGAAATTTTCAAGAAAACTTTGAAACTTCAAATTTCTCAACTGAACGTCCGAATCACGTCAAACCAACCCCGTTTCTCACCAAATTTCATAGAGAAGCCATAAATGTGATATTGGACCAATACCAGGCTCCGAAACCAAAATACGCACCCGTTAACCAAGAAATGAAACATTTCAAATGCATCTAGCCTTTAACTATCAAATTTCGACAAAGTCTGATATCTCGGGCTAGGGACTTCCGATTTTGATTCCACACATACGCCCAAGTCCCAAATTACTATACAGACCTACCGGGACCGTCAAAACACAAATTCGGGTCCGTTTGCTAAGAATATTAACTGAAGTCAACACAAATAAAGTTTTAGGCAAATATTTCTTTATTTTATTAACTTTTAGCATAAAAGCTTTCCGGAAATACGCACGGACTGCGCACGCAAATCGTGGAGGGTAAAAATGAGATCTTTAAGGCTTAAAAGCACAGAATTGAGTTCTAAAATATAATAGGACCTTTCGGGTCATCAAACTAACTAAATATTCACATGTTCAAAACTTTGTTTAGAAATACACAACATTTAAGGAGTGTTTTGTACTGTATCACCTCCATCTTCACTACTAAAGGCTTTATCATAGGCATGATTCGAAGGGTCAGACGAGAAGGATTAGCATCTAGGGAAGACTCACGAGACCAAGGAATCGGGAAAGCACCACTGGCAAGAAGATTGGCCAGCTGACCTTCAAGGACATTAAATTCTTGGACCCTCTTTTCTAGCTGACCATGAAGGTTATCAAATTGTTTATCTCTCTTTTATTCTCTAGACTTTTCCTCTTCAAGCTCTACTTACAGCTTTGCGATCTTCTTCTCCATAGCCGAAAGAGTCGACCAATCAAGTGCCTCACCCTGGGCAGAAGTTCCTATACCTTGCAATCCAACCCTGTAGTGCCGAAATGATCTCTTTGGAAAGTCGTATGTGATCCCCTTTTTAGGAAAATCTTCTGCACTTCTTCGTCTAAAATGGAAGGTGGGTCGCCTTACTCATTCATTGGCAAGCTCTCACTGTACTCCTCCACTATAGTTTTATAGCAACCCTTTATTTAGGAGATAGAAAATTATTAAATATATAATATTATAAACATTAATTTTAAGTTATAGTAGTTATGAAATTTATATATGTAGTCTCCGCCCGGTACTTGACCCATCCGAATGTGAGTCTCCATGAAGAACTCATCGTGTGTCAGCTTCCTCCTATATTTGTTTACTACAAACATAATAAAACATGTTAACTAAATTAATATAAATATAGTTCGATAAAATTAAATTTAAATGCTTTAAGGAATTACCAATAATCTCCTCATAGTCTCCATGCTCCGTGCATCCACATAATGCAATGAGCTACCCTTCTGAGATGTTTGGGCTTTCTTTTTCTATTCACTCTTCTTCTCGAAATTCTCAGCGACCCATTAGCTCAGCAGATCCTCCCATAAATGTGGTAGAATCCATGAAGGCTTCTTGGATTTCCTTCGAACAGAACAGAAGGAATAAGATAGTCTCTTACGACATTTGAACTCAAAATTTGCAAGAATGGCACTATTACACCGGTCCTCCCATGCACACTTAGTCTGTAAATGAAGTGTGCAATGTTTGATGAAAATATTATTAATATAATTTTTAAATATATAAGAATTATATTAAACTCTTAAATTGGTTGAAAATTTGCTCCACTAGCTCCGGTGGAAAATCACTCCAAGTCGCATAGGCTGCATCATACAACCGGCCAAGAGTTTCAATGATTTGTAGTCAGATGACTAGGTATGAACCTGCAACATAGCAATTACATTAAATAAACAAAACTAGCTATTATAATTCAGCAAAAACAAAAAGGTAATAAATAAATCTTACCAATTGCTCTCAGTCCTCATGATCATCCTACGATAACAATCATACTGCACTGCATCTGGATCATGATGATGTGGTGTATGTGAAGCATGCGTAGAAGGGGAGGCATTTGGCTCAATGCTACTATCCTGAAGGCGAATTCTAGAAATGCTAGGAGACGAACTTTATGGATAGGGAGGCAGGATCGCTGATGAAGATAGATGCAATCGTAGAACCCTGTTGCGATCCAAACCTCTGTTGTGATCTGGGTGGCTATAATCTAGATGGATATGATCTAGTTGGTGGTAAAGCAAATGGAGCAGCTGATGGGTGTATCGCCACTTGGCCTTGTGACTGCTGTCTCGGTGTACCCATGTAACTATATGCAGGATTATGTGGAGGAAGCGGGGTATAGCCCTGTGGTGGAGAATGGTAAGAATATTGTTGGGAGGGCGAATGGTAGGTAGTCTAATGAGTAGATGGATGTGGTGGAAAATATATGTTCCTAGAAGATTGATGTCGGGCATTAGCAACGCAGGGATGCAAGTGTGAAGTAGAAGGAAGTGAGGGTGTAGCACTATCCTCATAATCAATAGGCATATTATCCTTCGTCCTCATTTTCTATGGTTGTTATTTTTCCTCCATATCAACTTCTTCCAATATGCGTTAAGGATGCTCTGAGACATTTTCTAACTGATCGTCCACCATTTGGTTAACACTTGAGGCATCGTTTTGGTAAGCAACATCTGGCACATTCTCAACTTTCACCCTACCAACAAGCTTAGTTTTGATTATAACCAACCAATCATACAGTTCCCTCCACAATGGATATGAAGCATAATACACTTGCATAATATTGTCTGTAATTATAAAAGGATCACAGTGATCATACTCCCTCTTTTTATTAACCTCAATTATGTTATACTACGAGTGTACATTGGTACCTCTTCTAGGTGTTGGATTAAACCAATTGCATGGAAAAATATGATCATCTTATTTTACTAACCCGAATATGATAATTCTAGAATCTTTTTGATCACATCATAATAATCATTTTTCCCATCCTGGTTGCCTTCACCACCTTTAACATACACTCCACTGTTTTTGCTTTTTTATACTTGGAGCATTCTTCGGTGCGAAATTTGTAACTATTCACAAAATACTTAGACATAGTTGTAATCGTAGGTGCAGGTCCCCAAGGTATATTTTTCAAAAATTTATTAACACCGTTGTTTGGATTACTGACCTACATATATTGTTAAAAAAATTACAAGTGAGCAAGTATATTCGCAAGTGACCAAGTATGTATATTCACATGTGAAAAGGTAGGTAAGATGCACTTACACACTCTTTAAACCATGACTCAAATGTAGAATATACAGCATCATGGCCAAATTGACTCACGAAGTCACTAAGTGACATATTGAAAATTTTGTTGGTTGCATCAACCTAATTAAATAATATTCCATGTAAATTAATCTTACGTCAACACTTACTTAAGAAAGGGTTGAATTTCTGGACAATTTAGTAATACATGATTTGAAGCTGATTTGTACTCCATATTACTTAGGCCCCTTTTTGATCGATCTTTAGAACCTTCCCCTGGTTGATTTAATGTGGACATTGGTGGATATAATGGATCATTTTTAATCATAACATTGTTTCGATTGGAACTATTTATAGCATATGGCACATGACTCTCGAAGTAGTAAGAACAAAAATAGGTAATTTCCTTTGCAAGATAGGCTTCACATATAGATCCTTTAATCATATTCCTTTGTTTAACAAATCGTCTACACTTGACGATAGTCCTGCACATTGCCATACTAGACGATAACGTTAAAGAAATTACAAGAATGAATCAAAGTTTAATCATTACCTCTCGAATGATACATCTACCTATATTGAACCGGTCATCCAAGTCGCGCCTTGGGTACAAGGTGAATTAGAAGGTGTTCCATCACATCAAAGAAACCACATGCAAAAATCCTTCCCAACTTATTACTAATTAAAGGAATGTTCCGATTCATTTGAAATAGGTTCTCTTCCCTTTATGTGGTAGAACATGCAAACTATCCAACAGTCATCCATCCAGACAACATTCCATACGCAGGAAAATCATTAATGGTCGACATTAAATTAGCACGCAAGTTAAAATTTGCTTAGTTGATATGTCATATCTCAACTCCATCATACCACAACTGTTTTAGCTCATCAATTAAAGATTGCAAATATACATCAAGCAAACTCTTTGGATTGTGGGGGCCTCGAATAATACAATTTAAAAAAATATATGGACTAGCCATAAACATTTTAGGCGAAAGATTATACGGCTTAATAAAGACTAACTAGCATGAATATGGTGTCGCAGAAATAGAAAATGGCATGAAACCATCAGCACACAAACCCAATCGAACATTCTTCGGTTCACTAGCAAAATCCAGATGCGTCCTATCAAAATGCTTCCAAGCTTCCACATCTGAAGGATGACGCATACCACCGGGTGGCCTTCTATTTTCATAGTGCCATCTCATATGAGGAGCGAAACTCATCGATGCGTACAACCTCTTTAATCTAGGAATAAGAGATAAATAATTCATCGACTTCATAGCAACCTCCTTCCTACTGGAAACCCGCTTAAAATGAGGTTTTTCAAAAAATTTACAACTTTCTAAATCTGTATTACCCTTATAATACAACATGCAACCATCTTCACAATAATCGATTCTCATAGACGAGAGTCCTAACTTAGAAACCAATTTTAGCCTTATAGAAATCTTCAGGTATGTTGAAAGTTGGTTAAACTAGTTCACTCATAAGGCCAATGAAAGAATCTATTCCCGCTTGAGAGATATTGGTATCTCATTTGATGCTTAATAATCTAACCGCAACAGACAACTGAGAGTGCATACTCCATTCACATAGTGGACGATTAGTAGCCTCTAACTGTTCATAAAAATATTTTGCCTCTTCGTTAGGAAGTTGTTTAACACTTTTATGGGGTTCAAACTCGAAGTGCATCCCAAAAGCATCTGCAACCATTTCATGGTATCTATGATGTTGAACGCTATTCTCCACCAACCTAGTACTTTCACCAACAACTACATTATGAAATACACCATCACTACCATCAACCTCTCCATGACTAGCCCATACAAAATAATTATCCATAAATTCTTTCTATAAAGATGAGTCGTAACATCCTCGAACCCAAAAAATTCAAACACTTGCACTTCATACAAGGATACCTAATCATCCATCCAATCTGAAACGGTTCAAGTGACATTGCATGCCTAACTAAATTCCTTAACCCCTTCTATAAATTCCTCCCTTAAAAATTAACGATTAGAATAATTTCTTTTATACATCCAACTACGATATTCCATCTACACAAAGAATAAATAAATTACATGTTATATTAATTGACTATTCTAATTAATTTATAGAATTAAGTTACATAACAAACTTTAGTTACAAAGTAGTGAATTTAAATAATTTGAGTGCATATTAATTTAAATACAATATTGTTTAAATTGTACACATTCAATGTCAATCACATATATTTTATGTGTTATTTGAAATGTTGTGACTTTTCATGAAAGGTTGAAAGATGATACTTCGTATTGATAAGTTAAGTCATGAATGGGTGTCTATATATTATATTGGTATATAAACAGGACCAACTGAATTTCTAATAAGATAATAAGGAATTTAAGAGTTTGTAGTAAAACTTTTTCATAATTAAAAAAATGAGTTTCCAAACTTGGAATAATAGTTCAATAGATTCCTCGACAATGCTAGCTAGTTTTAGAATTTACAAAATTTTGTTTGAGAGAACACTTGCCATTAACTGGCTGCAAATTATGAGCGAGGGCAAATAATTCGATAAATAAAGCAATTCATTAGAACCTCAAAAATTTATTACCAATTAATTTCATATTCAATTTCGTCTTTCTACCAACCATATATAGTTCCTCGTTACACAGATTAAACCCTAAATCTAAAGAATTATAAATCAATTGAAAGAATCCAAAAATCTCAAATTGTAAACCCTAGTTTATACATTTGAAAGAATTTAAATAACTAAAATTAACAAAATAGATGACTAATGTTCAAAGAGAGGAGAGGGGTATGATTTTGGGTGAAAATAACAGTGGGTGGAGGATGTGGTGGAGCAGTGGTGGCCGACGAGCAGTGGTGGTACGCGGAAGTGGTGGCGGCGACGACAGACGAGGAGACACAAAGTGACAAGGGAGTGAGGAGGTAATTTTGGGTGGGATTTGGTGTGAAATTGCACCATTGGAAGAGAGAATGAGATAAAGAGAAAAGAGAGACATGGGGAAAAAACCTGTCTTTGGGAGCCCTAACTTAAAAGTTTCCAACTGACTTCGGTTGGAAATTACAGTCGGTACATTTAAGTTTTTAATTAATTGTTTGACAAAAACATTTTTGACCAAAATCGGTCGATATTTCAATTTTAAATTTATATAAATAGCTTTTAAATAAGTAATATTTAATATTTAATTAATTATCTAATTGATCTTATATATATATATATATATACATAGAGAGAGAGAGAACACTACATCATATAACACTATATATTTTTCTTATGTTATATGTTATAGCGTGTTGGATGCTGATACTTAGACTTGATCTCTCACACATTAAAACTTAATAATATCTTGTTAGTTAAAATTAAGAATTGTTCATGTTATAGGTTAAATAAAATGATAAAAAATATATCCTAGGTTAATCGGATATAATTGAATTTCCAATTGATCTACTGGTCAAGTATCCGAGCAAAGTATAATTAGGTGATTGAGAATAACTAGATTATCACATAGAACATCGATTGTATAATCTAGTAATTCTCAATTGATCCACTAGTCAACTATAAAGGATGTCACTAACAAGATCTTTGTATCAATAGCAGCGTCACCGCCCTCAGTATCCTCTAGCTGAATCTTATCATCCTTGACTCTGGGAGTAGCTGGGTTGGTAAACATCTGGCGCACTGCCTCGGTAGTGACACGGCAGCCAGGTCTGGCTCCTCAGACTGGCTAGATGGCTGGATCTACTGGTGCTAGTGGATTTGTCTCCATCAGCAAGTCAAATGGAAGATCACTAGATGTTGCTATCTTGGTCACCTCTCTCCTCAACATGTCAACTCATTACTTGGATGCCTGAGATTTCCTCATTTTCTTTACCTGCTTTCCCAGCTCCTCAATCACTACTCTATGTGCTACCAAGGTGTTCATTATGGTGGTCTGGTTCTCCAAGAGCTTCTTCAATGTCTCCTCTACTATCGGAGGAACCTGGGGTGCCGGAATGGATGACTGCTTAACAATAGTACTGGATATGTTAGATAGCTTTGCAATGTCTGTCTACATCCAGTTGTTGAGGCTCACCAGTATCTGGGAGACTCGCAGCAAGCACCGGCTTCAAAGTCGAGGTGGGAAAAACTGATGCTGAAGGTGGGGGAATGGCAGTTGTACTGGTTGATGGCTCTGCTTAAGTAGATGGCACAACAGTTGTCCCAGTAGCTACCCCGGCGGGCTCGTCATACTAGCCTGCAGTAGTAGGGGGTTGACCCTTCTTCTTTGTGTTTCCACCACCCACCAAATAATGCCATGAGAAAGGCTTCTTCGCTCGCACCTTATTATCAAAATCCCTCAGCTCCACCCCTTATCCATAAGGTACTCAGTGATTGTGTTGGGATATGGGTAGGAGGTGTCACTGTTCCTGGCAACCACAGACATGTTGCCGACATTACGGCACCCACATTGATCGGGTACCCTGCCATAATAGAAGTGACCAGCACTGCCTGCGGACTCCGAAGATTTAATTTATTTTGGCGCAGGTCTAGTCTGTTGTACACGAATGTCTGCCATCCTTTTGCCTAAAAGTTTAGGGTGTTCCACTGAATAGGAACCCCTATTGTGATTCATGCTGAAGGCGGCCCCCGAGCTGCAAGAATTTCAGCTAGCTACGGGCGAGCTGCATCACCCAGTGCTAGATTTTCCAGGTATTGTACAGGCTCTAAATCCTCAAACCCAAAAGAAGTGATCAGGGTGTTCTGGTCGAATATCACATTCAGATTTCTCACTTTTGTTACCTTGCTCCCTTTCTTTATATGCACCACATTGGCGTAAAATTCTCGGACTAGGTATTCCTTGGCATCTACCACACTTTGGGTGAACCACATCCACTTTGTCTGCTCCCTAAAATGTCTCAACATTGTCAGGTTATATTTGTCAAGGTCTTTTAAATTGAACTGACGCTCAAGAGTGAGCGATCTCACCGGCCACCACTATCAAAAATTTGTGACGGCAGCTAGGATAACGAAACTATCTTCCCATGCCTTTTTCTTCTTTGACCTCTCAAGGTCGGCAACTCTAGTATCACCCCCTCGGCCATCATCCAGAATATCATCAACATCCACTATAGTAGCTGGTACATCAGGGCCATGTGTAGGTGAGGGCTCTGAAGCTTAACTGTCACCTTTCGAACACTCGAAAGTGCTTTGTGATGTAGAAGTATTGTCCCGGAGTTGGAATCTCCTTGATGGCTTTGATTGGACAGTCGGCTACTCTTCAACCTAGTTGCCATATGATGTTTCCCTAGACGGGACATAAGAGCTTGATTTGGCGGGCTCTACATTTCTACCTCGACCGATTTTTGCTTTTTGGTTATAATATTTTGAAGGGTGAGAGGTAAGTCACTCTTGCCTCGGCCTCTAGAAGGCTCACCCATCCCCTTTGATGTATCATCGCAGCCTCGAGATCTAACCATTATCTATAACAAGCAGCATAGGAGTCAATTGCAATTCAAGTTCAAAATAGTCAGTCAACACAATATGAAATATGATTGCAGGTTGGGGAAGTGCGATCCACACAATTGCAAATGTGGCCGTAGACTGGATTGTGCGAACCGCACAATTTGGAAATGCAGCCACAGAGATAGAATTGTGGTCCGCACAATATTAAGTGCGACCACAGAATTGAAGTGTGGTCCATACATTTATCATTGCAATTACACATTAGAATGTCCAAAAATACCAACTCTCTGATGACAAAATCATGCTTCTCATACAGTACCATAATTTTGATTTCTGCGGACTGCACAATTTCTTGTGCGGCCACAAATTTCAAATTGCAGTCAATCAGATTCCTAGGGTTTACAATTTTTTGCAAAAATTGACATGGTATTAACAAGTAAGCATGAAGATCAGTTTACCCAGTCCCCATAAAGCAATTAGTAGTTGATCCATATAGATTAACCCTCATATGATAGTAAAATTGAAATCTATTGGCAACCTAAAACTACCTAAAAATTAAATTGTAAATTAAATTAAGAAAATTGAAAAATTCTATGAGAAATTAGGCATACCAGATATGAAGCAGTGCAATTAAATGATCATAGACGTGGATGGAATGTAGCAGAGGATTGAACAGATGATTTTCGAGTTTAGAGTTTAGAGTGCTTAGAGAGAGAAAACTTGTACAGTAGCCTTAGGCTACTATTTATACATGCAGGCAGTCTTGTTAAAACAAAGGAGGAGTGCGGCCGCAGAATTCCTTGTGAAGTCCGCACTCTATTACCTGAAGGCTCGCTAGCCTATGTTGATCTGCAGTCCATACAATTTGTGCTGCGACCGCAGATTTGGACTACAGACGGCACAATTAGATGTGCGGCCGTAGAATGGCCAATTCTCTAATAGAACAAACTTCAAAGAGTTTGTATTTTCCCTTTCTAAGTTGTGTGGTCCGTACAAGAACTGTGCAGTCGTAGTTTCCTTCTGCTGTAGCATTCAAAATTATGCGGTCCGCACTTTTTCCATACTTATCCAATTTTTCTAAGCATAGTTCCTGTAAAGCACACTCATTCATACAATACACTTCAAATCCAGTTAGCACAAAATAAGACCTATCTAAAAATGGAAAAGAAATAAAACATGGGTTACCCTCCAAGAAGCGATTGATTTAACATTGCGGCACGACGCAGATTACCATCACTTCAAATGAATAACAGTAACCACATGGCCATCACCAATATTTCTCAAATAATGCTTCACCTAGTGACCATTGACTCTAAACACCTCATCATTTTTATTCTTCAAGTCTAATGCACCTAAGGGTGTCACACCCACAACCTCAAACATGCCATCCATTTAGATTTTAACTTTCCGGGAAATATCCACAATCGTGAATTGAACAACAACACAAGATCACCCTCTTTGAGCTATTTGTTCCAAATGTACTTGTCATGAAGATATTTCATCTTCTCTTTGTATAAGGACGAACTTGTGTATAGATGGTACTGAAAATCATACAACTCATTCAAATGTGCCACCCTTAAGTTGGTGGTGACATCCCACTCAATATTCAACTTTTTTTAAGCCCACGTGGCTTTGTGCTCAAGTTCCACCAGAAGATGACAAGCTTTTCCGAACACAAACCGATATGGAGACTTTTTGATAGGTGTTTTGTAAGTCGTCTTATAAGTCCATAAAGCATCATCAAGTTTCTTGGATCAATCTGTCTGGTTACCAATCACTATTTTGGACAAAATACTCTTTATCTCCCGGTTGGAGACTTCTACTTGAGCGCTTGCTTGTGGATGATAGGGAGTCGTGACTTTATGAGTGACGCCATACTTGGTGAGTAAGGTGTCGAAATCTATATTGCAAATATGCGACCCCCCATCGCTTATGATAGCCTGCGGGGTACCAAACCTTGTGAAAATATTCTTTTTCAAAAACACCACCACACTTCTCGCTTCATTATTGGGTAAGGCAACGACCTCAACCCATTTGTATACATAATCAACTACGACCAAGATGTAGGTGTTTCCACAAGAACTCACAAAAGGACCCATGAAGTCAATACCCACACATCGAAAATATCAATCTCCAAAATGGTGGTAAGGGGAATTTCATTTTTCTTTGAGATTCCACCGGCCTTTTGACATTCATCACAATGCTTAACTAGATCACTTGCATCCTTGTAAAGAGTGGGCCAATAGAAACCACAACTTAGCACTTTAGCCATCGTTCTCGCTCCACCATGGCGACCTCCATATGGCGAAGAATGGAAAGCCCCAAGAATTTCACATTGTTCCCCCTCTAGTACACATTTTCTAATCACTCCATCCATACAAATCCAGTAAACGTATGGTTCATCCCAATAATAGTCTTGATAATCCCGTTTGAGCTTTTTCCTTTGGTTTGAAGAGAACTCATCCGGGATGATACCACTCATAAGAAAATTTTCAAGATCTGCGAATCATGGCACCTCTTTCATTGAAATAGCCAAAAGTTGTTAATCGGGGAAGGAGTCATTGATTTCAAGGCCATCATGCGGCCTCCTCTCCTCCTCTAAACGAGACAAGTGGTCCGCCACTTGGTTTTCACCTCCTTTTCGATCTTGGATGTCAATATCAAACTCTTGCCACAAAATTACCCATATCAACAACCGGGATTTGGAATCTTTCTTGATCAAAAGATAAAAAAAAGTGTTGCATGATCCATGTGGACAATTACTTTTGCACCATCAAGTACGGGCGGAACTTCTCCATAGCAAACACATTAGCAAGGAGCTTTTTCTTCGTAATGGTGTAGTTGACTTGGGAACTATTTCTGGTCTTACTAGAATAGTATACCGGATGAAAAATCTTGTTAATTCAATTCCCCAAACAGCCCCTACCACAATAATTGATTGCATCGCACATGAGCTCAAAGCGAACACTACAACTTGGAGTGGTGATAATGGGAGTAGTAGTCAACTTGAATTTTATAAATTCAAAAGCTCTCATGCAATCATCATTGAAGTGGAACTTAGCATCTTTCTCCAAAAGCTTGCACAACGGGTTCACCACTTTAGAGAAATCCTTGATGAAATGTAGGTAAAATCCCGCGTGGCCTAAGAAACTCCACACGCCCTTCACCGAGGTTGGAGGTGGAAATTTAGAAATCACCTCAATCTTTTCCTTGTCGACTTCAATGCAATTCTATGAGATCTTGTGGCCAAGGACAATGCCTTCCTCGACCATGAAATGACATTTCTCCCAATTGAGCACCAAATTTGTTTATTTACATCTTGCCAACACTTTATCCAAGTTTGAGAGATAATCATAAAAGGAATTCCTGACCACCGAGAAGTCATCCATAAGGACTTCAAGGTAATCCTCCACCATGTCCATGAAGATGGCCATCATACACCTTTGAAAAGTCGTCGGTGCATTGCACAACCTAAATGGCATCCGCTTGAAGGCGAAAGTACTATAAGGACATGTAAAGGTAGTTTCTCTTGATCCTCTGGAGAAATAAGAATTTGGTTGTAGCCGGAATACCCATCAAGGAAATAATAGAAAGCATGGTTGACCAATTTATCAAGCATTTGATCTAGGAAGGGAAGTGTAAAATGGTCCTTCTTTGTGACTTTGTTAAGCTTATGATAGTCCATACACACTCTCCACCCGATCACCGTTCTCATAGAAATCAACTCATTCTTGTCATTGATGACCACCATCATTACCCCTTTCTTTGGGACACATTGAACCCGAGAAGTCCACGAACTATCAGACATGGGGTAGACAACCCCGGCATCCAACCACTTGATGGTCTCCTTTTTGACAACCTCTTGCATGGCTTCATTGTGTCTCCTTTTATGTTCAATAGATGGTTTGGATCCTTCCTCCAAGTTAATCCTTTGCATGCAAAATGCGGGTCTTATCCCCTAAATATCCGCCAATATCCATCCAATAGCCTTCTTCTTCTTTTTTAGCACCGCCAATGTAGAGTCTACCTGCACGTTAGTCAAACAAAAGGAAAGAATAACCGATAAAGTAGAAGAAGGACCAAGAAATTCATACCAAAGATGTGGAGGCAATGGCTTCAACTCCAAGATAGGAGGCTCTTCAATTGAAAGATTTATAGGAGAAGTTGCCCTATTTTCAAGATCCAAGGACAATTTACGGGGTTCATAAGTGAACGACCCCATTCCTTCCAAAGAGTTCACACATTCCATGAAGGCCCCATATCTTTATCATCGAAGTTGAGCAAGATAGCCCCCAATGTATTATCAACATTTATCACACACTTGTTTCATCCACAATCACATCGGTCACCAAGTCCACGAAAGAGCACACCTCATTATTATTGGGTTGCCTCATAGAATTACACACATGGAAAACCACTTTTTCATCACCAACCCGAAAAGTATGGTCTCCGGCTTCAACATGAACTAGAGCCTTCCCCATAGCAACGAAAGGTCTCCCAAGAATAATCGGTACCTCACAATCAACCTCTTAATCAAGAATGACAAAACCTACCAAGAATGAATTTATCGACACAAACCAAAATATCCTCAATCACTCCCAATGGTCTCTTCATGGTACGATCAGCCATTTGTAATCTTAAAGATGTGGGTTTTGGTTTCACAATTCCCAATGTCTTGAAAACTGAATAGGGCATCAAATTGATACTTGCCCCAAGATCACAAATAGCTTTAGCAAACTCGACACTTCCAATTATACAAGGGATTGTGAAAGCACCGGATCTTCCAATTTAAGAGCCATTGAATGCACAATTGCACTCACTTGATGAGTCATTTTTATAGTTTCACAATTCATCGATAGCTTCTTTGTCACCAAATCATTCATAAACTTTGCATAACCGGGCATTTGCTTTCAAAGATTCAACCAATGGTACATTGATCAATTGACTCTTCATCATGTCAATAAACCTTTTGAATTGATTCTCGCTATTTTTCTTGTCAAGCCTTTGAGGGTATGGAGGAGGAGGCTTAGGCAATGGTGCCTTAATATTTTGCACTACCGGTTCCAATATGTCAATAATATGATCCATATACGGGTTCACTTCCTCTTGAGTATATTACACACTGTCATCAATATCAATTTGTACTTCATTATTTGTTTGTACCACGTTTTTTGGGGTCTCATCTTCTTGTACCACTTGCTCATCATCCACAAGATTCCTTTGACTTGAGGTGGGTGCATTTCCACCTTTTCCACTCCTTATAGTAACTGTCATGGCATGTCATATGTTGTTCCCACCCTTTGGATTCACCATTGTGTCACTTGGTAGTGATCCCATTAGGTCGAGTATTTATATCTTGAGAGATTTTCCCCATTTGAACTTCCAAGTTACGAATTGATGTATTGTGGGAAGTAAGTTGGGCATCAGAATTGGCATTCTTCTCCATCATTTGCTTGAACATATTCTCAATATGCCCCATTTAATTATTGGAAGAACTTGGATCATGGGAAGGATAATGAGGCGGGTTGCTCGATTATTGATACATCGGGGGCCTTTGAAAGCCGGATCCCCGATTGCCTTGATTATTGTTCCATCTCCTTTGGTTGTTGCCTCCACAATATCCTTGGTTGTTTCCACTCCAATTTCCATTGTTATTTCCACCACTCTAATTTCCTTGATTGTTGTTATTATTCCAATTCCCTTGATTGTTGCCACCACTCCAATTACCTTGGTTGTTGGAATTCCAATTACCTTGATTACCCTGAGGTCTTCATTTTTGTTGATTCGGGCCTTGAGAGTTGTTTCTTTGCCCTTGAAAGTTGTTCACATATTTCACTTCCATCTCTTGTTCATTGTAAGATTCATCTTGATAAAACTCACTATCTTCTTGCTCATAATTCTCCATGTGGTTTTGCACTTGTGGACCCTTGGTGTTTCTTTTGTTCACCATCATACTTACTCTCTCCATGGCATTGACTTGCTTAGGACTTTCACTTGTTGAAATTGAGCCTTGGATAATTGATTCATTGTGGTGGTCAATTTGGCAATGGCTTTCCCATGATCATGCAACTCTTTATGGAGGTGAATCACATTTAGAACACCTTGAAGAACATTAGCTCGACTTTACCATGCCGATGATGTGTCCGCCATTTCATCTAAAATCTCACAAGCTTCCACATACGGCATCGTCATGCAATTTCCACTAGCAAGTTGATTTACCACGTACTGATTGGTCGTATTGATCCCTCGATAAAAAAGTGTTTTGAACCATAGCTTATTTCATGTCATTATTGGGGAACTCTTTGAGTATTGTCCTATACAGTTCCCATATCTCATGTAACGACTCATTAGGCTCTTGTTTGAATGCTATAATCTTGTCTCTAAGAGTAGCCATATGCTTGGGAGAAAAAAACTTGGAAATAAATTTCTCTGCCAACTCATCCATGTATGGATGAAATGGTTTAGCAATCTCTCTAACCAATTTAAGACTTTCCCCCATAGAGAGAATGGAAATAAACTTAATCTTAAAGCACCCTCGGAGATATTTATCTATTTAGTCCACAAACCCTTCAAATGTTTGTATGCATTTTGACTCGGAGCCCCGGTGAAGAATCCCCATTTCTCTAGCAATGTGAGCATTACATTTGTGATTTGAAAGTTGCCCGCCCTACTGCGGGGTGGGACTATGGCAGTTGCATACCCTTTATTCGGTAACACCCAGTGTATAGACGCTCTTGGTAGAGGTGGGGGTGGAAATGGGACATTGTCTTGAAGCGCCTGGCCTCGTCTATTTGCTTGAGGTTCAAGATGAACCTCATCGACTTGGTCATCATCAACGTCCATATCCCCCAAACCCATATTTCTGAGTTGATCATTGTTGAGAGCCATTGTTGCTCCTACAATTAATTCACAAAAATCAGTAACACGAAAGGAAAAGAAGACAATTCACACACAAAACAAATACATAGTTAAATCCGTTTTTAGCTCCCCAACAATGGCGCCAAAAATTGATCTCATCCAACTTACACCTCCATTCAAGGTTATGAAATGATCGATGCAATAGTAATACCCAACAAGAAGTCGGGGTCGATTTTCCACAAGGATCTATGAATGGGACTTCAGAGTATATATTGCAGTGTATGAGCTTGAATTATCTCAATTTGCACTTCCACAAACTTGGGATTGTTTCAAGGTCTAGTTTAAACTAAGATTGCAAACTAAGAAATGAAACTAGAGAAATTGGTTTTGTTGTTTTTTAAATGACATAAAAGGCCTAGGGCTATGACTTTCACCTAGGTGTTTGCATAATGGGTTGTAAAGTTTAAAGCTTATTTATTGGATGGGGTGTATTATAGCTATCAACGCCCAAGTACCAACTCAATACTTCTCGGTCAGAGAGTAATTTTTCTCAATTTGGCTTTCTCAAGTCCAAATGGGTATTGACCAAAATGGATGATAAAAAGCTCAAGTCGGGTTTCACTATCTCTAGGTTCAACTCTTTAATTGGGCTTATCAATCTCTCGATTGATCCAATTTCTCGTTAGCCAAGCTTTCCTAGACTAAGTCTCTCTTTCTCAACTAGAGATCAAGTCAAAAAGGCATGAACTAATATTTACAACCATTAATTCTACAATTAAAAGCAATAACAAGGATAAATAATAAACAACCAACCATAAACAAGCAATAAATAAAACACCCACTACGATAACACTTTAGGGTTGGGTCACAGTCCTAGTGAAAAATCTAGCTACTCATGCTTAATATAGAAGAAGTAGAAAAAGAAATGATAATTAGACCTATATTGATAATTAAAATGATAAAATCAATGTTCAAAAAGCTCAAAAGCAAAAACTACTAAAAAGAGTAAAAGAAATCATCTACTGTAGCGGCTGATGTCAAAACTTGACCTTAAAAACTAAAACTCTTCCATTTGTACATGGCTGGAATTTTCGAACAAAAATGCCCTTTCCGGAGGTTCTGCGGCCGCACAACTCCATGTACGTTCCGCATTATGCTTTAACTTGGCAGGATTGGAAATTTGCGGTCGCATAATTCTGAATTGCGGCTGCACTGCTCTTTTTCTGCAAACCGCACAATATTGTCTGCGTTCGTGTAGCTTTTATTTAGCGGTCACACAATAATTATGCGGTCTGCACTTTTGGACTTGATATGCAGGCTCTCTGAACTTTTTCTCTAACCCAATTTCTACAACCGCACATATCAAGTGCAGACCGTACTTTGAGTATTTCTCTGATGGGAATTTCTTCACAACCTGCGACCGCAGATAATATTTTGTGGTTCGCACTTCTGAGCTTTTGTGCTTGTTTTTCTCCTTGAGTTCACATTAATCCTTCTTGAGTTGGATTTCATCTTGGGAGCTCATCTTCCAATATTCCTGCAATTAAGCACATTTCATCAGTTTTTGAGAACATAATTAAGCGCTTTTAGACTAAAACGAAAGCTAAAAGGCACTAATAAGTAGTTGAAATCACCACATATCACCATACCACCATCATGGTTATTTCTTATGTAAAGGCACGACATATGTTCGAGAAGGAATGACTAGCATATTTGGCCTTTGTTCGTGATTCGAGTGTGGAGGTTCCTTCCATGGATTCAGTACCAGTTATGGGTGAGTTTCCAAAGGTGTTTCCTGCAGATCTGTCAGGGATGCCACCCGATAGAGATATTGACTTCTGTGTTGATTTGGCTCCGAGCACTCAGCCCATTTCTATTCCACCATACCGTATGGCCCCGCTTGAGTTGAATGAACTGAAGGATCAGTTGCCAGATTTGCTTGATAAGGGAATTATTAGACCTAGTGTCTCGCACTGGGGTGCGCCCATATTGTTTGTGACGAAGAAAGATGGTTTAATGAGAATGTGTATAGACTATCAGCAGTTAAACAAAGTCACTATCAAGAACAAGTACCTATTGCCGAGAATTGATGACTTATTTGATCAGCTTCGAGGTGGCAAGGTGTTTTCGAAGATTGATTTGAGGTCTGTCTATTCGGAGTTGAAGATTAAGGCATCGAATGTCACTAAGACAGCTTTTCAGACTTTGTATGGGCATTATGAATTCCTAGTGATGTCATTTAGGTTGACAAATGCCCCAACAACAATTATGGATTTGATGAATTAGGTATTCAAGCCCTATTTGGATTCTTTTGTGATTGTATTCAATGATAATATCTTGATCTACTCCCGCAATTGAGAGGAGCATAAGTAGCATCTTTAGATTGTACTTCAGACTCTGAGAGATAGTCAGTTATTTTCCAAGTTTTCAAAGTGTGAGTTGGTTACACTCGGTCACCTTTTTAGGGCATATTATATCGTTCAAGGGCATAAAAGTGGATCCTAAGAAAATTGAGGCAGTTCAGAACTGCCCTAGACCTACTTCAGCTATAGAAATCTAGAGTTTTCTAGGTTTGGTGTGTTATTATCGCCGATTAATTGAGAGGTTTTCATCCACAACAGCCCTATTGACTAGATTGACCCAGAAGGGTGCTCCATTCAGGTGGTTGGATAAGTGTGAGTTGAGATTATAGAAGCTCAAGACTGCTTTGACTATGGTGCCAGTGTTGGTGTTGCACATAGGTTCAGGATCCTACACGGTGTATTGTGATGCATCTCATATTGCACTCAGTGTAGTATTGATGCAGGATGGCAGGGTGATTGCCTACGTGTCGTAGCAGTTGAAGTTTTATGAAAAGAATTACCCTATTCTTGACTTAGAGTTGGCAGCCATTGTTCATGCGCCGAAAATTTATAGGCATTATCTTTACGGTGTGTCATAAGGTATTCACGGATCATCGGAGTCTACAGTATTTGTTCAATCAAAAGGATCTTAACTTGAGGCAGAGGAGGTGGTTAGAGCTGTTGAAAGACTATGATATCACTATATTGTATCATCCTGAGAAGGCCAATGTGGTGGTTGATACCTTGAGTAGAGAAGCTGTGAGTATGGGTAGCCTTGCGTATATTCTAGTTGGTGAGAGGCTGCTAGCATCAGATGTTCAGGTTTTGGCCAATTAGTTCGTGAGGTTAGATATTTCGGAGCTCCATGTTATAGCTTGCACGGTCTCTCGATCTTCTTTGTATGAGCACATCAGAGACCGTCAGTATGATAACCCCCATTTTCTTGTCCTTAAGGACACAGTGTAGTACAGTAGTGCCAAGCAGGTTACTTTTGGACATGATGGGGTGTTGCAAATGTAGGGTCGGATTTGTTTGCCCAATGTGGAAGGGCTTCGAAAGTTGATTCTTGAAGAGGCCCATAGTTCTCGGTACTCCATTCATCTAGGTGTCACCAAGATGTATCAAGACTTGCGGTAGAATTATTGGTGGAGGAGAATGAAGAAGGATATAGTTGCATATGTAGATCGGTGTCTGAATTGTCAACATATAAAGTATGAACATTAGAGGCCTTGTGGTTTGTTTCCGAGGATAGAGATTCCTAAGTGGAAGAGGTGGCGTATTACCATGGATTTTATTGTTGGGATCCAACAGACTCATAAGAAATTTGATGTGGTTTGGGCCATTGTGTACAGGTTGACTAAGTCGGTAAATTTCATTCCAGTAGCAGTAATCTATTCTTCAGAGCGGTTAGCTAAAATCTATATCCGTGAGAACAGCCATCTTCACGGTGCCCGTGTCTATCATTTTTGAGTGAGGTATGCAGTTCATCTCGCATTTTTGGAGGGCTATACAGCATGAGTCAGGCACACAAGTTGAGTTGAATACAACATTTCACCCCTAGACGGACGGGCAGCCCGATTGCACCATTCATGTATTGGAAGATATGCTTCGCGTTTGCGTTATGGATTTTGGGGGTTCTTGGGATTAGTTCTTGCCGCTTGTGGAGTTTGACTACAATAGTAACTACCAATCGAGTATTTAGATGGCTCCCTATGAGGCATTATAGGGGAGGTGGTGTCGTTCGCCAGTTGGTTGGTTCGAGCCTGGAGAGGCTTAGTTGTTGGGTACAAATTTGGTTCAGGATGCCTTGTAAAAGGTTAAGATGATTCAGTATCGACTTCGTAGAGCTCAGTCTAGGTAGAAGAGTTATGTTGATTGTAGAGTTCGTGATGTTGAATTCATGGTTGGAGAGAGGGCATTGCTCCGTGTTTCAGCCATAAAGGGTGTGATGAGGTTTGGAAAGAAGCACAAATTGAGCCCTAGGTATATCGGACCTTTTGAGATTCTTGAGAGAGTGGGTGAGGTGGCCTACAGGCTTGCATTGCCACCTAGTTTATCAATAGTCCATGTGGTGTTCCATGTGTCCATGCTCCGGAAGTATCACGGTGATCCGTCCCATGTGTTAGATTTCAGCTTAGTCCAGTTAGACAAGGATTTGACTTATGAGAAGGAGCCGGTGGCCATTTTATCCCGGTAGGTGTGGAAGTTGAGGTCTAAGAGTTATCCTTCAGTTCGACTGCAGTGGAGAGGTCAGTCAATAGAGGCAGCCACGTGGGAGTCTGAGTCGGACATGCGGAGTAGATATCCACACCTTTTCACCAGTCTAGGTACCTTTCTATGTCCATTCAAGGATGAACGTTTGTTTTAAAGGTGGAGATAATGACCCAATAGGTCATTTTGAGTTTTGGTCTCCATTTTTTGCATTTTGAGACCTCGACTAGCTCTGTTTAGCGTTCCCCAATTTGGTGTGCTGTCCGTATGTTGTTCCGGAAAATTTTATGTGAAGGATTGAAGAAAATGTGGAATTTTGCCTTAAAACTCATTTGAGTTGACAACGATCAACATTTTATGTAGAAGGACCTGGATCTATGTTTTGATGATCCTGGTGGGTCTATATCATGATTTGGGACTTGGGCGTATGCCCGAAATCGAATTCGGAAGTCCCTAACTTGATTTAATGTAGTTTGTTGAAAACTAGTAATTTTAAGGCTAAAAGAATTCCTAAGTTTGATCTTAGGTTGACTTTGTTTCTACGGGGCTCGAATTTGGTTCCGAAACTTGAAATAGGTTCATTTTACCATTTATGACTTGTTTGCAAAATTTGGTACAAAACGGAGTTGATCTGATGTGATTCGGACGTCCGGTTGTAAATTTGCATGTTCTTAGGTTTCTTTGAAAATTTCATATATTTTGATGTCCGATTCGTGGTTCTAGGTGTTATTTTAGTGTTTTGATCGTATGATCAAGTTCATATGATGTTATTACACTTGTGTGTATGTTTGGTTTGGAGTCTGAGGTGCTCGAGTGAGTTTCAGATGGGCTACAGATTGATTTTGGACTTTGGAGAATAGCTGATGCCTTTACTGTTGCTGGTGTTATGCTGCAGATCTCGCATTTGCTATATCTGGCTCGCATTTGTGAGCCTCGCTTTTGCAAATAATTGTTCTCATTTGTGAGCTTGGGCTGGAGTGGGGAGTCGTGCATTTGCAAAGGAAAAGTTCGCATTTACGAATGAGCAACTGCTACTTTTGCGAAGGGAGAGTCACTTTTGCGACTCAGTATACTCCTCGGTAACCTTTGCATTTGCAAAGGATTGGTCCACAATTGCGAAGGCTGGGGTTTCGCATTTGCGACCTCTTTCTCGCATTTGTGATGTTCGCAATTGCGAACAAGATATCGCAATTGCGACATCCGAAGCTGGGTAAAAGAGGGAAAAAATGGGACTTAGCTTATTTCTCACATTTTTTCAAATCCTAAATACCCTAGAGGTGATTTTCTAAGAGATTGTTCTTCCTAAATTTATTGGTAAATGACTTTAATCTATTTCTTTTCAATTATCCATTACATTTCATGAGATTGCAACATTAAATTTAGGAATTTCTAACTAACAACAGGTTTAAAAGTGCAAGTAGAATAAATAGAAAAGTAAAACACAATTAAAGTTACTTAATGAAAATAGGATTTTTAATAATTAGCACAAGTATGCACTCGTCACCTCACGTACAAGGCATTTCAATTATCACAATACCAATCCTAAGGGAAAAGTCCCCCACACAAGGTTAGACAAGCCACTTACCTCGAACCAGCTCAAAATTAACCTGACACCACGTCTTTGCCACGAGTATTCGACTCCAAATGGCCCAAATCAATTGAGTTCAATTGCATAATGTAAATAAAACTTCAAGTAACTGATTCTACAATTAGATTCTAAGCTAATACGCGAAATTATGTAAAATGACCAAAATGCCCCTCGGGCCCACGTCTCAGAATCAAGTAAAATTTATAGTTTCAGAATCCTCAAACTCTCATGAGTCTAACCATACCAAAATTATCCAAATCCGATGTCAAATCCCCAATCAAAACTCAATTTCTTGGCCTAAGAACTTTTCCCCCATTTTTTATACAAATTTCAAAATTAAAGGATAGATTTAAGTGTAGATTCATGAAAACTAGTCTAAACCTAGTAAGAATCACTTACCCAAATCACCCAGGTGAAACTCCCCTTCAAAAATCGAAATCTCCCGAGCTCCCAAGTCCAAAATATGAATTATGGTCTAAACCCTCGATTTTGGGTTTTAAATTTCTGCCCAGGTATTTTGTTCATCGCGATCGCAAAAGAAGACTTGCGATTGTGAAGAGTAAAAGTTGATGGCTCTTGAGCTGGGTTACGCGAACGCGAGATAGGGCATGAGAACGCGAAGAAGGAGAGGACAGGCTTATGCGTTCGCGGGCAAAACAATGCAAACATGAAGGGGAAAATGTCACTGAACCACCGACTCCCAGTTCTACTATGCGAACGCGAAAGGGGGAATGCGAATGCGAAGGAGGAAGGGGAAGACTTCCGCGATCGTGAGCCAAATCATGCGATCGCGAAGAATAAATTACGCCGCCTCCGAAAATATACTACGCGAATGCGGAGTAAAGATCGCGAACGCGATTAATGAAACCAGATACCAGATTTTTCTGCAATTTTACAAGTTCCAAAATGACCCGTTGAGCATCCGAAACACACCCGAGGCCCCCAGGACCTCAACCAAAAGCATAAACATCACCTAATACCTTATTTAAACTTGTACCAATCCTTAAAACAACACTGAAACCTCGAATTAACAAAGGATTTAATCCTAAGAACTCCAAATTTCCTCAAAATACGCTTTCAATCAAAAAGTCTATCAAACCTCGTCCGAATGACCTGAAATTTTGCACACACGCCACATGAAACACTATGGATCTACTCTAACTTTCGGAATTCCATTCTGACCCTCGGATCAAAATCTCACTATCGAACTGGAAACTTCAGAAATTCAACTTTCGGCATTTCAAACCTAAATTAGCTACGGACCACCAAAACACAATCTGAACACGCTCCTAACCCCAAAATCACCCAACGGAGCTAACGGAACCATCGGATTTCCATTCCAAGGCTGTCTTCACACAATTTTGACTACGGTCAACTTTCCAACACTTACGCTCTCATTTAGGGACTAAGTGTCCCAAAACTCTCTGAAACTTAAAACCGAACATCCCGGCATATCAAAATAGCAGAAAAAAACTTGGGAAAAGCAGTTAATAGGTGATCGGGGCATTAATTCTTAAGATGAACAGCCGGGTCGTCACATCCTCATACACTTAAACATTTGTTCATCCTCGAACGAGCATAGAGACATACGTGATGTATTAAAAAGATGAGGGTAACAACTGCGAATATCCTGCTCGGTCTCCCAGGTCGCCTCCTCGACCGGCTGGCCCCTCCGCTGAACCTTCACCAAAGCAATGTTCTTTGACCTCAGCTTTTTAACATGCATGTCCAATATTGCAACTGGCTCCTCAACATATGATAGGTCCTTATCCAACTGGACTGAACTGAAATCCAACATGTACGACGGATCACCGTAATACCTCTGAAGCATCGAAACATGGAATACCGGATGAACTCCGGCCAAGCTTCGAGGTAAGGCAAGCCCATAAGCAACCTCCCCAACACGCCTCAATATCTCAAAAGGGCCAATAAATCTCGGACTTAACTTTCCTTTCTTCCCAAATCTCATAACGCCCTTCATAGGCGAAACCTATAGCAGAACCTGCTTTCCAACCATATAGGAAACATCACAAACCTTCCGGTCCGAGTAACTCTTCTTTTTGGACTGGGCTGTACGGAGTCTATCCTGAATCACCTTAACTTTCTCTAAAGCATCCTGAACCAAGTCTGTGCCCAATAATCTGGCCTCACCCGACTCAAACCAACCCAGCAGAGATCTACACCACCTACCGTATAAAGCTTCATATAGTGCCATCTGAATACTGGACTGATAATTGTTGTTGTAAGCAAACTCCGCCAATGGCAAGAACTGATCTTATGACCCTCCAAACTCAATCACACACACACGGAGCATATCCTCAAGAATCTAAATAGTGCGCTCGGACTGTCCATCCATCTGAGGGTGAAATGATGTACTCAACTCTACCCGAGTACCTAACTCATGCTGAACGGCTCTCCAGAACCGTGATGTGAACTGGGTACCTCTATCTGAAATGATGAAAACTGGGATACCATGCAGACGAACAATTTCACGGATGTAGATCTCCGCCAGCTGCTCCGAGGAATAAGTATTACACACAGGAATAAAGTGAGCGGACTTGGTCAGTCGATCCACAATCACCCAGATAGCATAAAACTTCCTCAAAGTACATGGGAGTCCAACTACAAAGTCCATGGTGATCCGCTACCACTTCCACTCCGAAATCTCTATCTGCTAAAACAACCCACCTAGTCTCTAGTGCTCATACTTCACCTGCTGATAGTTGAAACACCGAGCTACGAATCCAACTATATCTTTCTTCATCCGCCTCCACCAATAGTGCTGTGTCAAATCTTGATACATTTTCGCGGCACCCGGATGAATGGAATACCGCGAGCTATGGGCCTCCTCTAGAATCAACTCTCGAAGCCCATCAACATTGGGTACACAAATCCGACCCTGCATCCTCAATACCCCATCATTACCAATAGTCACATCCCTAGCATCACTGAACTGAACCTTGTCCTTGAGGACAAGCAAATGAGGGTCATCATACTGCCGCTCCCTGATACGATCAATTAAGGAAGAACGAGAAACCACGCAAGCTAGATCCCGATTGGGCTCCGAAAGATCCAATCTCACAAACTGGCTAGTAAGGCCTAAATATCCATCGATATTGGCCTCTCCAATGCTGGTAAATAAGCCAAACTCCCTACACTCTCTGTCCGGCGACTCAAAGCATCGTCCACCACATTGGCATTGCCCGGGTGATACAAAATAGTGATGTCATAGTCCTTCAGCAACTCTAACCACCTCCTTTGGAGCAAATTTAGATCCTTTTGCTTGAACAAGTGATGCAAGCTCTGATGGTCAGTATAAATCTCACAGGGAATCCCGTATAAATAATGGCGCCAAATCTTTAGGGTATGAACAATGGCAGCTAACTCAAGGTCGTGAACAGGGTAGTTCTTCTCATGTATTTTCAATTGTCTTGACACGTAGACAATCACCATACCGTCCTACATCAACACCGCTTTGAGGCCAATCCTCGAGGAATCACAATAGACCGTATAAGACCCCAAACCTGTAGGAAAAATAAAATTGGGGATGTGGTCAAAGCTATCTTGAGCTTCTAAAAGCTCGCCTCACACTCCTCCGTCCACTAGAAGGGAGCACCCTTCTGGGTCAACCTGGTCATGGGGCTGCAATCGATAAAAACCCCTCCACAAAACAACGGTAGTAGCCTGCCAAACTAAGGAAACTACGGATCTCGGTAGATGAGGATGGTCTGGGCCAACTCTGCACGGCCTCTATCTTCTTCAGATCTACCTGAATACCCTTACTTGATACTACGTGGCCTACGAATGCCACTGAATCCAACCAAAACTCACATTTCGAGCATTTAACATATAACTTCTTCTCTCTCAAAGTCTGAAGCACAGTCCGCAGGTGTTGCACATGATCTTCCCGACTCCGGGAATACACCAGAATATCATCAATAAAGACAATGACGAACGAGTCAAGATACGGTCGGAACATACTATGCATCAAATGCATAAAGGCTGTTGGGCATTGTTCAGCCCAAATGATATAACAAGGAACTCGTAATGACCATACAGAGTCCTAAAAGCAGTCTTCGGGATATCTGGCTCCCGAATCTTCGATTGATGGTAACCTGAGCGCAAATCAATCTTAGAAAACACCCGTGCGCCCTAAAGCTGGTCAAACAAATCATCAATACGAGGCAAAGGATAACGATTCTTAACTGTAACTTTGTCCAACTGCGATAATCAATACACATACGCATAGAACTATCCTTTTTCTTCACAAACAAGACAGGAGCACCCCAAGGTGATACAGTGGGCTGAATAAAACCCTTATTAAGCAATTCCTATAACTAATCCTTCAACTCCTTCAACTCAGGAAGAGCTATACGATACGGAGGAATAGAAATGGGTTGAGTGCCCGGCAACAGATCGATGCCAAAATCAATATCTCTATCAGGCGGCATGCTTGGAAGATTAGCTGGAAACACATCGGGAAAATCCCGTACTACTGGGACTGAATCAACTGAAGGGGTATCAATACTAACATCTCTCACATAAGCTAAGTACACGTTACACCCCTTCTCAACCATACGCTGAGCTTTAAGAAAAGAAATAACTCTACTGGGAGTGTGATTTAAAGTACCCCTCCACTCAACACGCGGTACACCTGGCATAGCCATCATCACGGTTTTCGCATGACAATCAAGAATAGCATAATGGGGCGACAACCAATCCATGCCCAAGATAATATCGAAGTCAACTATATTGAGTAACAATAAATTGGCTCTGGTATCAAAACCACTAAGAGCAACCAAAAACGACTGATAAACGCGGTCCACAACAAGATAATCTCCCACAGGAGTAGAAAGATAAATAAGAGAACTCAAAGAATCCCGAGATACACCCAAATGCGTAGCAAAATAAGAAGACACATAAGAGTAAGTAGAGCCTGGATCGAATAGAACTGATGTATCTCTGTGGCAAACCAATATAATACTTATGATGACAGAATTGGAGGCAACAGCCTCGGTACGGGCAGGAAGGGCATAGTATCTGGCCTTGCCTTCCCCTCTAGCTGGCTGGGCAGGTGAGGTAGCAACTAGTGCGGTGATCATAGCCTGAGAACTCAAAGGAGCACGTTGTGGCTAAGAAGTTTGTGGAGGTGCACTCCTTCCAAGTATAAGGCAATCCCTCACCACCTGGAGTGTGTCACCACACTCAAAACAAGATCTGGAAGGATGTGGCAGTGGAAATTGAGCAGTACGGGTACTCCAAGACCCCTGAACACCTGAAATATTGTGTGAAATCCGAGATGCAAACTAAGCTGGCTGACCCACAAAACCTCTACCATGCCCTACTCTTCCTCCAAAATAAGGACCAGTGGGTCTCTCCAGTCCACGAGGCCTCCTCACTTCCCTATATTCTCTCTCCTGACCGTGTATGTCCTCTCTCTCCTGGACCCACCTATCTTCTACTAGGCGAGAGGTCCTCACCACCCGTTGAACTAGGACCACAGGCTGTGCCACTATGACACCCAGAACCCGACCAATGAGAACTCGTTGCTCTGAAGTGGGGGTGGCGGAAGTCTGGGTCCCTTCCCCGATATATGAAGTAGTTGGTACAACCTGAATCAACCCCGCCTGAATTAACGTACCAAACATACTCAAGAATTGTGCTAATGTCTCCTAAAGTGCTGGAGCAGTAGTAGTAGTAGGTGCATCCGATCCTGCGCTCTGGCTGGAACTGCTGGTGGCTCCTCGGTGGCAACTCGCGCGGGTGATCTGGCTGCACTGCGTGCGCGTCCTCGGCCTTTACCCCAGCCCCGACCTCTGATGGCTCTCGCAGGGGGCGCAGTTGTTTGATCATCTCTGGTAGCACGTGTCCTCACCATCTGTGAGAGAATAGAAGACAGAGGTTGAGAATTGCGATTTCAAAATATCGCACGACAAGGAAATCAAATGAAGTGGAATTTTCCTAACAGTTACATAGCCTCTCGTAGATAAGTACAGACGTCTCCGTATCGATTAGCTAGACTCTAATAAAAATGGCTTGTGATCCATGACTCCTATGAACCTAGAGCTTTGTTACCAACTTGTCACGACCCTGGTTCGCCCTCTGTGAACCATCGTGACGGCACCTAGTCTCTATGACTAGGCAAGCCTAAATTGCGGAAGAAAATCAAAATTTGCGGAAGTAAAACAATTTAAAACAAAAATGAAGCAGTAAAAATGTTTAAATGTGCCACTCGGCATACACCATATTTAACTCTCAATACCAAAACATAAATCCAAGACCCGAAAACCCACGAATCACAAGCTAAGATCAATACTACATAGCTCTAACTCCGAAATGTCTAACAAGAACAGAAAAATATAGAATGGTCAAATACTAAAGCAGGAATAGAAAGGGACTTCTCGATCTGCGGACGTGGCAGATGTACCTCGATGTCTCTAGAGCAGTCGCCTCCTCAAGGATGATAGGCCTGAGTAGCGGTACCTAGATCTGCACATGCAAAATATGCACAGAATAAGCATGAGTACACCACAGCGGTACTTAGTAAGTGCCAAGCCTAACCTCGGTTGGGTAGTGACGAGGAAGGTCAGGGCCCTACTGAGATTAAATAAATATAAAGTTAACAGGATAAGATAAGTAGTACCATTGAGAATCTACAGTAAGAATCTAAACAGAATAATAAGAGTACAATAACGGAAAACAGAGATGAAGGCAAACCACAAGGAAGTAACCGGGGATCTCTCAGTATCCCGAGGATCTCTTAGTACCCTCAATATATATGCCAGGGATCTCTTGATATATCGAGGATCTCTCGGTATTCTCAATATATGCTAGGGATCTCTTGGTATCCCGAGGATCTCTCGGCATCCTAATGTATGCTAGGGATCTCTTGGTATCCCGAGGATCTCTCGGTATCCTCAATGTATGCTAGGGATCTCTTGGTAACTCGAGGATCTCTTGGTATCCTCAATGTATGATAGGGATCTCTTGGTATCTCGAGGATCTATTGGTATCCTCAATGTACGTGCTGGGGATCTCTCGGTATCCTGCACTTCAGCTCAAATCGTAAATGCGTACAGGGGATCTCCAAGAATGTCGTCCCGTAGTCCCAAAGTAATACACACAACAATGGCACAAGGAGTACTCAAATAAACTCAACTTCATAACGAGGTAACACAGACAATTCTAACCTAGCATACTTCACGTAATACAAATAAGGCAGTTAAAGCAATTAAAGCAATTGAGTCAATTAGACGTGTTCTCTAACTAACAACAGGTTTAAAAGTGCAAGTAGAATAAATAGAAAGGGAAAACACAATTAAAGTTACTTAATGAAAATTGGATTTTCAACAATTAGCACAAGTATGCACTCGTCACCTCACGTACAAGGCATTTCAATTATCACAATACCAATCCTAAGGGGAAAGTCCCTCACACAAGGTTAGACAAGCCATTTACCTCGAACCATCTCAAAATTAACCCGACACCACATCTTTGCCACGAGTACTCGACTCCAAATGGCCCAAATCTATTCAATTCAATTGCATAATGTAAATATCACTTCAAGTAACTGATTCTACAATTAGATTCTAAGCTAATACGCAAAATTATGTAAAATGACCAAAATGCCCCTCGGGCCCATGTCTCGGAGTCAGGTAAAATTTATAGTTTCTGAATCATCAAACTCTCACGAGTCTAACCATACCAAAATTATCTAAATTCGATGTCAAATCCCCAATCAAAACTCAATTTCTTGGTCTAAAAACGTTTCCCCCAATTTTCATACAAATTTCGAAATTAAAGGATGGATTTAAGTGTAGATTCGTGGAAACTAGCCAAAACCGAGTAAGAATCACTTACCCAAATCGCCCAGGTGAAAATCCCTTCAAAAATCGAAATCTCCCGAGCTCCCAAGTCCAAAATATGAATTATGGTCTAAACCCTCGATTTTGGGTTTTAAATTTCTGCCCAGGTATTTTGTTTATCATGATCGCGAAAGAAGACTTGCGATCGCGAAGAGTAAAAGTTGATGGCTCTTGAGATGGGCTACGTGAACGCGAAATGGGGCATGCGAACGCGAAGAAGGAGAAGACAGGCTTATGCGTTCGCGGGCAAAACAATGCGAACGCAAAGGGGAAAATGTCTCTGAACCACCGACTCTCAGTTCTACTATGCGAACGCGAAAGGGGGAATGTGAACGCGAAGGAGGAAGGAGCAGACTTCCGCGATCGCAAGCCAAATCATGCGATCGCGAAGAACAAATTAAGCCTCCTCCGAAAATACACTACGTGAACGCGGAGGGAAGCTCGCGAACGCCATTAAGGAAACCAGATACCAGATTTTTCTGCAATTCGACAAGTTCCAAATTGACCCGTTGAGCATCCGAAATACACCTGAGGCCCTCGGGACCTCAACCAAAAGCACAAATATCACTTAATACCTTATTCAAACTTGTATCCATCCTTAAAACAACATCGAAACCTCAAATTAACCAAGGATTTAAGCCTAAGAACTCCAAATTTCCTCAAAATACGCTTTCGATCAAAATGTCTATCAAACCTCATCCGAATGACCTAAAATTTTGCACACACGTTACATTAAATACTACAAAGCTACTCCAACTTCCAGAATTCCATTCCGACCATCGGATCAAAATCTCACTATCGAACGAAAACTTCAAAAATTCAACTTTCGGCATTTCAAGCATAAATTAGTTACGGACCTCCAAAACACAATTTGAACACGCTCCTAACCCCAAAATCATCCAACGGAGCTAACGGAACCCTTGAATTTCCATTATGAGGCCGTCTTCATACCATTCTAACTACGGTCAACTTTCCAACACTTAAGCTCTCTTTTAGGGACTAAGTGTCCCAAAACTCTCCGAAACTTAAAATCGAACATCCTGGCAAATCAAAAGAGCAGAAATAAACTTGGGAAAAGCAGTTAATAGGGGATCGGAGTATTAATTCTTAAGACGACCAACTGGATCGTCACATCGGGAGGATTTGATATTGATACGATAGGATCGGGTTGCACACCTCAACGGTTGTATATGTGATTCTTGACATTGATAAATGATATTAAGGTAAATAAGGGAGATTATGATATTGATTATGATGATATGGTGGGATTGGATTGCGTACTGTAACAGATTTTATCTGTGATTCTTGATATAATATGGTGAAATAAGGGAGGATTGTGTGTGTACGGTGGGATCGGGTTGCGCCAAGGGATTGTGTGTGTTGTATTCATTGTTGTTATTGTATTGATTTCCAGAGTTGTTACATGAAATTATGAGATCGGTTATTTCGGGTTCTCTGATTACAAGAATTGAGTTCTTTTTCATAAGTTAACTACCTTACTTTTCATATTTTCCTTTCCTATTATTATTATTATTATTATTATTATTATTATTATTATTATTATTATTATTATTATTATTATTATTATTATTATTATTTTGCATACAAGGCTATTGTAAGTGACCCGCCTTAGCCTCGTCACTACTTCGTCGAAGTTAGGCTCGGTACTTACAAGAGTACATGGGGTTGGTTGTACTCATACTACACTCTGCACTTCTCTTGCAGATTTTGAAGTCGGTCCTAGCAGCGGTCAGTAGATTGCTCAGATCCAGTGTTTGACGGAGACTTGAGGTACAGTTGCACAGCATTCGCAGCCCTAAAGTCTCCTTCTACATTACTCTAGCTGTTTATTTTAATTCAGACAGTTATGCTTTCATTCAGACTATTATTTGTAGTACTCTAGATGGTCGTGTATTTGTGATACCAGTTCTGGGATTTGTATTTGGATATCATCATTATCAGATTTATCTACTTTATTTCAGTTTACTTAGCTTGTTGATTTTCATTTGATTCGAATTATTAAAAATGGTTAATAATTATATCTAACGTTGGCTTGTCTAGCAAGTGAAATGTTCGGCGCTATCATGATCCCGAAAGTGGGAATTACGGATCGTGACAAAATTTGAACTAGTATTTTCTGATGTTGAAGATTCTTTAAAGGAATGAATGCAAAGCCACACTTGATATTAGAAGCTAAGAAATTGATTATATTTGTGAGCCTTTAATTTCATGACAACTAAAGTACTACATCAGATCTCATGTTACACAATCTTCCTGTTCAATCATCATATAGCACAAATTAGGTAATGTTGTTAGGCCTTTTACTAAGTTAGGAAACAATTTTGGATTTACTCCCATGTAGCTAAAATCTAACCAGCACGCAGCCTTTACTTATTTTATCCTGTTATACATTGTTCCAATTGGCGTTTGAACTAGGAGCTTTCTAAGAAGTTTCTAGCAAAAAAATTATCTAGTCACTTGTCAATAGAATAACTTTTCAACTTCCGGCATCAAAACCCTCGATCAACTTTCACCAAACTTTAACTTGAACTATATTTTTAATCAAATTAAATATATATTTTCAACTTCAAGTGAAACATTATCCAAATCCCTACTTTGAAAATTATTTTGATGGTTCAATATTTTGAAAGTAAATGAAAGGACAAATAACCAACCTATGGAAATTGATAAATAAAGATATTGAGATATAACTCTAGGTAAGCATTTATATGAAATATGAGTTGGCAATCGGGAAAATTACGTGTATAGTATCTATTGGATCCAACCAAATAAACTAAGCGTGTAAAAATATTTTATACCAGATAAACCTTAGTTTTCATAAAATAAAAATGTTCCATGAGAAGAAAGACCAGAAAATTTTCTTAATGTTATAAAACAAAAGACTGTAAAGTAAAGACAAGTATAGAGAGAAACTGATACATTATTCAATTTCACGATGTACATAATGAACTGAAATCTCTTCTATTTATAGAAGAAAAGAAGTTGTTGTGTAAGCTGCTACTGCAAGCTGCTGTGTAAGCTGCTACTATACCAGTATAGATAATCTTCTACTAGGGGTAATGATTATCCATAACGGAGTACTGAAAGGATAAGCTACCAGGTATAGATAATCTTCTACTGGGGGTAATGTTTATCCATAACGGAGTACTGAAAGAATAAGCTCATTGTACCCGGTATGGATAATCTTCTACCGGGGGTAATATTTATCCATAACAGAGTATCGAAATGATAAGCTTATTATACCCAGTATGGATAATCTTCTACCGGGAGTAATGTTTATCCATAATGGAGTATCAAAAGGATAAGCTTATTATACCCGATATGGATAATCTTCTACCGGGGGTAATATTTATCCATAACCGGGTACCGAAGTGATAAGCTTCTTCAGGAGGCTTATTTCCAATAGAGTACTAAATAGATAAACATATTTACGGCAGAGTCCCATATGGATAAGCTTCTTCAGGAAGCTTATTTACAACGGTGTACTAAATGAACATCCATAATATAATATATTTATAACACTCCCCCTTGGATGTTCATTAAAAGATAATGTGCCTCATTAAAACCTTACTAGGAAAAATCACATGGGAAAAAAGCCTAGTAAAAGAAAAAGAGTACTCGTATTTAATAATACACATAACTAGTTGTCCTCATTAAAACCCTTATAAGGAAAACCTTGTGGGAAAAAACCTTAGTAAAGAAAAAAGAGTGCATCGCGCAGTAAATATTTTACTCCCCCTGATGAAAACCTTGTTTAAAATATTTGAGTCTTCGCATCCTAATCTTGTATCTGCATAACCAATATGATCTGCACCACCTATAAATGCATAACAATTACACTGAGATAGAGTATTTCAGGACCAAGGAGTTTATCATCCTCTTCTGGAGGTCGGAACAGATTCTTATTTACTTCAAGTGATCGAACACCCATTGATGTACTTAACGGGTGCGCTTTGTCCATGAAAAGGCATTTAAAGACCTTTTCTGTATAGGAAAACTTGATGGATAAAGATCTCGTCTGCTAAATATTTAATTTTCAGACAAAAGACAAATTTTTATTTTTTCAAGATCTTTCATCTCAAATTCTGTCTTAAGATATTCAATTACCTTTTGGAGCTCTTCTAGAGTTCCAACAAATTTTATGTCATCAACATAAACAACAAGTATAATAAATTCTGATGACATTTTCTTTATAAAAATACATGGACAAATAACATCATTTATGTAATGTTCTTTCAGCAAATATTTACTAAGGCGATTATACCACACGCGCATTGATTGCTTAAACTGTACAAAGATCTTTATAATTTGATCCAGTATATTTCTCAAGACTTTGAATTATATGCTTTAGGCATTTTCAATCCTTCAAGTATCTTCATATAGATTTAATCAAATAAGTCATATAGGTGAAGACTTGTATCTAAATGATATGACATCTTCAAGTGTCTGGACTGATGGTCCGATCCTCACAATCTTTTACAATATTGTGCACTATATTGTATCAAATATATCGTCGATGATCATTTTGTGTCAGTTTTTATGCGACATAACTTGTTGAGATCTCATCACTTTCTTTATTTTCAGGTACCTGAACTTCTTCGGGAGTTTCATGAAATGTTATCTCATGGGCTCTTCTAGAGCTTATTTTCTCCGTATTATGATCATTTTGATCATTAGCTCCTACCATTTTTCAAGTATTATTACCTTTGGAACTGATTGGTCTACCACGCTTCATGCGTACAGTAAACTCTATCCTTCAGGGACTTTAATTTAAATAGGAGCATTTGTAGCTGAAATATGATAATAAATTTTGGATCAGCAAATGCTTCTGCCACTTGACTTGAATTATCTTCTAAGTGAGGATCATATTAATGATAATTCGATTCATATAGCATATTTTTCAGTTGTTTATTCCATCCCCCAAATGTTAGAAAAATTAACATATATCCCCAATCTTCTTTGGGAAACATATCTTTGTGTATTGTGGTAGAGAAATTAATCATATACCACACATTAAAAGATAGTAAAAATATTTGATTTCTGATCCTAAACCAATTGTGAGGGGAGGACTTTATCATATATTGTTGGTCTGATGCATACAAGTGATGTTGTATGCAATTTAGAATATATTAGACCAACACATGAAGCTTTGTTCTCATAAGCAATAGTTTAGCCATTAGTATGAGGTATTCAATGCTAAATAGTTTGGATATAAATCAGCATTATCAAGATGAGCTGTCTTGATTTCATAATCTGAAAGTTATGCTCTTAATTGAGAAAAGCAATCGCAAATGACAAACTGCAGGTTGACAATAAACATACATGTAACCATATTATATATGCATCTATAAGTGGTTCACATGACAGGTGAATGGGCCCATATTCACCTTTTATATATTTCAGAATCAGGGGTCTTAGTCCCAACTTTAGTTGGTATAATCAATTCATTATGAGAACAAGCAACACAGGAGAATTCTTGAAGAATCTTCTAGTTCTTCAATATATGCTTATCTAAATTCTTAAATGTCTCATTCAAAAATGGCAAATGAAAACTTCTAGTTTATCATGGCATGTGTTATCTCTTAGTAAACTTCTAGTTTACTATGGCATAAGCTTTTGCATTAGTAAACTTCTGGTTTACCGTGACTGCTTTTGCATTAGTAAACTTCTAATTTACTATGATACATGATATAATATAAATTGAAGAATAAGGCAGGTAACTTCTCATATACATATTATTTTACCCTCTATGATTGTAAAAACATGAAGATTTTCAATCTTCCAGTCATTTGTAGTCTCAATATGATAGTCATTTGTATTAGTAAACTTCATGTTTAATACAATATATGTTTTGACCATAATCATATAATATGAACGACATATTTGTATATAAGATCTTCGAGAGCCTTAATTTATTATCCACAATCTAATATTTATCAGACACTACTGGTGTCATGTGTCGTCTAGGCAAACAGTTAGCTCTTTAGGAGTTGTTGATACATTTTATACTATCAAATATTGCTCATACACTTCTAGTATCATGAGAGAAAATCACAATCAAATAAACAATGTAAAACAATTATTTAAGCACAAGAAAACTCTTCTTCATAATATTTTCCTATTTCATGAGGCAATTTCAATTGTGTTACTTCTTCAGGAGCAAATTTAAAATACGAAATATTGAGTATATATTCTCTCAATTATATTACCTCTTCTAGAGGTGAATTGTAATATATTCACATCAAGAGTGCGTTCATATTTACCAGATTTATAAATATTATCACATTCACTTCAGGGAATAGATTAATATTATCAAAAGTTCTCATCCTTCAGGAAATCGAATATAATTATCTGAATGCACATTAATCACATCAAATAGTGATGCCTCAACCTCTTTTAAAATATTTACTACTTCAGGAGCAAATCAAGGCGGACATTTAATATAGAGAATATTTATGTAGCTTATCTTTAATTGTAACCCTAGAAAGCCTAAATTATCACTTCTGGTAACCATAGGCATATACCACTTCTGGTTAAAACAAAATATAATTACAATGAGATATACGAAATATAACCACTTCTGGTGGTTGTATATTTCTTGCAAACTCTGTTAGAGTTTAAGTTGATCTAATAATGTTATCTATAAGATATGTTATAGTAAACATCATTATCAAATCATAATTTTTCTTTATGTACAACAATTACATAACCATACTATCTATTACAAACAACAAAAATTAAAATATTTATATTTCTACAGATTCACCACCGATTACATGACTTGTTTCTTCTTCTGGGAGTGCAAGGTAATCAGGTACATCAAAATACATGAAGTCTAAATTATCTTCAGAAATAAAATTTGCTTCAGAATTTTTCTCTATCTTCTTTAGGAAGGCTTGATAAAGCTCAACCAGGCACTTTGGCGTACGGCAGGTACGTGACCAATGCACTTTTTCTCTACATCTATGGCATGCATTTTCTGCATTGTGCTTGCATCGCTTCATGCTTTTGTTCCTTCCTTTTCCACTGCTGGTGGTGAGGAGGATTCTTTGGTGCATTATTATTACCATGATTAAAATTTCTTCCCCGACCATGGCCATGACCATGACTGGGTCGACGACCTCTTCCACGTCTAGCTTGGTGGAAGTTCGCCTCATTCACTTCAGGGAATGGACAAGAACCAGTAGGTCGGCTTTCATGGTTTTTCATTATTAGCCCATTATGTTGCTGGGATATAAGAAGATGTGAGTGTCACGACCCCAGTTCGCCCTCTGTGAACTATAATGACGGCATCTAGTCTCTACAACTAGGTAAGCCTAAATGTCTGTAAAAGAAAGAATTTACAGAAAGAAAATAATATAAAACCGAAATAACAAAATGAAATAGTGTTTAAGATGTCGTCTGGTACATAACATTACAAGAATATCAACTAACATTTCCCAAAATCCGGAACCCCATCAATCACAAGCTAAGAGATACATAAGAAGCTCTAACTCCAGAAATGTCTAACAAAAAGGAAACTACTGAAGGGCTATACTATTACATAAAGATAGAAAGGGACTCCTCGGTTTGCGGATGCGGTAGATATACCTCAAAGTCTCTACAAAAGTGCCTCGCCTCAAGGATAATAAGACTGAGTGGAACTACCTGGATCTGCACATAAAAAACATACGCAGAAAGGGCATGAGTACACAATAGTGGTACTCAATAAGTGCCAAGCCTAACCTCGGTCGGGTAATGACGAGGAAAGTCAGAGCCCTACTGAGGTTAAATAAAATACAAGGTATAACAGTGTAAAAAAAAGATAGTATAATAAGTGCAACAGTAAGGAGTAACACAAAATAGAAGAACAACAACAACTACTACAGAGGCAAAGTACACACAGAGAGAAATACAGCTCAACACAGAAATAACAACTGAGGATCTCCCAAGATACCGTCCTATAGTCCTAAATATAAATATCCAGTGGATCTCCCGGGATACCGTCTCGTAGTCCAACTCATAATGCGAGGGGATCTCCCGGAATACCAATTAGTAGTCCCAAATATAAATACTCAGTACAGGGAGAATCTATCGAGTGCAGTCCCGTAGTTCCAATATAAATGTGCAGGGGGATATCCCGGAATACCGATCTGTAGTCCCAAAGTAAACATACAGGGGAATCTCCCGAGATACCGTCCCGTAGTCCCAAAAATACACATAGCAACAACAAGAAAAATACACAGTTCAATTCAAATTCCATACCAAGGTAAAATGGGTATTTCTAGCCTAGCATGTTGCACGTAATCCAAATAAGGCAGTTTGAGCAAGTAAAGCAATTAAGTATATTAGGCATGCTTCCCTAAGCTAACAATAGGCTTAGATTGCAAGTAGTATAAACAGGAAAAAGAAACACAATTAAAATCACTGAAGAAAAACCGGATTTTTCACCAATAAGCACAAGTACGCACTCGTCACCTCACGTACAAGGCATTTCAAATATCAATAATACGAAATCCTAGGGGAGTAGGCAAGCCACTTACCTCAAACCTATAACACCCTGTACATTCGGACTAGGTGTGGATATGTTAAATGGGTATTAATTTGATATTTTAGACATATAAAGTCCTAGAGGGATGATTATTGGTGAAAATAGTTGTTTCGAAATCAAGATGGAAAGTGAGGTGCATAAGATTTGACAAAATCGACTATGTTTGTAGAAGGTCCGATTCCAGCAAGGTTTAGTGAAAATGTGTAAGGAACATAGGAAAACTCAAAGAATGAAAGTTATAGGCCTTTGAAATAGATTTATAAAAATATATTGTGGAGCCCAAATAAAGCTCTGTACAAAAAGTTACGCTCATTTTACAGAACAGTGTGTAACCACTGCGTTCGGCTGTGTTTGACCTCGACCGCGGTCGTGAGGCAGTGGTCCAGCTATTTACCGCGGTCAGGCATACTGGGACGCAGTGGCCAACTTGGGAAGTCATTATTTTAGCCCTATTTCGTCCCCCACAGCCCCAAAACATAATAACTTGCCCTAGAAAGGAAAGCTCTCAAAAACCTAACTCCTTAAGGGTCCCTCCACCTTCCAAGGAAAGTTCTAATGGTGATTATAAGTTTATTTCAATTCTCCAACACCTTATTAACATGGGTAAACCCTCCATATCATTAGATATTCGATTGGGACATCATTGTTGAGAGAAGAAACATTAGAACTTGAATTCGAGAAGATTGAACGTCAAAAAGGTAATATCTTCACCCTCTAATTGATTCTATCATTGAATTAATGATTAAGGACTCTAGTTCATGAGATATGAGTTGATGGGTTTGATAGAAAAGCATCAACAGTTATAGGTTTGGGTTGTTGATTGTTTATTATTGGTTAAGGGTGTTGTTCACCTTATGGGTAATAAAGAATAATGTTGATTATAACTATTTGAGACTTTAGAATTTATCTAGGAGCAAGAGAATGGGTTATTGGGTGTAGAAATACTATTAATAGAGATTATGAAGCTTTATGCCACCAAGTGTTTGAGAAAATGCCTAAGTAAACAAAATATGAGTATTATTGCTAATATGGAATCCCTTTGACTTGTATTGATAAAGATTAAAGTTGAAAGGGTTGGCGAATGTTGTATTATGCTCAAGAGCAGGAAGTTAAGGTATGTGAGGCTAACTCTCTATGTTTGGGAATGTTAATGATTCTCCCTACACTACGTTTCTTTTACGACATATCGATTGCCTCACAAATATAGTTAGGCATAGTTCCTTGAATAGTTGTAGAACTTCTATTCTCTAGCTTCATAACTCATTCATGACTTTCATTCTGAACGTTGTGAGGTCAGTTCGTATTCAATATAGACTTGGGTTTGATGTCCCTAAGTCTCAGTATAGCTTACTCAGCATGTCATAAACAGTTGAAGTTTCAGTGTTCATAATCAGTTCGAGAATACAAGTCTCATTCTAGTCTTATTCAGTATTCTAGTATTATGTAACTCAGTATGATTCAATATTCCAGTATTATATAACTCAGTGTGATCCAGTATTCCAGTATCATGTAACTCAGCATGATTCAGTATTTCACTATTATGTATTGCAGTATGATTCTCAATTCCTAATTTTAAATCCCTGAATGTCGAACACTTGTATTTGGGCCTGAGGCTGCAGTTAATGCTTTATGCATCTTTGGGCCTGAGGCTGTAGGCCCGAGGCCGTTGTTGTGCGCGCACACATACACACACATACACACACATATATATATTGGGCCTGAGGCCGCAGTTTAATATTCAAATAAACAGGTTGTTCATCATTCAGAAGAGGGAGTATTTATAACCTTACTTCCTTTGTTCAGTTCAACTATCAGTTATCAATTCAGTTATCAGTTATAATTTTAGTTATCAGTTAATATTTTAGTTATCAGTTAATATTTTAGTTATCAACTATCAGTTATTAGCTATCAGTTATCATTTTAGTTTCAGTTTCAATAGTTATCATTTCAGTTATCAATCATCAATTTTCAGTCATCAGCTTAGTTTTAGTTTCAGCATTTATAATTCTTTCTTTCAGTTGCTTTACATACCAGTACAATTCAAATGTACTGATGTCCCTTTTGCCCCGGGCCTACATCTCACAATGTAGGTAATGATTTACAGGTTGATAATTCTGAGCGCTAGGATTCTCGTACCAGGTATTTGGTGATCCCAGTTCTTTCAGGGCATTATCATTACCTTACAGTCTTCAGTATTTTTAGGTAGTCAGTGTTTTTAGTACTTCATTAGAGGCTTCATAGACTAGAGTAACAGTAAGACAAAGTCTTAGACTTTTCATGTTAAGCCATGTTGGCTGCAAATATGTTTCAGAATTGTATTAGTATTTTCGCACTTTGATTTATATCATCTAGACTTTCAGTGTATCAGCATGTGTTAGTTTATCTTCCGCATTCAGTATGTTATGATATCACATGTTGATTCAGTCAGCCAGTTGGTTCGCTCGGTCACATATAGTTAGGCACCGAATGTCGCGTTACATCTAAGCCCAGGTTCGTGGTGTGACAAAGCTTGGTATTAGATCACTAGGTTCAAGAATCCTAGGGAGTCTATGAAGCCGTGTCCCATGGAGTTTTCTTTATATGTGTGTGTCGGCCACTCATATAAATGGTTAACTACCAAGACATTCAATATTGTCTCACTTCTTTCTACTCTAGATCGTGCCATGAAGCTTATCACAAAAGGTAACCTTCTCTTCCTATCGAATTCCAAATGTATTGGATGCCCAAGCGACGCGCAGGAGAAACCTAAGGTCCTAGAGAGGATAATTGCCCATTGGTATATAATCATGGAGTACAGGTTGGTAAATATAAGACATTAGAGGATGTTGAAAGTGGGATGCAATGGATAGTAGTACAGATTAGAGCATAACCTTATCAGAAAGTACAAAAGCAGTTATCATGTCTTATGGTTATTAGTTTACCTTAGTTACCAGTTATACAGTCTTTCAGTTAGCAAGTTTATGGTTATTCAGTACGCCAGTATTCAATTATATGTTTACCAAATATCCAATTTTCAGTGTATCAAAACTTTTGGTGACTTGTGAGTATGCAATGATGCATATGGGTTCTCAAAGAAAATGTAAGTAACCGTGATTATAGAGAAACCTTTGCATAATTTTGGTCTGGATTAAGACCCAAGACTCATCGGACGGTACATGAAATGATTTATCTGATGATGGTATACTCTGAAAGACAAGTTTGTGTATGGTAGTGTATTCATGTGTGTTTTACCTCATGAAACTATTTTATTTTAAATTCTTGGAAATGGAGCCACAAGTTGGATGATGATAGTTCAGATGTCAGACCCTAACATTAGTCACTATAATTTTGGACAGAAAAGAGTCTAAGGGTAAAATTACCTAGGAGTCAGAAAGGTCTGTTTTTTCGTACAACTCATGCAAATGACTAGAAGATATGATGTATGAAATGAGAACCAAGAGCAGCCAATAGTGAATTTTAGGGAACAATTTTAAGTTGTTCATATTTATTCAAATCAGAACTAGAAGTACCACATTAGTAATCTACTATAAGAAGCAGCTATTGATGTAAGATAAAACATATGGCAGTTCCCCCTTAGGTTATATGACTAAATGTTTTCCCCAGATCTTTATAGTCTAATATGATTTTGAAGTGTATAGAAAGTTTGGAGTTAGATATTCTAATTTCTTTTAAGACAGATAAACTTTCCCTAAGTGTGATCCATGTACATTGTTAAAAAAAATCAGCTAGGTAGTAAGAGAGCCAACTACAAAAGAATAGCCTTTAAGAATTATCGAAAAGGGATCTTCCCAAGATTGACAGTGTGAGCAGAGTTAAATTATTAAGATTGTGTATGATAGTTGTGAATACATTAGCTTTCCATTATGTGAATAATTTAGTTTTTCCTAGTAAAAAGAGATTTCTCAAAAGTAAGTTGAAACATGAGCCGTCATTGATGTAAAGTGCATGGAATTACAGAAGTAAGGAAAGTTGTTCGGATCCCAACAAAAGAGAAGGATCCGCAAGTATGAGACCTTAACTTTTGGTCTAAGGGGGAGATGTGAAAATCGTCAGTAAGTCCAGTTGGAGATTTGAAACCTGTAGTTAGCATGGGATATGAAAAAAGGAAATAAGTTCGGTAATGAAAAAAATTGTATAATTACCATAGTGATTATGTCTATCATGTGTAAGAAACACAAAGTGATTAGAATGATCACCCAACTTAGTTATTGATGATAAAGTGATCAAAGAAAAGTTGTAAAATCATGCCTATTTATGTGTTATGAGGGTAATGTCATTGCACGGGACTCTAAAATTTAGAGTACATGTCAAAGACTTAGTTCACAATAATTCTATAAGTGTTTTTAGGAAGTGCTTAAGAAGATAATCAAGTGTGGGAAGTATAACTCATGATTGAGGTAGATAAGAGAACTCTGGTGAAAGAAGTTCACCGCTTAGCCTAGCTAGGAGTTCAATTTGCGTACTCCAAAGATAGTAAAGTTGTTGTCTAGAATATGACTTGTTCCCCCTTAGTAGCCGAAGTGAAGGAGAAATATTTTTATGATCCCTACTTGTTGTAGCTTAAAGAGGGGATTCACATGCACAAACTGATAGTTGTTGAATAAGGGGGAGATGATGGTACTTTGAGGTACCGAGATGGACCGTGTGTTCGAGACATAGGTAGACTTACAAAGGAGGATCATATTAGAAGCCCATAATTCCAGGTATTCAACCCACCAAGGTCCCCTAAAGATGTAAAATGATCCCAATGATATTTATTGGTTGAACGACATAAAAAAAGAATGTCGCAAACTTTGTGGCTAATTGTATGAATTGTCAACAAGTGAAAGTCGAGCAGCAGAAAGCCTAGTATTTTATCACAAAATACACATATTTTGAGTGGAGATGGTAAATATGAAATTTATAACAGGATTATCTTGCTCATTTTAAAAGTATGATTTGATTGGATGATTATAAATTGACTTACCAAGTCAGCACATTTCTTGCCAGTAAAAACTAAAAATTCAGTAGAAGATTATACCAAGTTGTACATTCAAGAAATCGTCTGATTCAATGGGAATCCATTGTCCATCATTTCGGACTGTGGTGCTCCGTTTAAAATGAATGCTTAGAAATTCTTTCAGAAAGGATTAGGAATAAGTTTTTCATCCTTAGAAAGATGGCCAGGCAGAGCGCATTATTCAAACAGTTAAGGATATGTCCTTGATGTTAAAAGTAATTGGGATGATCCCATACCTATTATTGACCTTGCTAATAATAACCTACCATTCTAGTATCAAGATGGCACGTGCAACACTCTGTATGGGCGAAGGTGTAGATCGCCAATTAGTTGGTTCAAAGTTGATGAAGTAGATTTGTTGGGACCAAATTTGGTCTATCAGACTATGAAGAAAGTTAAGTTGATTCGAGAGCATTTGAAGACAGCTCAAAGCCGCCAAAATTCCTATTCGAGCGTTCAGCATAGAGACCTAGAGTTTCAAGTTGATTATTGGGTGTTTCTGAATTTTTTGCCTATGAAAGGCATTATGAGATTTGGGAAGAAGGGGAAGCATAGTCCCTTCTATATTGGGCTATATAGAATCTTGTGAAGGATCGGTCAATTAGCTTATGAGTTGGAGTTGCCACCAGAATTAGCGGTGGTACAACCAGTATTTCACGTATCATGTTATAACATTCAAGTTTCCAGTACTCAGATACTCATGTCAGTTCAGTACTCAGATACTCATGTCAGTTCAGTACTCAGATACTCATGTCAGTTCAATACTCGGATACTCATGTCAGTTCAATACTTAGCTATATTCATGTCGGTTTAGTACTCAGATATTGATGTTAGTTCAATACTCAATTATTCGTGCCAGTTCAATATTTATATATCCATATTAGTTCAGTATTCACGTATCCATGGCAGACCAATATTCAGTCAATGCAGTAGTCATTCAGTTCAGTATCGCAACGATTTAGTAATCATGTATTCATTCAGTTTAGTATGCAAGTGTTAATGAAATTTCATGTTTCCACCAGTCCCGTTTAAGGTTCGGAGTTAGCAGAAGTTACAGTCAGGACAATCGTTCGAGGACGAATAATCCCAAGGGGGAAATAATGTAACACCCTGTACATTCGGACTAGGTGTGGATATGTTAAATGGGTATTAACTTGATATTTTAGACATATGAAGTCCTAGAGGGATGATTATTGGTGAAAATAGTTGTTTCGGAATCAAGATGGAAAGTGAGGTGCATAAGATTTGACAAAATCGACTAAGTTTGCAGAAGGTCCGTCTTCCAACATGGTTTCGTGAAACTCTGTAAGGAATATGGAAAAACTCAAAGCATGAAAGTTGTAGGTCTTTGAAATATATTTCCAACTATATATTATGGAGCCCAAACAGAGCTATGTACAAAAGGTTATGCCCGTTTTACAAAACAATGCATAACCACCGCATTTGACCGTGACCGCGGTCGTGAGGTAGTGCTCCAGCTATTTACCGCGGTCGGGACCGCGGTCGGGCATACTGGGACGCGGTGGCCGACTTGGAAAGTCATTGTTTATCCCTATTTCCTCCCCCACATCCCCAAAACATAAAAACTTGCCCCAGAAACGAAAGCTCTCAAAAATCTAACTCCTTAAGGGTCCCTCGACCACCCAATGTAAGTTCTAATGGTGATTCTAAGTTTATTTCAATTCCCCAACACTTTATTAACATGGGTAAACCCTCCATATCATTAGATATTCAATTGGGACATCATTGTTGAGAGAAGAAACCCTAGAACTCGAATTAGAGAAGACTGAACGTCAAAAAGGTAATATCTTCACCCTCTAATTGATTCTATTATTGAATTAATTATTATAGACTATAGTTCATGAGATATGAGCTGATGGGTTTGATAGAAAATCATGAACAGTTATAGGTTTGGGTTGTTGATTGTTGATTATTGGTTAAGGGTGTTGTTTACCTTATGGGTGATAAAGAATAATGTTGATTATAACCATTTGAGACTTTAGAATTTATCTAGTGATCAAGAGAATGAGTTATTGGGTGTAGAAACATCATTAATAGAGATGATGAAGCTTTATGCCACCAAGTGTTTGAGAAAATGCCTAAGTAACCAAAACATGAGTATTATTGCTACTATGGAATCCATTTGACTTGTATTGATATAGATTAAAGTTGAAAGGGTTGGCGAATATTGTATTACGCTCAAGAGCAGGAAATTAAGGTATGCGAGGCTAACTCTCTATGTTTGGGAATGTTAATGATTCTCCCTATACTACGTTTCTTTTATGACGTATCGATAGCCTCGGAAATATAGTTAAGCCTAGTTTCTTGAATAGTTGTAGAACTTTTATTCTCTAGCTTCATAACTCGTTCATGACTTTCATTCTGAACGTTGTGAGCTCAGTTCATATTCAATATAGACTTGGGTTTGATGTCCCCAAGTCTCAATATAGCTTACTTAGCATGTCATAAACAATTGAAGTTTCAATGTTCATAATCAGTTCAAGAATACATATCTCATTCTAGTCTTATTCAGTATTCCAGTATTATGTAACTCAGTATGATTCAATATTCCAGTATTATGTAACTCAGTGTGATCCAGTATTCCAGTATCATGGAACTCAGCTTAATTTAGTATTTCACTATTATGTATTGCAATATGATTCTCAATTCCTAATTTTAAATCCCTGAATGTCGAACACCTGTATTTGAGCCTGAGACCGCAGTTAATGCTTTATGCATCTTTGGGCCTGAGGCTGCAGTTTATGCTTTATGCATCTTTGGGCCTGAGGCCGCAGTTATGTATATGTATACTTGGTCCTGACGTATACTTGGGCCCGACGTCGCAGTTTTATATATATATATATTGGGCATGAGGTCGCAATTTAATATTCAAATAAACAGGTTGTTCATCATTCAGAAGAGGGAGTATTTATAACCTTACTTCCTTTGTTTAGTTCAGCTATCAATTATCAGTTCAGCTATCAGTTTTCATTTTAGTTATCAGTTATCAGTTAACATTTCAGTTATTAGCTATCAGTTATCATTTCAGTTTCAATAGTTATCATTTCAGTTATCAATTATCAATTCTCAGTCATCAGCTTAGTTTCACTTTCAGCATTTATAATTCTTTCTTTCAGTTGATTTACATACCAGTACAGTTCAAATGTACTAACGTCCCTTTTGCCCGGGGCCTGCATCTCACAATGCAGGTAATGATTTATAGGTTGATGATTCCGAATGCTAGGATTCTCGTACCAGCTATTTGGTGATCCCAGTTCTTTCAGGGTATTATCATTACCTTACAGTCTTCAATATTTTGAGACAGTCAGTGTTTTCAGTACTTCATTAGAGGCTTTATAGACTAGAGTAACAGTTAGATAGAGTCTCAGACTTTTCATGTTAAGCCATGTTGGCTGCAAAAATGATTCAGAATTGTATTAGTATTTCCGCACTTTGATATATATCATCCAAACTTTCAGTATATCAGCATGTGTTAGTTTATCTTCCGCATTCAGTATGTTATGATATCACATGTTAATTCAGCCACCCAGTTGGTTCGCTCGGTCATATGTAGTCAGGCACTGAGTGTTGTGTTACGTCCAGGCCTAGGTTCGGGGCGTGACAGAACCGGCTCTAAATCAACCCGAAACCACGTTCTTGCCACGAGTATTCGACTCCAAATGGCCCAAATCTATTCAATTCAATTGCATAATGTAAATAACACTTCAAGTAACTAATTCTACAAACACATTCTATGCTAATACGCGAAATTAGGTAAATGACCAAAACGCCCCTCGGTCCCACATCTCGGAATCGGGTAAAATTTATATTTTCAGAATCCCCATACTCTCACGAGTCTAACCATACCAAAATTATCTAAATCCAATGTCAAATGCTCAATCAAAACTCGAATTTTTGGTCTAAGAACTTTCCCCCAATTTTCATACAATTTCCAAAATTAAATGATGAATTCATGTTTAGATTATTGGGCTACAAGCAAAAAATATTTAAGAATCATTACCTAATCGATATCTCTAAAAAATCCCTCAAAACCTCGCTCAAATCCGAGCTCTCAAGCTTAAGTTTTGATAAAAATGGCCAAACCCTCATTTTTGAAATGTGTAATACTGCCCAGGTATTTCCTTCTTCGCGAACGCGGAAGGACTCTCGTGTTCACGAAGCATAACTCCGCTTGGGTCCAGCTTCCTTCATCGCGAACGTGATGTCCTGGTCGCGAACGCAGTGCATGATCTCCTCCACCTTCGCGAACACGAAGCATTAACCTCCCCCAGCCCCAGCTCCTCTTTGCGAATGCGAAGAAGGAAACTAGAACTGGGTTACTGCAATTTTTCTGCAATTTCTCTAATTTTTGAAATGACCCGTTGAGCATCCGAAACACACCCGATGCCCCCGGGACCTCAACCAAACATGCCAGCCAATCCTAAAACATCATTCAAACTTTTTCCAATCTTCTAAACGCTCAAAACAACATCAAAATACCATTTTAACATAGGATTCAAGCCTAAGAACTCCAAAACTCTCAAATTACGCTTTCGATCAAAAAGTCTATCAAACCTAGTCCGAATGACCTAAAATTTTGCAAGCACGTCACATTCAACACTACGGAGCTACTTCAACTTCCAAAATTCTATTCCGACCCTGTTATCAAAATCTCACTATCGAATCGAAAATTTCAAAAATTCAACTTTCGGCATTTCAAGCCTAAATTAGCTATGGACCTCCAAAACACAATCCGAATACATCCCTAAGCCCAAAATCACCCAACGGAGCTAACGGAATTAACAAAATTCCATTCTGAGGTTGTCTTCATACTGCTCCGACTACGGTCAAATTTCTAACACTTAAACTCTCATTTAGGGACTAAGCGTCCCAAAACTCTCTGAAACTCAAAACCAAACATCCCGGCAATTCAAAATAGCAGAAACAAACACGGGGAAAGCAGTTTATAAGGGATCGGGGCGTAAATTCTTAAAACAACCGGTCGGGTCGTTACAGTGATATAAGTTCATAATACTTTTTAAATCCTGTCTCTCGATATTGCTGCTGCAGGAGCATATTCGAGGCATGAAAAGTGGTGAAAGTTTTCTCCAACATATCATGATCAGTAATATTATCACCAAATAATTCCAATTGAGAAATAATTCTAAACATAGCAGAATTATATTCACTTATAGATTTAAAATCTTGTAGCCTTAGATGAGTCCAATCATAACATGTATGTGGAAGAATGACCATCTTCAGGTGGTCATATCTATCTTTCAAATTATTCCACAGTATGACTGGATCTTTAATAGTGAGATATTCCATTTTCAAGCCCTCCTCAAGGTGATGGTGCAGGAATATCATTGCTTTGGCACGGTCTTGGTTTGATGCTTGATTTTTATCCTTGATGGTGTCTTCCAGACCCATCGCATCAAGATGAATTTCAGCATCAAGCACCCAAGATATGTAGCTTTTGCCCGATATATCCAGGGGTACAAATTCAAGCTTAGAAAGATTTGACATTATATAGCAAAAGAAAGTTCGTACCACAGATACTTTCAAAGTATTTGCTCGAGATGGTAGAGTCTCGTGTTGATAACGTGTTATAAAATAAAGACTATAAAGTAAAGACAAGTATAGACAGAAACTGATATATTATTCAACTTCAAACTGATGTACATAATGAACTGAAATCTCTTCTATTTATAAAAGAAAGGAAAATGTTGTGTAAGCTGCTACAATACCAGATATGGATAATCTTCTACTGAGAGTAATGTTTATCCATAACAGAGTATTGAAGGATAAGCTCATTATACCAAGTATAGATAATCTTCTACCGGGGTTAATGTTTATCCATAATGGAGTATTGAAAGAATAAGCTTATTGTACCCGGTATGGGTAATCTTCTACCGGGGGTAATGTTTATCCATAAGAGAGTATCAAAAGGATAAGCTTATTATACCCGGTATGGATAATCTTCTACCGGGGGTAATATTTATCTATAATCGAGTACCGAAGTGATAACCTTATTCAGGAGGTTTATTTCCAATAGAGTACTAAATAGATAAACATATTTACGGCGGAGTCTCATATGGATAAGCTTCTTCATGAAGCTTATTTACAACGGAGTACTAAATGAACATCCATAATATAGTTTATTTATAACACTTAGGTGGTATATTGGAATTTTTTAGGCGGAATTCATGCATGATCTATCCAATTTCGAGGCGATAATTCTTGAATATTCTATTTTAAATTTATATGATAATTCTTTATTAATTCTTCGAGACACGAAAGTAAGAAGTGTAGGTGGGGTGCAACCCCGGGTCATGGGGTTGAGTCACCAAAAAAAGCAATAGCTTCATCAAAGGGGTGATGGGAAACAGGTATAAACAGTGAAAGCAAATAGCCAGGATCACTTGCATGTAATATAGACAACACATAATCACAAATTTATTCAAATGTAGAATCGATACTTATCTCTTGAAGCGTGAACACGATCGCGAAAAGAACCTCCAAGCAAGAGCAAAACCGCATACGAGATCATCCTCCAGTTCCACAGTCTTCTGTTGTGTGACCCAAATAATGTCCAGAATTGGCAAAACTCATGTGGGTGAGTTTCTCCTAGGAAAATCATGTACTAAAAATATGGCCTTTTTATGGAATAAAACTCCTTTATATAGCCACGGGTTTTAGGGTTTAAAATATTTTTCCAAACTGTTGGGTCTTCCTTTTGTACCAACAAATAGAATTTCATTTAATTCCTAATTATTCGGGCACAACAAGGACCGCAGAATTTAATTAACGAAGCTTCCTATTATGGACTTAATTCAGAATATTCGAATTAATACTACCATAAGAAATTACGAATTATTTCATTAAAAATTCGTAATTGCACTCCTCAGTTCAATTTCGAAATTCATCAATTAAACCTTATATAATTCCCCATATTAAGATCCAGATACAAATCAAATAAATTAAATTACTGACAATTGCATTAATTGATTATTTTCTTTAGACTTTCTCTTAACTTATTTTAGGTGACGGATACAAAATCCACCTGCAGAATTTAAACATAAAAAATTATAAACTTTCATAATGGTGTATCATCAATCAATAGACCGAGACATGGATTCTATCAACTAACTTGTATACAGTAAAATATGCTATGTTAAGTGGCCTCTTAAGAGAATGACACGTGGAACTCAAGGCGGGGGACAGTTAGAACCAAAGGCAATTATCCCATTTGTCAGCGGAAAAAATGACACCCGAAAAGATGCAACAAATACCGTTTAATCGATAGCATTTAATGAAGAATATTCCACAGTATTTAGTGTACTGCCCGTTACATAGAATTTGTCACTTATGCTCACCGTTACACCTTCATCAATGGCCCTCATAATTGAAGGGCACGATACTAGGACCTTGTTCCCGAGCCATAACTATAAATAGTGAGCTCTATTATCATTGTAAAGGACACAACTTTTTTGGCAAACTTACGCTATAATAAATTAGAAGCTTTATACAATTTTACTTTCTTGTTTCTTGGTTTCATCACTGTCGTTCCCGGAAGCTCTACCTCTGAAATTGCTATTTTTCGTGATTTCATCTTCATTTCAAGGCTAAGTATTACGCATATTTTGAATTATTTCATTAATTCATGATCAAATTAATTCACTTATCTAGAAACCATGTATAAATTTAACTGTACTATTTTACGGGTAAACAGTTTGGCACCCACCGTGGAGCCTAGGCATCCATGTAATTAAGTTGATCCTTGACCTTTTTACTAACATATTTTGATTATTTGTTTTAGCAAAAATCATAACAAATGGCAGATAACGGTGTTAACAACACACACAATCCTGAGGTTCGAGGAGACCAACCTCATTTTGAGGATTCAATTAGTAACACCCATAATAAGGGGAACGATGCCACACCGGTCCATGATAGGCGGTACCCGCGACATGTTCGGGAGGCAACTCCCGATGATGCTGAAGAGGAACATGTTATTGATGCGGTAAGGGTCCTACAAGAGCAACAAGCGATCATTCTAGGCCACCTCACACAAGAGGATAAGGCTATGATGGATTTGAAGCATGCATTATCGGGGGATTCCAATAAAGCAAATAGACGAGATCTAGTTCCTCCCGGCACAGCCGTAAATCAAACAACGCAGAGGATCAACAACAACATCTCGAGGGGCGAGGTTGGTTCCGATGGGGCTGGGGGGAGATGATCCAACCCCAATAATGGAAGTGTTCCCTTTAAGAATGAACTCTTACAGTTTATGAGAGAAGTAAACACCCGCATAGACCAAATCCCGAGCTCACCACCGGTGCTGAAAGGTCCAGACTCGAGGAAGTATATTCAATTGCTTTACAAACCAAACGCATCACCCAAATTAATCCCGAAGCGGTTTAAAATGTCCGATATGCCAAAGCATAATGGAACTTCAGACCCTCAAGAGAATAATACCACTTATACAATGGGGGTGAAGGGAATAATTTAGCTCCCCGCGAGATTTAATCTGTTTTGCTGAATAAATTTGGAGAGACTCTCACGAGGGGAGCCTTGACATGGTATTTGCTGTTACTCGAGCATTCCATTGATTCCTTTGAGGTGTTCGCGGATTATTTTATTAAGGCTCTTGCCAGAGCCAGAAAGGTGTGGGCTCAGAAGGCCGACATATTCAGAATTGCACAAGAAGAATCCGAGTTGCTGAGAGAGTTTGTTACTCGATTCCAAAAGGAGAGGATGTTTCTCCCGACTTTTCTGGATGAATGGGCGAGTGAAGCATTCACCAAGGGTCTAAATCCAAGAAGTTCAGACGCTTCCCGAAAACTGAAGGAAATCTTGCTTGGTTTCTAAATAACGACTTGGGCGGATATCCACAACCGGTACAATTCGAAGATAAGGATCGAAGATGATCAGGTTGGCTTCCCATCGTCGACAAAAGGACGGGAGAATAATAAAGAAAAATCAAAAGACGACTTCAATACGGACAGACGGTCTTTGAGGGGCCGGTTTTGCCCTACGAACAGATCAAAGACTGCAGTAGAGGCTCTTGGTCAGTAGATAGGTTCTCTACCGACAGAAGGATTGATTGCGGTCGGAACAATAGATCATTGCACGATAAATAAGTATCAAGTACGCGAGATCCTTCTTGCCCCAGGCTTTTAGAATACAATTTTAATGTCAGTGTAGTAGATATAGTATCATCTATGAGAAACACCAAAGAAGCATGGTTCTCAAAGCCAATTAGGTCTGATCCCAGCTAGAGGGATCCTAACTTGTGGTGTGAATACAACGGGATGAATGGCCACCGGACTGAGGACTGTTAATATCTCCAGGAAGAAGTGGCAACATTATTGAAGAATGGTCATCTTAGATAATTCTTAAGTGACCGGGCCAAGAACAACTACGGTTGCAATGGGATCACGTGGAACCCTCGAAAGCAAGAGAAGATCCCCAGCTCTAGACGATCAACATGATCTTCGGTGGGAACAAGATCAACGGGGTCACCTTCTCGGCAGTAAAGAAGACGAAAGTATCAATAATCCATAGCAAGAGACTCCGAGAAGTTGCTGAAGACGACATCACTTTCACGGAGAAGGACGTATACGGATTGTTGTTATCATACAATGATGCATTGGTAATTTCGTTAAATGTGCTAGACTTTAAAATCAAACGTGTTATAGTGGATCCTGAAAGTTTCGCCAATATCATACAATGGAGAGTATTGGAGAAAGCTAAACTCACCGGAAGTTTCATTCCGGCCGCAAAACTCCTCCTCAGATTCAACCTCACGAGCGTGACAACCCGAGAAGAGATTTTGTTGCCTACAAATGCTGAAGTAGTTATAAAAATGACTCTTTTCGAAGTGGTGGATGGTGATATAGGATATAACATTATTCTAGGAAGACCGTGGTTGCATGAGATGAGAGTTGTACCGTCAACATATCACCAGTTGCTGAAATTTCCAATGCCTCAAGGAATTAGACAGATAAGAGGAGACCAACCGGCGACAAGGGAGATGAATGTGATTTTGGTCTCCAGTAGCAAACAAAAGGAGCAAGCGACAAAGCAATTATAGGAACTGGGTGCCTATTCCCGAATCGAATGAGGTTAGCCCGGGGTAGAAGTGACAGAATCTTATCTGGTGCCAAGGTATTTCCAGAACTAGAAGAGATGGATGAAACAAAATCCACGGCGGAAGACCTCGAGCAAGTTGCATTGTTTGAAAAGTTCTTAGAATAGAAATTTCACTTGGGGGCAGGAATCCACCCCGAGCTCAGGTTTGGCTTTATTGAATTTCTTAAATATAATGTCGATTATTTTGCGTGGTTGCATACAGATATGATAGGTGTCACACCTCCTTTTTACGCACCCGCGAGGGGGCGCAGGGGAGTTTTTTTCCAATTAAAGGACAATCGAAACGGGATTGGTTTAATTATTTCAGAGTCGCCACTTGGGAGATTTAGGGTGTCCCAAGTCACCAATTTTGATCCCGAATCGAGGAAATGAATGACTCCATATTACGGTCTGCATACCAGAAATCCGGATAAGGAATTCTGTTAACCCAGGAGAAGGTGTTAGGCATTCCCGAGTTCCGTGGTTCTAGCACGGTCGCCCAACTGTTATATTCGGCTTGATGATCTGATTTTATACAAATATGAACTTATGTGCCAATTTTATCTTTTAACCGCTTTTATCATTATTATTATTTTTACAAGGAATTGCAACGTCGCGAAAACATACCTCGAATCACGTTACATCAATGTACACGTGATTATTGACATATCTCGACTCGGTTGAGATTTGGATTTGGGTCACATAAATGTGCACCCGAGTTAAGGAAAATAAATTATTAAAGGCGCGCTTAAGGCAACTAGCGTGTTGTTATTTTGGGGAAAAGCCATGAAATTCGCTTAAACGGCACGTCCCGAATTCTAAGTATTTTATATATATACATTTAGAGGGCCCCGCACTTTGTACATTTTTTGTTTGTCGAGGCTCGTCTCATTCCTTATGAAAAGAATTTGCAGCGTCATGGAAATGCATCTCAGACCACGCCACAATCAATGTACCCGTGGTTAGAGACACATTTCGATTCCGTTGAGATTGGGATTTGGGTCACATAAATGTGCACCCGAGTTTAAGGAGATAACATTATTAAGTACGCGCTTAAAGAGACTATCGCGTTATTATTCTGGGAGGGCCGTGAGATTTTCTAAACGACCCATCTTGGAAACTGAATGCTTCGATAATATACATTTAACGAGGGCCCCGCAGCTCGTGCGTTTTTATTTATTTTTGTCGAGGCTCATCTCGTTCTTATTTTAAAAGGATATCCTATAGCAACTACGTTTCTTGTCGCGTTTGTCTCTACTAATTGAAAACAGTAGATAGTCCTAATTAATTACGTGCTTGCAAGTTATCTATAACAGCATTCGGAAATGCTTAAAATTCAAAAAATGAGGCTGCGTGCACAGTCAGCCGAACAAATAATCACGGGCCCAAATCCAGCTCATACGTGATGGGCCAGACCTGGGCCACTGTCCATCTGATGCGGACCTGCCTGGTCCGTTTCTACCTAGGCTCAACCTCCGTGAGGTTGAGACCGTAAACTTGTGTCTTTGTCCTGTAGGTGTGGCTGATTACTAATTATAGCGAAACAATTCATCCAAGGGAGACGAGCTTAGCTAGGAATGGATAATTTTATGCTTAGTATGTATTAAACGACATGTTGCGCGATTAAACCTAATCTGGGATGCAACCTATAGTATTGGGAATGTTTTACCTAACCACATGCATATATAGACTTACATTCAATTGTCCTACATTGACGTTTATTAGACAGACAAGCTACTTCCAGCATCCAAACAAAATAAAATTATTCTACATTACATGAATACTTAATGTAACACTCTATGTATAAAAGACACTCTTCAGGTCTTTTCATTTGTATTCATGCTCAATTTTCCAATTACATTTGACAGTGCATTGGTTGTGTACCTGGTATAGAGGACAAAGAAGAAAGGAATGATCAGCTGGGCAGTATGCAATAAACACAGCAACAGCAGATACACAGCAACCACAGCAACAAACCAACAACCACAAGTGTTTTCCACAGTCCACAGACAACCAGCAACAATTTCCAAACCAAAGAAAACCAAAGATGGTCGAGCACCAAACAAGTGATCCCAGAAAAGAGTAATGAGATGCAGCCAAGAAAACCCAAAATGTTCAATGCAGTAACAGCAGAAAATCAATAACCACAAAATCTGAGCCAACAGCCAACAACAATCAGCAAAGATAGCTTGAACAACTTGAACTCTTACACAGTTTTCAAATGATACTCATTCACAGTATTCTGAAATCTCTTTCTGTTTTGTTTTTTCCCTTTTTTCTTTTCCTGAAGACTAAAAGTCCAGCCCCTTTTTAGTTCTGCAACAGCTTATTTATAAGCCAACAACCCAGTGCAGTCAAGCTGCCTGGATCCTCCCAGTTACAATCTGCCCATACCCCTTAACTCCCCATGCCTAGAGGCATCTTTCTCGGTAAACTTAATCAGCCCCCCATGCTTTGTCCTATTGCTCTAATCAAGGATTATGGGTGCAATAAAGTATTCATTTGAACCCATGCTCTTATGTTTTGTTTCCCATTGTTATTAGGTTAATAGTATTTTAATTAACACTTGACATATTCTTAAGTTAAACCCCTAATCAGACTTTGTCTTATGCCAAAACTACCCTTAACCTTGCATGTTACTGTATTACCATAACTCTTAATAATTAGTATATAAACCTCTTTGATTTCAGCTAACTACTGACTATTTAACTTAGACTCAACGCTGCCTTCAGGTGAATCTGTTAGCTTTCCACAGTTAACAATCAATTTTCAGCCTAAATTCAAGCCAATGATTCCAATTGGTGCCAATTAAAGGGTACAAGTTGGTCATGCCGATACAAGTAACACCAACAAGAAACAGGCATAGTAATCAATACTGAAATGCAACTCCTGATTTTCTAATCTTTCCAGTGAATTTAGTTGACGACGCTTATTTAAACGACTACGCGAACTATAATATACAGCAAACAACCACCAGAATCAACAAACAAATCGACTTTAAACTCAAAATGTACACACAGGGATAGACGAGTCAGAAACCAAAACAAACCAGAACATGTACGACAGATAGAGTTTAAGATGACAAAATAACAAAAGGAAAAATACCTCCGAAACCTGAAACTAAGACTGACTCAATGCTCGAACTCGGGCCCGGTGATTTTGGGGTCTAATGGACTTTAACCGAAGCGTTCTCAACTGAGAACACTTTGGTAAAAGTCTGCTAGGCCCTGATCCTGCCACTGATTCGGACAAAAACCCATAGATCTGAATCCTAGGGCTCCTGAGGTTCGATTTGGGAACCGTTCAATTCCCGTCAGATTCGAACGGGACCAAAGCTATTCAGGGGGTGAGGGACGTTAGGAGGGACTGTGGTGTGAGTTTGGCGCCAATCGGTGTAGGTCTGGTTTTTGCTCGAATCTTCGTTTGAAGATTCGAGAAGCTACGGGTTGATTCAAGGTGAACGGTTAACGGATTCATGTTCAGGGTGGTCGGGTGCATCGGGGATGTTATTTTGGTGGTCATCGGAACTGTGGTTACCGGGCTCACGGGGGAAAACCTAGGCTACTAGGGTTTGAAAGGAAAGGGGTCTTGGGGAAGATGGTGTACAGTGGCTGAAGGGGGGGTTTGGTTTGGGGGCGTGGGGTGTAATGGAGAGTTTATATATGTATTGAGGGTTTAGATCCTGGCCGTTGGATCAAGTGAGATCAAGGGCCAGGATCTACTCATTGAAGAGAGACGACGTCGTTCGGGGGCTGATAGTGGGTTAAGACCGGGTAGGGGATTGGATCGGGTCATGTTGACGGGTTTAGAGGGAAAGCCTGGGTCCGTTGGATCAAGGGGTTGGACGGCTCAGATCAATTGCCTAAGATGACGTCGTTTGGGGTTGAATGAGTGTCTTGATCAGGACCGCTTGTTTGAGTCAGATCAACGGCTCCAATAAGGACGCTGATACGGCGTCGTTTGAATCGATGTTTGGGCAGGCCAGATTTGGACTGGGTTTGAGTGCCGGTTTTGGGCCTCTTTTTTTTTTGTTTTATTTTCTGGGCCCAAATCAATTTTAATCACTCTTTTCTTTGTTTTTTTCTAATTTCAAACAAAAAATGAAAATAACAAAATAAATAATAAAACAAAAAATGAAATTAAAACAAACAACAATGTAACACTTCAACACAATTATCACACCCTAGAACGAACGATGCCCATGTATATATTTTCGAATTTCGTTCTTTTTTAACGACTGAATTATGATTTTTGATTATCCCGACAGACATGCTTTGTATTTTGATCGGTGAGATTAAATGTAAAATGGGCAGACCCACAAATGACTAACAACACATGTCACGGAAAACGACAAATTGTACAGTGAGGCCATTTATCACTATTTTTTTGTTTTCCTTTTGGAGTGATTGCTCGTGAAGCAAAAATCACGTGCTTACAGCTGCCCCTCTTTGCCCGAAGACACGAAGGGTTTTCGCGCAAAGATAAAGCAAGCGATTTTTTGCCCGTCCGAATACTCCGTGTGAAGCATTTTTTGAAAAAGATTTGACCGAACCTTTGCTTCAGAGATTTCCTACATATCCTGGGCTGAACAGGAATCATGTCAATGTAGTTCGGGAAGTTTTGGTAGCTGGGACTACCGTATGATTGTAGTGTTTGCTGCTGTTGTGTGCTGTTGCATGCTGCTGTAGGATGTCACCGCTCGCCGATCTCCTTGTTACATTATTCTAAAAGGAAAAACAAGAAGCTAAGCTAGACTATGGATCATGAGATCTCATCCATCTTCAACTTGTTTTTGTTGCCTTGCTTTCTTGTCGGTTAACGCTTTCCTCTGATGCCTTTATTTTGTGTACTTGGGGGATGATACCGGTCCTTCGCCTTTTCTGAATGCCAGTTTTCATCACTTCGCTTGATCTGCTGGGAACATGGCCCTCTTCTTTAGGCTTTTCAATGGCCTCTCCCGTGGTATGGCTTCCTTTATCAAAATTGTTATGTTGAGCATGCTATAACGTTCCCAAACTGCTTCTTTTGAGACACGTCCCTTCTTCCTTTGAACTGCGCGCTTGCCTTTGCGGCCTTCTGCTTCTTGGTGCTGGGGATTTTATTGTTTCCTGCTTGGGGATCTCTGTTGTACCCTTCCGCCTTCAGGTGAGGTTACTGATTCCACAATCTAGAGCTAAAAAGTATTCCCGCATTTTACTGGTGGGCGACCTAGAACTTAAATGTATTCCCGCATTATACTGGTGGGCGACCTAGAACTTAAATGTATTCCCGCATTTTACTGGTGGGCGACCTAGAACTTAAATGTATTCCCGCATTATACTGGTGGGCGACCTAGAACTTAAATGTATTCCCGCATTATACTGGTGGGTGACCTAGAACTTAAATGTATTCCCGCATTATACTGGTGGGCGACCTAGAACTTAAATGTATTCCCGCATTATACTGGTGGGCGACCTAGAACTTAAATGTATTCCCGCATTTTACTGGTGGGCGACCTAGAACTTAAATGTATTCCCGCATTTTACTGGTGGGCGACCTAGAACTTAAATGTATTCCCGCATTTTACTGGTGGGCGACCTAGAACTTAAATGTATTCCCGCATTTTACTGGTGGGCGACCTAGAACTTAAAAGTATTCCCGCATTATACTGGTGGGCGACCTAGAACTTAAATGTATTCCCGCATTATACTGGTGGGCGACCTAGAACTTAAATGTATTCCCGCATTTTACTGGTGGGCGACCTAGAACTTAAATGTATTCCCGCATTATACTGGTGGGCGACCTAGAACTTAAATGTATTCCCGCATTATACTGGTGGGCGACCTAGAACTTAAATGTATTCCCGCATTATACTGGTGGGCGACCTAGAACTTAAATGTATTCCCGCATTATACTGGTGGGCAACCTAGAACTTAAATGTATTCCCGCATTTTACTGGTGGGCGACCTAGAACTTAAATGTATTCCCGCATTTTACTGGTGGGCGACCTAGAACTTAAAAGTATTCCCGCATTATACTGGTGGGCGACCTAGAACTTAAATGTATTCCCGCATTATACTGGTGGGCGACCTAGAACTTAAATGTGTTCCCGCATTATACTGGTGGGCGACCTAGAACTTAAATGTATTCCCGCATTATACTGGTGGGCGACCTAGAACTTAAATGTATTCCCGCATTATACTGGTGGGCGACCTAGAACTTAAATGTATTCCCGCATTATACTGGTGGGCGACCTAGAACTTAAATGTATTCCCGCATTATACTGGTGGGTGACCTAGAACTTAAATGTATTCCCGCATTATACTGGTGGGCGACCTAGAACTTAAATGTATTCCCGCATTTTACTGGTGGGCGACCTAGAACTTAAATGTATTCCCGCATTTTACTGGTGGGCGACCTAGAACTTAAATGTATTCCCGCATTATACTGGTGGGCGACCTAGAACTTAAATGTATTCCCGCATTATACTGGTGGGCGACCTAGAACTTAAATGTATTCCCGCATTATACTGGTGGGCGACCTAGAACTTAAATGTATTCCCGCATTTTACTGGTGGGCGACCTAGAACTTAAATGTATTCCCGCATTTTACTGGTGGGCGACCTAGAACTTAAATGTATTCCCGCATTATACTGGTGGGCGACCTAGAACTTAAATGTATTCCCGCATTATACTGGTGGGCGACCTAGAACTTAAATGTATTCCCGCATTATACTGGTGGGCGACCTAGAACTTAAATGTATTCCCGCATTTTACTGGTGGGCGACCTAGAACTTAAATGTATTCCCGCATTATACTGGTGGGCGACCTAGAACTTAAAAGTATTCCCGATTGTTTCCCCGTTCTTCCGAGAAAATTTTTAACAATCGTCAGAAAATTTTCTGCCCCGGTTTTTGGTGACTTCCCTGGCGTTGCATCTTGCTGCCATCATCAATCCTTTGTTTTCCTGCAGCAGACAAAAGGATCTAATTAGTTTTTATCGTGGTGGTAGAGGGTGCCTTTCCGGCGGATGATTTTTCCTTTCTTCTCTTTTTCTTGCTCTATGTCCCCATAATTGATTAGTGGGCAGAGTTGCCTGCTGGGGGTCTCTAGCCTGCTGGGGATTGGCTTTCAATTAATCCCCTTTTCTGCTTTCTCTTTAAGCACATGCTGTGGGAGTCTGCTTTTAACTCCCGAAACCACTCCCTTTAGGAGCTTACTTCCTCCAAAATTGCCGGGCACGATCACTGCATTGCCTGGGATCGGCTTTTAAGACTGTTTGTATTATCCTGCATTGGATGAATTCCCCTCCGGTTTCTGGTAGTAAGCTTTGAAAAATCCTTTCAAGACAAATTTTAGGAAAAGAAATAAAAGATAGAAAAAGGAGAAAGTCTTTCTGAACCAATATTCGGTGGGAGAAGAAACTCAAAAGAACTTATCTGGAGGACATGACTGGTCCCCGTGATCATGACGTGCACCACAGATTCCCGACCCAGTCTACTTGTACCAATCGATTTGCCCGATGGTCTGATTTGCTAGGGATGATAAAGGAGTGGCCATTTCGTTTCGAATGAGGTAGCTTTTGTTGATCTGTCTTGTCGCCTCATAGTGCCCTTCGAGGGGTTTTCACTAATGAGACTCTCTCTTTTCTCTCATCTCCCGGTGCCTTATGGTGCCTGTGAAGGTTTTCACCAATAAGACTCTCTCATTTCATATCCCTCATCTTACATCGCCTCTCGGTGCCTGTGAAGGTTTTCACCGATAAGACTCTCTCATTTTATTTCTTTCGAGGAATCGGGGTGTTGTAGATACGACCCTTTCTTCTGGAGATTCCTTTGACCATCAATTCATTCCCAGTCTTACGATCCTCTTCTTTGCTGGGGATCGGTGTATTATTCTCGGACTTATTTGCCTGACTTGACATCTCTTGAACATTGATCGGGAGGTCTTTTGGACGTTGATGTTGGTTTTGGTGTGGGGTTAAAGAAAGGCTATAAAAATGAAAATAATTTGATGGGTTATGTGCTACAACTTTTGGAATCAAACCTTTGTTGGAACTTAAAACATAACCTCTGCCCCAGTTTTCTTGCTTGGGGAATTTTATTTTTCACACTTATGTTGAGCTATGTGCGTTACGCACATTGTGCCTATTATGCATACTATGTACATTATGCATCCTATATTCACTATGATGCACACTATGACCGAGCCGTGAGGCGCCTACGTATCCTCTTCGAGGAATCAGGTCAAACGTAGTTCCCACATTGTGCCTATTATGCATACTATGTACATTTTTTTCTCCATGTCTTTTCCATTAATGATTCCAAAAGAGAGGTATGAAAGAATAACTTAAGGCTCAAAGGGGGAAGCAAGGGTTAAAAGTGTTTGGATAGAAGAAATAATTGCCTCCGTCATCTCATTATCCAATAAATGCCAAATACAAACAAATAAACCAAAAATTGCCATAATTAAAGAAATTACGCATAATATCTCTTGACCGCATCTGAATTGATAGCCATGTCGACACATCTACCTTCGACATCTGTCAAACACAAAGCACCGTTGGACAATACTCTGGTCACGATATAAGGCCCTTGCCAATTTGGGGCGAATTTGCCTTTTGCCTCGACCTGATGTGGGAGGATCTTCTTCAATACCTGCTGCCCTACTTCAAAATTCCTGGGGCGCACCTTCTTATTATATGTTCTTGCCATTCTCTTCTGGTACAGCTGACCATGGCACACTGCTGCCAATCTTTTCTCATCTATCAGGCTCAACTGTTCCAATCGAGCTTTGACCCATTCATCATCATTAATCCCGGCTTCAGCGACAATTCGGAGGGACGGAATTTCGACCTCCGCCGGTATTACGGCTTCAGTTCCGTACACCAACAAATAAGGAGTTGTACCTATGGAAGTCCGGACAGTAGTGCGGTAACCCAACAAAGCAAAGGCTAATCTCTCGTGCCATTGTCTAGATCCTTCCACCATCTTTCGCAATATCTTTTTGATATTCTTGTTGGCTGCTTCGACTGCTCCATTTGCCTTGGGACGATATGGGATGGAATTGCGGTGTGTAATCTTGAATTGTTGGCATACCTCTTTCATCACGCTGCTATTAAGATTCGCACCGTTATCCGTGATGATCACTTTTGGGATCCCAAATCTGCAGATGATATGGGAATGGACAAAGTCCACCACCGCCTTTTTGGTTACTGATTTGAAGGTTTTAGCCTCAACCCATTTGGTGAAGTAATCAATGGTCACTAGAATGAACCTATGACCGTTGGATGCTGCCGGCTCGATGGGCCCAATGACATCCATGCCCCATGCCACAAACGGCCAGGGTGCTGACATCGTATGTAACTCCGTTGGCAGAGAATGAATCAAATCTCCATGTATCTGGCACTGATGGCATTTCCTTACGAAAGTGATACAGTCGTGTTCCATGGTGAGCCAATAACACCCTGTTCGAAGGATCTTTCTTGCCAATACATATCCGCTCATGTGTGGCCCACAAACTCCAGCATGTACCTCTGCCATAACCGTCGTTGCTTGACTGGCATCTATGCATCTCAACAATCCCAAATCCGGGGTTCTTTTGTACAATATTCCTCCGCTGAGGAAGAAACCATTCGACAAACGCCGAAGGGCTCTTTTTTGGTCTCCAGAGGCATGTTCTGGATATATCCCCATTCTGAGGTATTCCTTGATATCATGAAACCAGGGTTCGCCATCTGCTTCTTCTTCTATGGCATTGCAGTAAGCGTGCTGATCACGGACCTGGATGTGCAGAGGATCAACATACATTTTGTCAGGGTGGTGCAGCATTGATGCTAAGGTGGCCAAGGCATCTGCAACCTCATTGTGAACTCTCGGGATGTGTTTGAACTTCACCGATCGAAATTGCTTGCTCAGATCATGCAAGCATTGTCGGTATGGTATGAGTTTTAGATCTCGTGTTTCCCATTCTCCCTGAATTTGATGTACCAAGAGGTCCGAGTCTCCCAAGACCAAGACGTCTTGGACATCCATGTCAGCAGCCAAGCGCAGACCCAGAATGCAAGCCTCATACTCGGCCATATTGTTGGTGCAATAGAAGCGTAGTTGAGCCGTAACAGGATAATGGCGTCCTGTTTCAGAAATGAGTACTGCTCCTATTCCAACCCCTTTTGCGTTTGCAGCTCCATCGAAGAAAAGCTTCCAACCTGGCTCCTCAGGTAATTCCAACTCATTTGTATGCATTACCTCTTCGTCAGGAAAATACGTTCTTATGGGCTCGTATTTTTCATCAACGGGATTCTCCGCCAAATGGTCTGCCAGTGCCTGGGCTTTCATGGCCGTCCTCGTCACATAGATGATATCAAACTCTGTGAGCAGAATTTGCCACTTTGCCAACCTTCCCGTGGGCATAGGTTTCTGAAAGATATACTTTAATGGGTCCAAACGGGATATGAGATAAGTAGTATACGAAGACAGGTAGTGCTTCAACTTCTGAGCTACCCAAGTTAGGGCACAACATGTTTTCTCGAGTTGAGTGTACTTGACCTCATGTACTGTGAATTTCTTGCTAAGATAGTAGATGGCCTGCTCCTTCCTTCCTGTGTCATCATGTTGCCCCAATACACAACCAAATGAATTTTCCAAGACCGTTAGGTAAAGAATTAAGGGCTTCCCAGGCTTCGGCGGGACCAATACGGGTGGATTAGACAGATACCCTTTGATTTGGTCGAAGGCCTCCTGACACTCTGCCGTCCAACCTACCGCAGCATCCTTTCTCAGCAACCGAAATATGGGCTCACAAGTTGCGGTGAGTTGGGCGATGAACCTGCTGATGTAATTGAGTCTACCCAGCAAACTCATTACCTCTGTTTTGTTCCTTGGCGGTGGCAAATCTCGGATGGATTCAACTTTGGATGGGTCTAACTCAATCCCCCGTCGACTGACGATGAATCCTAGCAGCTTTCCTGATGGAACCCCGAATGCGCATTTGGCCGGGTTGAGCTTGATATCGTACCTTCGGAGTCTTTGGAAAAATCTCCTTAGGTCTGCTACATGGTCTTCCTGACGCCAAGATTTGATGATCACATCATCGACGTACACCTCGATTTCTTTGTGTATCATGTCATGAAACACAACAGTCATTGCTCGCATGTATGTTGCCCCAGCGTTCTTCAGTCCGAACGGCATTACCCGATAGCAGCAAGTTCCCCATGGCGTAATAAACGCTGTCTTTTCCGCATCTTCCTCGTCCATTAGGATCTGATGATAACCCGCATAGCAATCCACAAAGGATCCGATCTCGCGCCCAGCGCAATTATCGATCAGGATATGAATGTTGGGTAACGGAAAATTGTCCTTGGGACTTGCTTTGTTGAGGTTGCGGTAGTCGACGCATACCCTGATTTTTCCATCCTTCTTTGGGACTGGTACCACATTGGCCAACCACTCGGGATATCGAGTGACCCGAATGACCTTCGCTTGCAACTGCTTAATTACTTCTTCTTTGATCTTTACACTCATTTCTGTTTTAAATTTCCTTAGTTTTTGCTTGACCGGAGGGTATGCCGGGTCAGTGGGTAATTTGTGGACCACTAAATTGGTGCTTAATCCAGGCATATCGTCATATGACCATGCAAAAACATCTTTGAATTCCATGAGGGTTTTGATCAATTCTTCTCTGACGTTCGGCTCGATGTGGATGCTAATTTTGGTCTCTTGGATGTTGTCAGCGTCTCTTAGATTCACAGTCTCAGTGTCATTTAGGTTAGGCTTGGGTTTCTCTTCAAATTGGCACAGTTCTCGGTTTATCTCTTCGAAGGCTTCACCTTCGTCACATTCAGATTCATCATCACAAACGACCTCTTGCATCATTGAGTTGGATTCAGATTGATTTATTAGACTAGGGCGAAGATCCGTTGTGCATGCCATGTCATGAGAACCAGTAAAAAGAGAATTGTTCAGAAAGAAAAGAAGAAAACAAAATTAAAATGGGACAAAAGAAAAGAACTTTATTAAACTTGCGGGATAAAAAGGGTTCACACTTTTACAAAACTAAAGTAAAATTTGGATTACACCCTTGAATAATTCGGACAAAATAAAACACACAAAACATAAATCAAAGCCTACTACCAAGACTCCCCTCGGACAGGAAGAGGAGTAACTGTCCAATTGTTGGTCTTGGCCTCAGGCCCCACAAACTGTATCTCTGCTCTGCTGGAACCTTCTCCAGCTTCCACCATACTGACATCCGCGAATAGCCTCTCAAAACTCTGATTCAGGTCTTCATTTATACCGATCAAAGGTCCTCGAATCTTTGGGACCGGCGACCCCTTGGCACTTGCTTTGACAAAAGACCTTGAGAGACGTGGCACTGGTTTAGGCGGAAACCAGACCCTCTTCTTCATTTTTCGCGCTTGCTTCCTATCTGCTGCGGTTGGTTTGAACCCTAATCCGAAAGTTTCCAGATTTTTAGGAAGGGAGACAGGTTGGACAATCCCTTGAAGCTCGACTCCCAGGCCTTTTCCCGGCACAAATCCATTACCCAGCATTTCTGAGACCATCATGACTGTTGCGGCAGCTACCCTAGGGTGCGGGATGATTTCTCCTTCAGAAATTTTGTTGGCCGACTCTGTATCAAAAATCTGGTAGACCCAAGGACCTTTGTCATCAGCGGTCTCTATGAAAGGTACAATGGTTCCGCCCATGGTGCACGTTGTATCCTCGCCGTGTAACACGACCTCTTGTCTTTCCCACTCGAACTTCACCATCTGATGTAGGGTGGAAGGCACCGCTTTGGCTGCATGAATCCAGGGTCGTCCCAACAGCGGGTTATAAGATATTGTGGCGTCCAACACCTGGAATTCCATGGTAAACAAGACTGGACCGATGGTCAGTCCAAGTACAACATCCCCCACAGTGGCTGTTTCGTTCCCGTCAAACCCTCGGACACAGATACTGTTCTTGTGGATCCTTCCGTGGTCGATCTTTAACTGGTTCAAGGTAGATAGTGGGCAAATATTGGCGCTTGAGCCGTTATCCACCAATACTCGAGTTACCACCGAGTCTTCACATTTGACAGCTAGGTATAGAGCTTTATTATGCTCCGTACCTTCCACCGGTAGGTCATCATCTGAGAATGTTACCCTGTTCACCTCGAAAATCTTGCTGGCAATGGTTTCCAGGTGGTTTACAGAAATCTCACTGGGTACATGAGCTTCGTTCAATATCTTCAACAGGGCCCGACGATGCTCCTCAGAATGGATTAGTAACGACAACAGTGAGATCTGGGCCGGTGTTTTCCTCAGCTGTTCGACCACAGAATAGTCTTGTACTTTCATCTTCCTCAGGAACTCTTCAGCCTCCTCTTCGGACACAGGTTTCTTGGTTGCAACTGGGTTGGCTCTTCTTAGCTCCGCCGGAGCAAAACATCGACCTGATCGAGTCAACCCTTGCGCTTCACAACTGACTTCTTCCACCTGTTTTCCCTTGTACATCACCACCGCCTTTTCATATTTCCAAGGCACAGCCCTGCCGTCAATCATCGGCAGTTGGACCACAGGTTTTATGGTCACCAGTTCTCTACATACCCCTTTTAACACGACTGTCGGTGTGGGCGGGATCCCCGATACTACCAACTTGCTTGGCTCGGGTTTGCTTGTAATGGCGGACGGGCTCTTTCCTAATATCACTACCGGCTTGACGCCTTCTCCCTGCGACTGTACACTCGTTCCTCCACTGGTTGAGACTTCTTTCGGGGCGGCTTGGATCATCATCACTGTTTGTGAGGGTTTTCTCAATTCTCCTCCCTCACACACCAACTCAATCATGTGAGTTTCGTGGTGCGCTGGCAGTGGGTTTTGGTTGATGTTAGGAGCTTCTGGTGTCTGGACCTCGATCTTATTGGTGTCAATAAGATCCTGTATGGCATGTCTTAATTTCTAGCACTTCTCGGTATCATGCCCGAGCATCCCTGAACAGTATTCACAACTGATTGATCGATCCAAATTCTGAGGTGGGGGATTTGGTTCTCGAGTCTGGACAGGACTAACCAAACCCAATTGCCTCAGCTTGTGGAACAAAGCGGTGTAGGTTTCTCCCAGCTCCGTGAAAGTTCTCTGCTTCCGCAACCTGTCATTCCTAGCATCTGGATTTCCCCGAAAGCCTGCCCCTGAAGGGTTTCTATACGCCCTTGGTGGCGGGTAGGTGCTTTGTGGTGGTGCATATATGTTCTGGGGAGTCGACGCGCGCCATTGTGGGCGAACCGGAGGCTGAGTGTATGCCTAGGCTTGGTGTACGGAACAATGTGGTTCTCGAGGTGGATAGAAATTTTGTGGTGGGTTGTATGGGTATTCTGACCTGTGAGGTCTGGGTTGGTTGTAGTGCGGCCTGCCAGCCCTAGACCAACTGCCTGCCTCGACCGTGGCAACCTCTTCTTTCTTTCTTCTCAACGCACCTCCCGTGCCGCTTTGAATAGCCTGGATTGTGGCCTTGAGTGCCGAATAGTTCAAGATCTTGTCAGACCTCAAACCCTCTTCTATCATGACCTCTATCTTGACCACCTCGTTGAAAGATTTTCCAACCGTTGTCACTAAGTGACCAAAGTAGGTTGGATCCAATGTCTGCAAAAAATAGTCCACCATCTCTCCCTCTCTCATGGGAGGATCGACTCTAGCTGCTTGTTCTCTCCAGCGGAACCCGAACTCGCGAAAACTTTCCCCGGGTTTCTTCCTAGTTCTTAATAATGTGAGACGGTCAGGGACTATCTCGAGATTGTACTGGAAATGACCTGCAAAAGCCTGCGCCAGATCATCCCATGTGTACCACCTGCTGGAATCCTGCCTGGTATACCATTCTAGTGCAGATCCGCTCAGACTTTGGCCGAAATAAGCTATCAGCAGCTCATCCTTGCCGCCTGCCCCTCTCATTTTGCTACAGAATCCCCGCAAATGTGACATGGGATCACCGTGCCCTTCATATAAATCAAACTTAGGCATCTTGAACCCAGCCGGGAGTTGGACGTCTGGGAAAGGGCACAGATCTTTGTATGCTACGCTGACTTGATTGCCCAGCCCGTGCAAGTTCCTGAAGGACTGCTCCAGGCTTTTGAACTTTCTCAATACTTCATCCTGTTCAGGAGCCTTAACCGGCTTCTCAACCTCTGCCAGCACTTCCAAATGTGGATTGTAAGCCTGTGGTTCAGGGGCATGAAACGTAGGCTCGGGGGGATAGTATTGTGTATCGTGAGCCTGAAACAATGGCTCACTGGTCGTCCTTTGCAAAGGGGTTGATGTTGGTCCCACAAAAATGGGAATATTGGGTGTTGGGAGAGGTTGATGGGGTGGTGGAGCTTGGGAATCATGAGGGCTTCTTTCTTGATGATAAAGGGGATTTGGGCGGCTTGTGGAAGGGCCAGAGTGAGGGTACTCTGGCGTGTGTCCCAATGTTTCAGGGCTCTTTTGTGTTTTGGCTATGGCTAGCTGCATTGCATTCATCTCTAGTCCCATCCTTTCGATCTTTTCCATTGCTTCTTTTAATAACTGGCTCATTGGCCTTTCTTCCTCATTACTATTCTCTGAAGTAGTCATGCTCGTCGCTACCGGTCCTTTGGATCTGGTTTGGTATGAGTGTGTTGCCAGAGTTCTTTAACCACTAACTTGTCTGGTTCAGACAACAACAAACTTTGTTAGCGTTAGATTTTAACAGATTTGATCATAACACATAAAGGATGCAATGCACCTAGGCAGTTAACCGTTTCTACATGTTTTGCTTCAAACAACATGCGTCATCCCGGTTTGCTCATTCGTCCCTTTAAAGTATTTTGGGAAACCCTGCGTTTTATTTTATTTGTATTTTCTTTTCTTTATTTATTAAAAGCGGTCGAATCTTATGGGGATTGCCTACGTATCACGTCCCCGCGTGAATCAGACCAGGCGTAGTTCTGCCTCAAAGTAAAGACATACAAAATTCTTCTGGAATCACTCAATTTCATTATCGAAAATTGCTATTACACATTACTTTAACAAAATAGCAACAGTACAGACTCCACGGTTTTAAACTTGGTTTGAGGAAAAGAAAACAACATATGGGGAAACAACAAACAAAACGAACAGGACTCGATCAAAGACTAATTTTCCAACTTAGGGACCCACGAGGCATCTTTCGGCCCTTTCGCGGCCGTAGGTGTAAGGTCTCTTTGCAAGCTCTTCAACTAGTTCATAATCCGGTGGATGCAGCCCATGATAGAGACAATGAGGGTTTCCCGAGGTGTTTGTTCGCATGCCAAGCATTTCAGGTAGATGTAATGCCCGATCTCGTCAATTCTTGCTCGAATGTTGTCCCTTTTTGCGAACAACTGCCTCATCTGTCGGCTCTTTAATCCCAGCGTTTGTGCATTTGTGGCGAGCTGATCCTGGAACATCTCCATTTGCCTTTCCATCCTGGTCATTGCATTGTAATAGCGTCTTCTGTCGGCTTGGGCATCTTGTGTTTGCTTGAAGATCCGCTCTTGCAGAGCGGAATTTGTTTCCTTTACCGCTTTGACGCTCAGTTCACAATCCCTCATGACCTGCTGTAGGCGCTTCCTCCGGGCCATTGTACCTTTTGCCCATTTGACCTTCATCCTTGCTATGCAAGCCTCTGATTGGTCTAATTCTTCTTGGCTCTAGATGACCTGATTTCTCAAACTGGCTATCAATCTTTCGTCGGAGCAACGCTTCTGTCGGTCGGTGTTATTCTTACTGGCTTGGCGAAGGCGGGCCTTCAGGGTTTGGTTCTCTTGGGCTAGCTTGTCTTTTTCAGCCTGCTCCTGGGCGACTTGCACGTTGTTTTCGAATACAATCCTTTCAACTTGTCGTTTTAGCTTCCTGATTTCAACCAGGTAACCTTCCTCTTTTGCGAGCCAGTCCCATTGTTCTTGTGATGACTCAACAAAATCTTGGAGGTGAGGCCGTTTGGTTGGCCGTTCCACAATGTTCTTCTTGTTATGCCAAGCGAGATAGGCTGGCGAGACTTCACCCCTAGACATATCACCTACCCGAGTATTTGCCGTCAGATACTGGCATTCACTCCATATGCAACGAACTGTCTTTTCAGGAAATTGGCCGTCACTGCTGACCTCGACGGCATAAGTGCTGAGATCTTCGTCCGGGTGTAGTACTTGACATCTTCCTAACTGTCTCATTACCCTGTACGGGGCATAAGGTTGAATACCCCTGAGTCCCATCAAGAGGAAGTGAGGACCAGTGGCGGGCATGTATATGATTTCTTCCACAGAAAGCCAACCCAAAGTCCAGTTTATTTGATCTGCGGTGATGACCCGGAGATAGGATACCCATTCTTTAAACCCTCCCGGTGATCGGAAACCTGAAACCCTTAGGTTATAACCCTCGATGCAGCCCCCATTTGTAGACATGTAGCGCATATACTGAGGATGGTGACACAAGTGTTCGATCATCCACATCTGTAATAACAAGTTGCACCCCTCGAAGAAGTCTGTTCCGGCCTTACAAGCCGTGAGGGCTCGGTACATTTCTGACACTGTCATAGGAGCAAGGATGCTTTTATCGTTGGTAATCAGGACTTTGACGATTCCAGCCACTTTCAGGTCGATATTTCTATCTTTTCGGGGGAACACCACAAGGCCCAAAAATGCCACCATAAAAGCGAACCGCCTATGCTCATTCCATTTTACCAGATTTCCCCTGCTGCAAACACTACTTTCTGGATCATTAAATCCTCCTATGCTCCCGTACCTCTGGTATATGAATTGTAGGGTAGAAAAGCCTCCATCTAGTTCAGCGTATGGGACTCCCTTGCTTTTCTTCAACAGATCCATGAATTTGTGTGAATTCACAGCTCTTGGAGCGATCAGGTATTTGTGTCTCAAACCTTCAGTGACGTCCATGTAACCCGCCATTTCTTCTAAGGTTGGGGTGAGTTCAAAATCCGAGAAACGGAACACGTTGTGGGTCGGATCCCAAAATGTAACCAAAGCCTTTATGATGTCGCACCGAGGCCTGACGTTCAACAAATTAACCAAACCTCCCAGGTGCAGTTTGATCTTGTCTTGCTCTGACTTTTCCAAATCCTCCCACCATAATCGCACTTCCAGAGGGATTTTGCTTCTAACTGTTACCGGCAAACTTGGACTTATGCTCATTCTGCATGTTTATTGGGGTGATTAAGCAAAGATCCAGACTCATTGGACTCAAATACCAAATTGACACACCCTTTTTTTCCTAGAAAAATGAAATTTGGTTGTTTCCGAAAAGTATGATGTCACCTTAAAAACTTTCGTTCTTTGGATTGTACCTATATTTTGAAAAACAAGTTGAGCCCGATGGGGGTTGCCTACGTATCTCGCACCCTGCGAGAATCAAACTGACGTAGTTCAGGCATAAGCCGAATTTTGGAGACACACTATTTTTCTCTTAGAAATGAATCAAAGACTCTTACTTTCTAAAACAAATTAATAAGACACACATTTTTTCTTTTTTTTTCAAAATTCTGGCAGAGTTTTAACCATTTTCTGGGTATTGATCTTTCAAGAATAATTATCTCCCTATCCGTTATTCTTTTTTTTCTCTTTTTTTTTCAAACATTCCAGATATTTAGAAACCGGTCAGCATGCAAGCCTTGAAACAAGTAAATGCATAAAGCAAGCAGGATGCAGCAGGATGGTCTTTATTCTCAGGTTGCTTGTCCTAGACAGACCCAGCCCCTGTGCTGAGCCCCCTAAGTCAAATGCATATGATGCAAATAAGCGTTCCTACTAGGGATCCGGCATGAAGTTAAGTTATACTAAGCTGTAAAACCTAGGTGTTTGTTCTAGACCTGGCTTACCCGAGCGGACAACTCGAGCCAAGGATGGGAGCTGTGTACCGGTAACCAAAAGGCCATCCGATTTTGCAAATCCTCCGAATCCTCGTTCTATTTTGGCATATGACACTAACAGAAAGAAGCCACGACCAGTGTGCGCTCCTCAAGAGAGAACAGAAGGGTTTCGGCACAGTTTATATGTACAGTTCAAACAATATCAAAGCAATTAAAGCATCATTTGGCGCATTAGGCGCGAACACGCAAAAATCAGATAATAAATAAAGCCAAATAATAACAATTATTTTAAGCTCGAATTCTTAACCCTGAACCAGTGGTTCTGGGTTCACAGATCCCCAGCAGAGTCGCCAGAGCTGTCACACCTCCTTTTTACGCACCCGCGAGGGGGCGCAGGGGAGTTTTTTTCCAATTAAAGGACAATCGAAACGGGATTGGTTTAATTATTTCAGAGTCGCCACTTGGGAGATTTAGGGTGTCCCAAGTCACCAATTTTGATCCCGAATCGAGGAAATGAATGACTCCATATTACGGTCTGCGTACCAGAAATCCGGATAAGGAATTCTGTTAACCCAGGAGAAGGTGTTAGGCATTCCCGAGTTCCGTGGTTCTAGCACGGTCGCTCAACTGTTATATTCGGCTTGATTATCTGATTTTATACAAATATGAACTTATGTGCCAATTTTATCTTTTAACCGCTTTTATCATTATTATTATTTTTACAAGGAATTGCAACGTCGCGAAAACATACCTCGAATCACGTTACATCAATGTACACGTGATTATTGACATATCTCGACTCGGTTGAGATTTGGATTTGGGTCACATAAATGTGCACCCGAGTTAAGGAAAATAAATTATTAAAGGCGCGCTTAAGGCAACTAGCGTGTTGTCATTTTGGGGAAAAGCCATGAAATTCGCTTAAACGGCACGTCCCGAATTCTAAGTATTTTATATATATATACATTTAGAGGGCCCCGCACTTTGTACATTTTTTGTTTGTCGAGGCTCGTCTCATTCCTTATGAAAAGAATTTGCAGCGTCATGGAAATGCATCTCAGACCACGCCACAATCAATGCACCCGTGGTTAGAGACACATTTCGATTCCGTTGAGATTGGGATTTGGGTCACATAAATGTGCACCCGAGTTTAAGGAGATAACATTATTAAGTACGCACTTAAAGAGACTATCGCGTTATTATTCTGGGAGGGCCGTGAGATTTGCTAAACGACCCATCCTGGAAACTGAATGCTTCGATAATATACATTTAACGAGGGCCCCGCAGCTCGTGCGTTTTTATTTATTTTTGTCGAGGCTCATCTCGTTCTTATTTTAAAAGGATATCCTATAGCAACTACGTTTCTTGTCGCGTTTGTCTCTACTAATTGAAAACAGTAGATAGTCCTAATTAATTACGTGCTTGCAAGTTATCTATAACAGCATTCGGAAATGCTTAAAATTCGAAAAACGAGGCTGCATGCACAGTCAGCCGAACAAATAATCACGGGCCCAAATCCAGCTCATACGTGATGGGCCAGACCTGGGCCACTGTCCATCTGATGCGGACCTGCCTGGTCCGTTTCTACCTAGGCTCAACCTCCGTGAGGTTGAGACCGTAAACTTGTGTCTTTGTCCTGTAGGTGTGGCTGATTACTAATTATAGCGAAACAATTCATCCAAGGGAGACGAGCTTAGCTAGGAATGGATAATTTTATGCTTAGTATGTATTAAACGACATGTTGCGCGATTAAACCGAATCTGGGATGCAACCTATAGTATTGGGAATGTTTTACCTAACCACATGCGTATATAGACTTACATTCAATTGTCCTACATTGACGTTTATTAGACAGGCAAGCTACTTCCAGCATCCAAACAAAATAAAATTATTCTACATTACATGAATACTTAATGTAACACTCTATGTATAAAAGACACTCTTCAGGTCTTTTCATTTGTATTCATGCTCAATTTTCCTATTACATTTGACAGTGCATTGGTTGTGTACCTGGTATAGAGGACAAAGAAGAAAGGAATGATCAGCTGGGCAGTATGCAATAAACACAGCAACAGCAGATACACAGCAACCACAGCAACAAACCAACAACCACAAGTGTTTTCCACAGTCCACAGACAACCAGCAACAATTTCCAAACTAAAGAAAACCAAAGATGGTCGAGCACCAAACAAGTGATCCCAGAAAAGAGTAATGAGATGCAGCCAAGAAAACCCAAAATGTTCAATGCAGTAACAGCAGAAAATCAATAACTACAAAAGCTGAGCCAACAGCCAACAACAATCAGCAAAGACAGCTTGAACAACTTGAACTCTTACACAGTTTTCAAATGATACTCATTCACAGTATTCTGAAATCTCTTTCTGTTTTGTTTTTTCCTTTTTTTTTTTTTCTGAAGACTAAAAGTCCAGCCCCTTTTTAGTTCTGCAACAGCTTATTTATAAGCCAACAACCCAGTGCAGTCAAGCTGCCTGGATCCTCCCAGTTACAATCTGCCCATACCCCTTAACTCCCCATGCCTAGAGGCATCTTTCTCGGTAAACTTAATCAGCCCCCCATGCTTTGTCCTATTGCTCTAATCAAGGATTATGGGTGCAATAAAGTATTCATTTGAACCCATGCTCTTATGTTTTGTTTCCCATTGATATTAGGTTAATAGTATTTTAATTAACACTTGACATATTCTTAAGTTAAACCCCTAATCAGACTTTGTCTTATGCCAAAACTACCCTTAACCTTGCATGTTACTGTATTACCATAACTCTTAATAATTAGTATATAAACCTCTTTGATTTCAGCTAACTACTGACTATTTAACTTAGACTCAACGCTGCCTTCAGGTGAATCTGTTAGCTTTCCACAGTTAACAATCAATTTTCAGCCTAAATTCAAGCCAATGATTCCAATTGGTGCCAATTAAAGGGTACAAGTTGGTCATGCCGATACAAGTAACACCAACAAGAAACAGGCATAGTAATCAATACTGAAATGCAACTCCTGATTTTCTAATCTTTCCAGTGAATTTAGTTGACGACGCTTATTTAAACGACTACGCGAACTATAATATACAACAAACAACCACCAGAATCAACAAACAAATCGACTTTAAACTCAAAATGTACACACAGGGATAGACGAGTCAGAAACCAAAACAAACCAGAACATGTACGACAGATAGAGTTTAAGATGACAAAATAACAAAAGGAAAAATACCTCCGGAACCTGAAACTAAGACTGACTCAATGCTCGAACTCGGGCCCGGTGATTTTGGGGTCTAATGGACTTTAACCGAAGCGTTCTCAACTGAGAACACTTCGGTAAAAGTCTGCTAGGCCCTGATCCTGCCACTGATTCGGACAAAAACCCATAGATCTAAATCCTAGGGCTCCTGAGGTTCGATTTGGGAACCGTTCAATTCCCGTCAGATTCGAACGGGACCAAAGCTATTCAGGGGGTGAGGGAGGTCAGGAGGGGCTGTGGTGTGAGTTTGGGGCCAATCGGTGTAGGTCTGGTTTTTGCTAGAATCTTCGTTTGAAGATTCGAGAAGCTACGGGTTGATTCGAGGTGAACGGTTAACGGATTCATGTTTAGGGTGGTCGGGTGCATCGGGGATGTTATTTTGGTGGTCATCGGAACTATGGTTACCGGGCTCACGGGGGAAAACCTAGGCTGCTAGGGTTTGAGAGGAAAGGGGTCCTGGGGAAGATGGTGTACAGTGGCTGAAGGGGGGTTTGGTTTGGGGGCGTGGGGTGTAATGGAGAGTTTATATATGTATTGAGGGTTTAGATCCTGGCCGTTGGATCAAGTGAGATCAAGGGCCAGGATCTACTCATTGAAGAGAGACGACGTCGTTCGGGGGCTGATAGTGGGTTAAGACCGGGTAGGGGATTGGATCGGGTCATGTTGACGGGTTTAGAGGGAAAGCCTGGGTCCGTTGGATCAAGGGGTTGGACGGCTCAGATCAATTGCCTAAGACGACGTCGTTTGGGGTTGAATGAGTGGCTTGATCAGGACCGTTTGTTTGAGTCAGATCAACGGCTCCAATAAGGACGCTGATACGGCGTCGTTTGAATCGATGCTTGGGCAGGCCAGATTTGGACTGGGTTTGAGTGCCGGTTTTGGGCCTCTTTTTTTTGTTTTATTTTCTGGGCCCAAATCGATTTTAATCACTCTTTTCTTTGTTTTTTTCTAATTTCAAACAAAAAATGAAAATAACAAAATAAATAATAAAACAAAAAATTAAATTAAAACAAACAACAATGTAACACTTCAACGCAATTATCACACCCTAGAACGAACGATGCCCATGTATATATTTTCGAATTTCGTTCTTTTTTAACGACTGAATTATGATTTTTGATTATCCCGACAGACATGCTTTGTATTTTGATCGGTGAGATTAAATGTAAAATGGGCAGACCCACAAATGACTAACAACACATGTCACGGAAAACGACAAATTGTACAGTGAGGCCATTTATCACTATTTTTTTGTTTTCCTTTTGGAGTGATTGCTCATGAAGCAAAAATCACGTGCTTACAATAGGTATCCCGATAGAGGTAGCCATACACAAGCTTAAGTTTGGATCCCAACATCCCTCTGGTAAGACAAAAGAAATACCTTATTATGAAGGCCAGGAATAAATTTGTCAATGTAGAGGTAACTCGCTTACTTGATATCGGTTCGATCTGAAAGGTAAAGTATCCAGACTGGCTAGCTAATGTAGTAGTAGTTCTTAAGAAGAACAATAAATTTTGCATGTGTGTAGATAATAAGGACTTGAATAAAGCATGTCTGAAAGACTCGTTCCCACTGCCAAATATCGATCAAATGATCGATGCAACGGCCGGGCACGAGTTAATGACTTTCCTTGATGCTTATTCCAGGTACAACCAAATTAAGATGAACATGGAGGATAATGAAAAAATTTTATTCATAATGAATTTCGGAACATATTGCTATAATATAATGTCCTTCGAGTTGAAGAACGTCGGAGCCACTTATCAGCGGCTCGTAAACAAGATGTTTGAAAAACAAATAGGGAAAATATGGAAGTTTATATAGATGATATGCTCGTTAAGTCTTTGAATGCAGGTGACCACCTTAAGCATCTGTAAGAAACCTTTGACATCCTAAGGAAGCACAACATAAAACTTAACCCCGAGAAATGTGCGTTCGGGTTCAGCTCTGGCAAGTTCCTGGGATTTCTAGTATCACAAAGGGGGATGGAGGTAAACCTCAATAAGATCAAGACCATCGAAGACATCCCGGACCAGATATCAAGCATGAAACAAATCCAAAGGCTCATGGGAAGATTGGCCACTTTGAGCAGGTTTATCTCTCGGTCGTCAGAGAAATGCCATCATTTCTTTGCACTGCTCAAAAAGAAAAAACTACTTCAAATGGACCCCAGAGTGCCAGCAAGCTTTGAGAGATTTGAAAAGGTACTTGTAAAACCCTCTGTTACTTTCGAAACCAAAGGAAAGTGAAACACTATTGGTCTACCTCGTAGTCTCAGAAGTAGCGGTAAGTGTAGTTTTGGTCCGTGAGGACAAAGGTATGCAATCTCTCGTTTATTACGCTAGAAAAATTTTTACGAGAGATGAAACTCGCTACTCGCATTTGGAGAAGCTGGCCTTAGCTCTCGTAGTCGCCTCTCGGAAGCTGAGGCCCTACTTCCAATATTACCCGATAGCCGTGGTGACCACATCTCCACTGTGAAACATCCTTCACAAACCCGAACTCTTGGGTAGGTTGGCCAAATGTGTCATCAAAATAAGTGAATTAGACATGGAATATAAACCAAGGACTGTGATTAAGTCAAAAGTCTTGGCTGACTTTATGGCCGATTTCAGTCCGGGATTGCTTCATCTAGCAACCAAAGAGGGAGTAATGGTATCAGAATCGACATTGGAAGTTTGGACCTTATTTATGGACGGATCCTCCAATGTAAAAGGGTTCGGGCTTGGCATAGTGTTAACCACGCCTTCGGAAGAAACCCTAAGGCAAGCCATCGGAATGGTCCCTTTAACTAACAATGAAGTAGAGTATGAGGCTTTGATTGCAGGACTCAAACTATCCCGAGGACTAGATTATAAGGTCATAGAAATTAAGTGCGACTCACAACTGGTGGTAAATCAGGTCTACAGGATCTTCGAAACCAAAGAGGAGCGCATGCAACAATACATGATAAAGGTCCAAGCTCTGTTGGTTCGATTTCGGGAGTGGTCGAATACTCACATCCCAAGGGAATAAAACGCATAAGAATATGCACTGGGTAACCTCGGTTTATCAACGAAAATAAAGGGATCAGAGTCTGGTACGGTAGTACAACTGATGCACTCGATCCTGGATGCATATAGCTACTACGAGGTAAATACGACTAATTTGGTCTGGGACTGGAGGAATGAGATCATCGATTATATCAAGCACGAAAAATTTCTAAAATATTCCAAGTCATCTCAGGCGCTGCGTGTTAAAGCAGCACGGTATAGCTTCAAAGGATGACAATTGTACAGAAAATCTTTCCAAGGCTTGTTGGACCGATGTTTGGGAGCATCCGAAGCTAATTAAGCTATGCTAAAAGTACACAAAGGGATATGCGGAAACTATTCGGGCGCAGATTCTTCAGTGCTAAAGCTTGTAAGTGCAGGATATTATTGGCCCTGCAGGGAAAAAGGCACCAAAGATTTCTTACAAAAATGAGATAAGTGCCAATGCTATGCACCGCTGGTACATCAACCGGTAGAAACATAACATTCGGTTTTGTCTCCGTAACCGCTCATGAAATAGGGGATAGACATCGTCGAAACACTGACGCCGGCTCCCGGAAAGGTAAGATTTCTTTTGATTGTAACTGACTATTTTTCTAAGTGGGTGGAAGTAGGTCCTTATCAGAAGATTGGCGCACGCAAAATGGTGGATTTTTTACATAATCTGTAGGTTCGGAATACCAAAAGAGATAGCATGTGATAATGAGCCGCAATTTATCGGTGCAAAGATCACAAAGTTCCTTGAAGATTTGAAAATAAAGAGGACCACATCTTCACCCTACCATCTGAGTGCAAATGGTCAAGCGGAGTCAACGAATGAAGTGATTATACAAAACCTCAAGAAAAAGTTAGAAACGGCTAAAGGTAAATGTCCTGAGGAACTACCCGAAGTTTTATGGGCATACCGAATGATGGCCAAATCGAGCACAGGGGAAACTCCCTTTTTCCTTGTGTATGAAGTAGAAGCCTTAATTCTGGTGGAAGTAGGGGACCTACCTTGAGTTATTTCAGGCAAGCAAAGAAGAAAACAACAAAGCAATGCTGGTCAACTTGGAGTTACTCGATGAGCGCAGGGACTTGGCACATATAAGGATGGCAGCACAAAAGTAGATAATGGAGAGATATTATAACTGAAGAGCCAACCTTCGTTATTTTAAAGTAGGAGATTTGGTTTTAAGGAAAGTAACTCAAAACACCCAGGGAACTCAACGCAGGGAAGTTAGGCCCAACCTGAGAAGGTTCTTACCGGGTTTCAACTATCACCAAAAAGGTTCGTACGAGTTAGAGAATCAGAATGGAGAAAAGTTTCTAAGGAATTGGAATGTGGCAAACCTCAAGAGATATTGTTGCTGACAAACATCATCTGTATTGTAAGTATACTCACTCTTTTTCCCTTCATCCAGTTTTTGTCCCAATTGGGTTTTTCTGGAAAGGTTTTTAACGAGGCCGCAATGGAAATCATACTACGAAGAAAGTTTCAATGGAAGCAATAAGACCTTTAATAACAAGGCACACAAGCAAAGAGCCACTCCAGGGCGGTTAGATAATCTTTGGCCCGATAGAAAAACTCCCACCGGGAAAATAAGTTTGTTATCAAGCAAAGGTTACCCGACAGTTCACAAGTGCAAACCACTAGAGGATTGTTAGATAGTCTTTTGCTCGATAGCATAAATTCCTAAGTAGAAGCGAAGTCTGTTACCGAGTAGAAGATTATCTAGCAATTCATTAGTGGGATCCTCGAAGGTGCAAGATTCCCAGTATTTCAATTCGCATTCTTTGCATTTGAACACTAGGGGGAAATGATATGAGAATGCAGCAACAATGACTGCCACGTTGATCGGAGCACGAAAACTAGAAACATAATTGTGTCATCGAGACCGGGGACTGCGCGGCCGGCCCCATAGAAACAAGTTGTACGAATTAGCAACAAGAAATGGCGATTTCTGTTTAATATAATGAATGATTATGTACTTTTTGAAAATGGAAAGAATTAAATAATGTGTTTTTATTTCTCATCTTGTTTCTTGTCTGATCGATGAATTAATTTTATCATTTAAAAGTTAAACAAGTACTTCAAATGCTAGTGCCGTAATGAAAGGAGATGTCCTCTTCAAGAGCACTGTAACATAAAAGGTTCCACTCTTATGAAACCCTCACATTAAAGGGTTGATTTTGGAAGAACTTATTCCCAGAAAATGCTTTCGAGGAAAAATACACCCAAAACTTTACGTAATAAGACGCAAACAGTGAAACTTGCGCAAAACACTTAGGCAAAAGAAAAAAGGGAAAATATTCAAATGAAAGAGATACCCAAACAATACTTGAGCATTATATGCCAAAGTGGCAAGGATACAAAAGTTGAAGAAAAAGAAAAGCTAAACTGCTGCATCTCTAGAACCCGAAGGAAGAGAAGTATTCGCACCCCTAGGGGAAACGGGTAAATCCGCCATGGCTCAACATTTTGACCTTCATCAGTGGGGCCTTTAACATCTTCACTTTTTGTTTCCTCTTCAGTTACCGGAGTTTCGGAACCGGAATCAGAAGAACCCGAGGCATTAGGTTGTATAGGGAGACCACTTTTAGCAGCTAACTCAAGCTTACGGGCCTTAGCAATTTCAGCATCAAAGTCAATGATACCAGCTTTGGCCTCTTCCAAGGCTTTTCTCCTCATGTTGTGCATAACATAAGTTTTCTCACCAACGAGGGAAGTTTCTCAGCGCTTAAGTTCTTCTTTAAGTTGGGTTACCTCGGCAGAAAGGTTTTTCCGAGCGGATCTAACAGATCGTAGGCTAACATCAAGGTCACGGACAATTAAACTAAAGAGCATATTATGCTCGATAATCTTCTTATAATTCTCCTCTAACTGGGCATATTTCACCCCTGCAGCAGCAAGCTCTTCGATTTTGGAGTTCAAGGTTGCCTCCAAGTTGGACAATTTCTCAACAGAAGCAGCTTCGTGGTCAGTTGCAGCAAGAACAACATTATGAACTTCAGCCCATTTGGCCTTGGCTTCGTCAAATTTAACCCTCAGGGGGATAATCTCTTGGCTAAGGGTTGCCACTTCTTTCTCATTTTGTTGCAAATGATCCTCCAATACAATGGCCACAACAGCTTTGGCTTCCAGTTCTGAGAAGCGAGTGGCAGTTTTCTCCCGCTCAGCCAAAAATTGATCCTGTGCGGAAGTAAAATCTTCTTTTTTCTGGATCAACCTTTGGAGACCTTCGGAATCAAGAAAGTTGGCCTACAAAGCAAGAAAGGCATAGTCAAGATATTTTAGGCAAAAATAGAAGAAATAACAAAGGAAGAAAAGAATATACCACTAAGGAATTGTGCATGGCGTTGTTTCAATAAGCACTCCCCCGAGAGAGCCTGTATCATTTCCAAATCTTTCTCTGAAGCCAAAGGCTTCAGATAATTAGCAAGTTCGACTGGCTGGGATAGCAAGATGCATTCGGTGGAGACCGAGAGAGTAACTTTCCTCCTCCTTTGTGGATCTTCAGAGGGGGCAGCATAATTTTGCCCCAAATTCCCATGAACTGGGTACTGGGGAAGGGGAACACCCTCTTCTTGGCCAAATGTGGCCGGTGGAGATGATGTAGCAGTTGCTAATGGAAGAGCTGGTGAAGAAGGAGATGAAACTGATGGTGATGAAGGATAAGAAGCAACCACGACAAATGTAGTGATGGTTGTTGGTTTCTCCCCAACCGAAGATGGTAGGGACCTAGTACTCAGCCCCGTAATACCGGGCACTGGAACTTGAAAAAGGGAGTTGGAATTTTCTAACATCTCAAACTCCCCCTAAAGTGTCGAGACATCATCCTCGGTTGGTGTAAATAATTTAGCAAGTTAAGAATTTTGTTGAGTTGATGAGGATCGCCGCCTTCTATGTAGAAAAACTTCCCCATCACTAGCTTCTCCATCATCGTCGATCATCATGGTGTGTTTGACCGGCCCGAGAGGAGGGCTAGTCACCACAACTTCCGAAGATAACTCGGGGGCAGTAGTCTTCGCCCTCTTATTCGTTTCCCCGACCGTAGAGAAATATCTTCTTTTCAATTGCTTATCCTCTGATCGAGGACTCCGTGAAGAAACACGTTTACTCGAACCATACCTGGAGACACATATTTTATGAAGCGCCTCCTGAATCAGCCTCGCCGCATAAGCAAGATCAGCCAAAATGTCTTCCTCGGGGACGACAACCAAGCCCGTAGGTAGACCAGATTCCAGAAAAAAGGGAAAAGGGATCAATCAATTTCTTAGAATAGAAAGCAAAAATGAGATGAGTCTAAGTTACCATGATTTTTGGCCTCCACTCGTAGTGACGGGTTTCGGGCATGTGCGAGTTTCGGGCATAGTGACGTCCAAGATCTTCTAGACCCATTGGACTAAACCTTCAACCCCAGGTGGAACCCATCGAGTTACTGAAACAGGCAAAAAGAGAAGGATCAGTCCGGATAGGAAGGGGTTTCTAATAGAAGAAATTTTAAATAAGGATCTTACGAGTGCGGTTCCATGATTCCGAAAAGGATGAAGCCGTTTTCGAAATGATATCACTGGCGGAAACTGCAACAAACCGTTCCATTCACCCACAGCCGTTGTCGTCATCCATGCTAGATAATAAAGCGTGGTGAACGCGTTTGCTGAAGTTGATTGTTCCCCCGCAAAAGACTTTTGTGGAATAGAGATTCATCACATGAGCTAATGATAGCTCCTCTCTCGTCTATTGACACAAACTCCAAAGACAAGCAATCGTGTTCCACACAGAAAGACATACTTATGCCAAACACACCTGGTAGCGGAGGCAAAACTCTGCAATAACGGAGTCTCTCCACTCAAAGAAAATGCACCCAAAGTAAAGGGATATGTGTACAAATATGTAAAATCCTCCCCAGGTAGGGTTACTCTCTCTGTTAGATCAGGAGAAATAATGTCCAAATCTTGGCAGCGGCAATCTTCCTTCACAGCAGAAATACTGGAAGGACGGATGGAAGAAGGGTATCTGCCAACGACCACGTGCGAGGGTTAGCCGAAGGGAATTTCTCTTCTAAGTCATTTTTTATAACAAGACTTCTAGTGATAATAGTGTCCACTGTTGGAGGAGCAACGTCCTCGGCTTTGCTCTTGCTCTTTGAAGAGCTGGTGTTCTTTGAAGAAGAAACCATTATATGTTACGGATAAAGGAAAAGCTTTTTCGTTTGAATAAAGTTAAAGAAAGGTTGAAGAACAATAAAGAAGGTTTTAGTAAGTTTGGAGAGTTGTGGAGTATGAGTGAAGAATGTTGATGCATATAAGTAAAGGTTTAGGCGGCTAAAATCGTGACCATGATTACCTTGATAACCGCAAAAGCTATGTTAAATCGTGGGATGATGCGTGTTCGGGCATTAAATATGGAGAGACGTGCATCTAATAAACCATCAAAAGATTTTCATAAGGAACCATAGCAGTTCCCGCCAAAAAGAGTGTTTCTACCAACTTCCCGGTGACACAATGTTATGTCACCGGAAAGTAGGGGGACTGTATACGGTAAAATACGCTATGCTAATTTGCCACTTAAGATAATGACACGTGGAACTCAAGGCGGGGGACAGTTAGAACCAAAGGCAATTATCCCGTTTGTCACTAGAAAGATTGACACCTGAAAAGATACAACAAATACCCTTCGATCAGTAGCATTTAATGAAGAATATTCCACAGTATTTAGTGCACTGGCCGTTATAGAGAATTTGTCATTTATTCTCACCGTTACACCTTCATCAATGGCCCTCATAATTAATATTAAAGAAAGTCACGATCATAGGACTTTGTTCCCTAGGCATAGCTATAAATAGTGAGCTCTGTTATCATTGTAAAGGACACAACTTTTCTAGAAAAAACGTACACTATAATCGATTAAAAGCTTTATACAATTTTACTTTCTTGTTCCTTGGTTTCATCTGTTTTTCGTGATTTCATCTTCATTTCAAATTGTGAATTTCTTGAATTATTTCATTATTTCAGGATCAAATTAATTCACTTGTCTAGAAACTACGTATAAATTCAATTGTACCATTTTATGGGTAAACATAACTATTACTTCGTCAATGTATATCATCATTGTCTAATTTACTAGGCTTATTTACCTACAAAACAATCTCTCCTTTTAATAAATCAAAATAAAAATCTTCGCTACATTGTTTTGATCCCTTAAAATGTATTATGCCTCTGTCCAATCCATGTACGCGTCGCACGGGGCATCACACGGGGCGCCGCGGACGTGTAAAAATTGTAGGACTACTGTATTTCAGTCTAAAAATTAAAAATAAAGCAATCATTATTGACGGACCAGACCTATTTTGAGAGAGAAAAGGAGGAAGAAGATCCATCTTGAAGGATCAAAAATCAAGAGGAGACAACACTTTGGAGCAAGGATTAAAAGAGTTCTTCTAAACTTTCTTCTAGTATCTATTTATTTTATGTTTAAGACTTATATTGTTGACGTTTGTATGATTATGAGTAGCTAAAAACCCAAATATTTTGGGGTTATGGGTGTTAGATGATTATTATGAAGACCCGGTCAGTCGTCTAATGAGTTACCGCTTTGTTTTCCCCTATTTTAGCTTCTTTATGCTTCGTTATCCGTATTTTATGTGCTCGGGTGGATTAGTTCTAGTTCAAAGAGGATTTGGTAAGAAATGAGACATTTAGTCTCTTTTAAGAAGGCTTAAGTTGAAAAAAGTCAACCGGATGTTGACTTATGTGTTAGAAGGCTCAGAAGTGAGTTTCGATGGTTCGGTTAGCTTCAGGAGGTGATTTGTGACTTAGGAGCGCAATCGGAATGGGTTTTGGAGTTGTAGAGGAGATTTAGGCTTGAATTGGTGAAATTGATATTTTGGCAATTTCGGGTTGATAGGCAAGATTTTGATATAAGGGTCGGAATGGAATTTTGAGAGTTGTAGTAGCTTCGTTGTGTCATTTGGAATGTGTGTGCAAAATTTCAGGTCATTCTGACAAGATTTGATAGACTTTTTAAGAAAAAGCATAATTTAAGAGTTCTTGGAGTTCTTAGGCTTGAATCCTATGTTAAATTGGTGATTTGATGTTGTTGTAAGCGTTCCGAAGTGTTGAACAAGTTTGAACAATGTCATGACATCCCAGTAGTTTAGTAGTTTGAACAAGTTTGAACAAGCTTCGTCCATGATTTCTTATTCTCAGTCATTATTTATGCTTATTACTCACTGGGTCGGAGTACTCACATTACTCCCTGCACCTTGCGTGCAGATCCAGGAGCATCTGAGGCTGAGTGAGGATTTTCAGTTGAGCAGCGCATATCCGGGAGCATCGAGATAGCTGCATGGCATACGCAGCCCTGATCTCTCCCTTCTATCCTTTTGTTTTATCCGCATTCCCTAGATTGATATGTATTAGGGTGATAAGATGGTATTAGAGGCTCAGACTTGTGACACCAGATCTATATGGGCTAGGTAGTAGTAGTTTTATCATTTGAAACTCCGCCTATTTAACTCTGGTTTCAGACTCTTAATATGGTGTTTTAGAAATTTAACTGTGTTAGCTAATAATGAACTATATAAGAAATGGGTTGAGGTTGTTAATTGGTCAGGCTTTCCTAGAAGTGTGTTGGGATCAATCACGACCGGGGTCTGGGTCGTGACAAGTTGGTATTAGAGCCTAGGTTACATAGGTCTCACAAGTCATGAGCCAGTTTAGTAGAGTCTCGCAGATTGGTACGGAGATGTCTGTATTTATCCTCGAGAAGCTGCAGAACCTTTAGGAAAAACTTCATATTCTTGAAATTCTTGTCGTGCGAACTTGTTGGTCCAAGTACTAAACTTCTGTTATTCCATTCTCTCACAGATGGTGAGGACGCGAGCTACCGGACGAGGTGGACGCCACCAGTGCCACTCACTGAGGCCACCAGAGGCTGTGGACGTGGTCGTGGCCGTGGTCGTGGTAGAGGTAGAGCAGCGAGGGCAGCACCTATAGATCTACCAGCTGCCCTATCTCCAGATCATGCTCCAGCTATAGATGCTCTAGCAGCACTAGTTCAGGCACCAGCTGTGCCCATCATGATTCCGGGTCTTCAGGAGGCCTTGGCATAGATCTTATCAGTCTGCACTGGCCTGGCTCAGGCAGTTTCAGCCACTACAGCAGTAGTTACTTCACAGGCCGGGGGAGGCAATCAGACCCCCGCTTCTCGCACACCTGAGCAGGTAGTACAGGGACTATAGACGCCGGGGGCACCTCCAACTCAGTCGGTTGCACCAGTTCAGGAGTTCATGGTACCAATTATGCCGGATGATGAGTAGCATCATTTTGAGAGGTTTGGTAGACTCCAGCCTCTGTCGTTCAGTGGTGCTGAGGGCTAGGATGCCCAGTGTTTTTTTGACAAGTGTCAGTGGATGCTTCGTACAGCAGGGATCCTTGAGTCTAGTGGTGTAGCATTTACCACCTTTCAGTTCTCGGGAACTACCTTTACTTGGTGGGAGGATTTTGAGAGGCGTAGGCCTGTCGGTGCAGCACCCCTTTCTTGGCAGCAGTTCTCCGCTCTCTTCTTGGAGAAGTATGTACCGTAGTCTCGCAGAGAGGAGCTGCGTAGGCAGTTTGAGTGGTTGATATAGGGGGATATGACCGTGAGCCAGTATGAGATGAGGTTTTCTAAGTTGGCTCGTCATGCCATTTGGATGATTCCGACAGATCGTGAGAGGATCAGAAGATTTGTGGATGGCCTTAACTACTATCTCTGTATTCTGATAACTAGGGAGAGAGTATTGGGTGCTACGTTCGAGAAAGGGGTTGATATCGCTCGTGAGATTGAGATGGTTCGTCATAGGGAGCGAAAGGAGAGGGAGGCCAAGAGGCCTCGAGGATATGGCAGTTATAGTGGTACTTCTTCGAGGGGTCGGTTCCAGCATGGTAGAGGTCGTTCTTTCAGGCCTGCTCAGTCAGCCCGCCCAGGTTATCGTAGGGCGTCTTTGAGTCATGGTTATTACGGTACTCAGCAGGACTAGTCATCACTTAGTGCCCTCCCAGCATAGAGTTCATCTCGTGCCCCGTCAGCTCAAGGTTCTTCCATACCAGGTCCTTCTACTTTTCATTCAGATGCCAGGGGTTCCCTTCAGTCCCCATATCTAACACCGGGAAGTTGTTCTGAGTGCGGAGAGTTTGGACATATGAGGAGGTAGTGCCCTCGACTTCGTGATGGTCCACTTCAGCAGAGGGGTCAGCCCTCGACTTCTACTCCAGTTACTTCACCACCTGCCCAGCCAGCTAGGGGTGGGGTCAGACTGCCAGGGGTCGCCCCAGAGGGGGAGGTCGATCAGGCAGTGGCCAGGCTCGTCTTTATGCTATTCCAGGAAGGACAGATGCTATTGCTTCAGATGCTGTCATTATAGGTATTATTTAAGTTTGCCGTAGAGATGCCTCTATATTATTTGATCTTGGTTCCACCTTTTCCTATGTGTCATCATACTTTGCTCGTTATTTGGGTACGCCCTGTGAGTTTCTTACTTTACCTGTTCATGTATCTACCCCGGTGGGTGATACTGTTGTTGTAGACCGTGTGTACCGGTCATGTGTGGTGACTATTGAGGGTATGGAGACCCGAGTAGATCTATTGCTATTGAGCATGGTACATTTTGATGTCATTTTGGGCATGGATTAGCTATCTCTGTGTTGTGCTATTCTAGACTGTCATGCTAAGACAGTCACCTTGGCTATGCCGGGTGTATCGCAGATCGAGTGGTGTGGTGTGACTGATTATGTTCCTACTAGAGTGATCTCTTTCTTGAAGGCCCAGCATATGGTTGGGAAAGGTTGTCTTTCATATCTAGGGTTTGTGAGGTATGTTGAAGCTGAGATTCCTAGTATTGATTTTGTTCCAGTTGTGAGGGATTTTCCCGATGTTTTTCCTGCAGACCTGTCGGGCATGCCACCGGATAGGGATATTGATTTTGGTATTGACCTGGTGCCGGGAACTAAACCCATTTCTATTCCATCGTATCGTATGGCACCAGCGGAGTTGAAAGAATTGAAGGAACAGCTTCAGGAACTCCTAGATAAGGGGTTCATTCGGCCTAGTGTGTCACCTTGGGGTGCGCCCGTTCTGTTTGTGAAGAAGAAGGATGGCACGATGAGAATGTGCATTGATTATAGGCAATTGAACAAAGTAACAATTAAGAACAAGTATCCTCTGCCTCACATTGATGATTTATTTGATTAGCTTCAGGGAGCAAGAGTGTTCTCCAAGATTGATCTCTGTTTCGGTTATCACTAGTTGAAGATCAGGGATTCAGATATTCTTAAGACTGCCTTCAAGACCAGATATGGTCCTTATGAGTTCCTTGTGATGTCTTTCGGGCTAACCAATGCCCCAGCAGCATTCATGCATTTGATGAACAGCATGTTCCGGCCTTATCTGGATTCGTTCGTTATTGTATTCATTGACAATATTCTGGTGTACTCGCGTAGTCAGGAGGAGCATGTGGAGCATTTGAGAGTTGTATTGCAAAGATTGAGGGAGGAGAAGCTTTATGCAATATTATCCAAGTGTGAGTTTTGGCTCAGTTTAGTGGCTTTCTTGGGGAACGTGGTGTCCAGCAAGGGTATTCAAGTTGATCTTAAGAAGATAGAGGTGGTTCAGAGTTGGCCCAGACCGTCCTCAGCCACAGAGATTCATAGCTTTCTTGGGTTGGCAGGCTATTATCGCCGGTTTGTTTCGGGATTCTCATCTATCGCATCGCCCGTGACCAAGTTGACTCGGAAGGGTGTTTTATTTGTATGGTCGGACGAGTGTGAGGAGAGATTTCAGAAACTCAAGACAGCCTTGACCGCAGCTCCAATGTTGGTTTTGCCATCAGCTTTAGGTTCATATACAATGTATTATGATGCTTTGAGAGTTGGGATTGGTTGTTTGTTGATGCAGGAGGGTAGTATGCTTCTCGTCAATTGAAGCCCCATGAGAAGAACTACCATGTTCATGATTTGGAGTTGGCTGTCATAGTTCATGCATTGAAGATCTGGAGGCATTATTTGTATGGTGTATCTTGTGAGGTATTCATCGATCATCGCAGTCTTCAGCATTTGTTCAAGCAAAAGGATCTTAATTTGAGCCAGCGAAGATGGTTGGAATTGCTTAAGGATTATGATATCACTATATTGTACCATCCGGGCAAGGCCAATGTAGTGGCCGATGCTTTGAGCCGAAAGGCAGTGAGTATGGGGAGTTTGGCATACATCCCAGTTGGGGAGAGACCTCTTGCACTTGATGTTAAGGCCTTGTCCAATCGGTTCGTGAGATTGGATATTTCGGAGCCCAGTCGGGTGTTGGCATGTGTGGTTTCTCGGTCTTCCTTATATGATCGCATCAGAGAGTGCCAGTATGATGATCCGCAATTACTTGTCCTTAAGGACTGGGTTCAGCATGATGATGCCAGAGATGTGACCATCGGTGACGATGGTGTGTTGAGGATGCAGGGCCGGATTTATGTGCCCAATGTGGATGTGCTTAGAGAGTTGATTCTAGAGGAGGACCATAGCTCGCGGTATTCTATCCATACGGGTGCCGCAAAGATGTATCAGGATTTGAGGCAGCACTATTGGTGGAGAAGAATGAATAAAGATATTGGGGGATTTGTAGCTCGGTGTCTCAACTGCCAGAAGGTAAAATATGAGCATCAAAGACCGGGTGGCTTGCTTCAGCAGATGGTTATTCTCGAGTGGAAGTGGTAGAGGATCACTATGGATTTTGTGGTTGGACTTCCTCGGACTTTGAAGAAGTTTGATGCTATTTGGGTGATTGTGGATCGGTTGACCAAGTCCGCGCACTTTATCCCTGTGTGTACTACCTATTCTTCAGAGCGGTTGGTAGGGATTTATATCCGGGAGATTGTTTGGTTGCATGGTATTCTGGTTTCCATCATCTTAGATAGAGGTACTCAGTTTACTTCCCAGTTTTGGAAATCTGTTCAGCGAGAGTTGGGTACTCAGGTGGAGTTGAGCACGGCTTTTCATCCTTAGACGGACGGACAGTTTGAGCGTATGATTCAGATATTGGAGGACATGTTGCGTGCTTGTGTTGTCAACTTTGGAGGTTCATGGGATAAGTTCCTACCACTTGCAGAGTTTTCTTATAACAACAGCTACCAGTCGAGTATCCAAATGGATCCGTATTAGGCTTTGTACGGGAGGCGGTGTAGATCTCCAGTTGCTTGGTTCGATCCCGGCGAGGCTAGACTATTGGGGACAGACTTGGTTCAGGATGCCTTGGAGAAGGCAAAAGTGATTCAGCAGAGGCTTCGTACAGCGCAGTCGCATCAGAAAAGTTATGCTAACCGAAAGGTTCGAGATGTGTCCTGCATGGTCGGTGAGAAGGTCTTGCTGAACGTTTCGCCCATGAAGGGTGTTATGAGGTTTGGGAAGAAAGGGAAGTTGATTTCGCGGTTCATTGGGCCTTTTGATGTGCTTCGGAGGATTGGAGAGGTGGCTTATGAGCTTGCTTTGCCACCTAGCTTGTCTAGCGTGCATCCAGTATTTCATGTTTCTATGCTTCGGAAGTATATTGGGAATCCGTCTCATGTTTTGGACTTTAGCACGGTTCAATTGGATGATGATTTGACCTATGATGTGGAGCCAGTAGCAAATTTGGGTTGTCAGATTTGAAAGTTGAGGTCAAGAATATAGCTTCAGTGAAAGTGCAGTGGAGAGGTCGGCCCGTGGATGAGGATACCTAGGAGACCGAGCGGGAGATGCAGAGCAGATATCCTCACATGTTTGAGGCTTCAGGAATGCTTCTTGACTCGTTCGAGGATGAACGTTTGTTTATGTTGGGGAAGATGTGACAACCCGGCCAGTCGTCTCATGAGTTACCACTTCGTTTTCCACTATTTTAGCTTCTTTACGCTTCATTATCCGTGTTTTATGTGATCGGGTGGATTAGTTAGAGTTCGGAGAGGATTTGGTAAAAAAATAAGACACTTAGTCTCTTTTAAGAAGGCTTAAGTTGGAAAAAGTCAACCGGATGTTGACTTACGTGTTAGAAGGCTCGGAAGTGAGTTCTGATGATTTGGTTAGCTTCGGGAGGTGATTTGTGTCTTAGGAGCGCGATCGGAATGGGTTTTGGAGTTGTAGAGGAGATTTAGGCTTGAATTTGCGAAATTGATATTTTGGCAATTTCGGGTTGATAGGCGAGATTTTGATATAAGGGTCGGAATGGAATTCTGAGAGTTGCAGTAGCTTCGTCGTGTCATTTGAGATGTGTGTGCAAAATTTCAGGTCATTCGGACGAGATTTGATAGACATTTTGAGCGAAAGCATAATTTAAGAGTTCTTAGAGTTCTTAGGCTTGAATCCTATGTTAAATTGGTGATTTGATGTTGTTGTAAGCGTTCCGAAGTGTTGAACAAGTTTGAACGATGTCATGGGGTCCCGGGTAGGTTCTGGGATGTTTTAGGTCGAAAATCATAGCTGTAGTAGGTCCAGGAGGGTTGTAGGCCTCGGAAACCACCCGCGCGGTCCGCACAAAAAGAAGTGCGGCCGTGGTATGTGTCATGCGGACCGCACAAAATGGTGTGCGGCCGCGGTGGGGAATGATTTACTAGTCCTACTTTGGAAGCTCATATCTTTTGATCTACAAGGAATTTTGAGATGATTCAAACACGAAAGTTGTATCCCTTCGTGTCTAGTTTCCAGAAAGGTAAAGATATCGCAACTTGGACATCTGTAGAAAATGTTATGGCCAAAATACTAAAGCCTGTCACTGCAGAGGAAGGCTTGTGCGGCCGCGGTTGTTTTTGCGCGAACCGCACTGGCTTGTGCAGACTGCGGTCGATTTGGTGCGGCCCACGGAGGCTGAAATCTGAGGGGTACTCTATAAATACGAGGTTTTGGGTTTTATTTGATATTTTGACCTAGAGAGCTTGGATTTTGGCGATTTTTCGAAGGTTTTTCAAGAAATTCATCAGGGTAAGTAATTCTAATTCAGATTTGGCTAGAGTACATGAATCTATCACAGAATTCATTATTTAATTTATGATTTGGGATGGAATTTGAGAAGAAAATGGGGAAACCTTTCAAAAATATGAAATGATGATTTGAAAGACCAAATGGTATCGGAAACGGATAATTTTGGTATGGGTAGACTCATGAAGGTATGAGGATTCCGAAAATGTAAATTTTACCCGATTCCTAGATGTGGGTCCGGGGCTCGGGTTTTGCTAATTTCGAGATTTTTGATATTTTCCGAATATTTTCGCTTGGGCTTTGTTCCCTTAGCAAATTGTGACGTATTCGTTCTAATTTTGGATAGATTCGACGTGCGTGGAGGCCAATTCGAGGGGCAAAGGCGTCGCGAGCTAGAGAATTAGCCGGTTCGAGGTGAGTAATAAATGTAAATGATGTCCTGAGGGTTTGAAACCCTGGATTTGCATATCGTAGTGCTATATTGAGGTGCACGTGCTTGATGATGAGCGTGGGGACGTTTATTATTGGGGATTGTGACTTGGTCCGTCCCGAGTGATGCTTTTACCGCGCATTTTGATTGAAGCTTATTTGTTATCATCATTGTTTGGACTGATTGCCATACTTGGGCTTCATGCCAACTATTTGAACCCTCTGGGGAGTTTTATTACTATTTCCTCACTGTTTTAACTTACTATTTGAACTCAGTCGTACCGTTTTCCACTGTTTTACAACTCAGCCACTTTTTACTCGATTTTGAAACAAAAATGATATATATTAAATGATGTTTTGGGCTGAGAACTGCTGTTTTACTAATGCCCGAGGGCTTATATGATTTTCTGGATTGAGTACGGCCAAGGGCCAGATGTGAGGATACTATGGATCGGGCTGCACGCCGCAACAGGTACTATAGGGTACCATCCTATGTATTGATTTTCTTTATATGTCTGCCACTTAACTGCTTATTTGTTGTAGCATTTCCATATTTTGTTTCCATTGGTTTATTGCTTTCATATTACTTGTTTAAAATGCCGCATTATAGATTACTCTGTGTTTCTCCGTGATTTCTTATTCTTAGTCATTATTTATGCTTATTACTCACTGGGTCGGAGTACTCACATTACTCCCTGCACCTTGCATGCAGATCTAGGAGCATCTGAGACTGAGTGAGGATTTTCAGTTGAGCAGCGCATATCCGGGAGCATCGAGCTGCATGGCATCCGCAGCCCTGATCTCTCCCTTCTATCCTTTTGTTTTATCCGCATTCCCTAGATTGATATGTATTAGGGTGATAAACTGGTATTATAGGCTCAGACTTATGACACCGGATCTATATGGGCTAGGTAGTAGTAGTTTTATCATTTGAAACTCCGCCTATTTAACTCTGGTTTCAAGCTGTTAATATGGTGTTTTGGAAATTTAATTGTGTTAGCTAATAATGAACTATATAAGAAATGGGTTTAGGTTGTTAATTGGTTAGGCTTGCCTAGCAGTGTGTTGGGCGCCATCATGACCGGGGTCTGAGTCGTGACAATTATGTTGTTTGAAGCTTAAATTGATGATCTTAAATTTATCGTTAAGGGTTGTTTATTTGATTCTGCTGTTAATTATTTTACTGCGTACATAACAGTGAAATACTATTTACGAATCTTGAGTTAAACTTGAAAAAGGAAATTCTTGATTGCATATAGAATCAAATAGAACAAAATCTGGATCCTGGGAATCGGGTGAAAGATTAGCGATTAAGATAGAACTATACTTAATTGCCTTGTTTGGTTGAGAAATAGGATTTGTAAATGTATTTGAGTTAATATTAATACCATAGAAATATAGGTATTAATTTAACTTGAATAGGCGCATAGGAAATTGACAGATTCTTATGGGTACTATTAACCATATAATCAATAACCCAGATAATTCAGTAAATCATTTTTAAGCTAAAAGCCTAGCATGATCTCTAGCAAGCCCGTAACCCTGGAATATCTCTCTTATTAATTGTTAAAAGAAAATTTCATAAGTGGCATAGTAACTTTGCGTTGTATTATTGTTTGATTACTAGTTAAATGATAAATTGGTTATTTATGTATTTTGTGATGAATTAGCTTGAATCGATAATTGTTTGAGTTTGCATCAGTTGATAAGTTGATCATAAGTCCTCGTGAGAACGATACTTTACTTATTACTATATTACTTGAATATCGCGTACACTTGCGTGAGTGTTTTGGTCACAACACGTTTTTGGCGCCGCTGCCGTGGACTTAGAAATTAACTATTTTTCTATATCATACTTTTTTTATTTTGGCAATCCGCTAGACAAGCGCCTAGGGCTAGGTTTTTATTAATAACAAAAAAAAAATACAACAATTAGGAAAAGTACAAATAAGGGGGACAATAGCACCGGAATTGTTACCCATATGCCTTGGCTATATAATCACTCCTCTGCGCCTCACATTGCTTTATGGCAGCCTCATGTAGAAGATTCACGGTGTAGCTGCCTGCAAAGTCTCACGAGGGCATATAATCTCATAGCCGTGTGGATAATTTCCAAAGGCATAGGACCAAGGCAACACAAACCGAGCTAAACCTTACCATACTATTCCTATAGAGGCGAAGAAAAAGCCTCATCTCTAGCAAGCATGTAAAAAATAGGAACTTGAAAGTACCAAGTACTCTATGATTGCCATAGAGTTTATAACACACTCTATGACGCTATTACAAGTGATGATGCTTTGAAAATGATAAACTAAAACAATGTAGAAACTAGTATCTTGCCCCTCATTTATCAAACTTGTGAGTTCTTCAATTTGAACGTCCTTAAAATGCTCTTGAATTGTCTTCAATTAATCTTCAAAGTTCTTCATTTCTTGTCGGATCTTTTGGACTTCGTAGATGTGGAGGGGGCAGCCCCTTTTTTCTTTGCAGCTCTCATTGGGAGTTGCCTGAGTGTTATTTCTTGAGTCACCTTATTTTTTTCACTGTTCTTATGAGCGAAATCTCCAGTTCTAGCCGCCTCTTCCGGACAAGACTCAATAAATTCTTCCTCTTTTGCTTCTTCGGAGATGGCAACGCGTAAGCTGGCCTCAAGTTTTTGATTTGCTTCATCTTGTATAACCATCCACAATGGTTCATGCCTCTTCAATGTCTTTGCACTATATGGTTCATGTCTGTTTATCACTGAAAATTTCAGCTTCAGTCCAGATGTTTTTGAGCATGATAAGAATGCACTTTTGTGTGGTTTTGGTCTGCACAAAGCATCCATCAACTTTCTGTCCTCCAACGAAATAGCATGTATATCAGTTACCATTACTATAGCTCCAGTCTCGTTTGCATTGGACTGCTGCTGCCCAGTCGTGTTTGCATTGGACTGCTTCTGCCCAGTCGTGTTTGCATTGGACTGCTGCTGCCCAGGATTAGTATTAACATCAACTGCAGTTGTTGATGTACTAGGGACAAAAACAGGAGCATTATAGGTAAGGTTGCTTTTGATAAGCGAAGTCGATGCATTCTGTTTTCTTGGCATAGGTGGTGAGCCAACTGAGAGTAAGTCTTCATCGGCACTCTCTTGAATATCATCAACAGTAGAAGCATCATCTTCGCCATCTGAGTATGCATATCTGTGAGGTTTTGGATTGTCCAAAACATCCAATAGTGCCCGGTCATGGTTTGAAATCTCCAAGTCTACTGTTGCATTGCTTGAAGTGATTGCATAGTGCTGTTGTTTTTGTAGTGGACTGCCTGTAATCAGCTGCTGCATTCCAGCCATGAATTGTCCTGTATTTGGATGCAACAGTGCATCACTTGTACCTTTGTGTTGTTGCGCATGAGATTGACCAACCGCATAAGCATCTTCTTAACGATGCTGCTGCTGCCCAGATTTACATGTACTGACTTTTTGTGATTTGGTAGTCACAATTGCCTGATCACTGTCAGCATTATCTTTCTCTATTTCAAACTGATCTACCCAGCTTTTGGATACTACAGAAGACTTCATGAAAACTTCCTGTAGAATATCTGTTGGGTGTACTGAGTCTTTTGCTTTGTTGAGTTGCATTATAGGAATTGGAGACTGATTTTCAGTGAAAGATTGCAATGGATTTGTATTCTTCATAATTTGTGAACCAAGTGACATGAATTGCACAGTCGATGGAGTGGAGGAGCTATTTTGATCCATGTGGTGTTCATCATTATCCTCCACCAGCTGAAGATTCTACTCAGCCTGCTGCAAGTTACTCAGGTCTGGAGTATGCCCTGCATTTCGCCCAATTATAACAGAAATTTGACGTGAGCATGACCCTTTAGCATCCCCACCTGCGACTGTCACTGCCTTTTGCTCACCAACTGGAACACTTTCCTTAGAGACAACAAGCTGCCCACTTGCATCGTGATCAACCTGCTGTATAGTCGTCCCAAAATCTGGACTGGAAATATGCATTGTTGGAACAGCTGTAGCCTTCGTTTCTACTTTCCCTTCCTTGTGATCATCAGAAGGATTTAAGTCCTTTTCTTTATGTGGTTGAGCAGCTGCATTTTTGGAATTTTGATGCTCTTTTCCATTGCCTGGAGAATTGGCTTGAGGAGCAACTAAATTTGCATCAAAATCTTGCAAGTTCTTCCCATCACCTTCTGAACCATGCTCATTCCCCACAGTCAAACCATCGCAAGTGTAAGAGCTGCTGATGTTTGTTTCAATAGAAACTTGTTTTTTGCAACTGGAAACATCATTTTCACTAGGTGATAGGTGTGCACGATTTACTACTGTCCAGATTTCACCCTTAGCTTGTTGCACACCTTGAGCACCAGTAGATAAAGTACCTGCTGATTTTTCAACTGCAGCAACTCGATCACCAGTTGTATTCAATGCAGCTGTAACATCCAAAGTCGAACCAAAAGTAGTTGGTTCTGTTAACTTCTGTAAGTTAATTTGCCCATGTCCTTTAGATATTTGATGGCCAGATTCATTAGTTTTTTGCCCAGCACTTTGACCATTATGAAGACCAGTTGAGCCAAAAGGAACTGTAGCATCCTTCAGGTCATTAGCAGCCCTATTAAGAGCTGTTGTAACCGGAACTACCACAACACCATCAACAGCTGCTATATGTTGCGACCTAGCAGCATCCAACCCTTGACCATCTTCCTTAGTGTGTGAGGCAGCAACTCGATCAGCTGCATCGATCAAATCTTGCTGCTCTACTCCAACTGCAAACTTAACACCTTCACGCACCCTACTTCTATTACCAACAGTGTTCTCCACACTTGTTGCTACCCCATTATTTTCCATCTGATCAGCTATATTTTGATACAAACTATCACCATGACCAATAACACTAGCTGGGACAGTCTGCACAACACCAGCACTCCCTGTCACACTTCTAACAGTAGGCTCCACACCAGTATCATTGGCCATGACCACTTCCTTATTAGCTCTAGCCAGAGTTCGATCACCTAATGCGCCTTCCTTTTGTAACAACTGTTGCTCGACCAATTCATTCTTTGTTGCTTCATCTCTCAAATTACCATATTGTGCTGCTACTTCCTTACTTATTTGTTCAGCTCTTTTAGCATTTAGATAGTCCCTAGCATCTCCTTGAAGATGTGCATTCATGGATACATCTATAACTGGTAGATTACTCTCGATTGGTGCACTTGTTGTGACTATCTCCTCTGCACCTTGTTCTTTCCACAGTCGACACCCTTTACCATCGTGTCCTTGATGCTTGAAATATGTACAATATTTTGGAAGATTGTCAAAAACAACTTCCTGGTAATGCACGATTGTTTTACCTGCAACTTTATCGACAATCAAAATTTTAACCTTCTTAGGATGTTTTTCCAGAAGATCAATAATGACTTTAACTCTAGCAGCACTAGGCCTAGTTCTATCCTGTGTTGCCTTGTCCACAGCAAGAGGTTTACCCACAGCAGATGCAATAGACAATAAGGACCTCTTAGTGAAGAAACTAGGTGCCATGCCTGAAAACGAAATCCACACCACTGCCATGGACGTTTCCTCTTTATGATTGAATCCTAACATCCATGGGAAGGTTCTAAAAAACATTCATCACCTTTTGCCTTAACATATCCAGTTGATCTTGATAAACATTGAACATAATCATTGTATAGATCAAATCTAACTAAGAGATGACGAAATTCCAGTAGTCATATGTTACAACGTCCTTGAATTTCGAATTGCGACGAGAAAACTTTTCGAAACTCTTGAAGATCAGGTTTCCCGTAAGAAAACTTCAAGATAACAGCTTGATGTAATCCTTCATCTCTTGTGAATTGATTAATCTCATCCATTGTGAATTCTATGGTTGGTTCACCATGTACAATAGTTACAGGAATCAAATCGATTTTGGACAACATTGCGGCAGAATGATTTCCATTGAGCTGCGATGCATATGAATGTTTTAAAATGTGGTTTACCTGTGTTTCTTTACTGCTTTGGGTAGACTCTCCCACATCTTGGAGCTAGGGAGAGATGAAAGCATTCATGGCTGCTCTAAACCTCACATAACTGACACGAAGAACATCCAAAAAGGCCAAAAATCTAGAAAATATTTCTCGATGCTACAGTAGTCGCGAAATAAAATTTAAGATCTAGAAAAATTGGCTATGAATTTGAGGATTAAACCAATTGGGGATTGTGCGCAAAGAGAAAATGAATCTTTTGATACCAAGTTTGCGAAAAACCACCGCTAGATTCCGAAGTTATGGTCGATGAACAGTAATAGGTTTACTATTCACCCTTCTTCTTAGAGAGCCCAGGAAATTTGGTTTGGCGTTTTATATATATATCAGACTTTTATTCTTATCCTTACAAGTTTTTTTTTTGTAAATATTTTATTTTTATAACTATTTGATTTTTCTCTTAGTATGTTTCTAGTTCTCTCAGGATGGCATATGGGGATGAAATATACGGAGGTAAGGTTAATGATGAAAACGCTTGGTTGATGGAAGATTTTTATGGCCCGTATTTTTGGGCTAGTCATGGCCTCACCTCTTGGAGATCAGAATTTGAATATGGGAGTAAGGGTTGGTATTGGGACGGATATTCTCGATTAGGGGAATCTGCGTAACGACGTTGTTTACTAACAACATTGATGAAAGATTGGTTTTAAGGAGAGAGATGAGCTTGCACAAAAAATTGATAATTTTAGCTTGGTTGTGCATAACTTGGATTCAGATTTGAGTGCAACAGATGATGCTGTAACGCCAACCAATTTAATGATGAGTTGTATGAAGCTGAAAAAAATCTTCTAGGCCAAATTAAGGAGCTAAAACAATAATACCAATTATTAGATCATGTTTTTCTTGAGGATGCCAATGTTGAAAAGAGTTCTCTAGAGTCATGTGAGGTAGTAGATAACATTACTTTAGGATAATTGAGTGTGTGTATAAATGGGGATATAAGTGCCTGGAAGAGTTAAGGGGGCTTCAATCCTTACTCTTTATCCCCATCTTCGCCCAGGCTAACGGGGCCTTACTTATTTAGGGGGGAGCCTCGAAAAGCACTGTTGAGAGGATAGTAGTAAAATTCATGAGTTAGGGAGCATTAGACCTCATTCCAATCATTTTTCCACATTGTGTTTAGATAGTAAGATAGTAATCGAGCCATCTGAGCCTATGGGGGAGTCAAAGAGTGAGGGTGAAAGTGCCTATATTATTGTATTTGTTGTGCCAAAAAGCAAAAATTACATTCCTCATCTAAAGGCCGAGAAGTGCCAAGTGAAAAATTTATTACTTGGCCTGGTTATCTTTGTAGCCCCACCAAATGAGCATAGCCACAGACTAGATGCCCTGTTAGGGGTACAATTCATAAGTTCAAGGTGGAAGCAAAAAGTGGTTCACGTCGTGCCGCGACGTTAGATCAGGCACTTGTTGGGAGGCAACCCAATGAATAACATCACTAACTTTTAATTGTAGTTTAGAAATATTAGATTTTAGAAGTTATGATGTCTTTAGTCAGGTACAAGCATAATTTGTGCATTGAATATTATTGTGAAGATGTGGTGATGTTATAGTTTTGAAGTGAGGTATATTTGTATTGTTGATATGGTGAATTTGCCTCATTTTAAGTTGAAATTTAAAGAATGCAAGACATGCTTACAATGTGTTTGTTAAAATGTCTAAGTGACATGAAATTGAGTAATGTTGCAAATTGAGAGACAAATTGCATTGTGAGATATTATTATTGATAACAACTATGACATTAGGCTAAACCATGATTTTTCTCTTGCTATATGTAAAATGATATGTAGGATTCATGTTAATGTGCCTATGTAGTATATTTTGTATAATAATTTTGGATTTTGTAAAATAGACTAATTTATTTTATGTTTATTTTTAATATTTTCAGCCTAATGTTTGAATTTTTATTTTATTTACAATTGTTGTAATTATCTCTAATGTTGGGTAGGCCGATAAGCATTATGTCATTCTAAATGAAGAATAGGGTAGTCTGAATCCCTATTATACATGCTAAGTGTCAACATGATAATAACATAAGTGTGAGGTATTTACTCCACTTGCTCTTAAAATGATTTTTGTGAGCTTTAGCTAATATATCATGTTGTGTAGGTATAATGTCTCGGCGCCCAAGTAAAAGATCAAACACTGGCCCATCTGAGGTTGCATCTAGTAGCCTACGGGGATGAGGATGTGAACTATGTTCCCTCAAATGACGTGGAATATCTGTGCACATTTGAAGATGAAGATGTTTAGGCCAGTGGCCTCAGGGAGTCTCTCTATTCTAATCTATTTTGATCTTTTGCATTAGGGATAATGCAAGTTTTTAAGTGTGGGGTGACTTGCCCCTATTGTAATGTACTTACATTTGTATTTTTCGTAGTTTTGGTTGTTTGATTTTGTTTAGACTGTTAAACTTTTTGGTTTGGTAGATTATAGTGTTTGTAGGTAGTATGTGGTACTGATTTCGGTTTTTTTTTTCTGACGATGGATTTTCTTGAGGGAAATAAAGAAAAATTCGAAAAAATATCGCATTTTACTTCAATTTAGTGTGTGCTAGTTTTTGTTTAATTATTGCATTTCCCCTTGGTTTTTATTTACGCCACGGTTCTTTTCCAGGGGTGTATTTGAACCGGGTATAGTGTAATATTTCTTCTAGTTCAATTGAATAAAAAGTTCCTAACTTACAGAGTTAATCTCCTCAAATGCACATGCTTTAGAAGTTGTATGTACCTTATTTCTGATGCTCAATCTCAGTTCTTGATTCTAAAGTAAGTGCATTAAATTGTGTATTTATAACTATGCTTAACTACTTTGACTAGAGAGTCGAGAAATATCCAAGCTTGAATGAGTTGTGTGCCAATATGTGAGTGAGGTTGCTGAAATATTCTGTGCATAACAGTTGACATCTAGAACTTTCCCTCAAGTGTTTTGCAAAGTGAAATAGTAGCAGTGTTTAGTTTAGGAGATGATATAGGAATTTCTTTGTTAAACCAGTTTAATAATTGTTCCCACCTAGTTGTATATATCTTAGTCAAACCTTTTGAGCCGTTAATCCTATTTCTTTGGCATCCACATTATAAACCTTACCAATTTATGTAAATATATCAGTTGTTTGAACTTCTATCTCTCATGAGCACTTAGTGTTCTTTTAATGTTGTTAAAGTTGAGAAGAGATTTGTTGGTTTATTTGGAAAAAAAAGAATACATATATGTGTGTGTGTGTGTATATATATATATAGGGGATGGATTTTCCCTAGCTTATGGTGTTTATAGAGAATGGGATTTGTTGTTATTATGTAAAACCTCAAAAAGGTTGAAGATGGTTTAACAATAAGAGTAATGCTGAAATTGTGAAATGAAATGGTGTATGTATGAAGTGCTCAAAGAGGTGTAGCTACTACATTCTACATTTATCACACCCTTCCTCAGCCTGCATTACAACCAATTAAATTCCTATTTAATCCTTTATTGAATAAGCTCAATTAGTAGAGTATTACACTAGGGCCAAGCATATGGTATGTCATCTGTTGCATATGAATTTCAATTCTGAGAGTGAGTTAATTCTTCCGATTTTGAGTTCCTAAATATTCGTGAATACAATGTTGAGAGGAACTAGTCTATATTAGTTGCGGGAGGGAACATGATTTGTAAAAGCAAGGAAATGTTTTGACCTTTGTATTAGAGTAAGTAAGCAAGTTATGAAAATGTGTGGCACTTGTGAGTCATGTCTTGAGGTTGAACTATTATGAATTGGTACTTAAGTATGAGCATGTGTTGTTAAAGAAATTGTTTGATAAAAAGGTCGTCCTTATGTAAAATGTATGTTAATTGCTCGAGGACGAGCAATGGTTTAAATGTGGGGTGTTGATCATAGGCTAAAAACTCGTGTTTTAGTCGTTGTAACAACACTTTAATTATTGCATTTTACAAAGGTTTGAGCTTAAATGATAATGAATTGTACTAAATTCATGCTTTATGTCTTGTAGGAAGCTAATCCGACTTAAGAATTAAATTTGGGATGAATTTGATTAATTTGAGGCTTTGAAGTCTGAGTAAAAGCTAAATAAATCAAGTTGGGATCGTGTTCGGGGGTCGCAAAGCAAGCCCGGATAGAAAAACAAATGAAAAAATGAAGCAGGGCAAAAAATTGCATTGCCGCGCCGTGTGGGGCACCGCAGGGGGCGCCGCGACAGTGCAAAAATCTTTGTTGCATTGTTTTGCTCTGTTGTGTTCTGCCTCTGTCCAATCCATGTACGCGTCGCACGGGGCATCGCGAATGTGTAAAAATTGCAGGACTACTGTATTTTGGTCTAAAAAGGGTATAATTGTTAAAACTTATTCTTACACGATTAAAAAGGGTAAAGCAGCCATTATTGACGGACCAGACCTATTTTGAGAGAGAAAAGGAGGAAGAAGATCCATCTTGGAGGATCAAAAATCAAGAGAAGACAACACTTTGGAGCAAGGATTAAAGAGTTCTTCTAAACTTTCTTCTAGTATCTATTTATTTTATATTTAAGACTTATATTGCTGATGTTTGTATAATTATGAGTAGCTAAAACCCAAATATTTTGGGGTTATGGGTGTTAGATGATTATGTTGTTTTAAGCTTAAATTGATGATCTTGAATTTATCGTTAAGGGTTGTTTATTTGATTCTACTGTTAATTATTTTACTGCGTACATAACAGTGAAATACTAGTTACGAATCTTGAGTTAAACTTGAAAAAGGAAATTCTTTATTGCATATAGAATCAAATAGAAAAAGATCTGGATCTTGGGCATCGGGTGAAAGATTCGCGATTAAGATAGAACTATACTTAATTGCCTTGTTTGGTTGAGAAATAGGATTTGTAAATGCATTTGAGTTAATATTAATACCATATAAATATAGATATTAATTTAACTTGAATAGGCGCATAAGAAATCGACAGATTCTTATGGGTATTATTAACCCTATAATCAATAACCCAGATAATTCAATAAATTATTTTTAAGTTAAAAGCGTAGCATGATCTCTAGCAAGCCCATAACCCTGGAATCTCTCTTATTAATTGTTAAAAGAAAATTTCATAAGTGGTGTAGTAACTTTGTGTTGTATTATTGTTTGATTACTAGTTAAATGATAAATTGTTTATTTATGTATTTTGTGATGAATTAGCTTGAATCGATAATTGTTTGAGTTTGCATCAGTTGATAAGTTGATCATAAGTCCTCGTGGGAACGATACTTTACTTATTACTATATTACTTGAAGATCGCATACACTTGCGTGAGTGTTTTGGTCGCAATAAGTTTTTGGCGCCGCTGCTGGGGACTTAGAAATTAACTATTTTTATATATCAGACTTTTATACTTATCTTTACAAAATTTTTTTTTTTGTAAATATTTTATTTTTATAACTATTTGATTTTTCTCTTAGTATGTTTCTAGTTCTCTCATGATGACATATGGGGATGAAATATACAGAGGTAAGGTTAATGATGAAGACGCTTAGTTGACGGAAGATTTTTATGGCCCGTATTTTTGGGCTAGTCATGGCCTCACCTCTTAGAGATCTGAATTTGAATATGGGAGTAAGGATTGGTATTGGGACGGATATTCTCGATTAGGGGAATCTGCGGAACGACATTGTTTACTAACAACGTTGATGAAAGATTGGTGTAAGGAGAGAGATGAGCTTGCACAAAAAATTGAGAATTTTAGCTTGGTTGTGCATAACTTGGATTCAGATTTGAGTGCAAAATTGATTCGTGTAACGCCCAACAATTTAATGATGAGTTGTATGAAGCTGAAAAAAATCTTCTAGACCAAATTGAGGAGCTAAAACAAGAATAGCAATTATTAGATCATGTTTTTCTTGAGGATGCCAATGTTGAGAAGAGTTCTCTAGAGTCATGTGAGGGAGTAGATAACATTACTTTAGGAGAATTGAGTGTGTGTATAAATGGGGATGTAAGTTCCTGGCAGAGCTAAGGGGGCTTCAATCCTTACTCTTTATCCCTATCTTCACCCAGGCTAACGGGGCCTTACTTATTCAGGGGTAGCCTCGAAAAGCATTGTTGAGAGGATAGTAGTAAATTTCATGAGTTAGGGAGCATTAGACCTCATTCCAATCATTTTTCCACATTTTTTTTAGATAGTAAGATAGTAATCGAGCAATCTGAGCCTATTGGGGAGTCAAAGAGTGAGGGTGAAAGTACTTATATTCTTGAATTTGTTGTGTCAAAAAGCAAAAATTACATTCCTCATCTAAAGGCCGAGAAGTGCCGAGTGAAAAAATTATTACTTGGCCTGGTTATCTTTGTAGCCCCACCAAATGAGCATAGCCACAGACTGGATGCCCTGTTTGGGGTACAATTCATAAGTTCAAGGTGGAAGCAAAAAGTGGTTCACGTCATGCGCGACGTTAGATCAGGCGTTTGTTGGGAGGCAACCCAATGACTAACATCACTAACTTTTAATTGTAGTTTAGGAATATTAGATTTTAAAATTTATGATGTCTTTAGTCAGGTACAAGCATGAATTTGTGCATTGAATATTATTGTGAAGATGTGGTGATATTATAGTTGTGAAGTGAGATATATTTGTGTTGTTGATATGGTGAATTTGCCTCATTTCAAGTTGAAATTTAAAGAATGCAAGACATGCTTACAATGTGTTTGTTAAAATGTCTAAGTGACATGAAATTGGGTAATGTTGCAAATTGAGAGACAAATTGCATTTTGAGATGTTATTATTGATAACAACTATGACATTAGGCTAAACCATGAATTTTCGCTTGCTATATGTAAAATGATATGTAGGATTCATGCTAATGTGCCTATGTAGTATATTTTGTATAATAATTTTGGATTTTGTAAAGTAGACTAATTTCCTTTTATGTTTATTTTTAATATTTTCAGCCTAGTTTTTGAATTTTTATTTTATTTACAATTGTTGTAATTATCTCTAATGTTGGGTAGGCCGATAAGCATTATGTCATTCTAATTGAAGAACAGGATAGTCTGAGTCCCTATTATACATGCTAAGTGTCAACATGATAATAACATAAATGTGGGGTATTTACTCCACTTGCTCTTAAAATAATTTTTGTGAGCTTTAGCTAATATATCATGTTGTGTAGGTATAATGTCTCGGCTCCCAAGTAAAAGATCAAACATTGGCCCATCTAAGGTTGCATCTAGTAGCCGACGGGGATGAGGATGTGAACTATGTTCCCTCAAATGATGAGGAATATCTGTGCACATTTGAAGATGAAGATGTTTAGGCCAGTGGCCTCAGGGAGTCTCTCTATTCTAATCTATTTTGATCTTTTGCATTAGGGATAATGCAAGTTTTTAAGTGTGGGGTGACTTGCCCCTATTGTAATGTACTTACTTTTGTATTTTTCGTAGTTTTGGTTGTTTGATTTTGTTTAGACAGTTAAACTTTTTGGTTTGGTAGATTATAGTGTTTGTAGGTAGTAAGTGGTACTGATTTTGGTTTTTTTTTTCCGACGATGGATTTTCTTGAGGTAAATAAAGTCGAAATTCGAAAAAAAATCGCATTTTATTTTAATTTAGTGTGTGCTAGTTTTTGTTTAATTATTGCATTTCCCCTTGGTTTTTATTTACGCCACGGTTCTTTTCCAAGGGTGTATTTGAACCGGGTATAGTGTAATATTTCTTCTAGTTCAATTGAATAAAAAGTTCCTAACTTACAGAGTTAATCTCCTCAAATACACATGCTTTAGAAGTTGTATGTACCTTATTTCTGATGCTCAATCTCAGTTCTTGATTCTAAAGTAAGTGCATTAAATTGTATATTTATAACTATGCTTAACTGCTTTGACTAGAGAGTTGAGAAATATCCAAGTTTGAATGAGTTGTGTGCCAATGTGTGAGTGAGGTTGCTGAAATATTCTGTGCGTAATAGTTGATATCTAGAACTTCCCCTGAAGTGTTTTGCAAAGCGAAATAGTAGCATTGTTCAGTTTAGGAGATGATATAGGCATTTCTTTGTTAAACCAGTTTTATAATTGTTCCCACCTAGTTATATATATCTTAGTCAAACCTTTTGAGCCGTTAATCCTATTTCTTTGGCATCCACATTATAAACCTTACCAATTTATGTAAATATATCAGTTGTTTGAACCTCTATCTCTCATGAGCATTTAGTGTTGTTTTAATGTTGTTAAAGTTGAGAAGAGATTTGTTGGTTTATTTGGAAATAAAATAGAATACATATATATGTGTGTGTGTGTGTGTGTGTGTATATATATATAGGGGATGGATTTTCATTAGTAACATTCTCTAGCTTATGGTGCTTAAAGAGAATGGGATTTGTTGTTCTTATGTTAAACCTCAAAAAGGTTGAAGATGGTTTAACAATAAGAGTAATGCTGAAATTGTGAAATGAAATGGTGTATGTATGAAGTGATCAAAGAGGTGTAGCTATTATATTCTATATTTATCACACCCTTCCTCAACCTGCATTACAAGCAATTAAAGTCCTATTTGATCCTTGATTGAATAAACTCAATTAGTAGAGTATTACATTAGGGACTATAGACGTCGGGGGCACCTCCAACTCAGTCGGTTGCATCAGTTCAGGAGTTTATGGTGCCAGTTATGTCGGGTGATGAGCAGCATCGTTTTGAGAGGTTTGGTAGACTCCAGCCTCCGTCGTTCAGTGGTGCTGAGGGCTAGGATGCCCAGTGTTTTTTTGACAAGTGTCAGTGGATGCTTCGTACAGCAGGGATCCTTGAGTCTAGTGGTGTAGCATTTACCACCTTTCAGTTCTCGGGAACTACCTTTACTTGGTGGGAGGATTTTGAGAGGCGTAGGCCTGTCGGTGCAGCACCCCTTTCTTAGCAGCAGTTCTCCGCTCTCTTCTTGGAGAAGTATGTACCGCAGTCTCGCAGAGAGGAGCTGCGTAGGCAGTTTATGTGGTTGATATAGGGGGATATGACCGTGAGCCAGTATGAGATGAGGTTTGCTAAGTTGGCTCGTCATGCCATTTGGATGATTCTGACAGATCGTGAGCGGATCAGAAGATTTGTGGATGGCCTTAACTACTATCTCCGTATTCTGATGACTAGGGAGAGAGTATTGGGTGCTAGAGGAGATATCGCTCGTGAGATTAAGATTGTTCGTCGTAGGGAGAGAGAGGAGAGGGAGGCCAAGAGGCATCGAGGATATGGCAGTTATAGTGGTGCTCCTTCGAGGGGTCGGTTCCAGCATGGTAGAGGTCGTTCTTTCAGGCATGCTCAGTCAGCCCGCCCAGGTTATCGTAGGGCATCTTCGGGTCATGGTTATCACAGTACTCAGCAGGGCCAGTCATTACTTAGTGCCCTCCCAGCTTAGAGTTCATCTCATGCCCCGTCAACTCAAGGTTCTTCCATGTCAGGTCCTTCTACTGTTCATTCCGATGCCAGGGTTCCCTTCAGTCCCTATCTCCAGCACCGGGAAGTTGTTCTGAGTGCGAAGAGTTTGGACATATGAGGAGGTAGTGCCCTCGACTTCGTGATGGTCCACTTCAGCAGAGGGGTCAGCCCTCGACTTCTACTCCAGTTACTTCACCACCTGCCCAGCCAGCTAGGGGTGGGGTCAGACTGCCAGGGGTCGCCCCAGAGGGGGAGGTCGATCAGGCAGTGGCCAGGCTCGTCTTTATGCTATTCCAGGAAGGACAGATGCTATTGCTTCAGATGCTGTCATTATAGGTATTATTTAAGTTTGCCGTAGAGATGCCTCTATATTATTTGATCTTGGTTCCACCTTTTCCTATGTGTCATCATACTTTGCTCGTTATTTGGGTACGCCCTGTGAGTTTCTTGCTTTACTTGTTCATGTATCTACCCCGGTGGGTGATACTGTTGTTGTAGACCGTGTGTACCGGTCATGTGTGGTGACTATTGGGGGTCTGGAGACCCGAGTAGATCTATTGCTATTGAGCATGGTAGATTTTGATGTCATTTTAGGCATGGATTAGCAATCTCTGTGTCATGCTATTCTAGACTGTCATGCTAAGACAGTCACCTTGGCTGTGCCGGGTGTATC